>NC_087484.1:1868750-2491666 GCF_036417665.1 Passer domesticus
AAATGACCCAAACCGTATTGAGCTGCTCAAACAAGGAGACATCCCAGATTAATGAAAGTAGATTTAGGTTAGATATGAGGGGGAAATTGTTCCCTGTGAGGCCCTGGCACAGGGTGCCCAGAGCAGCTGTGGCTGCCCCTGGATCCCTGGCAGTGCCCAAGGCCAGGCTGGACACTGGGGCTGGAGCAGCCTGGGACAGAGGGAGGTGTCCCTGCCCATGGCAGGGAGTGGAATGGAACGGGATTTAATTTGCCTTCCAACCCAAACCATTCTGGGATTCTGTGATTCTGTGAAATTGTGATCACTCAAACATCATGGCTTATCCTTCCTTGATAACCACGGACAGCCATGGCAAAGGTTTCACTTTAAGGCAAAGCAGGGACAGGAGCCAGGAGGTGTTGCTTTAGTCCTGGTGTGTTTGTTACTAGGCTGCACTAGGCATGAACCCCAGACTAAGAAATAATTGTTTTAAAAAGGTAAATATTTGCTCATCAGAACACAAGAGGGACCTGAGGATGATTGTACAGGAGCTGTTTGCTTTCCACTTGCCTTTGGTAATCTTCCGTGTGCCAGCTAAAACATCTCATCCCATTAAAGGAATCCTGGTGAGGGGTGGGGTGAGCTGAGAGCTGCTGGGAGAGGACAAGAGTGGACATCAGGAGAGGTTCAAGCTGGAGATCAGGAAGAAGTCCTTCACTGAAGGAGTGGTCAAGCATTGGAATGGACTCCCCAGGGTAGTGGTGGAGTCACATCCCTGGAAGTGTTCAAACAGCACTTTGGGACATGGTTTAGTGGGTTAAAGGTCGGTCTTGATGATCTTGGAGATCTTTTCCAACCACAGTGATTCTGTAATTCTATGATCAGGAAAATGAGTGTATTTTTCACTCTGAGTTCTCTGATGAGAGACCGTGAGAAGAACGATATGCAGATAAAAATATTTTGGACATTATTCCTGCTCAAAAGCTGCACATAAAAATTATGGAGTGAGCTGACATTTCCGGATTCACTTTCCTGACTTTTCTTGCCTCTGTCTGGCTGGAGGAAAAAAACCAGGGAAAATGCCAAAAATACAGTTCAGTGAATGAAGATTTCTTAAACAGTCAGGGAAGGAACACATGGAAAAAGGAGGAGGAGTGGGAGGAGGAGGAGGACAGGGACACTCTGTCCACCCAGGGCTTCACCAGACCACTGGGGCATTTTAACATTAAGCATTTTCCCAATGGCAACCTAAGATGTGCTGAAATAAATGAAATTTGCTAAATGACAATTAACTCCTTCTTCTTAACTATTCATTATTTCTTTTTGCTTGCTCCAGTCCTCTCTGATGGCATTTGCATGTTACAATTACCCAGGGAGATAAACTCCTGGGGGGGGAGATGTCGCAATTGTCGTGGGCTGGATCCTTCCCCACCGCTCCCACCTCGCTGGCACAGGCACGACACGGAGTGCTGACACATCCCTGGGAAAAGGTGTTTGTGCAGGTGCTGCTCAGCCAGAACATTGCAAAACCAGGACTCGCTGCACGGCCAAGGGAGTGGAAACTTCCCCAGCTGATCCCGCTGCTGCAGCTCATTATTTATTTAGCAGTATCTGCATTTATATGAAAGATGATCCCAGCGATGCTCGTTTGGCAGTTGAAGATTTCTTGGGGAAAAGAGGCCAGGGAGCCAGGGCTGCTGCAAGGGGCTGTTTCAGTGCCCAGCTCCTGGCATGGATGGAGAGGGTTGGAGAGGAATGGTTTGGGTTGGAAGGGGCCTTAAAGCGCACCCAGTGCCACCCCTGCCGTGGGGACACCTCCCACTGTCCCAGTTGATCCCAGTCCTGTCCAGCCTGGCCCTGGACACTTCCAGGGATGGATCAGCCACCCTTTTTCTGGGCACCCTGTGCCAGGGCCTCCCCACCCTTCCAGGGAAGGATTTCTCCCCAAAATCCAGTTTTGATGCTGAACTGGGTGTGGGGTTCTGAGGTATTCTGGTGGTGCCACTAAAATACATCTATGATAAGAAAGAGCTTTTGGATATCAAGACTAGCCAAAATTTGGATACCAATTACCTCAGATTATTGGATAGCTCATGAGGCACCTGTAGCCAGCTGTGGAAGGTTTGGGCACAGGAAGCACTTGGAATTTTTTGATGTGTCTCCACACCAAGGCTGAGGCAGCACGGACTGCTGGGTGTAGGTACCCACACCTCAGTACCAGTCTGATTCCACTTGATTTCACCTTTAATTCTCACATGGGGAGAAATATTGGAAAGGGAAATCAAAAATGTGTGGAGAAAGCTTCTTGGGATGTATTATTTACCTGGAGTGAAATACCAAACGTGTCCCAAACTTCCCCTGAGCGAGGCACCATCGTGTCCAGAGCTGGACGTGCCGAATTAGTTTACAGCATCTTTTTTTGAGCTGTTCCTTTATAAATCACTCAATCTCTGTGCATTTGGCAGATAATTACTGCCTCAGTGAGCTTCTCTCTTGTGCAATTTGTGGCTGTGGGAAATGCAAGGAGCTGCTGGAAGCCCTTTCCTCTGCCAGCCCCATGGGCGAGGCTGTTGCTCCCCATCCTTAATTAGGGTGCTGCAATCCCATCCCAGCCCTTTCCATGCCAGCTGCTTTATCCCGAGCCTGGCTTCACTTGTTTCGTGTCAAATTCCCCATAATGGACATTTTACCTGCATTTTCTCCCCCTGTTCTTTTTTCTTTTAAGTGCCTAAAGCTCCTAAAAATTCACAGAGTGTAACTCATCCTTGAGTACGACCTTGAAATAAAGAGAGATTTCTGATTTGCTCCATGATTACAAAGCAAAGATAGGAGCTGCCAGAGAAAATAACGGGAACAGCAGCCTGGTTGCCAATGGATCTATTCCTGACCCTGCCACAATTTACCTTCATTTCCTCCCTCTTTGCTCAGTCATTGTAAGAAAAGCAGAATCTGTTTTTTTGGGTTTTTTTAATATGCATTTGCCAGATTTACCCTATTTTATGTCACGTGGATATTTGCCCTCTCCTTTTTGTCCTGTTTCCTGAATTTTTCCTCTTGCCTGGGCATATTCCAGCACTGAGATTCTTATTTTGATGCAGAGGGTGCATGGTTTTAATTTCACTTTTAAACCCAGACTAATGTGTGTTGGTTGAGGAGGGCTCTAACTTACATCAGGCCACATAAAACAATTTCCATAGCCTATTTTGAGCTTGGACCTCCTTATTCCAATAAATAGGAGGCCCTGGCTGTCCTGGCTGTCTGAAACCCCAGGATCAGCAGAGTTTATCAACTCTTACCTGTTCTGATGGAGCAACTGCTGAAATAAGGGTGGGGCAGGCAGGGATGATGACAAGTGGGAATTCTCGGAGCTAATTCTGACCTCCACCCGTGAATCAGAGCCTTCCAGCCAGGGAGTTCCCATGGAAGTTGCCTGGAGATATTCTCAGGATTTGGGCTCCTCAAATTCAGACAAAAGATTGCTTATTGGAAGGAATGTGAAGGACAAAGTTGATGGTGCTTTGAAGCAAGGGGCTTTGTTTGGTGCAGGCTGGGTTTTCCTCGCTGGGTGTGAGGACAGAGTCAAGAGGAGCCCTTGTCCTTTTATTTGTTCCTGGTGGAGTTCTGGGACAAGCTCCCTTGGAGCACCTCAGGAGGCATCAGCCCTCCTTTGTCAGCTCACAAACCCTGAATTCTCAATTTCCTGAGATTATTTCCCCTGAACATTTCATTAGCTTCAGCTCCTTGACTCCCTTGACCACAACAAGTTTGCATCAGGGCTGCTTTGGGTGGTTTGATGTTGGATCTGAGAATCTGCACTTTGAGTCCAGCTTTGCTCCTGACCTCCCAGTTTTTCAGTTCATGGTGGGATTTCAGGATATTCAGCTGTTGTTTGGTGTTTGAGAGAAAAATAACTGAAATTATTTGGGTAAGGGCGAGAGGACAGGGCTGCTTTTGCTGCATGAATATTGATCATTGTGTGTGATTAAGAGAAAGTTAATTATTCCACGTTCTGTAATATTTCATTTGCAAATCTGCTTGTTCTGCTTTAATTTCAGTGCTCAGCCTGGCACGTGGCCACTTGTCCACGTCTGTGCCCTGAGGTGCAGCAATTCATCTGGGAGAATTGTCCCAGTTTTGGCTCTCACTGGTGCTGCACGACTGTAATTTGCTCTTAGTGTGGTTCTGCTGACTCTCCTACACCTGCTGGGCTTCTTTTACCATGGCTTAAATAGTTGTGTGAATTTTTTTCCCTAACTTCCAAGTAATTAGGGAATTAAATTTAGAACTGGAGCATCCAAAGTAAGAATTTTAGATTATGGCAGAATCACAACGATGAGAAAATCTTAAAAAAAAAAGACCAAAAATCAAAAAAACAACAACAAAAAAACGACCAAAAAAGCAAAAACAAAACCAAAAAAAACCAAAAACCCCAACTTGTTTAAGATTTCAAAATTCCATAAGCACAGGAATTTTCCCTGGAATTCTGAGTAAATGGGACACTCAGACGTGCAGGGGCACCGGTGGTGATCCTGATCCCTGGGTTCCCTGGGGAGCAGCACTAAGGAAAAGGTCCTTGGGAAGCTGTTTTTGATAGTTTTGGGTAAAAGCTGCCCGCAGGGGCCTTGGGAGGAAGGTTCTGGAGGTTCATGGTCTGGTGTGTTGTGGTCCTCGGTAATGGGTTTGGGAGGTGATCCATGAAATTGGCCAGGAAACCTTTACGGCAGGATAAATGAGAATTCTGATGAGATGAAATTAAGAAAATGGGTTTTAAACAAGAGGTGTATGGTGCTGGCCAGCTGAGCCCCAACATTTCTCATTCCTTAAATTAATGGGGCATTTGTACTTTCAGGGTCAGTGCAGCTGGAGCTGGATCATCTCCTGTTCTGCTTTTGTTCCCTTTTTCACTGCTGGATTATTGGTTCTGTTTGCTCTTTTTATTTGGATTATTTTTGGTGTGAACGTTTCCAGCTGCTGTGCTACAATTAGCCCAGTGAAGCAATTAACTACAATTAACATGGAACTATAATGGAGCAGGAGAAAAGAGACTTTTATAAAGAGTCTGGCATCATAACCCTCCCAAGAGAGCTGTCACCCACGTACTGGGCATACTGGTGTTACTGGGAGCTCCAAAATTCCACCCTCCCACCTTCATGTGCAGCTGGGATCCCGTGGAAATCTCTTCCCATTGTCCAGGAATGGGTTTTTTTTTTGTCCAGGGAAAAGGATTTCAGAGCTGGAAGAGTTTCCTAAGCTGTGGTGTGGTCTCAAGCTGTCAAAAGTGTTATCTCACCTCCTCTCTCTTTCGGCTGGGGAAAAAAAATGCTTCTGTTCCCTGCTGAGTGCCAGAAATCCTTTGAAGTCTCCTGCTGGAACCCAGTGATTTGGAATATTATGTTGGGAGAGTTATTCCAGCTTTTTTGGATGCAAGGAGAATGAAAAGGGCTTGGGAAATCTCAAAAGCTTTTTAGCAGAGATTGTTTTCAGCAGCTTCTTTCCTTCCTAGTAAATACTTCTTGCCTAAACCCTTTAAAATTTAGTAAAGAAGGTGAAGAATTCACACACAAAAAAAGAGGTTTTTACTTGGTTAAAACTGCAGGGACCCTCCCAAAAACACCTGCTGCTGTTTCCCTGCCACTTCCTGCACCTCCCAAAGCCAAACACAGGGAACAGGCACAATAAGGAAGAAAAGTGCTTTGCATGGATCCCACCATGGGAGGGCCATGGAAATCCTGAACAAAGTCCTCTCCATGTTCTGTTTGCCAAATGAAATGTTTAAAGAGCAATATTCCATCGGGTGTGTGCTCCTGGAGATAGGAGCCCCAACCTTTGCATTCCTGGAAAAACCTTTTCCTTGTGCTCTGAAAGTTGGGTTTGACGTCATGGGGAAGAAATCCACTCTTGAAGGAATTAAAAATCAATGGGAACAGGACGGATGAGGAGGTGCCTGGCACTGACACCATCATATTTTCTAGATGAGCACAATCTTTGCAGATAGAGTTTAAACCCACTTGGAGATGGAATTTATACCAACTTGCCAAGTAAATATTCTCACTTTTCACCTCCAGCGTTGGGATTAGAACTTTTAGTCTATTTTACAGACACTTTCAAGAGGAATTGTCACAGGTTTTGCCATTTTTCATCTCCTCCAGTGCTGTGTTCATTACTCAAAGTGTGATTACAGCTTGGCACCTCGTGTTTGCAGGTTCCCAACTGTGATAAACTGTCAGGACAGCTCCTGTTGGAGCCCAAAGCTCCCAGCTGAGCCCTCAGCACATTCAGGTATTTGTTAATGCCTTAATTTGAAGCAGATCAGAGGGTTTTTTCCCTCCAGAAACAGGAGAGCTCTTGGGTTGGAGTTCACCCCAGATCCATTTGAAGGATTCTCAAACCTCGCCCCAAAACATTCACCACAAAATAATCCTTCTGCCACAGTGCCAGCCTGGCCCACACACATCCAGAATATTTATGAATGAGTGGAAAACAGAAGAGCTGAGTCACGCAGCCAGAGGTCATTCTGAAGAATAAAATTTTATTTTTTGGCTGAAAAAACTGCATACACATGTTCAGATCTGGGCAACCTTCACCACATGTCTTCGTTTCCAAACAAATGTGTGCTCTGAAGCATGCAGGAGCCCACTGCAGCTTGAGAAAGGAGTTGAGAGGGTTTTCTTTTTAATCTAGAACTGTGCAAACATCATTTGAAAGCTATTTACATTTTGCTCCTCTCACATCTACTAACGGGAGCATCAGCTGGTAGAGACGTGCAGAGTGCAGCTGTAATTTATGATTTGGCACCCACGTTTGATTTGTGTAGAGTGAAAACCAAACAAACCTCCCTTTGTTCCAACACCTCCCCACAGGTAATAAATCTAATTTCTTCTTTGTAAAGGAGATCTCTCTAAGCCTTCCCTGCAGGTATTAAAATATTATTTCCACTCGAGATCCTCTTTGCCTGGTGCTGATTTGCACTTTGCTACCTTGGTGAGTGGGAGCAGCAAGAAAAGATTTTGATTTTCATCAGAGAAGGCAGGAGGGCACTGAGACAGAGCAGGGCTGCTTCTTCTTGTCATCCTCACTGAACTCCAAGATGAGGTGGAGAATTTTTTTCCAAAAAGAAAATATATTAGACCATCTGAACTCAGACGCAGGAGCTTAGGCATGAAAAAAGCTGGATTTGAGTTCATCCTTCTGTTGCTTTTTCTTCCAAGTTCCTCTCCCATCCACTGAAGCCTGGAAGTCACCAGCCAGCCAGACACCATCACTCCAATCCTGCTGGAGATCCTCATTTTTTGTCTCCTCTAACCTGGCCCCTGCACTGTGTTGGTAGAACTTTGGGTGTGAGGAGCCACCAAAAGAGCCTCTGCCAGACTGGTTGGATGCAGCTCATTTCCAAAGAAATGAAAAATTTTACAGATTAAAAGAATATTTAATGGAAATTACAAGTCTAGGAAAGATTTTGCTCTTGGGTAATGCCTTTATGCATTCATTGTTCCCAGCTCCACTTGGGAAAGAGAATGGCTGAGCAGGAATTAAATAGGAAATAGGGTTTGCTTCCACTGTTCATTGTTAAATGTGCTTTTTGGCATTGGAAACAATTTTTAAATGCAGGCTAAAAGCATCTATTTGGAGAAAACAGAATGATAAGAAAGTGCTCAAGGTTTTGCAGAGGGATTCCGTTATTTTGGGGTTTAAGGACATTCCAAGCAGATCAGTCCATAGGGAATTCATCAGATTTCCCTGCTGGAAAACCTCCCAATGTCCCATTTCCTCTACACTTGTGCTGCCTAAAATGCCAGGCCAGAGAGGCTTGGCCACATCACATCCCTGCAGTGTGGTGTTCACAGTGAGTTTGGGGCAGCAGAACTTTGCTGTCCCTCAAGCAACAGATCCTAAAGCAGCACTGGGAAAGAGACTGGCTGAGCAAGAATGAAACAGGAAATGGGGTTTGCTGCTGGAGGTGGGAGCTGCGTGGATCCTGTGCCATCCCAGGAGCTGTGTGCCATTCCCAGAGTGCTCACAGGACAGGGCTCGGTGCCTCGCTCTGCTCTCCAGCCCCGCAGGTGAAGCAAGCAGGGTTTTCCTAAGAGCCAAACCTCAACGCGAACCATTTGTGAACCATTTCACAGAGCTGCTGGGCCCTGCTGGGCCCGGCTCAGTTCAGCACGGCGCTCTCGGGCTGGGGCCCGAAGATCTGGGAGAAGAACTGCAAGGCCAGGCGGACGTGGATGGGCACGAAGACGTAGGCGGTGTACACCACCATGGCCAGCACGGTGACCGTGATGGTGTGGAACATGGACTGCTCCCAGGGCTCCAGCACGTAGCTGCACGTCACCAGCTGGTACTGGTAGTACAGCCAGTACAGGTAGTCCTTCACCCTCTTCACGTCCATCTTCAGCTCCAGGGGGGTTGGAGGGCACCTGGAATGACAGGGAAATTGGGATTACAGCGGGGGTGTCCTGTGGAACCACTACACAAACTCCTTCTCTGAGGTGTTGGTGCCACCAGCTCCCCTGAACCAAAGGGAGCTGTTGGGTTCTGCAGCTGCTGCTCAGTTATTGGAGATGCATCAGCTGGGTATTCCCACTTCCCAGAAAAGCTGATCCATCCCTGGAAGCGTCCAAGCCAGGTTGAAGCGAGCTGGGATAGTGGAAGGTGTCCTTGCCCATGACAGGTGTGGGACTGGGTCATTAAACTCCCTTCCAACCCAAATCTTCCTGTGACTCTACCAATTTCCACATCCCAAGTGTGTTTTCCTATCCATTCCCTGTGGAAATCAGGGAATGGATAGGAAAACACACTTGGGATGTGGAAATTGGTAGAGTCACATTTAAAAAGAAAGGCTTTGGGCCAGCTTCCAGAAATGTTCCATAAATTCCAGAAATGTTCCATAAGTTCCATGTATGCCCCAGAATAAAGATAAGATTAAAACAACTGCCCTGTAAAAACTTCTCTGCTTACTTTTGATAATCGTTTTTATTGCTCTGCAATTGTTGGGAACAAAGAAAACCAGGTTACAAAAGAGAAAGGGAGAAAAAAGTAATCTCTGATTGCAGAAGGATTTTTTTGCAGCTCATTCCAAAGAAATGAAAAACATTACAGATTAAAAGAATATTTAATGGAAATTACAAGTCTAGGAAAGATTTTGCTCTTGGGTAATGCCTTTATGCATTCATTGTTCCCGGTTCTACTTGGGAAAGAGAATGGCTGAGCAGGAATTAAATAGGAAATAGGGTTTGCTTCCACTGTTCATTGTTAAATGTGCTTTTTGAAACAATCTTTAAATGCAGGCTAAAAGCGTCTATTTGGAGAAAACAGAATGATAGGAAAGTGCTCAAGGTTTTACAGAAGGATTCCATTATTTTGGAGTTTAAGGACGTTCCAAGCAGATGAGTCCATAGGGAATTCATCCGATTTCCCTGCTGGAAAACCTCCCAATGTCCCATTTCCTCTACACTTGTGCTGCCTAAAATGCCAGGCCAGAGAGGCTTGGCCACATCACATCCCTGCAGTGTGGTGTTCACAGTGAGTTTGGGGCAGCAGAACTTTGCTGTCCCTCACAGCAACAGATCCTAAAGCAGCACTGGGAAATTTGCAGCCCGAGATTAAAATAGGGATGGACCACTGATATAGGTCAAAAATATTCCAATATTCATTGTTCTCCTGCTCTGTTCTGGGGGGATGTGTGACTTACCAAAGGGAAGTTTTCCCCCCTTAATTCTCCCAAAGCATTTCCTTCACTTCCATCTTCCCATATTTCCTAGACTGAGAAAGCTCCTACAACAGTTTTGGGGGACAGATCAACATTTCAAATGCAGCAGTGGCTGTCTCTGTGAGCAGCTTTTCTTGCAGGGGTTCAGGCTGGGGAGAAAGGCACCGCTGCTCCCTGGCCAGGCATGAATGGAAGCTGATTCCTTTCAGATCATTTATTGGAAGGCAGAACTCCAGAGAGAGAGAGAGGCCTTAAAGCCTTGGAAATATTGCAGAGCCTTCAGTGAAAGTGGCCCAGCTGGCAAAGTGGGACTCCCTGAGAGCCAAAATTGTTTCTGCTCAGACTTTCTGCAAAAAGAGCAGTGCTGTTCACTGAGGGGGGAAATCCTTTCCTGAACAGTGGGGAGGAGGAGAAGGAGAAGAGAAGGAGAAGGAGAAGGAGAAGGAGAAGGAGAAGGAGAAGGAGAAGGAGAAGGAGAAGGAGAAGGAGAAGGAGAAGGAGAAGGAGAAGGAGAAGGAGAAGGAGGAGAAGGAGGAGAAGGAGGAGAAGGAGGAGAAGGAGGAGAAGGAGGAGAAGGAGGAGAAGGAGGAGTAGAGCCCCCTCACACTCTCCAGGATTATGGGATTTACACTGGGGTTAGGGCTGTGCTGCTTAAACTCATCCCTTCCGTGGGTAAATCCCTGCTGATCCCGACCCGTGCCAGGAGAAGCTGCAAGGCAGGAGCACTGCTGGGGGTGTTTGAGTGACCAGAGCTGCTCACACTCCTGTTCATCTCCATCCAGAGCTGCTTAAGGACAGCCACAGGCAGGAAAAACATCCCCCAGGCTGATTTTACTGATATTCCAGGCTGCAGCCTCACCATCACCCCTCGGAGAGCCACATGAATAAAGGATGAGGCAGTTAAAATGATGAGCAGCCCTTTGGATTTAACTGAAGCCCTTGGCACCTTTTTTCCAGCCTGGGGATTGCATTTCCCCGCAGCCCCAGCACAGCCTGGCTTTCTCTGGTTCTCCCAGCTCTCAGTGCACGGCAGTAATTCCATCCCCAGGCACTCTGGAATTCCAGGAGGAACACGAGCTGCCTTTGTGCTCTGTGGTCTCCTAATGAATGCTGGAGGTTGAGATAAGTAAAAGGCAAAAGCAAATTACAGTCTGTGCCCTCACCACTGACACACTTCCCCTGCATTTCATGCAGCCCGAGAGCAGGGAGCTGTGCAGGGATAACACAACTCCAGCTGCATAATTTATAAAGGAAAACACAGGAGGGGAAGGGGGAAAAGCCATTTGAAAGCAGCTGCTGAGGCAATGAGAGACAAGGCTCCCCCGTGGCATTGTCACACAGATCCCTTGGGGAAGGGACAATTTGCATCCCTCTGGGCCCATTATGAGGAATAAGGAGTAGCCCAAAATCTCCACACCTCCAGAGGTCTGTGGCAGCTTTACCACCCAAATTAATTGTAGCAGCAATCAAAGGGAATAGCAGATTACTAGGCAAACTTCAGAGGCTAAATTAAATCTGTATTTTAAACAGGATTCGTCCTAGAGAGGCTTCACTTCCATGTCTGTGTTTTATTCCATTCCAGCTGGCACTCCCACTTGAAAGGGCCCTGAGTTATTCACTCATCAGTTCCCACTATTCCAAAGCAGGAGATAATTTGTTCTTATGCAATTTTAACTCAACATTCATTTGTCTACAAATTTGGATTGAAACATTTGGAGGTGCTGGGGAAATGCTTTCCTGTTTAGAGGCCACGGGGCTGTTACAGCCAGCTATGAGTGAAATGAAGAGAATTCAGCTCCTGTTAAGCAATATTCAGATTATTTTCAGCACTTGCACCTCCAAGAGAAAAAAAATGCAAGAAGAGAAACCTGTAAAACAGCTTTTAGTGTTTTAAGTGGCTGCCTGATTTTCTTGCTTGTTGACACATGTCTCTGATTAGGGCAGCTGAAAAGATAAATCATCATCCAAATATCAAGGTTTCATTTCAGAGCATGCTTAATCTCCCAAATTTCTTTATTAATGACCTTATTTTCCAGAGTCAGAGCTAGGTGGGAGTTAGAAGATGCCAGTGTTAGGTCCTTTAATATGTAATTTCTGCTTTGAGCAGCTGGGATTTGGGGAATTTTGGTCACATTTTCAATCTGCTACTCTGACCCGTGGCTGGACAGCTCCTGCTGGGAAATTCCTGTGGAAAGAAACATTCTTGCAGGGGAACTGGGAGAGACTGGTTTCCAAAGAATGCTTGAAAAACACTTGATGCCCTCAGCAGGAGGGGTTGGCCGAGCTACACATCCAGAGAAAAAGGGTTTCCAACATATATTCAGGAAAAGTTCACCTGGAGTGGGGAAAAACAAAGCCTGGAGCTGGAAATGGCCTCATGATCATTCAACAGGGACCTCTGCTGCTTTGAATGGAAAGTAGGGATGAGGTGAGAAGTAAAAGCAGCAAACTATCAATCCATCCCCAAAATACAAATATTCAATTGGCTAAAAGTGCATCCTGAGGCAATCCTCTCGTGCTGGAGCTTAAACAAAATCCTTCCACGAGTCCCTGGGGGGGCTCCAGTCCCACAGCCCTGAGCACCCACATGTAGCAGGTGCAGCCAGGCAAAGTGCCAGACTGAATTTCAAGTTGTCTGATCTGTAAATAATTTTGGATTTTAGCTTCTAAAGGGCGACCACCTCCTTGGGATTGGAATAGAAATCCTATCTGCAAGTTATTGATGTGGAGCTGTTCCTATTTGTAACTTCACTGTGTTCAATGGGTTTGTCCTGCTAATATCCTGGAATTCTGGAGTGCACACAGAGTGAAGCAGCCCTGGTTTCTCTCCCTCCCCACCCTTGGCCATCCATTAGAGAGCTCCAGGAAATGCAGATCCCTTCCATATGTCCTGTGCAGCACCAGGATGAGGGTCTGAGCTGGGGAAATGTTGGTGCTGCACATGACTCAGCCATTCTGCACGTGGGTGAGCATGGCTTGGCTGAGCCTGTGGGGTTTGCTGGAAATAAAATCTTCCAGGAGTGGAAGGGCTAAGGCAGGAAGAGCAATGCTGTTTTCAGCCCTGTTTCTGTCCTACCTGGCTCAGGAGAGTGAATTCCAGCATCTTCCTCACCTTTAACCCCAACTTCCTTCCTGCTGGCCTCAGTGGCAGCACACAGGTGCTATTTTGGTTCTTTCAAATGTTACATAATGCACAGCAAGCCTGGGAGCTCTCCCTGTCCAGGAAATCTTCCTGTTACCTCTGGGAACCTCAGACCCCTCCTCGAGTGGCAGTGCCACGCCTGCACAAAGTCTGAGCCGACTTCCTCGTCTCCAGCTGGACCCTGATCTGTGTGTGTGCTCCTCCTGCAGCAATTCTGGGCTCCCAAACTGGGCTTTGGTGCTGGAATTCTGCTGCATCTCTGCCTGGAGCAGAGGATTCCTGTCGGCCTGCCTTGCCAGCTGCACAGGACAACAGCCAGAACGTCGCTGAATTTTCTCCTCCAGTTGAGATGTGTACACAGATGGAGTTTATGGTGACCTACAACCATGTGGAAAAGTCCTTTCAAATGAGATCCAGAAATTTTTGACCCTCAGGAAAGCAGAGGTTGCTCTGCAGCAGCCACAGGGGTCTCCTTTGGAGAGAAGCTTCTCAGCATTCAGCACCAGCCCAGCAGCTGAAGGCAGCTGAAGTTTGGGCTGATTTCATGTCCTACCTGTCCCCTGACAGCTGGAGGCTGCTCCCAGCAAAGGCACAGCTCTAAATAACTGAGCTGCCCCTGTCTTTGCAGCCTGGCTGGTTGATCAGTGCCTAATCCTCTCCTTACTCAGGCACAGGGAAAGGAGAAGATGCAGCTTCTCTGTAACAACAACATTCCTGGAGCAGCTCTGTCCCATTTTCTTCCAAGGCTAAATTAATTTTTCAACAATTTTCCTGTTCTTCCCTCCCCTGAAGTTTCCTCAGTGGTTTCCTTACATAACCAGCTGCTCCTTGCAGTTTAGGTACAGATCCTTTCCTTTCCAGCTTGCCTGGCCTGGGCTTGGTTTGTGCTCTGGGCCCTCCCCCTGTGTCAGGATTTGTACCTTGGGGCAGAACAGGTGAGCAGCTCTGCCACAGAAGATGGGAAAATGGCAAATTGAATCCCAGGGGAAGGGAAACCTTCCCTTCTCTTTTGAGTGTAAATATAGTTTAGGAGCAGGGTTTTGAACAGAACTATTCCCAACCAAAACCTCAAATTTGGGACTAGAGACCAGCACCAGGTTTAGATTGCAAACACTTAAAAATCGAGAGTTCTCAAAGAGCTGTTCCAGGAATATCTCAGAGGGTTTTGCATTTGCTCCTGCTGACAAACCTCAGTTCCTTGTGAGATTTGGGACATCATCTACATCTTTCGAAGCCTTCCAAGTTCAAGAGGTTGTGTAAACACATCAATCTACCAACAAAATAACTGAGATGTCTGGGCTCTAAAATAAGGTCGACTTTCAGTTGTGGCCCTTATTTTATTCAGACTTCTTTGCTTTGCTCTGAGTCATTTCTGAGGCAGCTGAAAGTAACAGCCTGGGTAGTGTGCAACATGAGGAAGTGAATATTGTCACAGCTATGACAGGTATTAGTGGGACCAAACTCTTGTGCAAGTGCATCTCCCTCAGATCTCATTAAAGGAAGCAGAGTTGCATCACTCCAGTGACTGCTCCAGAGGGGAAAAGCAAAAATGGACTGAGATGCTTGCAACAGATAAGAAATAAAAAGGGAGATGCAGTTTTTTCACAGATTTAACCCCATCTATGCTTTGAGGAACAGCTTCCTTTGCAGGCACTTCCTTGCTGTGAGCAAACAGGTTTGGACACACAAAACCCATAAAACAAATGAAAAGCTCCATAAAATGTGGCTTGGCAGGACCCAGAGCAGAGCCCTGGCTGCCTCCCAGCCAGTGGAGCTGTGTCCTGGTGCTGTGGGGCTTTTTGGGCACAGCGGGGTGGCACAAGCATTGCCATGGGCCCAGGCTGCTCCCCAGACAGCATTTCAGCATCTTCCATTCCAGCTGGGATCTTGGAATAACATCCATGCTCCATGCCCAGCTTCCCTGCTTTTCTCCCCACCAAACCTGCACCAGAAATCACTCCAAGCACTTCTGGAATTGCAGTTATTTGTACCATACCCGTGATATTCATCAGAGAAAGAAAACCCAGCATCTCAATTCCTAAAGCATTTAAAATCCACATCAAAATCCCTCAAAGTGCCTCGTGCTGACTAAGCAGAGCCTGAGCATTTATTGCAGGGACTCTCCTCCATATTATCCAGCATTTATCCAACGGGGAAGGCAGGACTTGCACCTGCTTCCCACTGAAAGCAACCACCAGCAACTCTTAGAAAACAAGAGAGGACAAATCTGCCGGCGAGGAGCATTCCCAGCAGAGCGGTGCGAGCAGCACAGCCTCCTCCATCCCCCCACCCAGCGCGACCTTCCCGCTCCGGGGTGCTCGACTCGTTTTTAGGGAATCCCCGAGGCAAACCATCTTCCTGCCACCGGGAAATAAATCCCCGACTGCAGGGCTGCAGCAACAAGTCACAGAACGGTCCGGCTTGGAAGGGACCGTGAAGCTCCTGTCACTGCACCCCTGCCGCGGGCAGGGACGCCCCAAAGCGCGGAGCCCTCGCTGGCGCTGCAGGTGCGGCAGGAGCGCCGCCAGCTCCCCTGAGGGAGGCACAGCGCAGCAACCCCCGGGCTCCTGCGGCTGCCAGCCCCGCAGAACCCCGGGCCTTCCCCCGCCGCTTACCGAGCCGCCGGGGACTCGCCGTCGCCAAGGTCACCGGCCCCGGGCTGGGGATGCTCCGGGAGCGCCTCCGCCGCGATGCCCTTGGGCCAGCCGAGCTGGGCGGGGGATGAGCGCCGGCACCGGGAGCTCCGGCTGCGGGAACACCGGGATGCAGTGCACCAGGCTTCGGGAGCACCGGGATGCAGCGCACCGGGCTGCGGGAACACCGGGATGCAGAACACCGGGATGCAGCTCACCGGGATGCAGGGCACCGGGATGCAGCTCACCGGGATGCAGGACACCGGGATGCAGCTCACCGGGATGCAGGGCACCGGGATGCAGCTCACCGAGCTGTAGAACACCGGGATGCAGCGCACAGGGATGCAGAACACCGGGATGCAGAACACCGGGATGCGGCGCGCCGCGGCCCCGCGCCTCCCTCACCTCCGCTCCGCGCACCGCAGCTCCCCAGCCCGGCGCTGCCCGCGCTTAAATCCCCACCTTTCCCCCCTCCCTTCCTCCCTCCCTCCTCCTCCTCCTCCCTCCTCCCCCTGCTCACCTCCCGCCCGCTGTCCCCGCGGTCCCGGCCGGTCCCTCCGCCCCGCCCGCTGCCGCAGCCGCGGCGCTGGGGCTGGCGGCGCCGGGCAGCGGGGGAGGAGGAGCGGCGGAGCCGGGCTCGGGGAAACCCGTGGGATGGAGCTGGCTGGCACCTCCGGGACGCCAGCTGTTTCCCCGGAGCGCCGTGTTTCCCTGGCTTTTCCCGGCGCTGGCGTCATGCGCTCGGCGGCCGCGCTGCGGGATGCGCCAGAGCTGCCCCGCACAGAGCGGCTTCTTATCGCAGCCCTCTATCGCGACAGACACCCTTCATATGGCACCCCTCCATCGCGACAGACACCCCTGCAGCGCGGTTATCCTGCCAAGGGTGCCGGCAGGTGCCTGCGAGCATCCCGGCTCCAAGGAGATGGATGAGTGGGAAGGAGCCGGAGCGGCAGCGCGGTGTTCCAGCGGGAGGAGAGGGGGTTTGGGGTGATTTCACACTGATCAGGTACCCGCAGGTGTCAGGAGAGGGGTCTGCAGAAAGGAGAGACAGGGATGGACAGGAATTGGCAAGACTTGATCTGAAATCCCGTGGAATACAGCAGCACCCTGCCAATCATGAGGCTCAGCTTTGTGTAGTTTTATTTTGTCCCAGAGATAAAAAAGCTTAATGTAGTGTCCTGCTCGCTGCCAGACATCCACTTCAGAACATAATTTTGCAGTTTAAGTGAGGAATAAAAGTGTCAGAAGTGCTTTTTCCCCGATTTTCCCCTGGAGCAGCCGGGTTCCAGGCACCATCTCCCTCACTAAACAAAGCGTCGCTGTTCTGGCACCCACCGGTGCCTTCCGACCACAAAGGAATGCGAACCTTTTCAGGGCCAGATGTAACAGCTGGGGTTAAAACTGTTCTTTTCCTGTTTGAACACGTTTTAACGATGCTTTAAAACCGCTCTTTCCACGGCGAGCACCTTTAAAAGGCGCTTGCACAAACAGGGCTGCGCAGGTGACAAAGGGGCCATCAGGATGTGACGCTTTCATTCCCAATCCAGCAGTGCCTCTTTCTGCCGCTGCTATTTTTATGGATGTTGACTGTGGAACTGATGCTTGCTTAGACTTGGATATTAAAATAATCACGTACAAAGGGTTTGTTCAAAATTTACAGATGGTTGTGTCCCTTTCTAGCCCGGAGCAGGGCTCTGCCTGTCCCGGAGCTCTGTGTTGTGTCTAGGCACGACTCAGCGTGGTGAAATTCCTGAGTAGGCAGAGCTTGAAATGGCCAGAGTGGTTTTGCCAGCGATGGGTGGGTGGGTGTCACCCAATCCCCTAAAAATCCTGGCAAAAGCATTTTGGGTTACCAGGGCACTTGCTCTGATGCCTTGTGCAGGCTGCCCTAGAGCAGAGGCTGGCCAGAGTTCCAGAATAAAGCAAGGATTGATTCAAAGGATCTCCTCCATGGATCCCCCTTGGGCAGCAGCAGAGCCCAGCCAGGGCTGCCCCCAGGATGAACCCAAATGGTCCCAAAATGCACGAGCGCTGCCGGGGTCTCTCCCTGGGCTCAGCTCTGCTCCATGTGCACATTGCAGTTCAGTGTCCAATCCCACTGCAGCCCCTGCAGTCCCACCCTGCTTGTTTTTCTCTCTGCAGCCCACGGGGTTTGTGCTCCTGGGCTGAGATTGGGATCATTTGTCCTTGGTGCCCAGCTGGAGCAGGAATTGT
Organism: Passer domesticus; assembly: GCF_036417665.1. Classification (NCBI taxonomy): domain Eukaryota; kingdom Metazoa; phylum Chordata; class Aves; order Passeriformes; family Passeridae; genus Passer; species Passer domesticus. The sequence goes on from NC_087484.1 coordinate 1,886,428, forward strand.
TTTGTCTCCCTGCTCTGTGCACAGAGCTCACCATGCCCTGATGTGAAGCTCAGACTCACACACTAAAGCAGCACAGAATGTGAAAACTATAAAAGCTAAAACCTGAGGCATCAGTTGCACACACCAATTTAATTTCAGGAATTTATTCCAGGGGCTGAACTTTCCAGAGAGGAATTTACAAAAAGCTGTCCCACAGTCTCCTTAGCGCCCTGATGAGCTGCTGCTGCCCTGCTTCTGATGGGCACAGAATCCCTGAACCTTGGAATAATTTTGCTTGGAAAAGACCTCCAAGATCATTGAGTCCAAGTGTTCCCAAAGCCACCACTAAACCCTGTCCCCAAATGCCACATCCCCACAGCTTTTAAATCCCTCCAGGGATGGGGACTCCAATAGTCCCTGGAGGTTGCTAAGACCAGGGGACTTGGGCAGCTGTGCCAGGGCTGGACAGCCCTTTCCAGGAAGGAATTGTTCTCAAAATCCAAACTGAGCCTGCCCTGGCTCAGCCTGAGGCTGTTCCCTTATCCTTGGGAGCAGAGCCCGACCCCCCGGCTGTCCCCTCCTGGCAGGAGCTGTGCAGAGCCACAAGGGCCCCCCTGATCCCCCTTTTCTCCAGGCTGAGCCCCTTCCCAGCTCCCTCAGCCCCTCCTGGGCTCCAGCCCCTTCACCCCCAGGTGAACTCAGCAGTGGCTGCAGAGGAAGGTTCCGTGCTTATAAATGCCTCAGTTTGCCTTTGGCACGCTCTGGCTTATCAAACAGAGAAGGATTTGCCTCACAATAAATTTCAGATTTTCGGATAGTGGAGTTTTGTTTGCCTTGAGACAAGACAGGGCTGAGGGGCTCTGCCAGGCCCTGCTGGTGTTTCCAGAGGGAAGAACCTCCCGAGCCAGAACTGCCTGAATTCAGGATGAACAGCTCTGTTCTCAGAAGTAGGACAGGGTTTAATCGAAAGGAGGCTGTGGTTTGATTTATCAGGCCCTGCTGCTGATAGGCTCTGCTTCCTCCTGAGCTTCCTGCTCCTGCTGCTTCCTTCCCTGACTCAGGAGAAGCCTCTGGCTTGTCCCCTGCAAGGAATGAAAAGCAAATTAACAAAACAGGGGAAAAAAAGGGAGATGAAGAATTAACTTTTGAATTAACTTTTCTATTAGAGAAAGGTTTGAAAAGGAGAGACTTCATGTGGATAAATAAATTTTTTTATAAACCTAATCCTTGCTGTAGGCTGATCCTTCTGCACCGAGCAAAGGAGCCCCAAAACCTCCCAGTTCCTTAAAATCAGGTCTAAAATAAAAGATGAGGAACACAACCACATTTAATTGCCACCTTCCTCAGGGTTACCATCCTCCTGCTCCAGACCTGCTTGAACCTCAGCCTTCCCTAAAAGCCCTGTGCTTGTCATGGTGAAAATCAGACCAAATTACCTGCACAAAGTAGATAAAAATACTGGAGTTTGTTTCCTTGTCTCCCCAGGGGCTGCTGCTCTGGAAGATCTGATCCCTTTCTGGTCTGGCCCCTGGGGATTTTTGTTAATTATTGCTGGGGATTCCAGCGTGGCTTTGGCTGCTGCAGGAAACATCCAGCTCAGCCCCTGGAGACAGGAATAAAATCCCTGCCCTGCCACAAAGGCCAACCTGGCATTTGTAGAGTCTGGGAGTGTTTCCTGAGCCTTTGGGCTGTCCCAGCCCTGCAGGAACACTTCACAACAGGCCAGGCTCTTCCCAGCCTGGTTCACCAGGGGATTTCCCAGAAAATCCAATTTCATAGAATCCCAGAATTCCAGAATGGTTTGGGTTGGAAGGGACCTTAAAATCATCTCATTCCGCCCCTGCCATGGCAGGGACACCTTCCACTGTCCCAGGTCACTCCAAGCCCTGTCCAGCCTGGCCTTGGGCACTGCCAGGGATCCAGGGGCAGCCCCAGCTGCTCTGGGCACCCTCCCCACCTTCACAGGGAGGAATTCCTCCCTAAAATCTGATCTAAACCTCCTACCTTGAGGATGTTCCTCAAGTTTGCTTTGCAAACCCAGCAAAGCAACAACCTGAACTCTTTGTTTTCCAGCAGAATGAGATCTGGATGTGTCTGTTCAGATTTTGGCTGGCTGGCGAGGCCACCTTGATTAATGGAAAGGAAACTTCCAGGGTAAGCAAGGAAATCTGGCAGAGTCTGCAGAATATTCTGGGCAGGGGTGATGCTCCGGCTAAACCTGAGGTGATTGTGTTGCTAATTGTTCTCCCAACTAATTTGGTGTGTGGTGATCCTGTCCACAGCCACCTCTCCTGACAAATTAGAGAACAACCCTTTTATCTAATGACAGGGCAGGCTGGATAAAGCCATCAGCACCTTGGGGTGTGGTGACAGCCCTTTGTGGGTGATTTTGCTCCTGTTTTGGGGGCTGGTGGCACTGCTCCGTGGGACACTGGGTCTGACCCTCCCTTGTGCTGTGATTTTCCTTGTGCCAAAGTCCTGTGGCTCCTTCTGAGAAATTCTGTTTTATGGGAATTGGGATTATTTATCAGCGGCCTTGTTCTGCTCAATATCAATAAATCAATATCAATTAATGTTCTGGGTTAATTGGCCTGCAGCCAGCTGGGGGAGCGGCTGGGTGGAATTCTGGGATCAGGAACAAGTAATTAGAAGGTAAAGGAATAATCAGAACAAGGGCTGGGCAGGATCTCCAGTGCTGGGTGAGTCACATTTTCACATCTCTGCTTCCTGCTGTGCCCCTTGGCCAATGTTAAACTGCTCCAGCCAGGCTGGGCTCTGGATGAGCAAAGTGTCTGATCTGCTGGGATAACTGGGATAACTGGGATAACTGGGATTTGTTCTTGACCTGCAGATCCCAGCGTGTCCATACTGCCACCCTCACGGGGATACCAGGTGGGGATCCCCACCCCAGGGCTGGGAATGCCTGGGTTCCCAAGTGTTCCAGAGGAAAATCCAGCTGCTCTGGGAGGAATCACCCACTGAACACATCCCGCCCTGTGGCTGGAGAAGATTTTCACCTGGAGAAGGCTTTGAGATCAATCCTACTCATTCTAACATCAAATCTCCACAGGAAATTTCCTTAAAATGAGGAATTCTTCCCATATCTGGGGTTTTTTTTTGTTGTGTTTTCCCCTATATACGTTACTGCTCCCAAAGAAAACAGTTTCAAGCAGTGCAGGTCTCAGAAACTTGATTTTTGTGTTCAAAAAAATTCAATTTTGGGAAATTATCCCGGGAAAATGTTTGTTTTGGAGCTTTGTGCTTGTCCTGCTTGGATCAGGGTGGCTCGGGGTGTGTGTGTCATTAATTCTTAGGGCAGGGTGGGATTGTTGGGGTGTCCTGTCCAGGAACTGGACTGGATGATGCCTGTGGGGCCATTCCAGCCGGGATGTTCCCTGATTTTTGTACTTCAGCTGCAAACCCGTCCCTGGCCGAGCTGTTGGGAGCTCCTGGAGCTCCCTCTTGTGCCGAGCCTCACCTGGAGCAGCAATTTCTAAATTTTCCTAAAACCTCCTGGGTTTTCCTTCTCCATCCCACTCCTGCCCTCCCATCCCTGCTCTTCCCCAGCCTGGAACCCCCTCTGCTGTCCCCATTCCAGCACCAGGTGACATCTGGCACAGCTGTCACCTCCATGCAACTGGAGGAATCCTTCCCAGATCAGCACTTTTTGTTCCCTCTCCCTTTCCAAGGGAAAAATGAGAGCTGGAAATGAAAAATAAGAGATGGAAATGAAAAATAAGAGATGGAAATGAAGTCACTCTGCTCCTGGCTTAATCCTGGTGGGATTCCTGGTGGAATTCCTGGTAGGATTGCTAGTGGGATTCCTGGTGGGATGTCCTGTGCACATCCAGCAGTTGGACTTCAATGATCTGCTCCAACTCAGGATATTCAATGATTTGAGTCAGGAGATGTAAAAATACAATATATTTTACCATTATTTATAATTTATGACTGTTATACATCCCCCTGTTTATTTTTTGGAGATATTTTGCTGCTTCTGGGTGAGTTGCAGAGCAGGTGGAGAGTTTTAGGCATCTCTTCCACAGAAATCAGTGGGAATCTTCTCTCAGATTTTACTGCAGATCCAGAGCCCTTGCAGCGAGTTTGTAGATCAGAAAAAATAAAATTCTCACTCTCCTTTGCTTTTTAATTCCCTAAATACCATAAGCCCCCCGCATTCTTTGAGTCCAGCACACAGACAGTTTTATTCCCAGATTTTTGCTTCCTGCTGTGGTTTGAAGGTGCTGCAGCACTCTGCCCTGGGTTTTATTACACAGCCCAGATTAGCCAGACCCAAGAAGAATTTGGGTGAAAGGAAACCAGAGCTTTCCATTTCCTTATTCCCAAGGAGTGTTGCAACACCTGCTAGGCTGAAATCCCCTGCAAAGGGACTCTGTGCCACAGGAACGGGGCAGGATCCACTCCTGAATTAAATCTCCAAGCCCTGTGTCTCATAAAATGCTGATGCTGAATGGATTTGCCAGGATTAAGTGATGATTCCAGAGGCTTTGCTGGGGCTGGGGGAGGGAATGGCAGCCCTGCCCCAGAGGAACCTCCAGCCTGGAATTCCAGCCCCCCTCATTCATTCCCAGCCGCTCATTTTCCCTGGAATCTGGCACTGGCCACAAGGAGGGCAACAACCCCAAAAAGCAAAGCCAGGGCTCTTGAGGGCGGTTTTGTTTCCCAAACACAGAAGGAAAACAACATTCCCAGGAACAAAAGGGTGTCCATGTCATCCCGGGGCCGCCTCACAAAGGGACCCCTCGGTGAAAAGGGGAGCCAGGGAATTTTATCCCTTTTCCCTTTGGCTGGCTCCAGTTTCCAGAGGAGACAATGGATGCTTTTCTCAGCCCAGACCTCCCGACAAAGGAAATCCTGGGGCAGGGTTTGGGGTAACACCTGGGGGAATATGTTTTACATCCCAAAAGGCTCCAAAACCCAGCCCTGGTGTGGGAGGTGAGCCCAGAATAATTCCTGAGCTGTAATTCTGGTGTCTCCCATAAATAACTGCGTGTTTCTGGTGCTCTAAATCTGCATTTTGGGACTCTCAGAGGGATTGACTCCTGGAGGTTCTCAAATAACTCCCCAAATGGTTATTTTTGGGAAATAGAAGCTTTTGGATCTCCTAGCCAGTAAATTTAAAGGGCAGTAAATCCCTGTTAAGGTGCACCTGCAGATTTAGGGGATTTGGACCAACATTTGGTGCAGGGGTTGTGGGATGCCCTGGCACACACTGATGCAGGTTTTCCCCATCTCATCTTCCCCTTGATATCTGAATTTTAGTAACAGCAAATGTAATGAGACTGAATTTACAGGGAGATCATTTTATTCCTCTGATTCCAATGGAAATCCCTATGGAGGGGGATATTTTCTCTAGTATGTATTTTCTATTTTTCCATGTATTTTGTCTAGTCAAGCATTTAAAATCCTACATGAAACATTGCTCTTTTTCTATGTAAATGAAATAATTTTTACTCCATGCAGTATTTAAAGTTCTCATCACAAATTAATCCCCTCCACCCCCAAATTTAAGCTGGAAATAGAACAACTATAAAGGAAAAACCTAAAGATTATTTTCTCATTAGTTTTCAGGTTCATTTCTCTCAAGCATTTAATTCACAATTTGATCATTTAGGGGAAAAAAAAAAAAAGCAGATTACCATGCAAATTTGCTCTTAGTAAAGGGAATTTAACATGTGTTGCTCTCATGATCCCATAGAGCTTTTTCACTTTCCCTTTACCCCTTTCCACACTCCCAGCTCAGGGAGGGGATTGTGATGCCAAAAATCTGCATTTTAAATACAGAGTGAAACATGCACCTTGCAGAAATAAATGGACAAACTCCACTGCAGAAATAAATTGACCTTGCAAAAATAAATGGAAAAATTCCTTCTCCTTTGAGTCTTCAAATGTCAAAACTCTCCTCAAAACTGTCCAGACAAATTCCTGCTGAGTCTGGTGGTACCCAATGAGATAAAAGAGGAGCATCCCTAAAATCCCCAAAAATCTTTGGGGTAGAGCCTAAACATCCCAGCAGCATCCCAGGGTTTGAGGGAAGGGTTGGATTTCTGGGATTTTCCTGGGATTTCAGTGTCCCCGTGGTCCTTGCAGGGGCTTTGCAAATCCCAGCTTTTGAGGGAAGGGTTGGATTTCTGGGATTTCAGTGTCCCTGTGCTCCTTGCAGGGGATTTTGCCAATGCCAGGGTTGGATTTCTGGGATTTCAGTGTCCCCTCACTCCTTGCAGGGACTTTGCCAATCCCCCCCGTCCCCCCTGCAGGCTCTCATTGGCCACAGCAGCAGTTGGGATAAAATAAAACTGATTCTCTCCCAAAATAAATTCCCTTTTTCCAGGTGCCATGGAGGGGGGGTCCTCCTGGGAGCAGGACTGTTTATAAGGTAGGAGAGAGTAGTGAAATTTAAGATAATAAGATTTGTCTGCAGAAAAAATTCCTGTCTATAATCAATGTATAACTGCGTGGGGGTTAGGTTTTGGTTTTTTTTTTTTTTTCTCACACGTCTAAGAACTAGAAATAATTAAATAAGACAGAGTGCAGTCATCTCCCTGATATTTAAAACTGATGGATTTGGGTTAAATTCCTGTTGTGAAATGGAATGTCTAGAATTTTAGAGAGCACACACACACACAAAAGTGTATTATTACCCTTTTATTATGGGAAATATGTTAATAATTAGTAGATATTCAGAGCCAATTAAATGTGGATTAATTTATGAATTATATGGCACTGCAGCAAAGGTTAATTCTTCCTATTTTGTGTCCTATTAATTATAATTTTAGTGGGGGGATTCCAATGAATGATTTTATATTCAGTGGTGGTGAATTAATGCAATGAAGAAACTCAAAATTTCAGTTTTATTTAAGTGCGTTTATTTAGAATCAGAGACTGGTTTGGGTTGGAAGAGACCTTAAAGATCTTCTTGTTCCTACCCCCTGACACGTAAAAAAGAAATACTAATAATTATTTAAGAATAATTAATATAGAAACAGTCTTGCCCATTACAATGAAAATCTGTTTAGTGATTCCTTGCTCCGAGGATTTAATTTTTTCAGGGTGCTGAGGTATAATTTGCTTATTAATTATGCTTTTGCAGTGTTTGACAGCAATCAATCAATCTGGCTGCAGGACTGGAGAGTGGCTGGGTTTGGGGCTTGTGGTGTGTGAGGAAAACTCAGGAATGGTTTGGATTTGAGATTTAGAATTTCCCCATAAATTTATTAAATCCCTAAAATCCCTGGGGGTGTGGTGTGTAAATAATGGGTTTATTTACTTATCTCCAGCTGCTACAGGATACTCTGGGATATAAACCCAGTGCTGCAGTGAGGATATTGTTCAAAAGGAGAAATTGGGTTTTTTTTCCCTTTTTCCAGATGATCCTTTTTCTGCTTTTTCTCCTTTTTTTCCTCCTTTTTCTGTGTGGCTGCAGCTGCAGGCTCTGGCTGCTCCCTGCTGAGAATCTCCCTCCACACCAACTTCCCGGGAAAACTCTTCATGGTAAGGGAAAAAATCCCAGCCTTGGACCAAAATCTGGCTCTGAAATCCCATTCTAATTAAACACAGAGAGGAGGGATAATTTATCCTTATGGGTTGAATGGTCCCAGTGGAGAAACTGCTGAGTTTTATTTCATTTTTTGTTAGGGTTGGCATAAAATGTGTGAGATGGTGTTTTTTGTTTGGATTTAGGTGTTTATTAGTTTTATTATTTAGATTATAGTTTCACAAATTGTGAGTTTTATAGTATTTTACTCTAAAAAACTAAAAATGGAGTTGTATCTTTCTTTTTATATTTTTTTAAGGATAAACTGTTTAATTAAGAAATTATACAATTTATTTTTATTTTTAATTTAATAACTACTTGTGGCTTGTAATGTGGATTTTTTATTTAATTATACAATACTACTTAAATTAATGAAGAAGGTGAAGAACAAGGATTTGCTTCTGCTTTGAAATTTTCATCTTTTTATATATATATATTATTATATTCTAAAACTTTAAAGTTTAAGTTTTTTTACTATGTGATCTTAGACACTTTTATTTAAACCACACATTTATAACCTTAGTTTTATCATTTAATTTTAGAAGTTTTATCTACAGCCTCAGGTCAAATGCAGTGTTCTCTTGGGGGTCAGTGCTAAATTCTAAAATCCTCAACAGATTCCAATGTCCAGCAGTGACCACTGGGGGTTTTATGTGGGGAATCAATTTTCCATTAAATGATTTTATTTTGTTTGAAAATGGTGAGGGAAAAAAAACCAAAACCCCCACTCTTTCATCTAAAAGGGAATTGTTAAAGATGGAAAGGTCCTGCTGCAGCCCCAAACGCTGGGTGTGGAGCTGGATCTCCTCTTGCCCTCTGGCTGACAGGCTGGGGGGGTCTCTCCTGGAGGTTTCCCATGCTGTGGAATTCTGTGGCTCCTCAGGAAGGTTGGGTTTCAGCTCCAGCAAGAAAGGGGCTCTGTTCCATCTGCATTTACAGGGGGACTTTGCTTTAAAAAAGGAACAAAAGTGCTTTTTGTGACGGTCACCTGAGAGGCAGCACCTGGCCTATAGGAAAAATCAGGGCTTTCTGCCTTTGTCCTTTCTCCCTGGGTCAGCTGAATCAGCACTTGAAAAACAAAAAGAGCAGATGTGAAAGGTTACACTAGAAAATCCAGAAAATCAGGCAGAAATAAAGGAAAAAAAATAAAGATTATAAAAATTTTGGTACACTTGATACTTTTCATTCCAAAATACCTGAGTTTGGAAAACTTGATGTTTCATTTTGTTTCCATTTTTTCTCTTAGAGAAAAGCTTTTTATTGTGTGTAGTTGTGTTGGACTCTGAAATTGTTATGGAATTCTCTCTATATCCTTCCAGGACCAAAGGGGGGTTACTATATTATAACTAAAGTGTGGAACCCAGGGCACAGAGAATATTTCTCTGTCTGCTCTGGGGTGCCCTGACCCCCAGGGCAGCACTGACTTTGACCCTCATTCATGGAGAAAGTTTCCTAGACTTCAAGATGGACTAGAATCCACAAAAGTGTGAAATAGATTACAGAGAGTAGTGTAGGTGTATCACTTGGTGAGAAATTTAGGGTTTAGGATTTTTAATATGTTGTGGATGGGAGCAAGATGGAGGCCACAGGGTGTCGTCCTGGGTTTCTTCTTCATGCTTCTTCTTCCTTCTTCTTCATGGGTTTGGGTGGCATTTTGTAATTAAACAGAAAAGTCTGCATTGCGGGGTCTTTGAGATCAATTATTTAGTTAAAAGAAAAAAATAATCCAGGTGTCAGTTCTTAATTAAATAATTTAGTCTTAAAAGACTTTGTAACGAAAAATTCTTAACCATTTTGTGCCTTCTAATAAAAAACTACCAAACTCACCAAAACAGTAGTAAAACTGTTTTACTAATAAAAAATAATAAACACTTAAATCCAAACACAAGCTACCATCTCAAATACCTTCAATCCAAACCCAAAAGAACCAACAACTAATACCCCAACACTAGATACGATACGATATGATACGACACGATACGACACGATACGACACGATACGATATGATACGATACTAAAAGATATGATACTAAAAGATACTAAAGAAAAACCCGTGACTGTCTGAGACAGCCAGGACACAGTTTGAGTGACTGGCTAATCACTCAAAACAACTTTCAAAGTCCAATTAACCAAATCACTTTGGGTATACAATCTCCATAACACATTCCGCATGTGCAAAAACAGCGGACAGAGCTCAGAATTGTTTTCTCTTCTTCTCTGAGGTTCTCACTGCCTACCCCAGGAAAAATCCTTGGGAAACTTGTGCCTGCTGCTCTGTGTAAAGAGAGCTGAGGCACAGGGATGATCCAGAGGGAGGTTTCACCGCCTGTCCGTGTCTCCCACAGCTGCTGCCATGCCGGGCTGCCCGCGGCCCGTCCCGCTGCTGCTGGCGCTCGCTGTCCCCGTGCTGGCAGCGCTGAAGGTGACCCCGAACGTGCTCTACACCAAGCCCAAACCTTCCCAGCCACCGGCAGCTCCCCCGTCAGTCCCGGGGAAAATCCCATTCCCAGCAGCGCCGGGCAGAGCGGAATTCCCCACGCTTTTCCCCTTGGAGAACTCCACGCTGGACTCGGCCGAGTTCTTCTTCAACTGCTGCGACTGCTGCCCGCCTGTGGTGGGGCCTCGGGGCCAGCCGGGCCCACAGGGACCCCCAGGTGTGCTGAGCCCTCTCTGCTGGGCTGGAAACGCCAAATCCAGCGGCTTTTCCCTCGGGAAATCATTTGGCAGGGTTTGTGCAGCTCATGGGGGAGATCTCGGTGATCTGCAGCTCTGATGCTGGGTGGTTTTGGCTGGTTTAGGGCTCCTTATCCCAGCAGCCCTGCATTCTTCTTCTCTTTCCCATCACAACAGCCTTGCATTCTCTCATCTGACTTCTGCAAGCACAGTCAATGTGAAGTGATATACATTGTATAGTCAGTTACCCCTAATCAATCTCTCTTTAACCCCTAACAGCTCTTCCCAAGGGGCAGCTCCGATTGCTGCTCCCCTGACTGGGACAGGAGCCAGGGAAGGGCTGGAGCTGTTCCAGGGCAGGTTTGGGGTGGATATTAGGATTTTAGGGAAAGATTCTTCCCCCAGAGGGTGCTGGGCACTGCCCAGGCTCCCCTGGGAATGGATGGGCACGTTCCCAAACCTGCCAGAGCTCCAGGAGTATTGGAACAGCACTGCCAGGGATGCCCAGGGTGGGAATTTGGGGTGTCTGGGCAGGGCCAGGGGCTGGGCTGGGTGATCCTGGTGGATCCCTTCCATCTCAGGATATTCTGTGATTCTGTGATTCTATGAAACGTGGGATGTGATCTGGATTTGTGCAAATCCAGAGCAGAAAAGTGAATGTCAGCGACATCCTGGAAGTTACAAACCAGCAGTGTGAGTGGGAATTCCTTTGGGACTACCCCAAATCCCTGCTGGCAGGAGGCCACGGTCCTCAATTCTCTGTCCCTGCCCTGAGCCGCTTGGATTCACATCTTTAATTCCACATTCACTTCAACCACGGCTTTGTGACCCCCAAAACTACCTTCAAGCAGTTTTGCATCTTTACTGAAGGTTTCTTTAATTTTTATTTTTATATTTTTTTCCCCATTGAAAAATAGGAAATTAAAAAAAAAAAAAATGGGTTCAATTTTAAAAATAAACAAATGAGGCACAAGAAGCAGCTCTCTACAAAGGACCTAAATATTTAATAAAATACACTTTGTGTCTTCTTTCTGCTGCTAAAATGCAAATCCACAGAACACCTAATTGTGCTCCTGCTCTAATGAATAGTGCATTAGCCTGCAAAAGTCCACTTTAATAGCACTAATATTGGAGATAGGTGATATTCATCTGAGGAAAGGTGGGAGAATAATGAAATAATTCTCCTTTAATCCAATGCACTCCAAGGATTTTCACTTCCCATGGCTTGGGAAAGGTTGGCTCATGGACATTGTGGTGGCTGTAAAGGGAGTCTGATCTCTCACCTCTTGATGGGAAAGTCCTTGTGGTGATTGAAGGTGCCATAGCATGCTCCCAGACAGGCACTGGGAATCTCTGGATTCCCAGGGGGATGGAAAAGGGAAAGGATTTCAATCCCTCCTTTCTACAGTGTGGGGCCCTCAGCCAGGTTCCCCTTCTATATTTGCAGAATTAATTCTCCTTAAGGAAAGGGACAATTCCAAAGCTCTGGTGGCTCCTTGGATGTGCTCAGATATTAAAGACAGATTAATTTCTGATGTTTTGTGAACCTCTGAGCTCCTGTGGCTCTGAGGCAGCTCAAAGTTGGTTTTAAAAAGTCTTTAACTACGGCCCAGAGTGAAAGGCAAAGCTGTGAGATTTGATGATGTCAAATAAAACAAGCAGCTCTTCCCAAGGTGATGGAATATACACTCCTCAATACCACAATACTCAGGTATTGATGAAAATGTTATTTATAAGTTAAACCTTGGAGTTACTGAGATATTTTTGTTGATTTTACAGGTCCCAAGGGGGAGAAGGGAGATGCTGGGCTGCCAGGGCTGCTGGGAACTCCTGGCCCTCAAGGTCCAAAAGGATCTAAAGGAGAAAGAGGTAAACCAGACTAACGGAAAATCCTGCTGTCCTCATAAAATACCACAAAATTATTAAAAAAACCCTCATATTTTTCAAAGCAAAAGAAGATTTCTGATAGGGATAGAGCCCTGGAGAGGTTTAGCTGGCATCAGTGCAGGGACAGGAACTCAGGTGGTGGCAGTGTTTGTTCAGGTGGAACAGGAGCAGCTGCTCATAAAGATCTCACTCAAAAATTCTTGTTCTGAACAGGAGTTTGAAATCTGGGTTCAGTTTGCTTTGGGTGAAGGACAGAAGTAGGAAAAAGCCACCACGGAATTTGTGTGCAGGTGTAAAATCTGCATTTCAATTTCAATCTCTCAGGCAAAAGAACTTCAGTTAAGATGCTGAGCAGTCATTATCCATCAGTATTCCTGAAAGGAAACCCTGCCCTTCATCCGGGGCCTGGAGCAGCTTTATCCTGGCAGGATCCTGCTGCTGCCTCTGGAGAATCACCCAGGGCCCCAGCAGCAGAGTCTGGTGCTGTTCAGTCCCTGCAGACCCTTAGGGAGTGATTTCTCCTGGAAAAAGCTTTTCGGCCAGCCTGGAATGAGGGATGCAGAGCTCTCACCTTCTCCACCTTTCATGAAACAGCAGCAGCTGCCTCGCTGTTGAAATCTGGGAGTGAGGTGGCAGAAATGTGAGCCAGCTGAGGCTCCTGAAGGTGTTTCCTCAAAACCCACCTTGCTCACGTCTGTTTATCAATGAAGTGAGGGCCACACGCAGATGGTCCCAGCGGGGTGTGATGTCTGCTGTGCTGCACGCACCAGCACCCATTAATTAATTAATTAATCAATGCTGGACTGTCCTAGGAGGAAAAGGGGAGCAAGGGGAGCGAGGAGCGAGCGGAAGCCCCGGTTATCCAGGGAAACCTGGGCTGCAAGGTAGGTGTGGAAAATCCAGGATTGCTCTGACCATTCTGGGTTTTACAGCAGCATGGAAGGACCAACCCCTTTGGATGGTCCTTCCATCTCCAGAGCAATCCAGTTTCATTGGATTTAATCTTTGTTTTTTATTTGTTTTGATCTTTTTTATTGGTTTTGATCTTCTTTTTTATTGGTTTTGATCTTTTTCCCCCTAGGTGAAGCTGGAGCCAAAGGCAATAAGGGCAGCTACGGCTTCCCCGGACTGAAGGGACAAAAGGGGGCTAAAGGGGACACCTGTGACAACGGCACCAAAGGAGACAAAGGGGACAGGGGCGATCCCGGAGAGCCGGGAGCGGGCGGAGAACAGGGGGACAAGGGAGAAAAGGGGGACACGGGGGAAAAGGGATACTGTGGGGAGCCGGGGGGCCGAGGGGCCAAGGGGGACAGAGGGGAAGGGGGCACCAAGGGGGAGAAGGGCAGCAAAGGCGACACGGGCACCGAGGGCATGCGGGGGGCGGCTGGCAAACAGGGAGAGAAGGGCGAGCAGGGCCGCAAGGGTGACAAAGGGGACCTGGGCCCCGCGGGCACGGCGGGCCCCAGCGGGCCCAAGGGCGACGCCGGCGCCAAGGGCGGCCGCGGCGCCCCGGGCAGGAAAGGCTCCCGTGGGCCCAAGGGCGCCCGCGGCGACGTCCCCAAGGCGCCGCGCTCGGCCTTCAGCGCGGCGCTGTCGCGGCCCTTCCCTCCTCCCAACGTGCCCATCAGGTTTGACCGCGTGTGGTTCGACGAGCGCCACGATTACGACCCCGCCACGGGCAAGTTCAACTGCAGCGTGCCCGGCGCCTACGTCTTCTCCTACCACGTCACCGTGCGCGGCCGCCCCGCGCGCCTCAGCCTCGTGGCCAGCAGCAGGAGGGTGGCCAAGGCCAGGGACACCCTCTACGGCCAGGACATCGACCAGGCCTCCTTCCTGACCATCCTCAAGCTGAGGGTGGGTGACCAAGTGTGGCTGGAGGTTGGGAAGGACTGGAACGGGCTCTACGCCAGCGCGGAGGACGACAGCGTCTTCACGGGGTTCCTGCTGTACCCCGATGGTTTTGAGGTTCTTCTGTGAGTTTATAACCCCGAGGAACATCTTTTCCCTCTGGGTGTGAGAGGAGAAAAGGGCAGCACTTTGGTCTAGATGTTATTTTTGAGAGGTTTTAACAAAAATGTTGATATTTGCAAGGCCTGGATTAGTTTGAAGAAGTCACGCATCCTTTGCCTGTTGTCCAAGCACCAACAGAACCAGAGTGGGGAGGGTATTTCCCAGCACAGTTTGTAATTAGAATATTCAAATCATGGAATTAAACTCCTCCCCAACTCCTGCAGTCCTTGCATGGCACAAGCTCCCTCTAGGAATCAGTTCTGATCACCTCTGATTTTGATAAAATGCCAGGGTTTGATTTGTAGCGCTCAGCCAGATGGGAACACGAGCAGTAGGTTCCTTGAAATGACCTGAAAAGATTTAAAGCTCTTTTATCCTTGAATCAGTATTATTTAGTGCTTTAGTCTTGGTCTAAAAGAATATTAGATCAGTATAAAAACCCTCCTAAATCTTGTTCTTAAACAAAAATAAATCTGAAACTTTCAAAAGTAGCTGAGAGGTGAATATTATATTTTATTTTATTGGCCTACTCAGACCATCAGGTTCTGAGCCTGTGATGCTGTGGGATCATCCTTGGGATCATCCTCACCTGATGCTTGGGATCAGCCAGATGGGAACATGAGTAGTAGGTTCCTTGAAATCACCTGAAAAGATTTAAAGCTCTTTTATCCTTGAATCGGTATTATTTAGTGCTTTAGTTTTGGACATGAATTATATAAAAAATTGTCTAAAAGAGTATTAGATCAGTGTAAAAAACCCTCCTAAATCTTGTTCTTAAACAAAAATAAAGCTAAAACTTTAAAACATAACTGAGAGATGAATATTTGTCTTTATTTGTCCACTCAGACCACCAGGTTCTGAGCCTCTGATGCTGTGGGATCATCTTTGGGCTGCTGGGAGGAGGAGGAGGTGGAGGCAGCCAAGAACAGACTTTGGAACTCCCTTGAGGTGTTGTGATGGCTCAGAGGATTTGTGGGAATGTTTAAAAAGCCTCACAGAGATCATTTGACCAGAAAACCTTAATCCAAGCTGGTTTCCACCTTAAAAATATTGAAGTATATTTTAAAAATCCCTCATTTTGAGCTGTTTTTCCTCATTTTTTTGTGCTGTGGCAGAATGATAGTGGATTGACTGAGGATGTGCTTTGTCTCATGATAGAGCCCTGTTAAAAAAAATGTCAAAATATTTATTCCCTTTCACTTCTGCTTTTATTTTTTTTGGTAAAACTGTCCCCTCTTCAGGCTGCAGTGAAGCATTTTGACACTGGATGAAAATAAATGCTCAGGGTTCTAATCAGGCCAGCAGCTCTTGTCAGTAATTATGAAAAATTATTCCAGACCCATAAAAACACCTATTTTTGTGGTATTTTCCATGTTTTTAATCAAATGTTCCACAGGTTAGCACTTAATTCTGTGATTTTAGGGGCAGGACTGGGTTTCTGAGCCAGAGGAACATCAGCAGCAGAGCTTGGTGTCCCCCTGTGCTTCCTTGCCCTGGGTTTTTCCAGGGGTTCTGTGTCCCCAAGCCACTGTTGTCATCAGGAATATCCCCATCTGAGCTGTGCTTGCCCCAGAACAAATCCCTCCTGTGCAGCCTGAGGGGGTTAATTGAAGGGATGATATGGGCCAGGTGGGAATTCTGTATTTATTTGGGATCAGGAAATTGCTCTTGTTTGCTCAAAGGCTGGATCCTTGCTCAGCTCCTGCTCCTTCCATCCTGGGTTTCCATTCCCAGGTAAGCCCCTGGTTCTGCTTTACTTTCATTTGGATGAAAATGGATGGATTTAATTGATTTAGACCAGGGTTGCAAATACAATATCAGAATCCAAGTTCCCACATTTCAGCTGAAACGTGCCTTGGTTTTTATGGAATTCTGTGGCTTTGCTTGCAGCTGCTTGGCTGCTGAGAGGCTTTCCCTTTTGAAAGGAGGAAAACCACCTTTGGATGGGAATTAAAGTGGATTATGGTGTGAGCACTGCTAGTTTTCTAATAGTTTGTAAAATGTTGCTTAATAGGGAATGTCTAGGGTGTTCTCCAGGTGGAGCCACTGGTGTTTGTTTCCAGGAAAAGCTCTGCCATGGTTTTGTGGAAAGTGTTTCACCAATATTCCTTGAAAGGCTTTCAGGCCAGAAGTGTCTGCACCAGGCCAAGATTTAATGTGGAAATGAGAAGGATTGGCTCCTGGGTGGTTTTAGGAGATAATTTGAAAATAGGTTTCCTTTCTATTTGTGAAGGAATTGGGGTGTGGGGTCTGCTTGAGCCTCAGGTAAATGTCTGGGAGAGGGGAGATTGAAAAAGCAGCTCTTGGGTGGCTTTCTGGGTTTTTTTTTTTTTGATGAAAGATCAATGTAAGTGTGGCTTTTCTAGATGTTAAAACACTCATTTTCTTCTGTCTTAGAAGCAGCTGTGGGGGAATTTCTGGTGCATCTTTGTCCTTGCCAGAGGAAACATTTATTGTTTTAAATTATTGAATTCACAAACATTAACATGAGTATTAACACCTTCCAGGTGGGAATACCTGAAGATAAAGCTTTAGCTCTTTGCTGCTTTAATGGTTCTGGGGTGGGTTTTGGGCTGGATGCTGTGCCTGTCCAGGGAGGTGGGAAACAGCAACAAATTGAGATTTCCCAAGGGGCTGGAAGCAGGGCTGGGATCAGTTTAGCAGCCAGGTGTAACCCAGATGCCAGAGAGGCTCCTGCTGGGAATTCTCAATTTCCCTGTCCTGCTTTTTCCCCAGTTTTCCCTCTGAAAGGTGAATCCCAGCAGCACTCATCCCTTTGTGCTGCTGCTGGAGGAGTCTCCAGCTCGCTGGGATTTGCAGATTGTGGATCTGGCAGAGGGATCAGGAGGTGGCCCTGCTGTTCCTGAGCTCTCCCACCTGGAATGCCCCTCAAAGTCCCCAGAGAGGGGTGATGAGCTCACCCACACCATCCTTGCCTTGGTATGGCTGCTCCCCCTGGAATATTTTGGAGGAATTGCTTCAGGAAAGTTCTCTTGTGAGCTCCCACCCACAATCATTTTAATCCAAAATCCTGAACTGGAATTTATCCTGAGTATCATATCCCAGCTGACAGCTCGGCAGCCTCAGTTTTCCTCTGCAGTATTTGGAGCCAGGAAACACTAAAATATTGGGAGAAACACAAATACATGGCCCTAGATGTCACAGAGACAAATCCACTCAGTGCCTGTAAGATCAGTCTTTATTTCCTTGTGTTATAAATGCGGCCCCACAAACAAAAAAAGAGCATTTTTAGCAGAGTTGTCTGTGCTTTGTGTGGCTCTTTTCTCCTCATATTCACTTTATTTCTCCCCTCTGCAAACTCAGAGCCTTTATTTCTCTTGAGGTTTTATTTTAGCTCAATTTCTATCCAGATTTTTCATCTCCCCAGGGCATATCCATTTGTTTGGATGACTAACTTGCTTTTCCTGTCGAAATCTGAATTTCTAACTTGCTGATCCAAGTCTCTCCAGTGATAAGTCATTGTCCATCTGTTTGCTCCCTCCTGAGCTGGTGCTGGGAGCTGCAGGGAGGATTAATGTCTGTGGAGCAGGCTGCAGGTTAGGCCTGGATTAGCAAGGACAGCCCCATGCCTTGTTTTCCCTGTGTTCCTGTTGGTGCTCCTGGGGAAGAATTCCCCCCCTCACTTTCCATGCCTAGGGAACTCGGTGGGATTTTACAAGAATATTTTCAAAAGTATTTTAAAATATACTAAAATATTTTATTAAATATATTTATTTGAATATATTTAAAATATTTTAAGATTTTATAAGAAGATTCTTTTCCCACAATCATTAAGACCCAGGTTCCAGCTGGCTTCATCCCACCTTAAACCTGTGTTCGATGGACTTTTCTGCAGGTTTTTCAGGGAGAGCTGTGCAGGGTGTTTGCAGCAGGAGGTGCTGGGCTGTGCTTGGAGGGTTTCAGCAGGAGGGTGAATCCGTGCAGAGAACTCAGTGCAGCTCCCCAGGAGCCACTTCAAAACTCGTGTTGGGCGTGTGGCTGGTAAAATAAGATGTTGTGAGCTGCAGGGCTGTGGTTGATGGCGCTGGGGCTGAGCTGAAGGAGCCGTGTGAGCAGTGCTGCGGCCATGCACAGCTCACTGATGTGCCAGGATTAATTCCCGAGTTGTTTTTGGGACTCTGCATCCAACTGTGTCCTTGTGGGGCAAGGATTTGGGAGTGGGGGGACTACATGGGCTTCTCTGCCAGAATTTTCCCTTGAGTCCTATGGAGCCAGTGGCACTGGATCCAGGATGGATCCTGCCTGTCCTGTTGTTGGACAAGGCTGAGTGTCTGGGATAAAGGTTTTGGGAATTTTAGGGGAAAAACATGGGAGCTGCAGAGAGAAATGTGAATCTGTGGGAGCAGCAGCCCCTGAAGCTGGTGCAGGAGAGGCAGGAGCTGAGATCCCTTTGGATCCCCTTTGGAATCCAGTCCATGGAGGAGCACAAATCCTTCTGCTGCCCTGGGAGACCCCACAGGGAAGGGCAGAGGCTGGGATCCCTTGGGAATTCCCTGCTGGATCAGCTCTGGGTGATCCCTGGGAAGAAGCAGGAGGAGTGAGGAGCCCTCTCCCTGAGGAGGAAGGAGGGAAAAGCTGGGATGAGCTGACTGCAGCCCCCATTCCCTGATCCCTCTGTTGGGAGTGAGGATGAGCCCGGGAAGAAGGGAGGAATGGGATGAAGGTGTTTCTATGATTTATTTTATTTCTCATCGCCCAACTCTGGTGATAATTTAACTTCCCCACGTGGACTCTGCCCTGCCTGTGACCCCTCCCTGTCCTTCCCTCACCCCAAACCATTCCTGGGTTTTCCCTCTGAGCGGGGAGTGATGGAGCGGCTCTGGTGCTGCACGGAGCTCACCCCTTGTAGCTCAATTAATTAATTAAATAATTAAAATTAATTATTCAAAACCTTCAAACCCGTTTGCCAAGTGCCGGCTCGGGGAGCTGTTCGAGCTCGGAGCGGCTCAGCCCGGCCGGGATCCGCTCCCCGCGGGTTTTGGGGACGCAGCAGGGACAGCAGATGGCAATGTGGCGCTGCGAACCGAGCGGGAGCCGGGAATTCGCACGGAAATTCCTCGGGAAATCGAGAGGAGAGCTGCTGGGAGGAGCCGGCCTTGGGGCTGGGCACAGGGTTTGGGGCTGGGATAGGTTTTCCAGAGGCCGGGATGGATGGATGGTTTCCATAGGGTGGGATGGATGGATGGATGGATTGTTGTTTCCATAGGCAGGGGTGGATGGATTGTTGTTTCCATAGGCTGGGATGGATTGGTTCCATAGGGTGGGATGGATGGATGGATGGATGGATGGATGGATGGATGGATGGATGGATGGATTGTTGTTTCCATAGGATGTGGTGGATGGATGGAAGTATGGATTGCTTCCATAGGCTGGGATGGATGGATGAGTCATTTCCATAGGGTGGGCAGGATGGATTGTTGTTTCCATAGGCTGGGATGGATGGATTGGTTCCATAGGGTGGGATGGATAGATGGATTGCTGTTTCCATAGGCTGGGATGGATGGATGGATTGATTGTTATTTCCATAGGATGTGGTGGATGGATGGAATGCTTCCATAGGCTGGGAGGGATGGATGGCTGGATTGTTTCCATAGGGTGGGAGGGATGGGTTGTGAACCTGCTCAGGAGCCGCTTTGTCCCCATCCTCAGGCTCTTTGTGTCCCCTCGGAGTTGGGCTCCTGGATTTTGGGATGGGGGGACACTCCCAGCCTGTCCCTTCCACTTAGGGAAGGTCCCTTTAGGATTAGATGCCTTAGAAAGGCCAAACTTGGGCCCACAATGGGGTGGCTCATGTTTTACTGGGGGCTCTCTGTGTGTTTATTTTGGTTTAAATGTTATTTTATCACAGAGAATCCGTGTCCACACTGAGAGCTCTGGGTGCAGAGAGCTGCAGCACAAACCTCAGCTTGGAATATGTGAATTATTGAAATATGGGAACTATTCCCCAGCCTCAGTAATCCCGAGAAGTCTGTGACCACATGGGGTACTCTGGAGCTAATAAAACCAACCAAAAATCTGAAATTCCCCCATTTTGATGCCTCCACCTGTGGAACATGAGCAGGCAGAGAAGCTGTAAATGCAACAGAAGCTTGGCCACCTCCCTGATTTGTGGTTCTCATCAATTAATTAGGCAGCCAAATGCTGTTATCTCCACCTGCAATTGATTTTTTTGGCTGGCAAATTAGTGGTAGACAATTAGAGGTGTTCCTTAAAAAGAGAAAAAAAGTTAATGAGGCTTCCTGGAACCCAAATCCTCAATAAATCCAGAGGGTTTGCAGTGAGAGAGAGGCTCCTGCTTCCCCTTTAACACCTGCAGAAGGAGGAAAACATATTTTTTGCAGGTGCTGGTGCTTCCCAGGTGCCTCTTTTGCTCTGGAGCAACTTTTTAGGGGAAAAAATAGATTTGGGAGTCGTTTGGAAGAGCAGGGTTGTTGTGGTTACCGAGTCAGGGCTCTCAAATCCATTTTTACAGACTGAGGCCTCTACTCCATATCCAGGTTATTTCCTTTTCCAGATGTAAACAGGACTTTGGAAGCTCTTTTGGACAAATTAATATGCAAATTAGCAATATTAAAATTATTTAATATATAAATTTATCACGTTTCCCACATATTTCTAGATCTAAATTCATTCTGTGTCTTGGGCAGTTTCCCAGCTGAGAAGCTGAAGGAATAACAAGATCTGTTTAGAATCTGGATTTTGGGCTGGAGTTGGGGCCCAAAAAGCTCTTAATTGGGGGTTTAACTCCTAATACTTCACTCAAATCTAAACTCAGGAATGTTTAAATAAATAATAAATATTTATTTAAAATAAAGAATAAAATGAAGATTTTTCTTCATCCCTCAGGTGGAGGTTTGATAGAATTTAATCCTCATCTCTCAAAGACCAGGTGATTTTAGGGCAGAGGGAATTGGTGTCACTTAAATCCTTTAGAACTGAATCTTTATGATGAGCTCTGCTCATTTTGCCAGAAAATTCAATTTGTGCTTTTAAATGAGGGTTTCCTGTACAGGTTTCCCCAAACCTCCATCCCTAATTTATTTGACAAGGAATTCATGGAAATTCTGGCAAGCTGCAAGGCTTTGCTGGTAGATTGGCAACTTGGGTTTATGAAGAATTTAATAAATTTATTATTTACAGTGGACTTATAAACAATAAATTTATTATTTACAATTATTTACAAACCCTCCTCCCATGACAAAAATATGGAAATAACATTAAGCTGTGTGAGGTTTTTGGTGGGGATTTTGGCAGGAAGCGGAGCAGCCCCGTGGATTTGGGGTGGTGCCCTTGGGATCTGGTTGTGACCCCGAGTTTGTTCAGCTCCTCCTCTCTTCCTGGTGGGATTCATCCCTCTGGCTCCAGAGAGGCTTTAATCCTGATTTTTTCAGGCTCCAGGCAAGCTCAGGGAGGATGAATTTGCCCCTGGATGCAGCCCTGTGCTGTAGGCACCTCTGAAATCCTTTTGGCATCACCAATCCCAACTCCCATCCCTGAATTTGGCTTTAGAGCTGGAGCTGAGCACAACTTCCAGCTGAGTAACAATAATGGGAAAGAGCTCCAGGCTCTTGGAGCAGGAATCAGAGCTCCAAACAGCCACACCACAGCTTTTTTTCCAAATTTATCTTCCCATTCCTTCATCACTGTTGTTATCCCTGTTTACCTCCAATTGAAATCTTTCCACTCAATTGATTCTAATTGACTCAGTCACTTTTAGGCCCTTTTTTTCCCCCCAAGTTATTTGCCTTAATATATATACTTTTTTTCCTCATAAGACCTTCCTAAAATGAAAAGAAAAAGATAAATCCAAATTACCAGCTGCTGTTCCCAACAGAGCCCAAATTCATCTGTGACATAATTGGAATTACAGCATCTCTTGGCAGCCCAAAAGAGTCATCAAGGAGAAAAACTAAACCCAGCCCAGGCCCTGGAAAGTTATTTTAAAACTAAAATGAAGCACTTGAGCAAAGAAGTGAGTGAAAATAAAACCAGTTTTAGTGAGTTCATTCTGAGTAAACAAGATATAATTGAAAATACAGGGATATCAACAACTCCAGGATTGAAATGACCTCACAAGCAATATCTGGAATTCTATGAATTCAGCACAGAAAATATTTGGATTTCAGTTCCCATATGTGCCCATATTACTCCATAATAGACACAGGAATGCTGGGTAAGGAAATGTCCTGCTCTGCTCTGTTTTCACGGGGAAATATTTTTTATTATTTTTTTTTTTTGGCTGCATTTTAGAGAAAAACTGAATGTGCATCAGGCAAAATGTGGTGTAAAATATTCAGGAGGATCTGTTGAGTGCTGGGGCAGGGTGGAATCCTGGAATTAAGTTGGAAAAGCCCTCTAAAGGCACTGAACTCCCCCAGCACAGCCCTGACCCATCTCCCCAGGTGCCAAGGAAAACAAAAGCCCTGCAGAATTCCTGGGAGCTGCCGTGGCCAGGAGCTCTTCACCACTCCCTGATTAATTTAAACAGAAATATTTGCTGCTTGGAGTAACTCATCCTCCCAGGAGCTCTTTGGGGGCTCCTGGGCCTGCTGAAAAATCCCAAAACTCTTCCATCCTGAAGGGAAAAATCCTTCCCATTGGTCAGATGCAGGGATTTTGCAGCTGGAGATGCTTCCCAGAACCATCCCAATAAATCAGCACTGCTGGGAGCATGAAAAGCTTCAGTGGGGCTGAAAGAATTTATCCTTTGGGAAAATTATGGGATTTTTTTTCTTTCTGTGCTTCTCTGCTGGAGTCTGGGGCAGATGGGAGTGGGATTGGGATGCTGGAGCCACTGCTGGGCATTCCCAAGGGATTCTTGCCAGCCAGGATGAGCTGGGATTGATGGGAATCTCTTTTCCTTGAGATGGAGCTCCTTTGGAAGTCAGTGTCAGCTTTGAAAACATTGTGCAAATCCATCCTCAGCTGTGGGTTTCATGTGGACATTTTGTGTTTGAAATCCAGGGAATGGATTGCACTCCCAGGCTGGATTTATCCCTGAGCTCTGCTTGGGGCATCAGCCAGGGCTGAGGGTTCATCCAATAATCCATGAATCACTGGAAAACCCTGGAATGTTGAAGGTCTGACTTGATTTTTGCTTTTCAATCCTGGTTTGGGCAGGATTACAGAAAGAGAGGAGCTCAAAATGCTTCTCACTTCGGACCCACCATTTGCAGCTTATTAAAGCCCAGCTCTAGGTTTTTATTAGATAATCAATAAATCTAATCAGGTTTTATAGGAAGGGTGGTTTTATTTTATGCTGTCATAAATCCCCCCCATTTTGCCTATCAACATTTACAAGGGATTTGAAAAGCACTTGGAAGAAGAAACCCCACTCTGACTCTCACATCCAGTTTCTCAACAGGACTCTTGAATTTTTGCCCATGTCACATTAAAAGCAGAATTGAAAAAGTTTATTAAATCTGTGCCCCTAAATCAACCCAACACAGCCAGCCCAGATGGAAACTCATCCTCATAAACAGCTTCAGGTATGGATAGCAATGAATCATAGAAATAAATTCTGATAAGTACTAAAAACCCCCAAATACTGGAGTATTAACTCAGCTCTTCATACCTGTGCAGCTGCTCTGGCATTAAACAGCACTGGGATGGTGCCTTTGGAATTTTCCAGGGAAGTTGGAGTTGTTTCACCAGGAAACGTGAAATCCCTCAGCTGTGGGGGTGTCTGGGCTGAGTGGCTAAGGGTCAGGGATGGTTTGTGTGGAGCAAGGAAAGCCAAGGGATGCCCCTGCTTTCCATGGCCATGGCCCCACCTTATTTTATTTTATTTTATTTTATTTTATTTTATTTTATTTTATTTTATTTTATTTTATTTTATTTTATTTTATTTTATTTTATTTTATTTTATTTTATTTTTTTTTATTTTTTTTTATTTTTTTTTTAATTTTTTTAGGGAGGTTTTTCTTTCTGTGTTGCTCCTGTTCCCATGTCCTGATCCAACCTCCCCTGTGTAATATTTTTGGGAACCCCCCTGATGCTGCCCTGCTCCCTGGCTCTCCATCCTCTGCTCCCACCTCCCAGCCAGGAGGGATCCCCCAGGAAATGCCAGAATTCTGCACTCCACCCCTGCCCTGGCAGCTGTGCCTTTCCAGGGTGAGGTTTGCCCAATATCCCACATTTCTGAGCACTGATTTAGTTCAAGGACGGGCTCAGGAAGCGCTGCCAGGGGCTTTCAGGTGCCCTTCTGTCGTGCAATATTGCGTCCTATTTTCCCAGCCCTCGGAGCTTGCAGACACCTCAGATTCAACAACCACTGCACATTTTAATTTCTTTTTTCTGCTGTAATTTATTTCTGGCCAAGCAGACATGGCTGGGTTATTTATCCTCTTTTAATTACTCTGTTTTCTGGGAGCAACTTGCCTTTTGTGGCCGAGCAGGAGGTGACACTGACAGCCAGGCTGTGACCTGGGATGATGCCACTGCTTTGATCCCGACCTTAAAACCAGGGCAGGAGGCCTTGATTCATATTCATACTCCTTCCTGCTCAAGCAGCTCTAATTTTAGAAGAAATTGTACTTATTCAGAAGTTTTGATGATGCATTTTTATGGCACAGGGTCTTGGCTCTGAGGAGTGACAGGGACTGGGGCCTGGGGGTCACCTCTGAGCTCAGGGGGGTGTTCTGAGCTTTGGTGTTTTGGCCTTTGGAGGCAAAACCCGTGGAACATCCTCATAAAATATCCATTATTTGCAGCCTAAATATGAAACAAGTCAGCATTTAATTGGGGGACACAAAACAACAGGAATCTGGTAATTGGGGACTTCAGTTCTTGTGTCCCCTCTGTGCTTGATGCCCAACCTTAAACAGAAATCCCTTAAAACCCAGCGGATTTTGCTTTTTTCCCTGATTTCCCTCCTTTTCCTATTCCCACCATCAATTTTTGCCATGCACACCTTGATTCCCACCCTATTTCTGGCCAGGAGGAGTTCCTGCTATTAATGATGGGGAGACCTCCAAAAGATCTTGGATTTTAAACCAACTTTGAAGGCAATCTTTAAACCCTTCTGAAAACTTGTCCCACTGTAATTTGTTTCAGCAGAAATCACTCAAACCATGCAGCTGTATGATTTTGTGCTCTTCACCCTCTGAGTTTTGAGATGTTGTAGCTCAGGTGACTCTCTCTAAATAGATGCAATAACCTAATCCTGCTTTGCCTTTCAGAGGAATAATTGAGATTTCCTTGAGGGTGTCTCCCTTCTCTGCTTGATGTGGGCTCAAATAGAATAAACTCAGCTTAAAAAAGTCATGCTCATGCCCTCACAAAGTCAATATTTCAGAACAGCTGCAAGAGGGGAAGATTTAGAGGGTACCACCATCCAGAGTGCTGCTTCTTTAATCCTTCATCTTTAATTTGGGTCAGCTATTGTGGAATAATCTTGTTACCCATAACAACCTGGCAGGGCAGGGTGACATCCCTTCACTTTGTGTCCCTAACTCCTCTCCAGCCTCATCGGTGTCCCTGGCTGTGCAGAGAGAACAAATGCAAAATGTGGAATATTTTTAGCTATCCTTTAGTAGAAGCCATGAATTCCCAGACCATGGAGCTCGAGTGTCAGGCAGAGTCATTCCAACTGCACTTGTGGCAAAAATTAAAATAATACCTCAGCCACGCAGAGAGCTGGGAGGAATAATTATTTCCTTATTTACATGGCAACTAATAATGGAAAAGAATTTTTTCTCTCGTAACATGATTTAGTCTCGTGAAGCAGATTTGCTTCATTTTTACAGAGTGCAGAGTGGCTCTGGCTGCTGCTCTCTTGATGGGAACAGGGAATTTTTGGTTTGTTTGGGTGTCAATGCTTCCCCAGCCACCTGAACTCAGGGATGTGGCTTGAATTTTAGCCAAATTTTTCAATATTCTGCGCAAAAATATGCTGTTTGGCAGATAATGGATCATTTACAGCAAGGATTATTAAAAATATGGAATAAAAACTGCTTTTGAGCCATGTTCTGAGGGTGGCAGGGATTGAATGCCTTGGACTGGTGCTACTCCCAGTTTTTGCTGCCTTCATCCCAGCAGATAAAAGGGGAAGAGGATTCCCTTTAGTTTCTATTTATTACTATTGTTTTAAATTATTGTTATTTTAATTATCCAATAATTATGTATCCAATTATTTTTCTTTCCCTTTATATTTATATATAAATAATATAAAATATATTTTTTCTATTTATCCCTTTATATTTTATTTCTTTAAAATATTTTATTTTTATGGGCAGAGTGGAGTGAAAATGCTGCTGAACTCAAAGCTTTTCTGGCTCTGGTGAGAATATTCCTGCAGTTCATCACTGGGGATAAACTGGGATTTGATAACACCTCATCCATGAAAATCCTCTTGTGCTGTTTGAGGCTTCATGCAAACCTTCATGGGGAAAACATTGGTTTTCTCTTTTTTAATGTTGGCACTGAAAACATGAACTCTGAGAAGCTCTGAAGTTGAGATTTGTGGTGCTTCAGGTGTAAAAGCAACAAAAAAAAGGCACTTTAAATACTTTTTTTGTGTCTCAGCTGTGGTTTGTCAGTGGTCCTGCTGGAGAACTTGCCTCATGAGGAGTGAATAAATAAAAAGATGGATTTTTATTGTAATTTTTTAAAATTAAACCTGGCTGTGACAGCTATAAATGCTTTCTATAAATTGCCCTGTGAGGGCCTGGCTCAGGTTGCCCAGGGAAGCTGAGAAACTGGAACAGCAGAGCCCATTTTATTTAATATTAATGGAGAGTTTGGGGATGTTTTTGGAGTGAATTGAGGCAGACTTGTGCAAATCACAAAGATGATGTGTGAACTGTTTTGGAGTTTTGAACTTTTCAACTTTTTAGCTGCACTATTTACAGAAATTCCATCCTAACCCCAAGAACAAGAAACACATTTTCCTGCTGCCACAATTCAGCCTGGACCTGATCCCTCTGCCCTTGCCCCAGGCTGCCCAGACAATGATTTATCCAATTTTTCTGTCATTTATCCAATTTTTCTGTTATTTATCCCAATATTCCCTTTGCCATCTCCCCCAATCCAGTGCTGCCGTGAAAATTCCCAAAAATCTCCTTTTGGGATCCTTGGAATCTTTATTTTCCTCGGACTCACTCTCCCAACATTCCAGCATTTGCTGCAGTGTCACTTTCCCACCTCCTGAAGCTTTGGGGAGCAGCAGAGCTTGGCTTTACACCTTGCTGGCTGCTCCAGGAGTGATTTCCATTTAGGTGCTTAAATGAGTTTATTTTCAGGAAAACACTGGGTTTTCACGGGTGAATAAAACCCAATTCTGCCTGACCAAAACGTGGCTGTAAATAAGAGCTGATGCCGTTGCATTAAGAAGCAGCAATTAGAATTAATGGGCAGAAAATTCTATTTCTGGAAAGATTTTTTTGTCCGCAGGGTCATGGATGTTTTTATTTATCTGGTTGTTCTTTAACTTGCAAAATATCCAAGAGGATCCAGACAGGGGTTGTATTTCATTAAAAGCAGGAGCTGAATGCTCTGGCTGCAGTTGGCCAAGTTTGGAACAACTTAATTGCTGAAAATGCAATTTTCCACAGGAAATCCCTCAGTGGATAAGCTCTGGCACAGCCAGCTTGGCACTCGGTAATTTTTCTTTTCCAAGCCTGGGAATTTACTTATTTTTGTCTCTGTGGCTGTTTTGATGCCTCAGATTTTCTCTCACAGGTGTTGCATTTTTCCAAGATGAAAAGCAGTTACACCAAGTTCTTCTTGATGTTTCCCTCTGCCAACTTTCTCTGGCATTTAATTCTATTTTAATGCTGTTTTCTGCTCGATTTCTCAGCTCTCCTTCCCCTTTTCCTTTCTTCCCTGTGACACTGTTACGTGTTCCCTTCAGTGTTTTTGGAGATCAAAGCTTTCCCTTCCACCTTTCTCCTCCCTGTCTTGAAAACAAGGATTTCAATTAATGTGGAGGCAGCTGGAAAGGGGGAAAAAAATGAGTCAAGAGCACTCAGGAGCTGAATTTGGGAATTTCTGAGTTTTCCCCACGGAATTTCTTGTTAATGTGCCTCAATTTCTGTGTCTGGTTTAACTGTCATGGAAATCTTTGGGGATTCCAAGCAGGACAAAGAAAGGAGAGATAAAAAGGGGGGGTTTGAGGCGGGGAAAAGGGGATTTAGAAAAAAATGGGGTTTAGAAAAAGGGTTTAGGGAGGTCTTGTGTGCTTGGATGAAGTTTTTGAGGAGGAAATGAATCTTTAATTGTGCACCAGCTCTCTGGGAATGCTGCTCCAAGGCTGAGGAAATCCCTTGGGATCATTCATGGGGAAAGCAAGGAATTATTGATTGTTGCTGATTATTGAATAATTATTAATTATTCTTTAGAACCAGCTCTTTTCCCTTCATCTCAACAACTGAGGAGAGCTTTGGGTGTTCTCCCTCTGAATTGTTGGATTTCCTCAGGCAAATCCCTGGAAACCTCTGGCTCTTTCTTCTGCTGTTTTCCCACCCAGGAGCTGCTGAAACATCAGGAGGCAAAATAAGGATGCGTTTGGGTGACTTTTTCATTTTTTTTTCCCTCTAAATCAGGGGATTTGGAGGATGCCCATTCCTGTTGGGAAGGCTCCATTTCTGAGGAGGCAGCAGCTCTCCAGAAACAGCATATTTTTTGCCATCTGAAAAAAAGATTTGGTAGCTGAATTCCTTGGGAATAAATGGGATTTTTTTTTTCCCCTGGAATTGGGGAAAAAAAATGTTTTTCTCCTGCTGATTCAACAGGAGGATTTGGGGCAGCAGGTACAAGCAGATTTTGGGTGTTTATGCCCAGAATTCACTTCTCTGGATCATTTATAATGATATTAAGCAGCATATAAAGAATTATGTATGGGAAAAAAACCTCTAAAGTTTAGGCCACCAGGTGATACTTGAATGCCATTGTAGGAACTGTTTTATTTGGGGAAAAATGATTGAAAAAGGATGATCTTGACCAGTCCTGGTACTTTGCATTGAGAGACACTCAGACTTGAGGAAATAAATCCAAAATCCCATCTTAAGCATCACATTATCTGAAAATTGTGTGCATTTGCATAGATCTGAATAAATACTAAATACGGAATGCTTATTTTCAGAATTCAATCATAACTACTTGTTATTATATAGGTAAAAGAATGAGTTATAAAAATTGAATTAGGTGTTAAAGACCTTTTTTGTTGTTGTTTCCAGCTCGTTCTCCTTAATAAGCTGGGGTGAATCAGCCTGTTTAGAACTGCTTAATGCCAAAAATAGGCTGCAGAAATAGGACAATACCTGAGCACACATTTAGGGTATTTGCATTGGCCTTCAAAGGAAGCTGATGTTGCAAAAAAAACCCCACAGAACCAACAAAACAACAACAACAAAAAAATGAGCTGGGGGGAGGTGCATGACACAGAAAATTCACCTTTTCCTGGAATTAAATTCTCTGGAATTCTAAATCAATGCATTTCCACCCTCAAGTTCTGTGTGATCAGCTAAGGACAGGTTTGGAGCAGAAAACAGCAAGACTCGGACTCTGCTCTTCCAGTTTCCGGCAGCTCAAAGCCAGATCAGCCTCAATTTTGTGTCCTCAGAGGCAAAAAATATCAAAAATATCAGGAACTTTCTCAGCCCTCTCTGGATTGTGCCAGGAGCCTTTTGGGGCCACTTGGATGAGGAACATCAGGATTTTTTTTTTTATGGGAAACCTTCAAAATTAATTTCTCGTTGCTCTGGGTTTGCCAGTGTTGGGAAATCTTTCAGATATTCCCAGGTATTTGGAGACATTTTAGTTCAAGGGTCATTCCATTTGCCATAAAAATGGATATTTAAAAAATAGCACAGAAAATAGACTTAACCAAGGCTTGAGGTGCTTTTCTGGTGAGTCAGAGGTTTTTTGTTGTTTCAGTCAGGTTCATTAAGAGCTTCTTGATGTTTCCAGTGTATTTTTCTTCCTTAAAATTTCCACCTGCTCCTCTGTCCCCTTCCCAGCAGCTGCTGTGGGAAGTTTTCCATGCAGGTTTTCCTGTGCAAATTCCTGGTGTGGAAAAAAAAAATCAGCTTTTGCAGTCAACTTTTATTTAAACTTTTATTCAAAGTCACAATGTGCTCTGTACCCAGACAGTTCTGCAAGGGCGGTTCATTTTCTTGTCAACAGTAGATTATTTATTTTAATTTTTTAAAAAATGAAGTGCTGGTTCCTAAAAGATCTGAAATGCTTAAAAAAATGCTTCATGACCCTCTTAGTATCTTCTATGTGTCCTTTTCTTCTTTGACTTTGTCATTGGTGATGAATTCACTCAAAAATTTGGAATTTTTCTGGTTTTTCACTTTTATGGCTGGTTTGTGTCGGCTTCATCTCCTTCCTATGGGTTAGTTATGGAAATCTTCCCTTCCCACCTCCCTGGAACTGGTTAAACTGATTTTTAAAAATTTATTTTTTTATTTTGGCATCCAACCTAATGCTCCATAAGACCAGGGTTTTAAATTATTTAAAGTATGTTGGAGCTCTCTACACTGTGTCAGTGCGAGTTGTAACCAAGATAGATTTTGAAATATATTTTTCATGAGGCAATAAAATAACCTCATAATTCTGTTTGTCAGGCTTGAAGTGTGTGAATAAATATGGCAGGCAGTGGATATATGGTATTAATATTTTCAGCTTTTGGATATTGGTGGATATTTATTTTATTTTTGATTTTTTTGGTGTGTGTATTCAAGCTGATGAGGAGCAGGGATGAAATAAATTATTAACTACAGAGTAGTTTGGTTCGGAGGGGACCTTTAAAGATCCTCTTGCTCAGCCCCCCTACAATGAGTAGGGATTTAAAAAGAACCCAAACAAGCTGACCTTGATTCTGCCCTTAATCAAGGCTGTAATAAATGAATTAATTGAACTTTATTGTGCTGGATTTGCAGGGCAGGACTTGGCTGCAGTTGGGGTCAGAGCCCTGAGGGTTTGAAATTCCCCCGGGGCAGCACCAGGGCTGGGCTGGGTTCCAGCACTTTGGGAGGCAGTGATTGTGTGCTCAGGACCATTAAAAAAATAAATTTCAGCTTCTATTTTCCTTTCTCACCCTGTCTCTGTTTGGTTTGGATTCAGTGGAGAATTTGGAGCATTTGGAGTTTTCCTTCAAGTGCAAAGATCTTTTCCATTGTTCCAGGGAACAGCCAGAGACAGGAGAAGATTTGTTGAAACAATTTTCTTGTTTTTAGAAAATTAGTTGGAATAAAACCTGGATCTCCTGAAATTTTCTTGGTTAATGGTTGGACTTGAGGAATTTAGGGATCTTTTCCAATCTTAATGATTCTCTGATTCTATGATTGTGGCTTAATTAATTTTACAAGGGTCCTGTTTTGACTGAATCCTGCATTTTGAATTTTACACTGTAATAGGTCATAAATTGTGGCATTTTTTAGGATTTTAAGTGAATATTCCATTGGAATATTTTAAGGAAATTTTTTATTATTATTGAAATTCAGGGCTAAAATCTGAGCAATTTGTCTTTACCCAAACTCCTGTAAAAGTTTGTTTCTCCTCTTGGAGATGAACGTGTTAATGCCTATTTAGTTATTTCATTTTCAGGGCTTTTTTCTTTTGTGCAGGAACTCTTTCTGAAGAGTTTAATTAAATTTAGATGCAGAAAGGTTTTCTTCTTCTCTTTGTTTTTTCTAGGGTCAGGTGGGGAATAAAAATCTGGTCTCCAGAGATCTTACTCCTAAAAATGCTGCAAAACTGGGTAAAAGTGGATTAATTTCTGTTTCACATCCTCAGACCCTCTGAACTGAAATGTTGGTGTGAGATTCCAATTGGAACCACTCAGGAGAAAGTCCTGAGGGTGGAAATCTCCTTCCTGTGAGAAATAAAGCAAAATAAAATTAAATTTTAGGAATTGGGGTTTTGGTGTATTCAGAAGAAAATGGTGAATATCGCATTTGAGATGGGGTTTTCACTCTTGTAAGGACTTTTTGGGTTTTTTAAAATTTTTCTCAGGGAACGAAATATATTTGAATGAAAGTCGAAATGTTTTAAATGCTTTTTTGGGTTTTTTATATTCTTGGGAATTCAATATATTGGAATGAAAGTCCAAATCTTGCCAGCTTTTCCAAGCAGAAGCATGGCTTTGCCTCTGCAGAGAAAGGAGAAATAAAACTCCTGGAAATTGAGGTCTTGGTGAAAAAAAAAAAATCTGCTTCCAGAATTCTGCACTTTTTCCTGGCAGTGATTTTTTTCCAGCCATCAGATCCTGCCTGCTCGTGGTGAAATGAAGCCCACAATGACAAATGCCCCGGCTCAGCCCAAATAAATCAGTTTATCTGCAGTGTGTAATTGGAGATGTCTCCCTCCTGAAGGATGGCAGGCAGTGATTGAGGCACTGACCATAAACAAACCTGGCAAACTGAATTTTCTCCTTTTCCTGAATGGCCCAGGAGCAGCTTCCAGGCTTGGACACTTCCATCTGGATTGAGGGCTGACTCTATTCCAGTTGCATTCAGGGATGATTTTGCCTCTTCCTTAATTAATTTTTAGGTGTCATCCATGCCCTGCTTGGCCAGGAAATGTTTAGGAAGGAGAAATAAAGGATATTTTACTGCTGCACAGTGTGGAACTGTGTGAAAAGGGATTTACCTTGGTTTAAAAGCTGGATTCCTCAAAAAACCTCAGGAAAAGCAAGGCCAAGTAATCTTCCCTCTGCACCAGGGGAAATGCAGAATTTAAATTTGCTGCAACACAAACCCACTTTGATTCCTGTAGATTTGGTTACAAATAAATAGGTGCAACTCTTATTTTCCCTTCACTGAGGGAGCAGCACTGTGATATCCTGCATTAATTTCCCATGAAATATGAGTTGAAGGTGCTTGTGGAATTTCCTTGGAAAAACAAATAGCATTTTCTAGTGCTCACAGCAGAGACGCCCTGGTTAATCCATTGCTTTGTTATTTTGTCTCAAATGGTATGGGCAGGAGATAAAAGTGAATTAATTGTTGTTAAAAGATGACCTTTGGAATAGGCTCCCTGCTGAGTGTGTTAATTATTGGAGCAGGTATTCACAGCTTGGGACCCGGGAAATATTGATTTGTGTGAGTGTCTCAAGGAGAGGGGAAATGAATCTCTGGTGTTGCCTCAGGGAAGTCAGAGCCACCTCTGGAAAAGGAAATCCTGGAAACATCCATTTGGGAATGCCAGTTTTGCCCAGGGGAGCCTGCTGGGGAATGCCTCATCATCAAATTTTAGTAGTGGGAATTTTGATGTAGGAATGTTGATTTTTTTTTTTTTTTGTTGGCCTTTTTATTAAACATGCTTTTAATCTCTTGAAATGAAATGTATTTAGTGGATTTAGATTGGGTTTTGGGATGGAATTCCTGGCTGGGAGGGTGGGGAGGCACAGGCATCCCAATCCAGCTGTCCAAGGCCAGGCTGGATTGGGATTGGGACAGTGGAGGGTGTCCCTGCTCATGGCAGGGTGGCACTGGTGATCAAGATCCCATTATTTGATTAAAAAACCCCCAAAACTGAGAAACATGTTCCTCTGTCAAAGAATCTGGGATTTTAGACCACCCTTGGAGCTAAAACTCCTGAGAAATTTCAGTATAAATGTGTCAGTGTCCCCCCACAGCCAATTTTTCCCTCTGGATGGCATAAATCAGGAATTTTCACCTCACACTGGGTCCCTACTCACCTAAAAGATGCCAGGGCAGCTTTTCCATCCCTTCCCTGGATTTGGGCAGTGCAGAAACAGGCAAAGCCAATTTTATCTCCCAAAACTGAATCCTGGAGCAGATTTTCTGTGGAGCCAATTATTAATTAAACAGGGGATAATTGGATTTATTAGGAAAACTCTGCAGGGCCTCAGAAGCAAAGACCTGAGAACAATGTGTGGGAAGAGGGCAGCTGCCAGTGGAGCTCTCAGGGACTGCTGCTGGACCAATATTATTTCATATTCCCCTTAATGACTTTGGCACCAGGAGCCAAAACATGCAAATGAAATTTGCTGATGGCACAAAACTGGGAGTCAGCCTTGACACCGAGGAGGATGGGATTAATTAGGCAGGATTAGATGACCTCTGAGCCTGGAATCATGGAATGAAGGGGAATTTGAGTAGTTTGGATTAATTAGGCAGGATTAGATGACCTCCAAGCCTGGAATAATGGAATTAAGGGGAAATTTGAATAGTGTGGATTAATTAGGCAGGATTAGATGACCTCCAAGCCTGGAATCATGGAATTAAGGGGAAATTTGAGTAGTTTGGATTAATTAGGCAGGATTATATGACCTCCAAGCCTGGAATCATGGAGTTAAGGGGAAACGGAGCAGTGCAAGATTGGGGTTGTGTCCTGGAGAGCCATGGGCTGAATTCCAGCAGGATGAGCAGGACTTTGGGGCTCTTCCTGGATCACAGGAAGATTTGACCCCTTAGTGGTGAGAGGGGCTGGTGAGCCAGCCAAAATTTGGGCTTGTGGCTCCCTGTGCTGGGCTGGGCTGGCAGAGATGGATGAAGCAGCTCCAGGGGTGGCAGGGCTGGTCCTTGGGAAGTTGGAGCAGCTCTGCTCCTGGAGCTGAGCAACACCAGCCTGCAGAAGGGAGCTGGCTGCTCTCCACTGGCACCACGATATTTTCTGAAAAAATCCCTTTGCCAGGGATGTCTTCTCCTGGGAAGCTGAGAAATCCCAGTGAAGAATGAAAATAATAATTACCTGATTGCTCCTCCCTGTTTTGCTGCTTTGGAATGTGGTCTGGAGGTTGTTTGCCAACAGGTGAATGTTTGATTGGCTCCGTGTGAATTGTTTGAACTGAATGGCCAATGGAGGCTCTGAGAAGTCACGAGTTTTTATTATTCATTCTGTTAAGCCTTCTGTAAGTATCATTTCTCTATTTCGTGTAGTTTTAGTATAGTATTCTTTTAATATAATAAAATAACAAATCAGCCTTCTGAGAACATGGAGTCAGATTCATCTCTTCGTTCATCCTGGGGACCTCACAAAGGCCACACTCCATGAGGACATTGGGGATGAAGGAGGAGGAGAAGCTGCTCAGAGGGTGTTTTTGTGGGCTGGACGAGGGGGTAGGAGCCAGGTTTGAGTAGATTGAGGCTGGAAGTTAATGGGAGGTTTGGAGCTGCACTGGGCTGGGAGTACTGGGCAAGAAAGTTCAAACTCTTCTGTTTGTTTACCTCAGGAAATGAATTTTTGGGCTGCTGAGGTGGTGTCAGGAGTGAGTGGATAAAGGATTAAAGGATATTATTATGATTAAAGGATGACCCTTTAATAACGAGTAAAATGCAAATTTCCCTGCTCAGGATCCGTTTCCTGAGGAAAACCCGCGAGTCTTGGCCTTTCCCAAATAAAGGCACTCCAGCCCTGTTTTTCTGGAGTGCTTTACAATGATTAGTTGATTATTTCAGTGTAATTACATTTCCAGAAGGAGTTTTGGCTCTGCTTTTCCGAGTAGGTATTATTTGCTTTATGTAATTGTGGAGCTTTGGTTGTCGTGGCAACGGGACAGTTTTTAAATTTAGAAACTAATTTGTTTTCTGTCACTTTGCTCTTTACTGTTAAGGAGACAAGCTGTTTGCTATTAAATAAAACTTAAAGGAGGAGAGATTAAATGTGGATAAAAATATAATGTAGAAAATATCGAGTAGCATTCACTTGGAGATGAAGGAGAAAGCACTGGCATGGCTGGGAGGGAAATTCCTGAATTTCTTGGGAATTAAGGGGAAATTTTTGTGCTGCTGAGGAGAATATTTTGTGTGTGAATGGGAATAAATCCAATGGGGCTGCTGCAAAGGATAGGAGGCCTAGAATCCCAAATTCCTGAGTTGATAATCCCAATTTTTTTGTTCTCTACGGCAGTGGGGTCACTTGGCCTCTTTAATTTTTTGGCTAAAATAGTGACAATGTGCAAATGGTTTAAGCAAGTTGTGGAGTTAAGCATCTGGAAAATCTCAAAGGGATTTTTTTCTCTCTGCAGCCCACGGGGTTTGTGCTCCT
The DNA here is from genome assembly GCF_036417665.1 of Passer domesticus. Lineage (NCBI taxonomy): Eukaryota > Metazoa > Chordata > Aves > Passeriformes > Passeridae > Passer > Passer domesticus. Next base: position 1,922,514 of record NC_087484.1, read on the forward strand.
GGGCTGAGATTTGGATCATTTGTCCTTGGTGCCCAGCTGGAGCAGGAATTGTTTTGTCTCCCTGCTCTGTGCACAGAGCTCACCATCCCCTGATGTGAAGCTCAGAACTGCACACTAAAGCAGCCCAGAATATGAAAAATATAAGAACTAAAAGCTGAGGCCTCACAATCACTTCAATGGATCCATGGTGACAATCCAGGACACTCCTGAACATCCACTGCCACCCTGACGTGCCAAATATGCCATGGAAATAAAATCATAATTTCCCCCCAGTCCTTCTGGGAATATTCTGTGGCAAAACAAGCTGGTTTTTTAAGGAATTTGAGAAGTTTTCTTTATTTTAGTGCTTTGTCCACGGTGGGTTTTGTTGGAGCTTTAATTCCCAGACTCTTTCTGGAGCTCTGGATTAAGCTGGGATGTTCCCTTGGAGACAAAGGTGGTATTTTAGATTATATAATACAGGCTCGGTACTTTGCTTTAAACAACATCTAAATCAGCCTGGGATCTTTCCAGAAAAGGGAGAATATAAAATATTGATGTTCCTGCTGGAAAAGTAGGTCTTGGAGATTAATTTTTGTTCATAAAATAGGAAGCCAAGGATTTTTAAATGACTTTGAAGAGCCAGGCTGGGGAATTTAGCCAAGGAGCTGCAGGTTTGTGTTGGAGATTTTTTTTTTCTCACATTGGTGGCCTCAACTTGAGCTGGTGAAAACTGAAATTTGAAGTTAGAACTTTGGTGTAATGGAATGGTTTGTGTTGGAAAGGACCTTAAATCTCACCCAGTTCCAGCCCTGCCATGGGTGGGGACACCTCCACTGTCCCAGGCTGCTCCAACCCGGCCTTGAAGAGTTTTAGAATTATTTTAAACTTTATTTATCCCTGGAGAGGAACCCGCGTGGACAAAACTGAGTCTCCAGCTTTGGGTGTGGTGTTCCCAAAGCCCTGCAGGAGGTTCTGCTGAGCTTTAGGGCTCGAGGCAGGGCTGGCCGTGGTGCCAGGAGTGGTTTGATGATGACCCGTGGCCCTCACTGATCCTTCAGACAATGTCCCAGCACTTGGGCTGGAGCAGAGGAGTTTGGGGGGTTTCTCTTCTGGGATTCAGCCCCACTTAATCTTGGAATGAAAATCTGAGCTGGGGCAGACTGAGCTCCGCACGTTTGTGCTGCTGTTTGGGCAGGAAAGAATCAAATTAGGGAGTTTCATCCCAAAATCCCAAAGTTTTAAGTGCTGCTTTTGGAGTTGTCCTGCCAATCTCCTCCGTTAAATCCACGTATTCAGGAGGATGAGCTCAAAAATTGGTCAGATATCCTAACATTTAAATCAAAAACATGCCAAGATAATTTAATTTATAAAATTTGGAATTTATAAGAATTTTGATTGAATTTATAAGAATTTTGATCCAATTTAGACATTTTATTTAAAAAATCCACTTTAATATATTAGAAATTTTAATCTATTTTATAGAAATTTTAATTTATAAAAAATTCAATTTATTGACAGTTTATTTTATAGAGACTTTAATTTAATTTATAGAAATTTCAATTTGTAAACAAATTCTTTATTTTCCCAGAATAATAATAAAAATTATAACTCAAACTTATCCTCCAGGATGGCTTTATCTGCTCTGGCCACTGAATTTCTGCTTAAATAGTTTTTAAACTGATTAAGAGCTCTGATTAAAGTTTCAGCATAGCTGAAAGGCACGTTTGTGTAGCTTTGATATTGTACTCAAATTAAAAAAAATATAAAAAATAAAAGGAGGCTGTGCATAATCTCCAAAAGAGGTGGGTGTGAGTTTTGTAATCCCTGTGTGTGGCTTTGAGAGAGAATTTGAAAAGCAGCAGCACTTCTGTTTGCCTTTAGAATAAAAACTCGTGGAATTTTGTTCAGCCACTTATAAATCACTTTTATTTTTAGTGGAGTGGAATAATAAGATGCACCACTCAAAGTGGCATTTGGTTGTCATCAAATCTTTTTTTTTTCTTTTCACCCAAGCAAACAGTGCAGAGAATTTCTGAGTAAGTGCCTGGTTTTATCTGAGCTCAAGAGTTTCTTTTTTCCTGTCATGATTCCTTGGTTACAATCAGAAAACAGGAATTGAGTTGCTGTTTCCTGGAGCTGGTTGAGGAGAGCTTTGGTAATAGTGGAAATGTTGAACCAAACACGAAACTAATAATATAAATCCACAAAAAATATGTATATTGTAAGGCAAAATGTCTCCTGGAGATGGAACTAGCTGTTTGGAGAAAACCAGCTCAAGGTTTAAAGATTTATTAATTTCTTTCATTGCAAATTTGGGGTAGTGACCATCAAAAAATGATCTAAGGAGCTTGGCAAGCGTGTGTGGTATTTTGTGAGGGGGTGAGGATGCAGCAGCCTCCTCCTGTCCTGATAATCCCCCCAGGGATGCTCATCCCCATCCTTGTTCTCAATACCCCCTGAACTTCTCTCACCCTTTTCTCTGGCATTTCCAGTGCTGAGAGTTTGAACTGGGCCTTCAGCCAGAGCTCTTTTATATTATATTGACATAAAATTGAATATTTATATTATATAAATATGTTTATAATTCTCTCTTTATATTATAATTATATATTTTTAATTATATATGTAATTACCCAAAGGGAAAATAAAACAATTTCTTATATATAATGAGAAGAGTGTACAAACTCATGGAATTCCCTGGATTTCCCTGTTCCAGTTTGCAGGGACACAGATTTAATAGTCTGGATTATGCAAGAGTGAGAGAGGCCTGCTGGCAGTGTGGATCTATTTTCTCCAGTTGCCACTGGAATATATTTTTCTTGGAAATCTCTTGGCCAGGGAATCACACAGAGTTTGTCAGCACTTTGTTAGGAGAGCCCTGAGCAGCTCCAGATGCTTTTCTGGGAGGAATCAGCAAAAGGCACTGACAACTTTATTGGCTGCTGACATGAGCTTGGATCCATCCCTGGAATGGGCTTGGGAGGATGATGGAATTGCAACAACACACAGCCCTGAGGTGAAAATCAAACTCAGGGAGCCTTTGCTACATCTTGAATGAGCATTTTTATCCAAATCTTCCCAATGTTTCTCCTCGTTTGGCCATTCCAGGGATTCATTTTGCTGTGAAAAACGCCGAGCCTGAATGGAGAAGGTTGGCAGTGCACTGGAAACACAATTTTCAGGGCTAATTGATGTCTGTAAGGCACAACCTGACAGCGTTTCTGCAGTGCTGGGCTTCAGCTTTATGCCCACTCAGTTTCCTTATCAGCTCCGTGCCAGTGCTTATCACACAATTCTCTCTTTCACTGCTCAATTGACTGCAGCTGCCAATGGCACCTCTCCCTTTTGAAGCACGGGGCCTTTCCAGTTTCCAGGAATGTTTACAGCCTCCTCCTAATTTGGAGCAGGTGTTGGAGCCTCTCTCCTCTGCTGTGCAGCAGAAGGTTCATATATTTTTCATTATGGATGGAGATAAATCCTGGTGCTTGGGATGACCATCTGTCCATGGGTTTGTTCTCCTGGACTATAAATAAAATGGTTTGGGGTTTGTTTTGATTGATTTGATTGTGAGCCTGGTGTTGATGAGGCATCCCACTTCCCACATGGAGTTTTATGGTTGGTCATTACCAACCTGCCTCAAAAGTGATGGCACTTTTTGTATTGGGATAATTCTGGTAAAAATCAGGTTGTGGGAGTGTGAGCCTAAAATTCTTGGGGTTTCATGTCCCTGTTTAAAATGGATGGAGCTCTCCTATGATTCAGGATCACTCTCTTGTGATGTGACCCCGAATTTCTGAGACAATAAATGAATAATAATAAAACCTTGGAGGAGGCTGTTCAGGGAAGGGATGGAATCACTGTCCTTGGAAGAATTTAAAAAAGTGCAGATGTGGCACTTGGGGGTGTGGTTTGGGGGTGACCTTGGCAGTGCTGGGGAATGTTTGGGCTTGGTGATCTTGGAGGACTTTCCCAACCTCAGTGATTCTGTGGTAATGGGGGAATCTTGGAAAGGGCTTTTGGTCCTGCTGGAATTTTTGTCCTTTCCAGGGATAACATTATATATTCTGGGTGTCCCTCAGTGCTGTCTGAGCTTGTTATCCCACTCTGCATCTCATCCCTTTCCTTGGAGAGAACAAAATTCCCAAACTCCTCTGTCCAGCTCATGGCATCCCCCATGGTGACCTCTCTGCTGCTTTTTGGGTAATCCTTTGATTTTTCCAGCATTTTCATAACCTTGCATGACTATTTTCAGGGCAGGGCATGGATTCTGCACTTGGCAGAACTGGAGGTGTTGTGGGATTTGGTTGTGGAACAAAATGGTTGTGGGACCTTCATGATGAGCTCCAAAAAAAAATTTAAAAAAAGAGTTCCTGATGGAAATCAGGCTGTGGGAAAGGGCAGGGAGGTTCAGAGCTGGTGCCACCAGCCAGCAGAAAGCTGGGGTTCTGTAGGGAGTCTGAAATCCAAGGGATTTTGGCAGTTTTCTCTTTTTCTTGAACTTGTTTAATAATGGAGTGTCATTAATGTGCCTCTGAGCATGTCAACACAGCTGCAGCTATTGTGTTTTCAGGAGGGAACAGATCTTGTATCCCTGCCCTAAGAAATCTTATGGGAAATTTTCCAAGAGTTCATTAATAGCAGAGCCTAAATATCCATTCCCCTCCAAGAATGATCACTCTGGGCTCTGCTTAATTGTTCTGGCAATTAATTTGATACAAGAGCACTTCCAAACGAGCAGGTGGGTGAAGGCTGTGGGGAGATGAGGTTGTATCAGCCTCCAGCCACTTTCTGCCCTCATCCCACCCAAAATGATCCATGCAAACCTGCTGGAGAAGGGCATGGATCCTGCAGGACAGGTCCTGGTGAGTTGGAATGAAACCTTTCCCATGGCTGTGCACTTGAGGAGTGTCTGGGTTTGAAAAGCCAGGTGTCTGCTAAGGAAGGTGGGAGCCACTCTTGAAATGGAAAATATAAACCCCATATCTCCAAATTATTATAATTTTGAAATTAAGGGGCTCTCGGGCAAAGATATGGGAGTGGGAATAACAGAACATTTTTTTATAATAATAGTATATACTATAATAACAGAAATTTTCTTTATTACAAAAAATAAAAATATAAAGTGCAGTAATACAACACAACAGTGCCAGAGTCAGTTCAGGAGCTGCCCCTGTGGGTCAGGGTGGTGGCACAGTCCCATCCCATGGGGGCTCAGCCCTCCTGCAGTGCCAGCTGTGCTTCTGCTGGAGCAGGGATCCTGCACAAGGCTGCAGTTTTCCTCTGCAGCTCCAGGGCTGCTGGAGATGGGCCTGCTCTCCCTCTGGGAATGCAGGGCAGGAGAAAGCTGCTCCTCTGGGAATGCAGTGGGCAAAGGCTGCTGTGCTGTCCCAGGCTCAGATTGTATCCAGGTAGGAATGCTTGGCTCCTCCCTTGGGCGGAGCATCTCCCCATGGGATGCTGGAATTTTCTCAGCCCTGCAGGGACACTCAGTGGATATGGACAGCAGAGATCTCCTGGAGGGAGGATTGGCTGTGGGAGAGATAAAGAAAAAACTGCCCCATGAACAGCAGAGAACTGCCCAGCTCTGACAGATGGGAATTGAACACACACCCCAGCCACAGCTTGCATTGCCAACCCAAATATCCCAAGGGGATATTTGGAATGGCTCTCTGTAGTTTGAAGGTAGAGAAAGCTTTTCCCTAAATCCTGGGTCATCATGTTGCTTTTCCATACTTTATATATGGACAATTACTGGAATTACAGCTGGTGCTGATGGCTCCTTTTTCCCAGAAGAAATAGCACTGAGAAAGGGTGGAGAAAGGTGTGGTCTGATTTTTGGGGAAGATTCCCCTCCTTGCATGAGGAGCTGACCAGGGAAGGGTCTGGCCAGGTGCAATTCTGTTCTTGCCATCCATGGGTGTTTTTCAGGAGCAGAATATAATGATTCTTTAAATATAATTTAAGGGGTTTTTCAGAGCTTGTCTTAAAATTTCAGCCCAAAGTAGGATTTGGGAAATGTGTGCTGGAATGAAGGGACCTGGGCACATGGAGCATTTGGGCAGATTTGTGCATCTCAGCTACAGAAGGAAAGAACATTTATCTCACCCAAGTCCTTGGTATCATTGACTCAGGGACTCAGGAACTTGAGTTTGGCTCTTCATTCCCCAGCATGTCTGATTCTGGTCCTGTGGAAATAAAATCATTATTATTAGTTCCCATAACTCCAGTGCATTTCAGTCAGATGAAAAAGAACAAGTAACATTTTTGACTGGTTTGACTGATGGATGCTAAGAAATAAAATATAACTTCTGCAAGGAAAGGATAAAAATAAATAATAGGGTTGTTCTTCCTCACAGAATTGTGGGGCAGTTGAGAATAAATAACTTGGAGAAGTATGGCACAGAAAATCTCAAGAGCAGACATCCTTTTTGTGTGGTTGTACTGCAGGCTAAAAAAAAATAATTTGGTAATTAAGCTTTTTTTTTTTTTTTTTGGTATTTTGTGGTGAGATGGCCACTAGTGGTCCGAAAATTTAAATAATTTGAATATAATGACTCCTACAGGAGACACTCTTGAGACATTCAGAGCCAGGAGAAAGTTGTCTGAGGGATTTTCTTTAGTGTGGCTTCCTACTCAATGAGGGTTTAGTTCTGTTTTCTTCTCTGAGTGCAGGACCTGCTTAGGGAACAAAAACTTCGATTTTTTTGACATATTCAGCCCTTTCCTTCCCTTGACATGGTGCCACCATCACCAATGAAGTAGAAGGTCTTCAGATCCTTCAGTGTGAAGTAAATCTGCAATTTCTGCTGATTTTATATCCAAGGCTGACAATACCCTGACTGCTTTTGCTTCCTGGCGTGCTCAGAATTTGTTCATTTTGCAAGAAATGACGGAGTTATCTCAGCCTGCAGCTGAGAGCATCTCGCTAATATTAAGCTCTAATTTGGGAAAGTGTTCCAAAAAATAAGACTTTACAAAAAAGAGGGATAATGGACAAAACTGAGTTCTGCAAAGACAGAAAATTTGGTAGGAATTGAGTCAATCGCCTCAGAGGAATGGAATATTTCTCCTCTTCTGCTGTGATCTCTGTTTTGAAGTCTGTAAATGTTTGAGTGCATTTAGACTTTTTTCTTTTGAGTTTTATTCTCTAGACACATCAGGAAATAAGAAATTAGCTAGCTACCTGCTCTTCAAGTGACCAAAGAGGCAGCTGGAGATAAATTACATGTACAGTTAAAAATTTAAGCAGAATCTGTGTCTGCTCCATGCCCCCTTGAACAGAAACGTGGATCAGGTGGCAGAACTTTGGAATTCATGTCTCCACTGCCCTGCCTGCCCTTGTACCTTAATTGTGAAGCTCTGGAGAAGAGGAATGTCCTCCTGGTGCTGCCCAGTCCCCTGGGATGCCACTGGAATTTGTCATCCCCTGGCCTGACTGATTTCAGGAGAGCAGAGAGGGGAGCAGGTTCCCTCTGCAAGGATGGAAAGAGCAGCTCAGAAATGCAGGATGAGGGTTGTGAATCTTGGATCTGGCATTCCTGGCTCTTTTCTTTGTGCTGTGGTAATTGGGATGTTCACCTCTGCAGCAGGAGGTGGGCATGGAGCGTGTCCAGGAAAGGGAATAGAGCTGGGAAGGGAATGGAGCTGGGAAGGGAATGGAGCCCCGGGAGGGGCTGAGGGAGCTGGGAAGGGGCTCAGCCTGGAGAAAAGGGGGATCAGGGGGGACCTTGTGGCTCTGCACAGCTCCTGACAGGAGGGGACAGCCGGGAGGATTTGGGATCTTATCCCAGGGAACAGGGACAGGAGGAGAGGGAACGGCCTCAGGCTGGGCCAGGGCAGGCTCAGGGTGGAATCAGCAGGAATTTCCCCATGGAAAGGGTGAATAAATATTGGAACAGACTGCCCAGGGAGGGTTTGGAGTGCCAATCCCTGGAGGTGTCCAGGGAGGGACTGGATGTGGCACTCAGAGCTCTGGGCTGGGGACAAGGTGGGCATCAGGCACAGCTGGGACTGGATCCTTGAGGGCTTTTCCAGTCTCAGCTGGAAAATCCCAATCCTGGGAGTGCTCACCCAGCTGAGCATTCCCTGCTCTCCCTCATCCCAGGGTCCTGCCCACCCTCTCCCAGTACTGTGCCAGTGTTATTCATTATATATGATATTATTTATAATTTATTATATAGGATATAATTTATAATTTATTGCAACAGCAGGTGGCAGAATCCCTTCCTGAGGTATTAACATGAATCAGCAGCAGGACAAACACTTCCCACTCCACAGGGAACATCCCAGCAGAGAGGGGGATGGAGGCCAGGGCTCAGCCGGGGCTCTCCCAGGTAAATCCAAGTGTTTTCCTGCTGCAGGAGCAGCCCAGCTCTGCAATCAACAGAGCTCCAGTGATTTGGAACCTCCCACTTTACCTAAGCCCTCATATCTTGTTTTCCTTAGCGTTTTCTTAACCTTCAAACAGGAATGGATTAAGTTTTTAAGTAGGAATGTGCTGGCAACTACCAGGACTTGTGTTTACCACCCAGGAAAAAAAGCTTGTCGGGAGAATAACTTTAGAAGAGGAGGGAATGATTCCTTGCTTAATTATACTTGTAAAAATGGTAAATTTATTCCTGCATATTATTTCAAACAAATTATTCAGTCACCCTTAGGAGCACAGTGAAACAGGGAATGCTTGGAACAGAATCCTCCTCCCCAGGTTATGGGTGAGGGTTTGAGCTGGGATTAGACAGGAAAACTGGGAAAGGATCACATCAGCTCTGGATTATCTCAGTCCTGTTAAGAGATAGCTCACCTGCAGTGAGTGTGGTGTCCCTGTGCTTACCTCACAGCAATTAATGCAGGTTTGCTCCTGATTTCAACTTTGTGTGACAGTGGAAGCCCCCAAAGTGTCACCATCTGTTCTGGGGGAGAGCAGAGTGGGAATAAAACACACTCTGGGCAAAGTTTAGGAATGATCCCAAGGTTATTTGTGACCTGACAGTAAATCCCAGTTTTGTGCACTTGATTTTTTTCTGTGTAATAAAATATTTCTGTCATTTTTAAGTTCCCAGGGGGAAAAGTAGGGAAATTGTTCTCCAGTAATAATTTTGTCTTTTATTTGTGGGATGACAACACGGAGTAATCACAGAACACTATTTACAAAATTAAACCAACAGCAGTGCCTGCAATTCAAAGAATTAATATATGCACACAGTCCAAAAAAAAAAAAAACCACCCAAACACATTAGAGGGAATTAATTTGTTTGACAAAAATTTTATTTTTGTTTTGTATTAAACATATGTATATATAAAATATATAATGCATAAAGATTACATTACATAATTATATATAATGTTTGTATTATTCAGTACAAACTGAATAATAAAATGGGAAAAAAGTGAGTTTGGAGTTATTTGGCTGGGAATAATTTGAACACTTATAATTTCCAATAATTTGAGATTGGAAGAGAGAATGTGGGGGGAAGAAGAGGAAAGGAAAAAACCAGTATTTTAAATTAAATCCCAGCTTAAATCAGTGTATTCCTGCAGGATGAACTGGATGAGGTTACATGTGTGTGGTTTTTCTAATTCTTTGCAGTGGTTCCCTGCTAATCCTTTCCATGATCTCCTAGTTTTAGACAGAATGTGGTGATGAAGGGTTTTTCTTCTGTGTGTAAACTTTGTGTTTTACTTTTTTGGTGTTCCTTGGCAGAGGCAAAGAGAGAGTAAGGGATGAGCTACACCCCTGGAACTCTGAGAAGGTTTTGGTTCCTCCCCTTTTTGAGGAGAACAAGTAGAAATTGGGTGATTTGGTAAAGCTTTATGTTATAAAATAATTTATTTCTGTGTATTTTGGTGAGGAATGTGAATTGTGACCGCTGTGAAAAGTCAGGACACTGCACACCCTGAGGTTTTAGTGAAGTATTCTCTGTGTGGCTGATTTTTATGTCATCTTCCTCCTAGTAAATGCAAATATCTGGAATTTTCTTCTTATCCAGGCTTAGTAAGGGAGGTGTTGGCAGTTCTCTGCATGGCTGGAGCCACACACGTGCACCAATTCCCACCTGGATTATTGCTCCCAGTTTCCCAGGAGTGTTTTTGTCTGCTTGCATTTCATGCAGTTCAAATCCCCTGGAGACTGGGGCACTTTGTGTGTGCCCACATCAGCCACACCCTCCAGACGTCCTTGATGAGGAATTGCTTTAAAACTTTGCTTGAAAACTTGGGAATTTTTTTACAATTGGGGTTTTTATTTCTCATTTCTTTTATTGATTTTTTTTTCCATTTGCTCTACTTAAAACTGGCAAAACTCAACATTTTCCTCAAGTTTTTTACTGACTGTGGACAGGAAGATTTGCAATATCACCAGACCAAAAGGCAGAATTATTTCACTCTTGACTATTTTGATGTTGGCATCCGACAATTCAGCGAGTAGGACTAAAATCCTGCCAGCTCCTCTTTAGGAAAGCCTGGGAGTGTTGCAGTCTGAGGTTAACTGGAGTAGCTTTTCTCTCTTTCCTGATTTTAATCAATGCCTCAGGGCATTGCATTCGGTTCAATCAAGCAGCAGACAAAATGCACTGCACTGCTAACCTCCCAAGTCTGTGCACAAAGTTTCTTCATAAAATATGCATGCAGAACACGGAGCTGTAATGATAATGATCCTCTCTAGGTTATTCCATAAAAAATTCAGCATTTTAGGGTCTGTAGGCTTTGATTTTGATTTTTTCTTTTTTCTTTTTTTTTTTTCTTCGTGAGGAGTTCCAAGGATTTTCCTTTTGTATTTGTTTATTTTTAATGAACTTCCCATTAGCATATGAAAGTCATATTAACATCCACTGTGCTGAGCACTCACTTTAGGTTTCTTTCTACTGCTGGGACTTATTTAGCTGGGAAAAATGTGTAATAAAGGCCTGCAGATGGCATTCTTGGTCAGCCTTTAAACTCAGTCCTGGCTGCAGAGCAGCCTCCCTTTTTGTGCTGATGTGGGAGATAAACTGGAATTTGGGATGCTGCCTTTCCCCGTGCATGTTCTGCGTGGAATCCATCCGGGGCCCTGGCGTTTCTGCAGAGCCTGAGGATGATAAGAGGAGCAGGGAGCTCTCCTGATAACTCCTGCAATGATTTCTGCTGCTGCTGTGTCTGACACCGACATAATCTGGAGTTAAAAATGCGCTCCCTGCTCAAGCCTGGGGCACGGAGGCAGAGCTGCTGCTCCAGCTCCTTTTCATTTTTTTTTTCCCCCTGGAGAATGATTTTATTTTTTCAGGTAGCAGAAGGGTTATTTATAGGAAATATGGTGTTTTCTGTTTGCACTCCCAAATTTCCAGCACAGTCACTAAACAGACTGCAGGAGGATCTGGAAGGAGGAGTCCAAATCTTTCCCTTGGATAGGGAAAACCTTTTCAAAATGAGGTGCATTATCACATCCTTGGCCTGGACACAGCAAATGGGACCAGGGATTGAATCATGGAATTATTGAATGGTTTGAGTTGGAAGGGATCTTGAAGATCAGCCAGTGCCACCCCCTGATATGGGCAGGGACATCTCCCACAGTCCCAGGTGCTCCCAGCCCTGTCCAGCCTGGCCTTGGGCACTGCCAGGGATCCAGGGGCAGCCACAGCTGCTCTGGGAATTCCACCCTGTGCCAGGGCCTGCCCACCCTGCCAGGGAGGAATTCCTGCCCAAAATCCCATCAATCCCTGCCCTCTGTCCATGTGAAGCCATTCCCCCTGTCCTGGCACTCCATCCCTTGTGAATTATCTCTCTCCTTCTTTCCTGGAACTCCTTCAGGAAGGTCACAATAAGGTCACCCCAAATTCTCTCATCTCCAGGCTGATTTATGGTGCCCCAGCAGTTCTGCCCAACCTTGCCTGTTCTGGAGGTTTCCTTTGTGAGGAGCCTTTGCAAGTGTAATTTTCTTATAAAACACTCAAAATTCTGGTACCAGATCGACAGGTTTTTATTTCTCCATGTGTGGAAATAAAAACCCCTCACCACGACAACAGAGGTAACCCTGAGCAGGAGAGAAGGGCTAAGAAATATTCCTTTATTAGCTGAAGTCATAGGCAGAGTGAAATGTCCTTAATGGGCAGACACAGCAGGATAAGATTGGGTTAGGATGAGCTACAGTTTGAGTAATTTTATGGGATATGATTGACTTCCTTGGAGGCTTTCTTTCATGGCTTCTCTTCAGGAGCCCTTGTTTTAATTGTCAGATGAGCTGAGCAGCAGTGGTGAGGTGATTGTGCAAGGTCACCGTGGGCTGTGCTGGAAGCAAAGGAGGAAAAGCCACAAAACAGAGCCAGCTTTAGTCTGGGCTGTGTCTGGCATTGAGGTCTGGAACAAAACCTCCAGGAGAAGAGAGTGAGTCTGGAAGGACCCGAAATCCCATCCCATTCCAAAGGGAATTGAGATCTCCCACTGTCCCAGGCTGCTCCAAGCCCTGTCCAGCCTGGCCTTGGGCACTGCCAGGGATCCAGGGCCAGCCACAGCTGCTCTGGGCACCTGTGCCAGGGCCTGCCCACCCTCACAGTAAATTCATATAAATATAGGGACATCAATTTTCGACTTTTAGGTGATTCTGTGGATGTTTCATCAGGTTTATAGAAGAACATGGCTTCTGAGCTCCTGTGTCCTGAGAAAACAATGGGGTGGAGGTGGAATTTTCTTTTCAAACATGATGATTTAGGGAGCCCAAGGGAAAGAGGTTTCTTTGGGTCTAGAAGGCATTGAAGGGCAGGTCAAGCTCTGGATGGCTGAGCAGCACTGCCTGGCACCACTCCATCCTCAGGGATGAGCTGCTGCACTCCCCTAACAGGTAAAGAGAAGATAAGAAAGAAGAAAAAAATATATATTCCCAAATTTTTCTAAATTTTCCTAAAGGAGTGTATCTTTTAACCAGCCCTGGAAGATTAAGCTGAGACCATTTTTCCATATTTCCTCAGTCTTTTCTGTCCTGTGATCTGTATTCTGGGAATATCAGAGCCACGCAGCCGAGATCACAAGATGGAATGTTTTGGGATATCAGGGCAGGAATGATAATGCAATGCCTTTTTACTTTTCATTTTCATCTCAATCCAGCTCTGTGTCACATTAAAGAGGACTCTGTGCTCTGAGAGCTGTGCTGGGATGTTGCTGTCCTTCCCAAGGTTACAGAGCAGCGCTGGAAGACAAAGAGACACAAAATTGTTTAACTAGGGAAGGAAGTTTCACTTTCCTTGCGCTTGTTTTCCACGCAGTCCTGTCACTGGTTTATCAGTAGCAAAATCTATTCCAAACACATGCTGGACTAAACAGCACACAGAGCTCAGCTCTGATGGGTGCTCAATACAGAGCTGTCGGAGCTGGATGAGTTTACACTTTCTTTATTTATTTTTTGGCAATTCAAATGCAAAGACCAGGAGTCAGGGACATCATGGAGATTTGTGACATTCAGTGGCTGACACTGAATTTAAAAAAAACCCACCCAAAAATGTGTTGCTTTCATTCATACAGTGACTCCTGCAGTCATTCCTTCCCTCTGGCAGATTTAATATTCTGAGCAGATAAACTGTAATAAATATTCTGATAGTTAATAATCATTTTGGGGCAAAAGCCATGTTCAGCTCATATTGAATCTTATCAAATGATTCTTGTTGACTCAGTGGCTGCACTGAGACCTCAGTAACTGCTCAGACTAATCCAATCAGATTATTAATTCTTTGGAGAATGATGATTTAATTTTTTTATCAGCCCTGATTGAGTAAAAGCTCCTTGTGCAGTGAGGAGAAAGGGGCTGGGAGTCTCTGGAAAGAATCGTGTTCTGTGGCACAGGGCAGGGCGGGGACTGGATGGGTTTTGAGGTCCCTTCCATCCCAAACCAGTCTGGGATGCAGAGCTGGAGTGTTCAGAGTTTTCATCCTGTTGGGACAGGGCTCTGTGAATCGTTTTGGGAGAACAACAACTTTTCAGGCAGCTGTTCCATGCCCGTGGGATTTGTGGGATACATGGAGGGAAATCGGGGTGGCCCCAGAACATGGGGGGCACAAGGTCAAGAAATCCTTTAAGGGGAGAACTCTGGGCTGTGCTGAGTGGAGACGTGCAGTGAAATGCTGTCTGTGCTGATGTGGGGTTTGTGCAGGTCCCCTGGAGCCATTCCTTGTTTCAGAACGGTGTGAAATCCATTTTTCCTACTGTTAACATGGGTGTAGAGATTGCTGTGAGCAGCTCCTCTCTGTGCAAACAGCACAGTCCACACAGGACAACACTCCTCGTGACATTGGAGACATTTTAAACTCCATTTGTGAAATTACTCTGAGCTCTGCAGTGTAAGAATTATAAAATAATTTACTAAACAAGCCTGGTATTCCATGTGTTAACAGAACATTATCATGGAAACCCTTGGTAAGGAATGAGGGGCTGTATTAAATGAATTTTAAATAAAACATGAGCTAGAAAGAAAAGCATTTTTTCTGGAAAAATACCTGTGGGATGCTGATCAGCCAACACATTTCAGAGTAGCTGTGCCAGGAGTTTTATGCCCCAGACAGTGTTGGAGATATAAAACCCCATCAAGGAAGAAAAAAGATGATGAATTTTAAAAAGTCTGGGTACTAAGTCTCGTATTATTATCAACTTAATTGTATACTAAAAGGAAGGAGCAAATTCGGGTCAAAACTTACAGCCATCATTTCAGCTGATAGGTACATAAAAACTTTAAAGAGCCGTGGGATCAGAAGAACAAAGCTGATAAAAGGAATTTCTGGGTTGTTTCTCAGCTTTGAAACCTTCCTGAGGTCAGCAAGGGCTTTGTCAATGCTTTCAGCTGCAAAGGAAGGGGCTCCAAACTGTGGGACAGAGCCACCCACGATGCCCAAATACACCTGAAAAAGGATCATTTTAGGTTTGCTGTTTGTTCCCAGTCCTTTGGAGGGTGTTGGGAACAGACACGACCAAACTTCTCATGGACAGGGCTTCAATGAGATTATGAGATAATGAGAATTTATTTTCTATTTCATTTCTATTTATTTTCTATTTTATTTTCTATTTTTAAAAGAATTATTTATTTTTTATAATCTCTGGAAGTTCCTCTATCTGTTGAGGGAGATGTTTGCAGCCAAGGACTGAAGTCATTCCAGAGCCTTGGAGTCCCCATGGAAGGCTGGGGGGATTCATGAGCTCTGTAGGAATCATTTAAAAAAATGGATTAAAAGGGATTTTATCCCTTGGATTAAAAGGGACCTTAAATCCCTTTTTCCCATGGGCAGGGACACCTTCCACTATCCCAGGTTGCTCCAAGCGCTATCCAGCCTGGCCTGGAACACTTCCAGGGGTGGAGCATTCTCAGCTTTCCAGGCAACGTATTCCAGAGCCTCTCTCCCCTCTGAGTAAAGAAAGTAGAACTCCTTTAATTACAGAGAATAGAGGAATTTTACAGTGTTTCCCTCCCCCTTGCAAAAAATATAAGGTGTGAGGAGTTGCAGAAAACACCTTTCTCCAGGATTGTGTGGTTATTCCAAAGGTTCATTTCTGAGATGACAGTATTATAGTACAAGCCTTAAAAACAATTAAGTACAACTTTATTTCAAAAAAATATTAAAAAATCTCAAAATTCCCCTTAAAAGAGCACCTCTTTTGAGTTCTCTCTTCCTGAGGACATGGTGAAGGATTGCTGGATGCAGGATCTGCTGAACAAGAAAAACTCCTTGATTTCTGAATTTTTCTGGATCTCATTGTGACACATTTGAAATGTGTGGGTTCTGTGCTGCCTCATGTGCCTCAAAGAGACTGTCTGGGCTTTCTTTCCCTTTAATTTGGCACCTTGTTTGATTAGTATTATTAATTAGTGATATTGGATACCACAGAAAATCACTTTGTAGGATATAATGCCACATCATTCCTGCTAGAAATTTATATGAAGTCTGAATTCCTATCCCACATGAGAATGGGATTAATTTACAATTTTTGATGCTTGACAAGGCGGGTAAGAAATACACCTCCTTGTTGTCTCGATGTGCATGTGCTGTTTCTCTCAGACCTCGTGTCCTGCCTGTAACATTCCACAGTTTTCTGGTGGAAAATCCCAGGTTTCTGGTGCTGTCAAACCCCCCTAGTTTTGTCACTGTGCAGCCCCAAGCTGCTCCTGTTAATGGCACTGGAGATTTTTGGTAACCTGAGGATACCTGAGCCCATGAGGGCAATTTAAAGCATTGCTACAAGCCGAGTAAAAATACAGTTATTTTAATATTTCCACCTGAGACAGGGTGGTGAAATCTATTCCAATTTTTTCCATGATGGCAGCAGCAAGACCAAAAGCAGAGGATCCAGGGATTTTCTAACCAGGCCATAACACCAACTCCCCCTTTTTTACGTGGGTGAAAAGCAGTTTTGCTGCTTTTTTCCCCATTAAAAAAAAAATGCAGCAATCTCCCAGTTCTCCAGTAAACCCAGTGATGTGTAAAACAAGCTGTGGAGATTTATCATTCTGCTGCTACTTGTTGACCTCAGCTCTGTTTCCCTTATCTTTAATAGAGGAGTGATTTTGTATTCCCGGAGTTGTTTTCGCGGCTGTTGGCTCTGGGCCGTGAGGAGGCCGCGCCGAACAAAACAAGCCGTGCGCAGGAGTATTTTCAATATTTTCCTCTCTTTCAGGTGGCATTTGAGTTGCCGGGGTGGATAATGGCAGGCTGTGACACGTGTCAGCCCTGGGTGACAGGCAGCGTGAGGGATAGATTTGGGATGGAGAGGAAATAAATGCGGGGATCGATGGCTTCTGCCGGCCGCGGTGAACTGTGCAGGCCCCTGTGCCTGACAATTTCATGTTTTATGCAAAAGTGCAAACTCTCCTGGAATGTGTTAAGGAGTCTGCGCTCAAAAGCATTTACAGAAAGAGGAGAGGGAAATGTGGGGAGAGCAGAGCAGGGAGCAAAGCCTGCTTTGAGTAGCTGCTCACAACTTCACGAGCTCTTTGCTTCTGCAAGACTCCAGCTCAATATCTGGGTGCTAAAAACATCATTTAATGCAGTTATGCACTGATTACATTATCCCACTTTAAAGGTTGTGATATTATTCCATTAGTGAGAAAAGAAGGGACTTATTCCTTAATTTTTTTCCTTAGTAACATGAAGAAAATGTGGTAAAAGTGGCCTTTCTTAGTTGGCCTCATCCTGCAGTGTAATTTATGTGATTGGCTCTCTTGCAATCACATCAACCTACTGAGAGCTCAGACCCTGCTTCTCTGCCTTGCTTCAAAAAGCCATTTTTGTCAGCCTGCATTTCAGTTCTTGCTATGAAGATCTGAAATGTGATATTCTTTTCAAGGTCTCGGAGTACGAAAAGAGAGCCCCAGTTGTGCAGTTGCAAGTAACTGGGTGCAAATTTGCTGAATTGTTTTATTACTTTGAAATGTTTGATATCTGAAAAGCAGGGAATTAAATGCCTGTAGTGTAATGTACTAATGCATTCATTGAGCATTAGAGGCTGAATGGAATAAATTCTTTTTTTTTTTTTGAAGTAAGGCTGGGCCAGGGTTAGCTTGATTACCTGAATCATCTGTCTTTGTCCACAAACATAAAACTTAAAAAAATTATTAATAATCCCTAAGTCATGAGCTAGAAGGGTGAGATGATTAAAATTCATGTGGAGTCCACCCTTCTTGCCCTTTTGTATTTTGGCCCTCTGAGTTCTTCTCTATTACTGTCAAAGATAAGAATAAAACTTTCTTGGGTCAAAGTGAAATTAATTTTGAAATTTCTTCAGTTGGATAAATTAAAACCCCATGAATCTGCAGGAGTTGCTGACACCGTGTACAGAAAAATATGATACAAAGGAGTTCTGAGAACTGGTACTGAATCTTGGATTAAAAAGGGTCTTTTATTGATTAAATGTGCAGTTTATATAAAGAAAAATAATTACCTCAGCTCTGACTTGGTACTCAATGTGAAGATGCCAAAATATCTGCCCACTAAAGTAAATTATTTTCTATATTTTTGCCAATGCATTTCAGGGTATGAAACTGCAAAGGAATTTTTTTTTTTTAATTTTTTTTTTTCCTGGAGATATTCGTATTCAGGTAACCATCCATTAATGTGGATATAATTCTAACATATGCAAAACAGGAGTGCAAAGAATTTGGGTTTTATGCATGAACATTTTTGTTCTGAAAGTTTTTAGGCATTTGCTCAGGAATTAGCCCTGCCTGGCATGAAAATGAGTCTTATTCCTGTTAGAAAAAGAGAAAAATCTGACTCTGCTTGAAGGATTTAGTAATGAAAACAGAAGAAGAAGGTCAGAACCTGATGTGGGAGTGTTTTTTCTTTTTTTGCTACTACTATTTCCCAGATTTCTAAATAATCACCAGTATCAATAGCTGACCAATAATTAACTCCTCAGGTGAAGGTGAATTAAGCAACTGAAAGATTTGTTTCAAAACCTGCCAGTGGCAGAAATGTCTTTTTTCTTCCTTTTTTTTTTTCCCTGCTGAAATCATATTTTATTTAGATTTGGAATTTTTTACTTTTAAATGAAGCAATAAAACCTTTAAATGTTTTCTCCTGCATCCCCGTTTCTCCTGTGCTGCTGCTCTGAGTGATGGAGCCAAGCCTGAGCTTCACACTTTGAATAATGCATTAATTTCTCTGCAAGATGTGCAAGGCTGGAGACTCATTTTTGTCAGGATTCTGCTTCTGGTTACTTTGAACAGAAACTTTTTGTTCCAGCTGAATGTCAGGGGGGGAATTCTTGGATGTTCCTGTGCAATGCACAATTTATCCAGTGGAAAGGGTGCTCCACACCTGGAATTTATGGCTTGGGCTTGTCAGTGTTGGGATTTCTCACTTTTTTTGGAATTTTTGTCCATCCTTCAGACTGGCAAAATGCTCTGTGAGCAGTGAAATTGAGGAAAGTGATAACAAAACCTCTCCTTTGCTGTTTGTTCCTTTTAAATTCAATGGAAATGTTCTTTAAACGGGGCTAAATGGCAAAAGCAAAGGGCCAGCGCTTCAAAATGGATTTTAAAAGGATTCCTCCAGCTTGTATGTGAGGTTTTTCTGCAGTTTGAAAGCTGAAGTGGCACCATCTCCCTGAAATGAGATATTGGCCTTGCTTCATGGAAAGGAAAATTGAAGTCCCCAAAGGTCTTGGGACGTTCGGGTCCCCTGGAAAGGCTCTCACAGAAGTGAGAATAAATCCCAGCTCAAATCTTTATTAGAAAAGTGGGGGTTTGGGCAAGGCTTAAATGTTTTGTCTCTTGGGTCAAATATGCATTTTGATAAATCCTGCAGCCCTGAAAGGGAGGGGTGCAGGGCAGATGAACAAATGCCAGTTCTGGCTCTAATTTGAGCCCTGTCACTGCTCTGACAGATTCATTTCCTTTCCCCCTGTGAGATTGAGAAGTGTCCCTGCCTGGGGCTGGGGCAGCTGCTGGAAGGTCAGCTGCCTCTCAGGAGGAGTTTTATTTTCCTGCCACTTTTCCCTGCTAGGGCCAAGGCTCTTCTCCTTGCTCCTAGAAAATGTAGGGAGCAATTAAGATTGATTTGTGCCATGAGCTATTTGACTTATTTTGGGTTTGGTTGTCTGGGCTCTTCCTAGAAGAGGAAAAACCCCAAATATTGTCCTGCCCAACTTGGTCTAGAAAACTCAACGCCATTACAGATGTACAAAACTGTGTGAGCTTTCTGTCAAGTTCGGAAAATTCTTTACGAATCCATTTCTCACAAGCTGGGATTGCAATGCTGCCTTTAGTGGGTGCAACCAGCTGCAAAATTCCCAATTATCTTGGATGTGGTAAAAGCTTTGGTTGGTGTGAATCCAGCAGCAAGAGCACAGAGTCAGCTTCCAAAGTTTTCCTCTTTTTTTCCTTCGAAACAACTCAAATGGGGAAGGTGCAGCCCTGGAGGGAGGAATGATGCTGGAGGCTGTGCAGGACCTTCCCTTGATGTTCCCTTGGAGCTATCCCGCTTTTCCAGCTGCTTCCCAGATCCCTGCTGGCCATGGGCTGGTGATTGAAGCTCCAGGGTGGGATTTGGAGGGATGAGGAGTGTTGGGATGTGCGCTGGGAAAGTGGGATGGGAGAGCTGCGCCTTTGAAGTGCATAGAGGGTGAAATCTTCCCTGTGTCAGGGCCGGGTGTGCCGTGGAAATCCCTGTTAAACCATCAAAGCCAGCCTTAAGTCGAGCTCAAGTGAATGGAGCCTGGTGCCTGCAGGTAAACTTCACCCTGGCTGCTTATTTTTGGGGAAGAAGCTGCTTGACCTGGCGAACACAATGTTTGGTTGGGATTTAACAGGGATGCATTGCTCAGGTGTGCAAATCGGACTCAAATCCATCCTTTAGCACCTCAACAGGGGTTTGATTCACCTGAGAGGGTTGGGGCAGTGGCTGAGCAGTTTTCTCTCATGATTTATGGAAAATGTGATGATCAAACGGGGCTGGGTTGTGCCTCACAGTGGGGAGGGCACATCCAGTGGGGCTTCCCCATCCCAGTTTTACTGAGAACTTGGAAAATACAAAAATGATTAACAAAAAGGAGAGGGCAGGAAAGGAGGAAGGCAAAAAGGTGAATTACCCTCGGGTTGAGGCAGCCTCAGCCACTCTGGAAACTCTTGAGGTCTTCAGCCCCTTTGGGGTCTGGGCTTGTCCCCGTGGCCTCCTGTGACCTCCCAGCTTCTCCCAGGTAAAGTTTTCCAAAGCTTTTTCCCAGCTGTTTCACCTATTCCATTCAGACTCTCCTAAGATTAATTTCCCAGCCTTCCTGTTAAGAATTTGAGGGAATTATTAATCATAACACTGAGACTCTCCATCAATTAATGGGTGTATTAGCTGTTATTAATCAAATGTTGTTTACTGCACTCTTTATAAATGCTCTTTTATATTTTTATCAGTTCCTCACACCCAGGTTGTTGTACCCCCAATTACTTTTGTATTTCATGGACAACCAAAAGAGATTCACAGGCAAAATAATCAGTGATTTATTTTAAATACAAGTGCTGTTTCTTTAAATAGAAAATGCTTAAATGTGTTAATGGGCATTTAATGAAAATGCAGAATTTTGAGACAGAGTGATTTTTTTTTCCCCTTTGCTCACAGTTTCCATGGAATTGCAGAGCAAACATGGTAAAATGAGGAGATTTTAAGCACAACCCAAGGTGTTTTACAGCCTCACCCTGTTTCAAGGCACAGCATTTTCCCCTGGCCCCTTGGGAATGGCACCACCACCATCCCACAGGGAAAAACCAGCTCCCAGGAAAGGACCCAGGAGCTGAGGAAGCAGCACCTGCTCTGAACTCAAAGTCCTCGGCTCATTGCATTCCTAAGAATATTCTTAAAGCCCCTTCTGCTTTCCCTCACCCATGAAATTGCTTCTGCATAACCAGCTCTGACTGGCCTGCCCAGGATCCATCTTTTCTCCAATGGCTCCAGTGCATCCTTGGAATGCCAACAACCTTTTATTGCTGCTGTGTCAGCCAGCAGCAAAAAATGCACCCTGTACCTGCACAGGGAAGATCTTTCCTGGGGACCTGGAGAGCCACCTGTGCATGTTAAACAGCTTAATAGTGGTTATTAAATTGCAGGGGGAAATGAGATTTGGTTGAGAGAAGGCTTTGCCTTCCCCCTCTCCCTGTTTGGCAGGTGAGACGTGGCCCTGGACACCTCAAGGAGACAGGGCTGAGTGTGTCTCAGAGTTCTGAAGCTGCATTTGCTGTGATCACTGATAAATTAATTAAGCTTCTTCTGAAAGCGATGGAAAGGGCCTATTTATAGCTGAGAGCGTATTTACCAGCCTCAGAGGGAAACTGCAATTACATTTTCAGTTTAGAAATGTCATTGTCTGCGCTGACCTTGCCTTGCTTTCCCCTGCCCTTCAAAGCGGAGCGAGCTCCCGGGAAGTGCCAGGCTGGAAGCTCCAGGAGTTTGCTGTCAGTGTGGAGGGCAGAGGCTGTGCCAGCTCTGGGAATGCTGCTTTTCCTTCCAAACCCAGCCCTGCAGGATTTGGGAAAAGCACTGAGGCATCCTGTGGTTCAGGCTGGGATGGAGGAGCTGTGGGAGCCCCCCAAGCCAGGATGGGGAGAAGGTGCAGGGACCACCCAGCCCTGGCACTGCACCCCAAAATCCTGTGTGAGTCCTCTTCATCTCCATGTGCCCTGAGTGGGAATTTTTGGGATTTCTGGCCCTGAAAATCTCTCTGGCTGACATGGGAAGAGCCACCCTGCAACAGAGGCAACCACAGAATCCTTGGGTTGGAAGAGACCTTGAAGATCTCATTCCTGGGACACCTCCCACTGCCCCAGGCTGCTCCAAACCCCCGTGTCCAACCTGGCCTGGGACACTTCCAGGGATCCAGGGGCAGCCACAGCTGCTCTGGGACACCTGTGCCACTGGATGAGCCATAACATCTTTAATTCCTTAATGAAAGGATATTTTTCTTACCCCATGTGCTCCACTTCCATTTGACTCATCTCCCACTGCCCTGTGCAGCTCCCAGAGCTGACATACATTTATTTTTAAAGCTGGATATTGTTTGTTTTTTTTTTTTTTTTTTACAGGCAGCAGGAATTACAGAGATGCCCTTTTTAATGAAAGATCCTTTCTATTTTCTTTACAAAAGTTCCTTTGATTTTTATTTTTTTTAAGATCCCACCAACTTCCTGCTGCCTGCTCATATTTCAAAAGACAAGCGATGCAGATTTTTAAGTCCATAACAACAAACTCCGTTCCAAAGCAGTTTAAAAATCCTCTTGAGGAAAAGCATCTCCCAGTTCCAGATGGCTCCAGCATTTATTGTCATTACAGTGTCATTTGCTACAGGAGAACGAGTTTCCTCTGGGGGAATGAAGCCCCACCCCGAGACACCAGGACAGATGCTGGAACTCTGTGTCCAGGACGTTTATCCACTGGCCAGAAGCTCCATGGAACCTGTGGGCAAGGAATGATTGATGTGTCTGCCCAGGATAACCCCTGGTGACATGTGGGAAGGGATGCGTGGGGTTTTTCTGCCCAAAATATCAGCAGGCAGGTGATGTCTGCTCAAAACAAAGAGCCACAGCACGTCCAGCTGTGGAACTTAATCCTTCCACGTCCTTGCCTCGTGGAAATAAAAATAATAGCAATCTGCAAGGAGAAATCAGTAATATTTAAATAATAAGCAATACTAACATTACTATTGATATAATATTAAAATTAATGATAGCAAATTTAAATGCTAAGCAATCATATTTAGGTTTTAAGCTTGCCTTGATGAGGTCTGTGTGAAGACAAGCGACGCGTGGCCTGACAGGGCACTGCCACCTCTGAGCTGGTGCCACTTCAGATGTCAAATTTCAAAGCAGGGGAAGGAAAATTGGACGTGATGAAAGGTGAAAGACAGCGACTGGGGTGCAGTTGTCTGGTTTCTCTTTTCCCTCCTGTGCCTGCTTGTGCTGTGCTCTGCTGCATCCCCACTGTTCCCTAGACACAAATGGGATTTTGTGGAGCTGTTACTCCAAATAAAGCTGCTTTTCCCCTTTCAGACTCTGAGCTTCAAGGAGAAAACACGTGGCTTGGTAGGTGTTTTGATAATGAATTTAGATTTCTTTCTTTGTTTTTAAGAATAAGATTTAATTTTTCTAATTCCCTTTATTTCAGAATTCTGTCACCTTTTGGAGGTTCCTGCTTCTCCAAGGTTATTCATCCACCTGGTTAATTATCCCCATCTTTTATAGGCTATAATTGAGTTTAGGACTTTAATGTCACCTGTGCTAATCCATTTAATGACCCTGCAAGGACCAGCTCAGAGGGGGAAGGTTTTCTTCCAATGCTCAAATCTTAGTTTTGAGGTATTTTAGGTTCTGAAATGACATCAGAGAATCCACTCCTCTCTCAGCTGATGGATTTGGTGGGAACCTGCACCTTTTTATTTCACTGCATCTCCTGAATGTGACACAGAGCCCCTGCAGCTGTGGCATCACTTTGAGCTGATAAAACTTTCCTCCACCAAAATTTTCTATTTCTGGTCGTGGAAGGTGCTGCTGAGTGTGTTCTGAATGTCTCAGCTTTCCAAATTCTGGTGTTTGGAACATAGGTGGGCAATGAGCACTTCTCTCTCCACGTGCTTGTGGTTTCCTTGAGCAATCCTGATCTGGTTCCTCTCCTGTCCAGTGATGAACTCAAAATGTTCTGATGGAGTTTGACACAAAAAAAAAGACGTTTTAAAGTCTTCTTTCTTAAAGTCTTCTAGAAGGGCTTGAGTGTTACAGAAAAATGTAGCCTGGCAAAAAAGGGTTTTATTAGAGGGAGTAGAAAATTAATAGCAAAGGAAATTCCAGCAGAGTGGAGAAAGAAGAAATCTGCTTGATGATTTTAAATGTTGTGTCCTGAGTGCATCTATTATCCACCAACACAATTTTCAGTCTGCCTCCACCCTTTTTTAAATCAGCATCCAGATGCTTCTTTGGAAATTAGGATTTGGCCACTTTTAATGAGAAAAATATGAACTACTGAATTTATGTCAACAGAAATGTGCTGTGATAGTATTTGAATTAACACTGAATTTAAAATCTCTGTTGGTCTTATTTTACTGAAGCCTTTTGGATTAGGGATTGTTATTTATTTCTTCAAGTGTTTTTTATTTTTTTCCTTGAATTTTGTCCACTAGCTAATTAATACCTACTAAAAGTTTGGTGTAATTATATATTTCATAGCTGGGTTTCATTAAGCAGAGCAATAAAAGGAGCTTTTCATTATGAAGGCATTTTGATGAACCTTGTGGCAAGTTGGAAGTTTCATTTCTTCAAGAGCCTTTCCTGAGGGAAAAAATTCCCAAATTAATCCTGTAAACTTGCAATACTCTAAATACTGGCTAGGCAGCATCCAGTTTGCTCTCATTTCTCCCTGTGCTAGTGAGAAAATCAGATTTTGTCTAAATAAACACAAAATCAGAGCTGTATGTAAGCAGGTTCTGAGTGCTGAGGCACATTTCCAGCTGAAGCAGCTCTGAAATTCTGCTTTTTTTTTGTGCTCCTTGAGGAGATTTTGCAAAACCAAATGTATAAACATATGGCCAAGGTTTGAAGTGCTTTTGAAGCACAAATTTGTTGCTAATGTCACTTTCCAGTGATGATGGGGACAGTTATTCTGATGGTTGCCTCTCTACTAAAAGTTGGAAATTTGGGAGAGAGGGTGCTGGCAATGAGCATCTCTGCCTGCTCCAAACGGGAATGTTGGAGCTGTTTCCAAGGGAAGGAAAACAGGGATTCAGGGAAAAAGAAATCCAGGGACAAAGTGAAAATTCAGCAACAAAAGAAATTATTCTTCTCAGAGGCCCAGTTTGGTTTCCCCTGCTCTTAAATTGTGGCTAAAGGTAGAATTTACTCTCTTGTCAATTAATGTTGAATTTCTGAACCCACATTCTGTGATCACCAGAATGTAGAAAATGAAACTTTTTATTTAGGTTAGAATAAACCCAGACTTTGCAGACTTTGGAATTTTATGTTTTAGGAATGAGAGTTGATTGCCAGTCATATCTGGCAATATCCTTTGTGTTGCTTCTTCCAGGGATTCCCCAGAGGGACCAGAAAATGGGAATGTTCTTCAGGATAGAAAGGGGATGGGAAGACTCATCTTTATCCCATAAAGTGTGGTCAGTTCCCTTCCAGATGTGGGCTGTAATTCCAGATGTGGCCTTAGAATCTAGGAGTTACTTCTGGGGTGCCTGATAGCCACAGCTCCAGCAAGGAATAATCCAGTGAAATGTTTGAGGAATCCTGGAATGGTTTGGGTTGGGAGTGACCTGAAAACTCATCATGTTCTGTCACAGCATTGCATTAATTTAAATAAAATATCCTCCAGCAAGGAATAGTCCAGCAAAATGTTTCAGGAATCATGGAGTGGTTTGGGTTGGAAGGGACCCTAAAGTTCATCCACTTCCACCTCCTCCATCCTTGGTGCTCCAAGCCCCAATGTCCAACTTGGCCTTGGACACTTCCAGGGATCCAGGGGCAGCCACAGCTTCTCTGGACAATGATGGTGAGAGATTGATAAACAGAATTTTTTAAAGGGATTGGGTGAGGGAAGGATTCCAAAGGAAGAGTTTTATTTGATTGACTTAAAAATATTTTGGTGTGAGACTTAAACTCCTCCTTGAAGAAAGGAGCTGGTTGGGTTTTCCTTTGTGGTGGTTGAATGTGAAATTCCACTTTTCTTTCACAGACATTATGCTAAAATGATAAACAGAAATATTTTATTGAATCTACGTGAGCAAACAGAATTTTTCAAAACAATTTCTGAATGAGGCCTGACATCCAAAGCGACTCTTCTAAAATATTTCATATTATTTTGGTGTTCTGATTGAAATTCTTGCAAAGCAACGTTTTTATGGCTGCTCTTTCTGAACAGTAACTAATTACATTGAAAGGATTACTGCTGTCATTTTAAGAGCAGCAAAACCATGATAAAGTACAAAAACGGGGAGAGAGTTTGTGATTTGCAGTCTCGGAAGAGCAAATGGAATTAACTTGAAATAACTCTTTACATTGCTACAGTCAAAAATGGGCAGGATGTGCTATTTCCACAGAAGCTGCGGACTTTATTTGGTTTGTTGCTCAATTTGCTCTCGCTCTGATTAGATTTGAATGTGGCTGTGCCTCTTACATAAGGAAATCTTGCTCGGCAGAAGACCCACAGATGGTGGTCCCTTGGTGAAGGCTGGAAGATGTCGCTGTGCGGGTCTCAGGAAGGTTTCTAATGGATACAAAAGGGGATTTTTAAGGGATTCAAGGTGTTTTTCCTGCTCAGTTTGAGTTGCAGGGTCCTTTGTCATCTCTTTGCACTCCTTGTGTGTGGTTTGGGTGCTCTGTTCCCAATCCCAGTGTTTGCTGTTGTATTCCTCACCCTTTCCTGAGGAAAAGGATGGTGCTTTTGGACTTGGAGCCTGCCCTGGTGATGATTCTTGGTGGGGCAGGAATTGGAGATTCTTTCCATGGCAGGGACCAGATGGATTTGGGATTGTGACTGTTCTTCACCCTGGGGTTGTGACCCTCCGCCTTCTTGAGAGGGAGGTGTTTGCTGTGGCCAGAAAAGAGGGATTTTGTCTTCCAAAAACCTCCACAATTAAAGTTAGAGGAATTCTCCAGCTTGTATATCTGATGGATTTGGGCGTCTGATGGCTGCAGATGGATTTGGATGCAGACTCAGAAATGAATTTGAGGGTTATTGCAGCAGCTCCAGCAGGTGTGGCAGTGTGCAACCTGCTTACCTGGAGGCTTTTGATTTTAATTCACACCTTCCTGAACAAAACTGAGCTCAAAGAAGTGAACAGATCCCCCAGCTTTTGAAGAAGGACCTTGAGAGCCTGTGAGGAGAATTAGGAGGGGATGAAAGAGGCAGCATGGGGGGTGTTGAGATGGAGATGAACTGCAGGGCACTTCTCTAATTAGTTTAAGGATTTCATAATTTTTCCTATTTGTGAACTTTTTGTATAAATCTGCGGCAATATCTGAGGATCTAGAGGACTTTATGGAATTTTTAGCTTCCTTCCCACCCTCATATTTTTTAGGTCAAAAGGGCATTTTTGTTCTATTTGGAACAATGGCTTGCTGTTAGAATATAAAGGGATAATCATAATAATAAATGCCTTGCTTAGAACTTGCTGAGAGAGATCCATCCCAGGATTTTCTCAGGACCTTAGAGCTTGAATTTCCAGCTCTCCTCTGGAAGATTGTTCCATGGTCAAATGTACCCTGAAGGACAATGAATTTTTCATTGGATTTTAAACTTTGGGTTTTTTTCCCCCCAGCTTAAAACCATGCCTGATCACCAAACCATGCATCCTGTTGGACTGATTCATGCATAAAAATGCATTTTTAGCTGCATTTGCTACACGAAATGCATTTCCTTCCTCTCTTGCCAAAAGCTGATGCAGACCTGTGCTGAATGTTTTTCCAGGCAATAGAAACTCTGTGATTATGCATAATTGTGATTAAAAACCATTATGTTAATATAATGGGTGTAAAGCCACTGGTTTGATTTGAGGAACTTGAGGGGAAAAAATCCATTTCAAAGAATTGTGGCAGCGCTTGTTTGTGTGCAAGAACCTCATCAAAAATATTGCAGCTAATTACACCCTGTTTTGTGAGACTTGTACACTGGAATTGTTAAACTGCACCCTGGGCTGCACTGGGGGTGGTGCTTTTGTCATGTATTTGTCACCTTCATGGAGAAATGGTGCATTTTGGTTTTTTCAGATGGATCAGATTGTCCCTGCTAAGATAATGCCAATGGAATGGGACCCTGTCAGGGGATAATGGCCCTGCCTAGGATGCTGTGCAGGGAAAGCTGGGACATTTATCAGAAATAAGCATTGAGGTGAAGTACAGACCTTTATTTCCAAAGCCAAGAGGCTTTTATCCTGTCCAAACTGTCTGTAGGATTTTTTTTCCATATTTCCCCCCCTTACCTGCATCTGCACCAAGTGAGTGATGGGGCAGGACTTTGACATTTTGCTTTAATGGTGCTGCAGGTTTTTGTCTTGCTGAAAAGCTGTGCCCTGGTTGGGTCAAAGAACAGATTCACATTTTAGGAATGGAAGGTGGAACCATTTCCTGAGAAATCTGGGAATCACAGCAAGATTCCTGCTTGTGTGCAAGGGGCACTCAGATTTCCATGCAGGGGGAATGGGTTCCTATGGAGAGAGGACAGGGTTGGGTGGGATATTGGGAAGGAATCACAATGAATTTGCAGGGTTTTAAGCAAAATTGTTTGGGTTTCAGCCCAAAAGCGGGGCTGCAAATGACGAAGGCAATCCCTGCACCATTCCTGCCCTCCAGGACTGGGATGTGGGCACGTCATTCCTGGGGAAACTCCAAGCTGAGCGTGGTGTGTGGGGAGCAGAAGCAGCAGGACGGGGACCCTGGTGTCCCCCTGTGCTCTCCTGCCCCGTGGCACATGGAGCAGTGGTGGCCTTGGCTGGGCTGATGGTTGGACTCACTCCCAGAGGGCTTTTCTATCCCAAACCACTCCCTGGCTGCTGCTCCTCAGCCTCTCTGAGCTTGGCTCTGCAGTGAGGTTTGGAATTGTTTTCCAGGCCATTCTGTGCTGACGTTTCTGCTGTTATTTCTCCCATGCTACCCCTTTGTCCAGAAAAATGCTGGAGATTCCCAGTGGGAAATTCCTCAGCTGTGCCACTGGAGCTGCCTCTGGAGCTCCAGTGTGGCCAGATGCAGGGCTTGAAACTCTGAGTGGATTGATGGTGGATACTGGGATGAAATTCCTCCCTGGAGGGTGGGGAGGGGCGGGGATGGGATTCCCAGAGCAGCTGTGGATGCCCCTGGATCCCTGGCAGTGCCCAAGGCCAGGTTGGACAGGGCTTGGAGCAGCCTGGGACAGTGGGAGGTGTCCCTGCCCATAGCAAATCTTCCAAGATTTATTTATTCCACCTGTGATGGAAAAGGGCAGCCCTGAGATTGGACCAAAAAAAAAAAAAATCAATGAGAGACAGCTGAACAAAATACTTAAAGATTAAGCCAAAACTATAAACATCCTTATTAACAGTATTTAATTAGTTAATAAATCCTTAAAAAATCGTATAACTAAAAATCTTAAGACTTTCTGAACCATGTAGTGAAGATGTGATTCCTACCTATATATATATATATATATATATAAAATAAGAAAAACCAGATCACATCATCTAAACTAACTCATTCAAAATTCCTCCAGAAATCCCCACACACCAGAGGTTTTGCTGTTCCAGGGGTGCCAGCAGCCTGGGGTGGAGGGGGCACCTCAGGGCTTGGCACTGCTCCTTGTCCAGTGATTCCGAGAGCACTCGGGGTTTAATTGATGCTGTGATGCCCAACAGGAGCTTGTTGAAGTCAGCTCGAGGATCACAGCTTATTCCAGAGGGGCTTGGATCACACCCCAGCAGCTGAGAGGTTTTTATTCTCTCTGTTTGAGATGCACCTGCCAAGACTGGTGGAAGAATGGGAAGAGGCTCCTTGACCCCAAACTCTGCCGCTGGCAACATCCTTGGGAGGAGAGGGGTGAAAAATTTGCATTTACATGAGGTTTCCTATTCACGAATGCATTACCCAGCAGTTCTGGGCAGATAAGTGGTGGTGAGTGTTTATCTGGCCAGTGTACAGAGCGAGGACTAACTGATATTGCTGCTGGAAGGAAAAATAAGTGTAGGAAAACTGCAGGAATTTGGGATGTGTGAGCAGTGCTGCCCAGTTTGGGAAATATTGCCTGATGTGTGATGAGCCCTGCAGCTCAGAGCTCTGCCCCAAACCCACTCCCATTTCTCCATGTGGGAAAAAGTGAATCCAGGGTTTAGTCTGGAGCAGAGCTGTGGATAGGGGGGCACTGGGGTGACCTCTCCTGGAATCTTGTGAGGAGATCTGGGCACTGCAATGAAAGAAAGAGATTCAGCTGTTAGAGGAGGTCAGTGAAGATGGCCAAGGGTCTTGAGGGAAAGGAGGATGAGGAGCAGCTGAGGGCACTTGGAATTTTCAGCTGGAGAAGAGGAGACTGAGGGGAAACTCCTTGGGATCTGCAGCTTCCTCGTGAGGGGACAGAATTCTCCTCTGGAATGGCTGAAGCTGTGCCAGGGAGGTTTAGGTTGGATATCATGGAAAGATTCTTCCCCCAGAGGGTGTTCAGCCACTGGAACACCCAGTGTTCCTTTCAGGGAAGGAAAAAGATAATTTTAATAATTGATTGTCGATTGTTCCCACCTCGGAGCAACGTGGGTGCAGCATCACAGCACACAAAACCTGCTTTGTCCTCTTCCGAGCCTGCACAAGCTGGAGAAATAGATTTTGTTTTCTCATTAATGAAATATTAATTAGGTGTTTATATTTTGGTGTGGCCTGAAGTGAATATTAGAGTGCCCATAAATAAAACATTGCCAACTTTAATACAGGACGGGGTTTTCTCACATTTGTCTTAAATGAGCTCATTACAGTGGAGAAGGTAATAAATATTTGATTTCAGGGCATGTTAATGAGGTGCTTGCTCGTGAATTCAAAGTGTTTAGCAGAATTTTCTCTCCCCTTCAAACATGTTATATAGTGCAAACATTTTGAATTATTTAATCAGGAGGATCTTTAAGCACTCCGGTGCTGTGTTTAAAAACCTAAACCCACAAAGCCACAGAAGCAATTAATGGCTGCAGCTTCCCAAACAGATGATAATTTGGTGAATAATATTGTTTGTTTTCAATTCAGGGTTTCCACGGAGGGCTTCCCTGCCTTTGGAGCTCTCCCTGCACACAGTGTGGCACAGCAGTGGCACTCAGCCCGTGTGGGCACACTTCCAACAGGTTTTATTGGCATTTTATCCCACTGGGTTGTGCCATCAAGGCTGTTTTAACACAGATGCAAACTGTGGGATTTAAGTTTTGCAGTTAAATCCATATTTCTCACCAGTCACCACCACATTTTTGCAGAAATGCTGCAGGTGTTTGAGAGCAGAAGTGGAGTTGGGAGGGTCCAGCCTGGTGGAATTTGGTTTCTCTCCCTTGCAGTTCTTCTTCTTCTCTCTGCCTGGCCTGGTATGAAATTCACATATTGTTACACTCTGTGGTGAGTTGTTGTAATTATATGCCTATAATTATGATTATACCTGGATTATGGAGGGAATTCTCCCTGGGAGGGTGGGGAGGGGCTGGGATGGATTCCCAGAGCAGCTGTGGCTGCCCCTGGATCCCTGGCAGTGCCCAAGGCCAGGCTGGACACTGGGGCTGGAGCACCTGGGACAGTGGGAGGTGTCCCTGTCTTGGCAGGGTTGGGATGGGATGAGATTTCAGGTCCCTTCCCACCCAAACCACTCCATGACCCTATAAAGACGCAACACCACTAAAAGTGGCGATCCCAAATATTTCTCCTCCCGTGAGCCCATTGTTTAACTTAGCCACTACGTTACCACGCTTTTTTTTCTCTTTATTTTTCCTACTTTTCATTTCTGGCAGTGAACTTTGAAGTGCTCCTGGTTTCTGCACTTCCATCCCAGCCTCTCCAGCCAGGGCAGAGGTGGCAGCAGCTCTGGAGGGTTGATGGTGATGCCACACCTGATGGGCAAGTCCAGGGCTCAGCGAGAAGCAGCTTCCTCTGGGAGAGGTTTGTGGTTTCTTCTTGGGTGTTAAAAGGGGAAGAAGGACTGCAGGAACTTCTATAACTCTTCTAAAAATTTGGGTCATGGTTTTCATCATGGAAACCATGAAGGAAAAACCACGGAACTCAGAGCAGGTGTTTTGGAACAGCATTTGAGAAAAATGCCTTTTATTAGGAAAGGAGGTGAACCTTGGTGTGGTTTCACCACTTTTTAAACAAATTCAATTTCTGCCTGTTGGCCCTGAGCTGGCAATTCCCGTGTTGGAGAAAGAGTGGGAATGTGGGAAAACACCTGGAATCAGGCCCTCAAAATGTCCCTACCAGCACCCTCCAGACCTGTCCTAAAAGGCTCTTCCCAGCTAAATCCATGGAACCTCTGCCTCAAACCATCGTGTTTCTTGCTAATGGCCCAGTTAGGGAAAAGGAATGTCCAAAAAGAAAATTCTGAGGAGCTTTTATCTCCCTCAAAGCCAGGAGAAGCACAGATTATTGACAAAGGGATATTTGGAAAGGCTGGGAGAGGTGAGAAATGTTTCCACTCTCACTTTTTCTAGCTTGTAGTGATCTTTTTTTTTTCCTTTTTTTTTTTTTTTAATCAGACTTGCCACTTTTCCTCCAAGGAATTCATTCCCCAGGGAGCAGATAATGGAGAAGGGCCTGTCAAGGTATCCCAGTGCTGTTTCACCAGGCTTAATCTCAGTTTTAAACCCATTTTCCCTTCAGGAAATGGCTGCTGAAGCATTTTGTGCAACGCAGACTTTGCTTTTAAAGGGCACGAAAGTTAAAATGCAAATCTAAATTTGATTAAATATTAAATTTAAAGCCATTTACACTGAAAACTGAACTGTGAGGAAGCAAAACCAGCTCTGGAAATTGAGGTGCTGAGGTGTGGGTCAAGATTCCAGAGTCTTTTCTTCCAGGAGCTGGGATCAGCCCTGATTTAGGAAATATTCAGGGCTCATCCCAGGAAAACAAGGCCCTGACTTGCTAAAAATTAAGTAAATTAGGCTTAGTCTGGAATGTTGATTAGAATAATAACACAAAAAAAAAACAACCCAAAACCAAAAAAACCCAAAAACAAACCCAAGAAAACCCAAAAGATATTGCCATGATGAATGGTTTTAATTAAAAGTAGGTAAAGACGACTTTAAAAAAGCTTTAATTTCAAGCACTTTCTGTATTTTAGTGCTCCTGGAAGGCAAAGAATATTAATTCCTGGAGCAAGAATTGGAGAGGTAATTTGGCTTGGCTTTAATTTAGTAATGATACAATCTCGCTATAATTAAATGGGAGTAAAAAAATCTGTGGAACAAAATTTAGTTAATTTAGGTCCAAACTTGGTTTGTTCCTCTGTAGTTAATTTGCTTTTTAAATTGGGAAGCATCACCATCCTCAGGTAAATAGAAGTGCAATCAACAACCCATAAATTCCACGCTATTTTTAAAGTAGTTTGTGAGGGGTAAAGTGGTAGGAAAATCCTTAAGTTAAGATTATCCTGAATCATAAACTTCTCTCTTTTTGAGAGGCCTAATTGTGACAAAAATGGAACCATTGTGATTTATGTTTTTGACTTAGAGATTTGAATGTGTTGTTTTTAAACAAGTGTTGCTAGATTTTCATAAATTTGACTTTTTTGATTTCCCAGCCCATGATTATTGATAAATTCAGAAACACAAACCAAATTTCAAAATAATTTGCTAAATCTTCCACAATGTCCTTGAAAATAAAATTTTAAATCTTGGAGGAGCCACATTCAAATTCCTTTCTTGATGAAGTTAGAAAGATGCCCATCCACAGCAGACATTTGGCACTGAGGAATTGTATTAATTAAGTTTTAAAATTTATCTGCAGGAGTAACAAATGAGTGTCTGCATGCATCTGGATAATTTGGCTCTGTCAATATTGATCCCTGCTTTTTGCAGTTGTTAATCCCTCTGGGAATGGATTCTCTCTGTAATATTCCCTGAGCTGATGTTGGTTATTGATTCTGCAGTTTTATTCCTACTACTTTCATTTTTCTAAGAAGGAGAAACTTCCTTAATCCCAGGCAGAGATAGAAATAGAAGTGACAGCTAAAAATAAAAATAAATTTTTAAAAATTGGAATTTCCTGCCCTTCTCTAGCTCTTGGAATGCTGCTGGTGCTGAGGAGGGGGGCTAAGCACGACAGCCTGTGACTCTTTGAAGTGTTTTATCAGTGCTCCTCAAAAATATCAAAGGATAAACTTATTCCATGTAAAAATAATTCTGATTGCAGCCTCTTGGGCTGGATCTGATACAGCTCCCGTGCATCCCTGAGGTGACTTCCTGAATATTCCGTGGAAAATGGCATTTCCAGGGATGACATTTTTTTTGAGGCCGTTTTTAACTTCCATTTTTGAGTTTTGTTTTTATTTTGTTCTGGGGCCATGGGCTCCTCCTTTGCTCCTAGGCTGTATAACAGAGTTGAACCCCAGTTTTAGTAGTTTAAATTCTACATATTTCCATTGAAGAAAGCTTCCTTTTGCAGTGGTTGTGAGTGCCTGGAGTTCCGGAGTTTTGAGACCTCACAAACTGGCAGCTTTTTGTTTGATGAAATGTCCAGCCCTGCTCATGCTCCTCTGACTTACTCACTGTTATCTCCACAGGTGAATTTGCTTCTTCTGGATGTCCTTTGGAATGATTTATTTTGTTTAAAATGGGAGAAGAACAGGATCCTATTTCACCTAACCAGGTTTCTTAATTGTTGAGAAAAAGGAATTTATGCAATTGTATTTTCAGATCCCTCCTCCTGGTCATTTCAAAATGACTTTATAGTTGGTGTAGAAATTTGCAACAATTTCTGTAAAGAAATCCTCTTTTGTGCCTGTCTTAATTACTGGCTTATCTCTTATTTTTATTTTACTGCTCTTTCTATTTCATTCCCAATCCTCCATCCATCAAAAATCTTTCGAAATAGCTGAATAAAAAGTACAAATTTTTCTCCTGTTTAAGGCAAGCCAGGCTGTGATGGCTGTGACATCTCTTACTAAGAGAGAACAAAGAAACCACTCAGCTCCAAATAATCCAAGTCTGCCTTGTCAGAGTTGGGGTATGGGGCCTATTAAAGCTTTATTGCAAAAGCAGTGGTGCTTAAACAAACTTACAGACCTTTCTGGGCCTGGTTCTGCATTGGCAGAAATAAAAAGGAGAAAATATGAAATACAAATCTTTATAAAATGTTTCAGTGCAGCCTCTGAGCTACTGTGGAATAATTCCGCAGCAGTTTGCTGTGATCATTTCCTGCTGAAGGAACCTGGGAGAGGCTGGACTGGCCAATTTTGACAGATCATGGCAAAGGCTTTTCCTTCCCTTTGACAGATGCTCAGGGAAGTGATTCCAAGAGCTCTTGATGATTTTTTTGGGATCCTGAGCCAAGCCTGCACAACACCATCAATGTCTTAGGCTGCACTCAAAGTGCCAGGGAAGGATCCAAAGAGATTTGCAAAGCTGTGGTTTATTCTGCATATCCAGATGGGAATTGGGAATACGGATGTTGGATGGAAAAGGATGGAATATGCTTTTGGGAATATGGATGTGGAAAAGGATGGGACATGCCTTTCTGGCTCCTCAGCCTGAAAGGACAGACCATAAATGATCAGGTTTGCACCAGGGCTTGATTCCTGACATTTCAGTGCAGGTCTGATTTATGGGGTTTGTTATTCCTCTTTAAGGGATGATGTGTCTGCATCCAAACCCAGGAGGTGCTCTGGGAGCTCAAAAGGAGGAAAGGGAAAATGCTTCCTTTTGGGAAGCCCAATTAGGGGGATAAATGGCACAGACGACTTCACTAATTTATGTTCCCTGTGATTTCTGGGATGAAACACAACCCACAGGCTGTTCCTCTGCTCCTCGGGGCTTTGGGTAGTTTACTGTTTGTGGCTGTAAAAACACAACAGGGAATACCTGAACATATGCTGGAGCTAAATGGGAGCTGAGAAACATCAAATGCCTCTTTCTGCAGTGTTGGTGTGCAGAAAAAGGAGCTCTGACTCTCTGATTTCCAAACCCTGTTGGAAAACACTTTTGCAAAATACTTCACCAGAGGTGCTGCCTCTTAAATACCTGAATTATCCTAAAAATTATCCTGAAAATCTCTTCTTGTTCATTAAAACAGCTTCTCCCCTTATGGGTTCATCTGTCAGGGCAGGGCTCTGCTGTCCACAGGGCTCCTTGGTTATTTAACATTTCCTTCAATCTTCAAGGAGGAAAAGAAAAAAAAAGGGGAAATGTTTCCACAGCTCTTGCAGCTGCCATCTAATAAAACATTATCCTGTAAAATATTGAAGTGCCAGCACTCAGGGAGCTCTGGGTAAGGATGGGCTGAGCACCTGAAGTGGTTCCTGTTGGGATGAGCTGATCCAGCCCAAATCCAGCAACCCTGGGATTTGTGGATGAGCTCCTCAGGAATTCTGTGCGTGAATCCTTCTGAACAAATGTTATTTAAAATGTGATCCTAGCAGGGAATCCACACAGTGATGGCTTCTGTGCTGAGCTGTAGTAAAATCCTCAAATGTTATGGTTTAAAGGACAAATTCGTGGGAAATATTGGGTTCCTTTGGGATTTTGGGACAGGGAAGCTTGCCTGAAATGACTGAAATTCTCTTTGCTTATACTAAAAGGTGGACATCACAGAATTAATCTGATTCACAGAGAATTTCCAGAGTGAATTTTTGGTTTATTGTTCAAGACATTTGGGGTAAGTTTTAGATTAATTTTGAAATGATATCTAGATTAAATAGTTTGAAGTTTATCCATTTTCATGCCTTTGCTGTTACATTTCCATTTAAGTGGATTTAATGATAAGAAATCCTTTAAAAATTATCTCAAGGTGTCTTTTAAGGACTCATTAATTAATTTCTTTGGCTTTTGAGACATGTCAGCCTTATTTGTGTGTTTTCCTTGCTGCTGTTATAGTCTAGGAATGCTAAAACCACTAAAACTAAATTACATCTCACTTTGCTCGGTTGACTTTGGCTCAATTGCTTTTATCAGCCAGCAGATGACACTTACAGGTCATTTGTCCTCATTGGGATTCTGAAGTGGCTGAGTCATTTTTATTCATTCTGAAAGTATTTATTTTAATGATATTTTTGCCTGTTTTACTGTGGTTTTCAGTAAAGGGCCAGGTAGGCATTAACACCAACAGACTGTTCCTAGCTAGTGAGCAGTGTAACATTTATGGAACCCTCTGTGCCACCAAAGTTTCTCATTTGGTGGATGCAAAGTTCTTCCGCCAGTAGAATCCATCAAGATCCTGATGGCAAACATCAAGTTTTTAAATCTAGCTCCAATTTAAGGGATAAAATTAACATATTTTGGCAGTGGCTGTGCTCTGAAAATTCCCTGTTTATCTTATTAACGAGATAATGAGTTTTTGTGGGATCCCAGACAGGTCTGGGTGGGAAAGGGACCTTAAAGATTTCATTCCAGGCTGGCAGTTGATGGATCTGGAAGCAAGGAATGCTGGTTCAATCCAATTCCATGGAATCACAGAAGAGTTTGAGCTGGAATTGGCCTCTGGAGAGCCTCTGCTCCAACCCCTCTGCACCCAGAGCATCTTACACAGGAGCACATCCACGTGGGACTGGAATGGCTCCAGAGAGGGAATTTCCAATAAAAAACCACGGAGAGTGAACAGCAAAACCTCATCAGCACCAAACTGCTCCTGTACATGGTGGAATTGTTGCTATTAACAAAGTTCTGTTGGAGAGGCTGGGTAAAAATGGATTTTTATTTATATTTTTTCCAGATATTTGCTTTGGAAACCTTTCCCAGCCTGCAAATGGGAGCACTTCCCAAAGCTCCAGGATTGAGGCAGTCAGTTAAATTTTACTGGGGGACAAAATGGATGAATTTTGACTTTGAAGCTGTGGGAGGAAAAGCAAAAGAACTCTTGTCAGACACCTGTAGTTCAAACCCACTTCACATGGCCTGGCTGTGCCTAAATCATCCTCATTTGCAATTCAGCTCTCAGGGATAAGGAGTTTCCTTCCATTTGGGCTCCACAGGGGGTTCTCAGGAAAGGCTGAAGTCAGCTCAGAGAATCACTCCAGTTAATGCAGAAATGAGGCCGAGGGGTTAATGGAGCTACAGGAGGCAGCTTTGGAGATGGAAAGGCAGGAGACCAAAATCAGATTTAAAGGATATTTATTGGGAGGAATTGGGCCTTTATTAAAGACCTGCATTTCCAGATCACAGACTGATCGTTGCCTTTTAAAGGGACATTGAGCAGTGAAGATTAGAGAGATTTAGGGATTTTTTTGGGTGTGTTTTTTACATGTTAAGAGGATCATGGAATCACAGAATGATTTTGGCCAGGAAGGGACCTTAAAGCTGATCCTATTCCACCCCTGTCATGGGCAGGGACACCTCCCACTGTCCCAGGCTGCTCCAAGCCCTGTCCATACTGGCCTTGGGCAATACCAGGGATCCAGGGGCAGCCACAGCTGCTCTGGGAATTCCAGCCCAGCCCCTGCCCACCCTCCAGGGAGGAATTCCATCCCAATATCCACCCTAAATCCACTCAGAGTTTCAAGCCCTGCATCTGGCCACACTGGGGTCTCTCAGCCAGCTGCTCCAGAGGCAGCTCCAGTGGCACAGCTGAGGAATTTCCCACTGGGAATCTCCAGCAGTTTTCTGGACAAAGGGGTAGCATGGGAGAAATAACAGCAGAAACGTCAGCACAGAATGGCCTGGAAAACAATTCCAAACCTCACTGCAGAGCCAAGCTCAGAGAGGCTGAGGAGCAGCAGCCAGGGAGTGGTTTGGGATAGAAAAGCCCTCTGGGAGTGAGACCAACCATCAGCCCAGCCAAGGCCACCACTGGCCCATGTGCCACGGGGCAGGAGAGCACAGGGGGACACCAGGGTCCCCCGTCCTGCTGCTTCTCCTCCCCACACACCACGCTCAGCTTGGAGTTTCCCCAGGAATGACGTGCCCACGTCCCAGTCCTGGAGGGCAGGAATGGTGCAGGGATTGCCTTCGTCATTTGCAGCCCCATTTTTGGGCTGAAACCCAAAAAACTTTGCTTAAAAACCTGCGAATTCTTTGTATAATAGTTTGGAGCTCTGTCTTGGTGCTGGAGCTCGGCCTCCTGC
Organism: Passer domesticus; assembly: GCF_036417665.1. Taxonomy (NCBI): domain Eukaryota; kingdom Metazoa; phylum Chordata; class Aves; order Passeriformes; family Passeridae; genus Passer; species Passer domesticus. The sequence goes on from NC_087484.1 coordinate 1,961,663, forward strand.
ACTCACGGGAGTCTTTAAGGTACCAGGGCATTGAAAGAGGCTTGGGTTGAAACTTGTCAAGGGGAAATAACAACCTGCAATTGCTCAGCTTCCTGATTAAAAAACCCGCAGCAGTGGCTGGGTGAGAGCAATGTTTTCTCAAGCATTAGCGATACTTTAATTCAACACTGCAACAACAACAAAAAAATGGATTTTATTGCTCTCTATTTTATGGATCATGAATTTAACTGAGCTAAATAGTCAAAGTCCAGGTGAATAATGCTGCTTTAGTGATCTGCTGACCACATTTCCTCCTGCATTTCACTAACTATTTATTTTTTGTTCTGCTTACTCAGCTTTTCACATTTTGAATTCCAAAGAACAGCAAAGAAACCGAGGCTGTGTTTGCCATAAAGATTTTGTGCACCTGCTCTGGTAGGTTTTTTTCTCTTCTGAATGGATTTCAGTCAAACTTTGAAGAATATTTGTCTTTAGGGCCCAGTTTGGTAGATCTGTCAAATGTTTATCATGGTCCCTTCCTTTTCCCTTCCCTTTCTCTTCTCTTTCCCTTTCCTTTCCTCTCAGGATTTTGCCTTTTGGGGGGCACAGAATAGACAGCAAAATGTGTTAATGTAGTGTCGTTGATAAAGTTATACCTCTAAATTAACAAAATTTTTCCACTCCTAAATTTAATAAAAAATAAACCTTAAAAATTTAATGAATACAAAGCCAGTGCATGATTGAGTTTTTGGGATTTGGCTGCTTTTCCATCCCCGCTCTCCCTGCTCTGGAGCTGGGATGTTTTAGTGGGTGATTCATGGCTCCATTACTGCCTTTATTCCTTTAAGAGCACCTGGAGGGACAATGTTTCACCATTACCCTAAAGAGCTGAGCTGCTTTTTTTGCATAGTTCCAAATCTTCCATTTAATTCCACTTTAATTTAAATGTTTCCCATTAACTTTCTGCGTTATTTTTTCAGCTTAAAATAAGTTTCTTTGTTTTTTACCCTCTAAACTTCACCAAGGGAATGTGAAATTGGGTCAAGCTCCAGTTTTGTTTTGTTCTGCTGCAACGTTTTATTCCCAATTTGAAATTATTTTGTTTATAGGAGTGGTAAATTCAACTTGATGTTTCAGCTGGAAAAGGTGGCACATTCCCAGTGTGCAAAATGTCCTGCTCCCACTTTTCCTGAGCAGTTCCCCAAAGGTGGAAATGGCCTTTATGGGGGTGGTGAAAATAATTGAGGCAACTTTTGTGTTGGACTAAAGGATTTTAGTTTGGAGGGATCAGCTCCTTGAACAACATTTGGGGTAAATATCCCAAAAAGCCTCAAATTCTGCTCTTTTGCTGAGTCCTACCAGGAGATGTTGTGGTTTTCTGGGAAGGGAAGTGTGGTGGGATGAGGTTGGTGGTTGTGTGTGCAGCTCACTGCTCAATTATTCCACATCTCCCAAAATATTTTGGGAATATCAAACCTTGGAGTTTGGAGGGGAAGACAACTGGATTAACTGATCCTAGCTGTATTATGTGCTTGGATCCACTAAAATAAAAACCATTAATCCCCAAACTTTGGGAAATGCATCTGTTATGGCTAAAATTTTAAATGAATTAATGTTCAGTGATGTGTGAGGTCAGTTCCAATAAGAGCTCTTAAAAAAGAGGGGGAAAGCCATGAACAATCTTCATAAGTTTCTAATTAACATGCAGGATCTGAAACAAATTTAATCTTTTAAAGCCAAATTTTAATGAAGGAGCAAGAGAAGAATGTCCCACAAAATAGTTAATTATTTAAATTTAAAATTTTTGATTTTGAGTGTTGGAAAAATTTCTGCACATTTATGTGCTCAAACTGTTTCTGTATTTTCACCTTAAATTTGGGCTGTTCTGGGAGGAAAAGAAGGGGGAAAGGTGTGAGAACCCTGAAGGGAGTGGTTTTGGATGCAGCAGAACATCCTTTGAGGCCCTCAGGACACCTCCAGAGGGGTTTTGCAGAGCAAACAAACCCCGTGGGATCTTTGTCTGTTGCAGTAAGGTAGAAAAATCATAAAAAAGGCTTCATAAAATCAAGGCTGCTCTCCTGGAATCAGCGGCTGGCCTTGTCAAAGCCATCATTTTTCAAGTTCCCACGTGAAAGCAATCCTGGTGTGAGCAGTTCATTAACATAACAATCTATTCCAGGGTTAAAACAACCTGCACCTGTATAAACTGTTTTTACACCCTTAGAAAAATGAAAACTATCTCTCACAAACAACTTTTCAGCACGTGCACACCGGGGTTGGAGTGACCAATAAATACAGAATAACAACTTGGTACTGACCAATAAGTGATTGGCAAGAAAGCTGCTGAGCAATGGGAGTCACACACAGGTCTGTAAAACTGGATAAAAACGTGAATAAAGAATGGCCTTTTCCCACCATGAAGAAAATGGAGTCTGTGGGATTTATTCCCATACTCATCCATGGAATATTTGGCGTTTTCCAGGAGTTTGCCTCCCATTCTGGATGTTCCTGTATCAGTCACAGCCAGGATTGCTCCGGGCCAGGGGATGAGGCTTGAGCTGCAAGGAGCACACAGAGAAAATGTGTGGAAAATCACAGTGCCAGGGGTTTGTTCCTTGCTGCATTGAGATAAAGAGGAGCAGCAGCACTGACCAGACAGCCCTCGGGATATTTTGGGGTTTTTTTTCTTGAAATCTCCTTGCTTTACCACCATTATTATTTTTTTTTTCAAGAAGGACTAAAAATATTTTAAATTAAGAAACGCGAAAATCATTATAGGAGAGACAAGAGGTAAAATGAGTCGATAAAATTTTAAAACAAGGGAATATTTATAAGGATTTTGCTTATAATATCGTTGCATTATTTGATGCACTGACTGGAGTAATTAGCACAAGCTGCAAGTAAATTGGTGTAAAATAATAATGCTAAAAGATGGTTTTAATTTCTTTCATCTTCTATTAAAATGATTTTTCCAGGATATTCTCTGATTTGCCATTGAATCTTCCAGATTTATTTTACTTAAAATGAATGGCATAATTAAAAAAAATTAAATAATTAATTCCTATTTTGTGGGACACTCTTTCCTCTTGCTCTTTCATAAAATATTAGCTTGAAAAGCTTAAATTTGTTAAATATCCTGCATGTTAATTAGGAAATGATGAATATTTTCCAGGCACAAGCATAAATTTTAAAAGTGGTGCTGAAGTCCTACCCACAGATAATAAATCCCAGTTTTATCACCAATAATTGTGTTATTAAAATTGATACTTTCAATCACTAATAAAGCAAGAAATTTGGCACTGAGGCTGAAATAGGAACAACACTTCCTTCTTCTTTTTCAGCTTCATTGGAGTTTAATGAAATATTTGCATGGTGAGCTTTAGGTGAAATAATCCCATAAATCAGGTGGAGATTAGGAGAATAGAATTTTAAGGCTAAATAGGAATTTATTCCCTCCCTGGAAAATGGGATTTGGGGTGTCCAGAGGTGTTTGGGAGTGTCTGTGCCCTGCTGAGGGTAAGGACAGGCAGGTGCCAGCTGGATCGTGGTTTCCATGAGAAAATGGGGCTTTTTGGAGTTTTTCACAGAAATGTTTGAAGAATGACTCCAGAGGAGGCACCAGGATGGACAGAGGGATGGAGCAGCTCTGCTGGGAGGAAAGGCTGGAAAATTGGGATTGCCCAGCCTGGAGAGGAGAAGCTTTGGGGTGAGCTCATGGTGGCCTGGAGGAGCTGCAGGAAACATGGAGAGAGACTTTGGAGAAGGGATGGATGGACAGGACACAGGGAATGGCTTCAAATGGACAGAGAGCAGGGTTAGATGGGATTTGGGAAGGAATTGTTCCAGGGAGGGTGGGGAGGGACTGGAATGGGATTCCCAGAGCAGCTGTGGCTGCCCCTGGATCCCTGGCAGTGCCCAAGGCCAGGCTGGACACTGGGGTTGGAGCAGCCTTGGACAGTGGGAGGTGTCCCTGCCAGGGCAGGGGTGGAACGGGATGGGATTTCAGGTCCCTTCCATCCCAAACCATTCCATGATTCTCTGATAAGAAGATTCCCACTTGCCAGGCTCCAGTTTCACCAGTGCTTCACAATGTTCTATCCCATTTTGGAGTTAAATGGGGAGGTTGAAATGCAGTAAACATTCATGGAGCTCCTAAATTCCCCATTCCTTTGTTTCCTATTCCTTTGTTTCCAGGCTTTTACGAATTGTCACGTTGGTCATTACAGCACTGCAGAGTTTCCAAATGCCCTATTTTTTTTTTGTCCTTTAGCACTCCAGCACAGCCCTCATCCCTTCTCCTTTGGGATGTTATAACATGAGAAAATTGTCTGAAAGATTGCTGTGTTTTAAGGCACTTTCTGAAGCGCCTCGAGTTTAAAAAAACATCATTTTGTGGGAATGACAGCTTGATGCTCTATGAATATCCCTGCTCCCATCCCCACCGTGGCAGCCTCGAGCAGTTTATTTACCACATGCTCCCAAGGATTTTGGATTTTGTAGCCTGCAAGGTCAGGCACTCTGGTGGAAGCCAAACTGGGATGCAGCACCCTCATTTTTCCTTGAAATTTGGGAGAGAAAATTGTTTTTTGTTTTTTTGTTTTTTGTTTTTTTTTTTTTTTTGGGGGGGGGGTTTTTTGGTTTTTTTTTTTTTTTTGGATTCACAGAAATCTTTAGGTTGGAAAGGATCTCTGGGATTCCTGAAGTGCCACATCCAGAGGGCTTTCAAATCTCTGCAGGGATGGGGACTCCACCCTTGCCCTGGGAAGCTGTGCCAGGGTTGGACAATCCTTTCTGTGGAGAAATTTTCCATCATTTCCAACCTAAACCTTCCCAGGCAGGGGGACCAAGATCCAGGTTGGAACCTCTCAATGAACTTGAGGTCATTTCCTCTTGTCCTATTGCTGATTCCTAGGGAAAAACTGACCCCAACCTCCCTTCAGGTGATTGTAGAGAGAAATAAATTCCCTTCTTGGCTTCCTTTTCTCCTGAGATGCAGAGTTTGTGCTTCCTTCAGGTCTTTTCCAGGATTCCTTCAGGCTTTTCCGGTTCCTTCAAGTTTTTCCAGATTCCCTTAGCCTTTTCCAGGTTTCTTCATGTTTTTCCAGGTTCCTTCAGGCTTTTCCAGATTCCTTTAAGCTTTTCCATGTTCCTTCAAGTTTTTCTGGGTTCCTTCAGGTTTTTCCTTCAGGTTTTTCCAGGTTCCTTTAGGTTTTTTCAGATTCCCTTAGGCTTTTCCAGGCTGGGATGCAAAGGCAGAAGTCTCTGGGAATGAATTATTCAGCACAAATCATGCTCGAGGTCCATGGCTGCAGAGCTGCTGGCTTGACCCAACAGTTCCAGCAGGTCTTACAAATTATGTGAAAAATCAAATAGAAAAGCGTGATAGCTGGGGTTAACCAAAAGGTTGAAATTTCCCTTAAAAAATAAATAGGGAAATAGATTCAGAAGAATGGGTTTGGCTGTGTCCACCCCTCAGAGGGAGGTGCCTGATCCTACCTGATGTGGAATCGGGGAAAATAAATGGATCTCATTTGCTGCTTCTGAAAACAAAGCTGTGATTTATTCTAGTAAAGCTACTTAGAAATATTAAACAAAACAAAACATCAAACTTCATTATTGTATAGGAAAAAATGGCATTGGGAAAGAATTAATGGCTGAGAATTAAAGGTCTCAAGGGTTGATCCAACTTGCCTCCATGAGGGACATTCCCAGGGTGGCTGGCAGAGCCCTGAGGATCTCAAATGGGGCTTGAAGGATTTATATTCTGCAAGACTCATTATTTAATGTTTAATATGTCTTGAAATTGTCTTGTTTGTCATTTTAGATGGCACTTTGTTTTATTTCTCATTTTTTACCCTTTAGGTTGTGTATTGGGAGCTAAACTCTGCTCAGATCTCAGCAGAACAGCTTGAGATGGCTGGGTTGGTGTCATTAAAATCTGTGCTAAATTAACCTCATTAGCAGCTCTCTTACACTCTTCTCATATTTCTCCTTCCTATTAATATGAGGTTGAATTTCCAGCAGATTACTTTGGATTATCATGGGTAGAATACTTTTAAAAACTGCTTTGTTCTCTGTAAGTTCTTTTTCCCCACATTTTTTTCTGGTTATTTAACCACCAGTTTTTTTTTCTCCATTTTTTTCCTGATTATTCAACCACCCTAAAAATGAGATTTGAACACGAAAGAAATAGAACTATGAATAAAGCAAGATTTTTGTTCATGTTTTGTTCATATCCTGTTGGATTAATTCCTCCTTTGTTAGAACTTGTGTTTCTAAAACATTGTAGGCTCGCAGGTGACTTTTATAATTTGCTTAAAATGATACATTTACATTTTTAAAACAAATTTAGTTCCCAGCACAAATGAAAAGCCAATTTTGTCCAGAGTTTCTTGCACATGCAGCATCTAAAATAGTTGCATGAGGCTGGAGCAAAGTTTAAATGCTTTTTTTTCCCCCTTTGCTTCTTCACAGTTATATTTTTGAGCTCTCTGCTCTCTGTCTCTCTCTCCTGGAAATTTTTTGGGAAATGGAGGAGGGTAAAAAGTGATGAATCCCAGGTCGGGAGGGCACTGAGTTAAATACAGGCAGCGAGTTCTTCCTGAAATATTCTCCTGTTTTCCAGACAGATTGGTTATGGGGTGAGGTCAGGTATTTGAGCAAGAAATAGGGATGCTTGAGAATTCCCAGATGCTTCACTCGAGCAGGAATTATCACTTTTATTGCATTTCCATGGCTTCCTTCCCTGGAAGATGTGGAGCAAAGATTTGAATCTGCGCCCCACAGCCTGCAGGAATTATTTATCCTCTGGAATTTGGTCTGAATTCTGCAGCCATTCCCGTGGTTTTGCCTTAGAGAATCTTTAATTATCCTGAATTAATATCACCCCATTCAGGCACTAATGGCGTTAAGCAGCAGATGAAGTACAACCATTAATGGTAAACAAGCAAGAGGGGAAAAAAGGGATTTATTCAATGCCCAGCATCCCAGTTTATCCATTCCTGGGTAATTCCCTGCTTCCACAGCCAGCAGAAAGGAAGGAATCATTTGACTTATTAATATAATGAAGATCAATGCAATCTGTGAGCACAAGGTTGAGGGAACAACATAATTACCCTGCATTTGTTGATGCAAAGAGCAGAATGGTTTCAATTAGTGCCTTAAATTGGGAAGGAGCTGGAAAGAAATGGGGAGCTTTCTTGGAGCTGGAATTTGTTCTGTGGGATTCTTTTGTGGGATTCTTTTCCTCCTTTAATGAGTAACGATGATGTGTCTGGGGTTGTTTTGAGTTTAATCAGGAAAATAGAGAAAAAATAAATATAGAGTGGGAACATTTGGTTCCCCCCAAACACATAAACTTCCTTTTTTTTCCCCCCCTGGATCTCTTCAGGAGAAGGTTCTGGGCTTTTGAAGGGGGAATAAAACCAGCAGTGGCCTAGTCTTGAGCTGGAGATGCCAAAAAGCAATGCTTTGCCAGCAGAAACCTCATTAATTTCTTCTTTTTTCTGGACAAAGTGTCCTGTCCTTGCTGATTATCCAGGGAATGGCTGAGCCAGATGGGGCCCTGGATCTGCCACATTGCCAAATTCCCTCTTCTTTTATTGTGGAGTGCTCAGCTCCTGAAGGGGAGAACCTGGAGCAGAAAGCCAGGAAAGAAACTTCCATTACTTCCTGTGGGTCTTTATTTGCCTTTCAATCATTCTGTTGATGAAAATGAGCTCCCAGCTCTGCTCCCCAGCACTAACTGGTATTTTTGGGATTTTTCATTAGGTTTGACATCCACACTTGCCCATTTTTGCCAGGATGTTTTCCTATTTAAAGATACTCTCCAGAGGATGGTGGATCCCTACCTGAGTCCTTTAGGATATCTAAAAAATTTCGAATTTTTGCCTTTTGGGAAGGCTGCCTCAGCCTCTGTATTGTTTATCATGGAGGTGCTTTTTTTCCTTTCATGGTTTATTTCCTTTCCCTGTTTTCCTTGCAGGAACCAGGAACTTCCAGGTGAGAGCAGCTGAAGTGAAAGAGCAGCTCTGGCTCATTGAGCTGATCAGGACAGGGTAGGAGACAGCATCTTCCCAAGTGGGGTTATTCACCAGCTCCATCCCAGGATTTCTTAATAAATATGAAGATTTAGCAAGGCCTTGGCAATGAAAAACAGGATTGAAGCTCATCCAGGCTTTTGCATCCCAATATTCCCGAAACTGTGAGTATTGTTTATATTTCTAAATGTTTCTGTCTCCCTGGTTTTCCTCCCCAGAAGAAGGGAGTGCTATGGGGTGTTTCAGAACAATTCTCTGATGTGTTTTGAGCTGTTCAAGTTTGATTTTCCTCCGGGGTCTGGCAGTGTGGGGATGAACACTGAGCACTGACCTCACTGCTCCCCCCCACTGCAATCTCTGCCTTCACCAAGAGCCACCAAATTAATGCTGCTGGTTTTTATAACCCTGCCTTTGTCTAAATGTTGTTAATTAGCCTGATTATCTTGTCATGTGCTGCTTAATTGTTGGTAACTGAAAGGCCGTTTTAGCCTGTCTCAGGCTTTCCTAACTCATCCTCAGTGGCTGTGGAGAAGTTTAGAATTATTTTGGGTCAATCTGAACATTTTTTTGGTCAGAGTTTCGTGTTAGAGTGGTTCCTGAAGGAAATTCTGAGGAAGACGGAGAGGAACTGGAGAGACAGGACAAGGAGGAAAGGCTTCAAAGTGGCAGAAAGGAAATTTAGGATAATATGGGAGAAATTCCTCCCTGTGAGGGTGGGGAGGGGCTGGGATGGAATTCCCACAGCAGCTGTGGCTGCCCCTGGATCCCTGGCAGTTTCCAAGGCCAGTTTGGACATTGGGGCTGGGAGCAACCTGAGACGAAGGTGTCACTGCCCATGGCAGGGCTGGAATAAAATTATTTTTAAGGTCCCTTTCAACCTAAATTATTCTGCCACAATCCTTTTAACATGCAAAAAACCCACCCAAAAAATCCCCAAATCCCTCTAGTCTGTATTGCTGAATGTCCATTTAGAAAGCACTCTGTGATCTGGAAATGCAGGTCTTTAATAAAGGCCCTCAATCCAAGAGTAATTTATAACAAACTTTCTTCTGGCAGAACATTCCTACAACACACACAGCAATAATTTTCCTTAATCCCATATTGGAAGGGCTTCCTGCCTTTGGGATTTCTCCTGTGGGACAACACTCTTCCTCTTGAAAAAGCTGATTTTGTTGTATTTTTTTTCCGTAGCCTGATCAAAACAACTTTTCGATGTTTTCTTGCTGCATTAACAGGCTGAAATTGCTACTAAAAGTATCAGCCAATTAGCAACTCTTTAATCTCCTGCATTGTTTGTCACCACGGTGTGACAAAGTGACAGCCTGCCACGCTAATTAGCTGCCTTCTGCGAGGGGAAAATTGCTCTTGTTTGACAAATAATTCAAGTTAGAGAAGGACGAGGAAGTCTGAAAACAAAGTTATTCATGCAAAGACACATCAGAGAGCACCCAGGGCTCAGGTAATTGGTGAGGGCAGGGAGGACCTCTCACCTTTCTGTAATAAATCAGAAAATTATTGAGTGGAAGGGATGAGGTGATTTTTAACAGCTCGAAGTGAGTGCAGGGTTCAAAGTGTTGCTTCAGGAACTCCACCCCATGCTGGGGAAAGTTGGGTTTCTAGAGGTTGTTGGTGTTTATTCAGCTTGAAAAGCATCTAAGCTGCTCCTGACCTCCCCTGTGAGCCTTTTAAAGGTGACTTTTCACCTCAAAATTCAGTGTTCCCATGGAAAACCCCGGGCCTGGAAAGAGGAAAGACTCAGGAGCATCAGGAAGACAGAAGGGAGCTCCAGAGCTTCCCCCCAAAAGTGCTTTTTAAAGCTTCAGATGAGCCTAAATCAGTTTGTGTCCATGAGAAAAGTGCTTTGGATCCAGTCACAGCCTGAACGAGGAGTCCTTGGAGCATTTGTTTTGGTGAAATGAGAAATTCAAGGAGCCGAGCAAAAATATTCAACAGGAATCAGAAAGCAAATAATGATTTTTGTTGTCTGTATAGCAATCAAATTGCTTTTGTCTTTTTTTTTTTTTTTTGAGACAAAATGCAGCCAATTCAATGAAGTTTGGTGTTTCCAGCTTTTTTCAAAACTTGAACTCCCTGCAAGAAAAAAAAAATTAGAAATGAATTGAGAAGAAAATAACCCCAAAACATCTGCAAAGCTGATTCAGTGATTTTCAAAGTTTAGGAGCAGGAATTTGAACAAAAAAAAAGTGGCAAATAAAACAATTCTGATTTTGGATACTTGGTAAAAGAGGAGGAGTTTGTGCACTGAGCTCCTGTGGGAGGGCAGGTGAAGTGCTGCATTCTCAGCTGAGCACTCCAGTCTGGAAAAATTTGGGAAAAGCAGGAGGGCATTCCCAGCAGAGCAACAAAAATGATGAAAGGACTAGAGAGATTGATGGCTTGATGGGTGAAGAATTATGAAGGGAGCTTAAATCTGAATTTCTCGCTCATGTAAATGATGGATCCCAAACATTCCAGGAGCTCTCCTGAGTCAGTGATGGATTGGGAGGAATGAAGGAAGAGGATGAAAAGAGTGATGATCTGCTGGGGAAGCAGGAGCAGTGATTTTGGGTGAGATCAGCAGGATGGGAGCAGCAGCTCCTCTCTGGCAGCTGATGCTCACAAAAAACCAAGGCAAAGAAATCGCCATTGGATAATTATGGATTTATCTGTCTGAGGAGAGGAGTTTATAGCTTTGAGTCTAGGGATGGGAAGGTGGAAAGTAATTAGGACAAAAGTCACTTTTGTAAAAGGTTTGCTAATTTGTATGGCTGCAGAATCCTTGCTTAATTCACCAGATCTATCTGGGAATTTTGGTACCCAGCTCTGATAGATTTGGGACAGCAGCTGCTGGAAATTTGCTGTAAAACATTCCAGTACACACAGTACAACCACAGCCTGTTTGGGATTTGCACCAAAATGGATTTTGGGTGCCAAAATTTCAGTTTCTCTGCAGGCTGTCTCTGAATTGTGACATTTGGATCCTTAGAAGTCCACAACAAAACTCCCAGGGACACCACTGAGGGCTGTATTCCCTGAAAAATAAAATGGAAACTTGCCCAAGTGGAAAGTGAGCAGAAACCCAAGAAGGAGTGTGGGAAATGGATTTGTAGAGAATTTTTCAGCTGAGAAACATTTATAAAGTATTATAACCAAGAAAGAAGTTAACTTCAAATGAAATAGCATGAAGTTTTAAATCTCTTGTGTCTCACTATTCATCGAGACAGATAATAAAATAAAATCTTTTAAAACACCTCTCAGTTACCCTGTCTCTATAAAAATGAAAAAACCAACACAGGAGCTCCAGGATTTTTCCCTGCCAGCTGTGAGGATTTGACTGAAGGTGTTGGGCACAAGTGTCCTTGGGCTCAGAGACAAAAACCTCTGATGTATTTATGACTTTTTAATTATTTAATGAGTTCTGATGCAGTCATCACCCTCTTTTCTGATGAGCCCTGTAGGGTCAAGGCCTCCTCGTCCTGCTGGAGAAATACCTGGAGATGCTGGAATTTCATCCAGTGCCAAACCCAAATCCTGTAAATTGGATTAATTACTGGAAGAATCCACAACCATCTCCAGTTTTAGCTGGAGCCACACTCAAACTAAATTGTTTTCTTTCCTATTTCCCTTTCCCTGCGGGCAATCTGGGAGTGCATGATGTGAAATATCAGCAGGAACTGCTCCTCAGAGTTATTCAGGATTCTTTTCCAGCTTCTGCTCCCAATTTTCAGTCAATCACAGACCATAATAGGCTATTTGTCACCACAGATATCTGTATACATAAAAGATAAGTAGGTGCTGAATATCTGCTTTTACCAATGTTCCAAGCACTGCCAGTGATATATTATTTTCTTTTATCTCCTCTGTGTATCTCTGTAGCAGGGGAGTGTCACTGGGTGTATCCCAGTGAAACGGGATGGATTTTAATCAACTGCTGGGAAAATGAGATATTACAGGAGGATGAGAATGGCTGCTTGATAAAAACACCTCTTTAAAAGTAAAATTCTGCAGCGTTCTGGGGTTTGGCACCGGTGTCAAGGGCTGAATAAAAATGACATTAAAAAAATAATCGAGCTTGAGGTATTTTTCTCAGGGTAGAAAAAGCAGGAGCCATTCCAGCCAAAAAGAGGCTTCTTGGGACATCCAAGGTGAAAATAGAAATGAATTCTCTAAAAGTGCTGTAAGTTAAAAAGGTGCAAAATGACTGTGAGAAAAACTTGTGTGCTGATGCTTAAGAAAATGATGTTTTACCAAAAAAAAAAACTTCTTTGTAAAAGCTCTGTTTGAGAGAAATATTTTTGCTTCCATTTGCCTTAAGGAATGTGCTCTGGAGCTGGAAGGCTTCCAGTGAAGCCTTCCTTTCTAGAAAAAATTACCCACAAATCTAAATAACGATGATTTGTTATTAGCATTTGGGGTTCAAAAGAAATGGATGAATTCAGGGATGGAGCAGTTTCCAACGTCTCTTTCCTGAATCCATGAAAATCTCTTTCCTTTAGGCTTTTGGAGAAATCACTGGTGAAACGAGGCTGTTGCTACCAAAGGTAAAAAGCAGATTTTCTTCTGTGTTTTTTGAGCATTCATGAAGAGCAATGAGTGTACTCCAGGCTTAATTTGTGTTCTGAATTCACCCCAACACAAAGACAACTTCCCCAGCTCCAGAGAAAACAAATGTTTGTTCCTTCAGCTGGATCCCAGCTGGAGCTGTGCCCTTTATTTCCCATTTGGGTGAGAAGAAGAGGTCCCTGTTTGACGAAGGAGCAGGGGAGAGGCTCAGGGAGGGCTCTCCCGCTGGAATTTGGCTCTGGACATTTCTCTGGAATTCTCCAGCAGAGCTGTCAACTCCATTTCCCCCCCCTGGTGCAGTGAGAAGGACAAAAGCTCTGGGATATAATGTTGGATTTTGTTTACCTTTGTGAGAGGCTCCAGGTGGTTCTGTTTGCTCCTGATAAGTCTGGGGAGTTTGAGTTGGGTGAGCCCAAAATCCTGGCTTTGGAACCACAGGGATGGGCTGTTTCTCCTAAGAATAATGCATATTTTGCAGACAGGGATGCTGAAAATGCTGTTTTGGAGGTGAGGATTGCAGCCTCTGAAGCCCAGGTTAAATTCAAGGAAATTAATTTCTGGTTTGGGCCTAGTTTAAAATTCAGCATTTGGTCAGCACAACTTGTTAAATTATGAAGATTTTTTCATACCCAGATGTTTTTAACAATATCCCTGAGCTATTTTGCTCTTCTTTCCAACTGTCCAATACTTCCAGGTGCCTGCTGGCTGTAGGAGGAAACTTTTCCTTTTTAATTAAATCACTGAGATGGTAACTGAGGGCTACGAGCTCAGAAAGGATTTGTTTTCCTGGCAGTCGAGATCATGGAAGCCTGACAAAAGCTTAAGCAGGTTTTTAGGGATGCCAGCCTTATTTTGCTCATTCCCAGGAAGCTGAGTGAGTTGTTTTTGGGAGGTGGATGCTGTGTTTTTTTGGGTCTTTCCTCCATCCCGTGCATGTTGAGAACACAAGATTGTTACTGGAAAATTGATGGGCAAATCCATGGGTGGGTTGGGCAGATGTGGTGCTGAACTCAGTTAGTGGGGCCTGAGGGTTCATAACTTAGCTCCAGAAAAAACAATTTATTGATAAAGAGTAGGGAATGCATTGTGAGGGGAAGCTGATGCCTAAAGAGGCCGCCTGGAACAGAGTTAAAGAATAAAGCAGGGATTTATTCAAAGGCCTTTACAGGACACACCTTGGGCAGCACAAAGAGCCTGGTTGAAGCTCGGTCCAAGCTGGACCCTGGGTCACAAGTTCTCACCCTTTTATAAGTTTTGGTCCGTTTCCCTGTTGGGTTCACTGCCCAATCCCAGCCCCAGGTTCTGCAGTCCCACCCTCCCAGGTTGCTCTCCTCCATCCCCTGCTGTTTGCACTTTGGGGTGTCCTTGGTTCTGGGCTGGAAAAGGATTGTTCTGTGCCTGAGCTGAGAGGAGAGCTGCTGGCACTGCGTGTGGAGTTCACAGTTATACATGTACTGTTACAATGCAGCACAGAACCTGGAAAATACAAAATCCAAACTAAGGCTTCATCACAGCGATGTACTCGACACCCCACCTTGAAGGCCTCACCCCCAGCAGCTCCTTGCCCTGGTCCCCCTCAGAAAACACCACTTTGAGCAAAACTGGAGCCCAGGCTGTGATTGCAGCCAGAAAAGTCCTGCCAGGTCGGTGGGAGCCCAAACTCTTCAGCACTGAGGATATGAAACAGCAGAGCCCTCATTTCACCCTTGACAGAGTTCATCATTCCAGTGCAGCATTCCCTCAGCAGGACACAACAGCAGCCAAAAGGAAAATAATTGTTTCTCCTTGTACAGGAACGCTCTGAGAAAAGGCCCCTGGGACTACTCTGAGCAAGTCCAATTTTCCCAGCCATATCTAGGAAGAGTTTTACCATCTGCTTTTAGCACATCATTTATCCAACGTTTAGGCAGAGACGCAGGAATAAAAACCTGCTGCCCCCTCCTGGGGAAAGGTGCCTCTTAAAGAGGATTGGTGACCCCACTGGTCCCATTTGGTCTGGAGTTATTGCTTGGATATTGGAAATTCTCCGTGCAGGAAACAAAGCAGGACGGCAACAAGAGCAGAAGTTGTTTTTCCTTCAGTTCTCGCTTTTCCCCTTTATTTAAAAGATTTATTATTTAATAGAAAGTTTAAATGACATATGCAAGTAAGTTAAATTGAATCTGGGTTTTGTGACTTGTAGCAATATAATAATTTTGATTGTACTTTACATGTTTAAAGGTACTTTAGAAATAATAATTGACTTTATTTTGATATGTACAAACCCTTTAACAGACAGCAAAATCCAAGCTTCTGGGCAAGAGACAGAAGTGTCACATTTAAATTGATTGGGAACAAAGATGAAGAGAAAAATTGTCAGGAAAGTGAGAGAAGGCAGAGAAGGGACTTAGGCAGCACGTGATGGGTGGAAAGGGTTTTGTCAGGGCTGAGCTCTCAAACATTCCCACATCCCATCCATGTTTTAGGAGTGCACAGAAAGATTTGCCCACAAAGGTAAAGATTTGCCCAAAAAGCTGCAGGGCCAGGAGCACACAAATTTTCACTCGGGTATTTTCGTGGGGTTTTGTGGCTCAGGATGAGGAAAGCGAGGCCTGAGAGGCAGTGGCAAAGTCATGGGCGCTGCTGAAGCTGGGGGGAATTCAGGCAAAGGGGAATTTGGGATTTTGGCAGTGACAGCCACGAAGTTACAGCAGCTCTGAAAAACCTGGTGAGAAGAATAGTGTCAGGAATGAGGGATCTGTGAGAGGAATGAGGGATCTGTGAGAGGAATGAGGGATTTGTGTTAGGAATGAGGGATCTGTGTCAGGAATCAGAGATCTCTGTCAGGAATTAGGAATCTCTGTCAGGAATTAGTGGATGTGCTGGCACTGCTGAGGCTCCCCCAGCCCTGGGGCACTTCTGGGTCCCTCACAAGGACATGGAGGGGCTGGAGCGTGTCCAGGGAAGGGATTGGGGTTGGGAAAGGGGCTGGAGAATCCTGAGGGAGCTGGGAAGGGGCTCAGCCTGGAGAAAAGGGGGATCAGGGGGGACCTTGTGGCTCTGCACAGCTCCTGACAGGAGGGGACAGCCGGGGGGATTTGGGATCTTATCCCAGGGAACAGGGACAGGAGGAGAGGGAACGGCCTCAGGCTGGAAAATAAGGAAAAATTCTTGTGGAAAGGGGTGTCCAGGCCTGACAGGAGTGGAGTCCCCATCCCTGGAAGGACTGAACAGCCTGTGCATGTGGCACTTGGGGACGTGGGTCAGAGGTGGCCTTGGCAGTGCTGGTTAATGGTTGGATTTGATGATCTTAGAGGGCTTTTCCAACCTAAATAAGTCCATAATTCCATGGTGCTGAGAGTTTGTGAGAAACCCTCCACTAAACACTCCTTGATCCTCCCTGGCTCATCCTGAGATATTTCTCTATTCCAGCTGTCAAATTCCAATCAACCTTTCCCAGCCCATATTTTTTAACAGCTAAGTTGGAAAGAGGAATTTTTTTTCAGTATAAAGATCATAAATCAAAATTGTATTTTAACAGCTTTGTCATTCCTTTGCTGAGCTTTTCCTTAGCAAACTCCCTCTAGGTAGAGGAAGGAAAGAAGCAGGGTGGTGTAATTCCAGCACAATTTGATCCTTGAATTAGGAAGGGTTTTTCCCATTCCTGTCACCTCTGGCACTCGAGGCAAAGGGGATATGGAGAAGAAGAACGTGGTGGTCATGAGAGGTAAGATGAAATACCACTTAAAATAATTCCAGGTGATGAGGTTGGCATTTCCAGAATTCCCTTGCCTCTTTCCTCCCCTTCCCATAACCAACACAAGCCTGAGTTCAGCATATTAAAAAGTGTCCACTCAGATAATTACCCTTAATTATTAATTCTTTCCCCTGATCAGCTTGGGTGGCAATGGTGCAGAAAAAGCCAAGCTTTGGGTATTTGCAATCTGCTGTGTTTGGCACCTTCTGTGTTTACCCAAGACTGAAAAAAAAAATGACAAAACAGCTGTTTTTTAAAAAATTGTTTATTTTCTTCCAACTTTTCCAGTCACTTCTTTTAAGCACGCTCAGGCTTGAGATGCCCTGGAGTTGCCAGGCTCTCAACAGCCCACATGGGCTGATGCAGCTGAATTTTACTGAATTTTTATTTTCATTTGAAGATTTACCAGCCCAACAACTTAGGAACTTTCAGAAAGAAACTGCAGATTAGTTTTAAACAAATGAGTCTTTGCTGCCTGGTGTACAACAGCTCAGCAGCAGCGAATTTGCATTGAGATTATCATTAAGGTAATTTAAATGCTTGGGAGCAGATCTTTCCCTCAGATACAGGTGGGACTTGGTGCCTTCTCTGCCAAAAATCTGCTATTTTATTTTATTTTATTTTATTTTATTTTATTTTATTTTATTTTATTTTATTTTATTTTATTTTATTTTATTTTATTTTATAAATATATATATAGTATATTATAACTAATATATAATATATGATATACAATATATAAGATATAATGTATAATATATAATATTAGATGATCTATTATTTACAAAATCTAATTATTTATTTTTAATATTTATTTGATGATTTATTTTATTAGTTTTGGGATTTTTATCTTTGGAGCTGCTCCTTGGCTTTGACACCAGAACCAGCTCAGGGTTGGCTGTTTGGGGCTTTTATTCCTTGCAAATCCCTGCAGGACCTGGAATGTGTTGTGGGAATTGTTGCTCTTAGGTGGAGTAGGAATTGAAGGAAAGGTTTAGGAGGCTCCAGGCTCAGGGAGGAATAAAATATGAACAAGAAGAGCTGAGAATTTTCTCTGCGTGGCTGCAAATTTGAGCCTGTCAGTGCTGAGCAGCCTGGTAATTTTTGTGTGTTATCAAAGATGCTCATCCCAGCTTTTTGAAGTCACTTAAACTGATAAACTCTGCTTCTTACTCAGAGCACAGAACTGCCAACATCAATTTTGGACACCAGGGGAAGGAGGCAGTCGGAATTTCGCTGGGGAAAAAATATTCTCTGCTGAAGATATCTCACATGCCAAGTTCTGGCTTAAAGCAAAGGCTCAGGCCACTGGTGACCCTGTGGAAAATGTCCCTTAAAATGCTCCTTAAAGCGCCAGTGTTTACAGAGGGACTTTGAGAAGGGCTCAGAAGAAGCCCTGGGAGTTTGACCACTGAAGGATTTAGGTCAGAGCCCATCTGGAGCCCAGTGGTTCCTGCCTGGATGGAAAAAGTCACTGCAGTGGGGCTGGTTCTATAAGATCTTTAAAAATATTGCAAGTATTTCACAAAAAGCAAGCTCTAATTGAGAGGGCTTTAAAAATCAAAAAAACTGTGGTTAGTAAACGATTACAAGAAAAATCAAGAGGTTTAAAATTATTCAAAGCAATTTTGCTTGAGAGACATTTCTGTATGAATTGATGATATAAAATAAATTAAGTGAAATCCATGGCAGATAAATTGGGCTAACTTAGGGCACAGCATTTTTTTGATTCTTTAAGTACAATAAAAGCATCAGAAATCTAAATGAGATTATAATTTTCCTGGATCATTCTTGATCTTTGGATAATCTAACTGGGCCCATCTCCTTCCAAAGGGAGCAGCACACCCGGGGCACCAAGGAATTTCTGCTTTTCATGGCTTTTCCAGGTTGTTTTGCTGTCTGAATAATTCAGTTTGGTGATGTAAACACAAGTTATTCTTGTGTTTCCTGGCAGCTGGAATTTACACTGATCCCAGAGAGTCCCAGTGTGGAACAAGAACTGAAATATCCCTGATGGGAAGATGCTCAGGAAAGGAAAACTTCTGTTAACACAATTTTGCACTTGTCTCACGGAGGCAGCAAAATCCTGTACTGAAGGGACCTCCAAATCCACGGCAAAAATAAGGAATTTAAGCTTAGTCTCCACATTTTGGAGGTGTTTATTTTCCCCCAAAGCCATGTTAAAAGCAGGAGACTGATAACACAATGTTCCAGGCAGAATTGCCACAGAACATTTGGAATGCTAATTACTGCAAAACTTATTTACATCCAGGTTTAACTTCCAAGCTTGGTCCTTAACTCTGGAAAAGTAACTGGGTTTGCTGCATGGACACATCTGAGTGCATCAGGAATTTCAGCAGGTTTTTCTGGATTTTATGAATCAGGATTTCCCCAGATGAAGGAATTTTGCCTGGGAGTTATGGAAACCAGGCATCTGAAACTGCTCCTTAATTCTCTGTATCCCACGAACTCCAGTGTTGATCAGCTTAATTAGAGGAAAATAAGGATCAATCAATCAATCAATCAATCCAAAGTTTTTATATAATGAAATTTGTCAGTATTAATAATTTTCCCAACAGTTCTAAAAGAGATTTGGCCCAAGCAGAACCCCAAAATGTTGTTTCACATTTTTAAATGGCACCAAATGAGTTTGTCAGTGTCCCAAACCCAGGAGAGGGTGCTTTACATCCCACAGATCTGTGGGCAAACACAAATCAGGAATATCATTGGGGTCAAATAAATAAATCAAACTAGAGCTGGAATGAGTCTCCACAGGAGCTGTGAGGGGAGGTGCATGTCAGGGAAGAGAAGGAAGCAAACACCATTTTCCAGCTTCAAAGACACTGGAACTAATGTTGCAGGGACATTAATTACATGGAAAAAAAATTTAGAAGGCTCAAAATGCATTTGACAGAATCCTTTTAAACTAATATAGAGTTAGAGTCTGCTAATGGCTTCTGGCTCCAAGAAGTTTCCACGATTTTCTCTTTATTTAAGTCTTAAACTCCCCAAATTAAATGCAATTGGAAAATCAGTTATCGTGCTTTGCTTTATGCTCTTGCTAACTCAGCATCGTTCCATGATCTTGTTTTCCAGCCTCCAAGTTTTCCCTCTCTGTCACTGCCACAAAGTTTTGTTAGGGCAGAGCTGGGAGAATGATCCCTGTATTAAAGTGGGGTTTTAATTTCAGAATAATCTCTCTTTAAATGGCTGGGGCTGTTTTATCCTCAGCTCTGAATCCATATCAGGATATGAATCAACAGAGATCCTGATAAACACTTATAGATAGGCGGATATACTGGAAAAAACTGCTTATTTCTGCTGGAAAAATAAAATAAAAATTTGTTTTATTTTATTTATTCCAGGTGGAATTCCCAAGGACGGAAGACCCCCAGGCCACATGGCTGCGACAAAAAGGAATTTGGGACACAAATATTTATTTTCAGTTCTTATCTTCCCTCTGCAAGTGACCACGTTTGTTGGGAATTTTTGCCCTCATTTTGTAGTCTGAGAAGAGTAATTTTTGCTGAGGTCCAGCCAGAAAAGGTCACACTCAACCTGATCCCCTGAAGAAAAGCCACATTTCATTGGGATTCTGTCTTGCTGGGAGAGGACTCGGTTGGGATTCTCTCCTCCTGGGAGCTGTCCCTCAGCAGGGGAGGGCAGATCTCTCTGCCTTTGCTGCAGCACCAGGGAAGTGCCTCTGGAGACTCAGAGCTGGCACCAAACAGGGCAGAGGAGCATGGCAGGGCTCGGGGGGAATTCCTGGGAAAGCCCTGCCTGGAGGACAGGTCTGAGGGATGCTGGAGGAAGCAGGGATGTGCTCTGTGTAATTAAAGCAGTTTTTTCTCTCCAGCTCATGGGATGAGGTATAATATTCCCATAAATGCTGTGGGGGAAAGCAGATCTGCCTTGGGGGTGGTTTTTGAGCTGATCTTTGGTGATTTGGGGTTTTTTTTCTCCTTTTCCAGAAAAAGCTGTGCAGCCTGGAATTGTTGGGAATTTTATCTGGAGGCTTTGCTGGGTGAAGGGCTCTGTGTGCTGCTCATTGGGAATTGTCCTCATTGATGCCCCACATCCTCTCACACCTCTTGGGGCTGCCCCTGGATCTCTGGAAGTGTCCAAGGCCAGGTTGGACAGGACTTGGAGCACTCTGGGGTAGTGGAAGGTGTCCCCATAGCTGGGGGTGCCACTGGATCATCCCTAAAGTCCCTCCCAACCCAAACCAGTCTGGAATTCCATGATCATGTGTGGCAAGTGCCATGGGGAGCTGCCACCAGCTGTCCCCAGCAGGGAAAAGCCACAGGAACACTAAAATGCTGCTGGTTTTTGTGGGCATTTCATCTGGAAACAGAACTGGGAAAGAAAGGAGCTGCTGGAATGAAGTGAAATGATGGGTTTGGGATGAGAAGAGGGGTTAAGAAGGAGTTGCAGCTCTTCCTAATGAGGAAAAAAAGCAATTCCTTAGGCCTGACTTTGCAATGATGAAATGGGAAGTTCTGGGTTGGAATCATTCCTGTAGCCAAGGGCCATCTGCTGCTGCTGGACCAGAACAGCCTCGGGAATCTCCAGAGGAATTCACGGGAAGGCTGAGAAGGGTTGTGCACTCTTAGAGGCCGTGGAGCATCTTGGAATTACTGCAATGAGCTGCAACACCTCCAGCCATAAACCCATTTTTATTTGCAGGGAATATAGAAATGCTCTAACTCAGAAAAAGTAGAGGCAAAAAAAACCCCCACAACAAACCAAGCTAAAGTGAAACTAAATTTTATATTTGTGGGAGCAACAGCGTGGAATGTGCAGGCCTGCCTCAGAAAACATCAGGGATACAGCCTAAAAAAAGGGCTTTGCAGAGCAGCCTCTGGAAAACATGGATTAAAATGAGAGTATCACCATTCCCAAATATTCTTTTTTACATCAGGCTCGAGAGTATTTAAGGCTGTTTCTTGTGTATTCACTCTAATGGGGCTGCTAAGGAGGATGAGGCAGAATAATTAGAGATAAGGCACTTTTCAATTAGCTGCTACCTGCTGCTGCCCAACAGTGGGCATCAATTCCTGGCAGATAATTTTATCCTCATGTTCCTTGAGAACCTTTGGACATCGTGTGCTTGACCTAAATTTTTAATGACATTATGAAGCCCTAGTTAAATATAAAAATGATGGTTTTGGAGCACAGCTCTTTATTAAAGTTCCTTGGGCTGTGTTTTTCCTGCGTGCAGCTCAGCATGGGAATGTTTTTGTGTCCTGCTTTGGCTACAGAAATTGACTTTTAAACTCTGGCATGGACTGGCTGATGTAACCCATTGGAAACTGCTTTGGAGAGTGGGATGTAACCCAATTTTCTGTGTTTTGGACAAAAAATAATGAGGTTAATGCATCCAGAGGGAACAATTCTGGAGGGTGATGGAGGACAGGGCTGGTTTGGAGCAGAATCCTTGGGAAACATCTCCCAAGCCTCTCCAAACCCACATTTCCACCATTGCAAACAAAGGATTCCCTCCAGATGGATGGAAGAGCAGGGAAAAATGAAAATTATGGAGAACTGGCCCAAACTTTTCAATTTGTCCTCCTTTTCTTGAAGTTTTGAGTCTCTTTATATGACACTTTTTGCTGTGTGAGGTAAAGCAGGCCCCAGGCAAGTCTGAGCTGCAGGAGCAGCACTCGCCGACCTTGGCAGGAACACAAAGGTCGAGTTTAACTTTTCATCCAGGAGAGACTGAACAAGGACTGCAATGTATGAGGAAGAACAAGGATTTTCTTTGCCAGCTCATGAGAGGATTTATTTTTTTTCATCCACTTTCCCCCTCAGAGAATATGCTGATTTCCCAGGGAACAGGTTCCCTTCACGAGGCTGCTGATTCCTGGTCACCCCTCAGGGAAAAGCAGCTGAGGGCTGAAGTTTAAATGTGAATTTTATGGAAAAAAAAAGACACAAAAAGCAACAGATAATGGGAAAATGTGCTGTTAAATGCTTGTGCCATGATGTCCTGAACCTCTGCCTGCATGGGTGAGCTCCAGGCATGGGAATCTCTGCTGGATTTTGGCACTTTTGGGCTGTTCCTGCAGGGGCATGGAAGGGCTGGGGCTTCATTAGCCCTGAGAGGATTAGGTCTGTGCAGGAACAATTGTAATTCAGTTTTCTCTTATCTTCAAGCAGGAGATTTTGTTATCTGCTGCTTTTCCCCTTTTATTTACAGTGCAAACAGCATTGCTTATTGCTTTTGATAATAACTCAGCTGATAAACTGATCTGCTTGGTTCAGCGGCCTGGGACAAAGGCCTGCAGGGAGGAAAGCTGGATAATATTCAAGGATTAGCTCCTCCAAGCTCAGGAGCAGTGGATCCCGACAGGATTCAGCCAGGGAGGCTCCCAGCATTGGTGTTTCACAGCTTGGACTTTGGATGAGGGATGGAGTGACAAGGGGAATGGCTTCAAACTGGCAGAGGACAGGGCTGGGAGAGAAAAAGGAAGGAATTCCTCCCTGTGAGGGTGGGGAGCGACTGCAGTGGGAGTTCCAGAGAAACTGTGGCTGCCCCTGGATCCCTGGAAGTGTCCATGGCCAGGTTGGAGAGGTTTGGGGCAGCCTGGGACAGGGGGAGGTGTCCCTACCATGGCAGGGGTGGCACTGGATGGACTTTGAGGTCCCTCCCAATCCAACCCCACAATGTTTCCCTGAGCTCATGGAAGGAGTTATGACCTTTCAATCAGAATTTTCTGCATGCAAACAAACGCTTAAATGAAGTGGCAGTAGATGCTAAGCCACAGCTTCGTGCTGAAGTGGCTAAATTCTTTTTTTTACCACATTTTAACCTGCAGGAGGTTGTAGGGTTCAGATTGCTGAGCACAATAAACCACAAACTCACAATAAACTCCAAACCTCACAACAAACCACAAACTCTCAATAAACCACAAACTCACAATAAACCCCAAACTCACAATAAACTCCAAACCTCACAATAAACCACAAACTCACAACAAACCACAAACTCTCAATAAACCACAAACCCTACCATAAACCCCAAACCTCACAACAAACCACAAACCTCACAACAAACCGTAAACTCACAACAAGCCCCAAACTTCACAATAAACCACAAACCTCACCATAAACTCCAAACCTCACAACAAACCACAAACTCACAATAAACCCCAAACCTCACATGAACCACAAGGTGAAGGTTTGGTCACACCCATTTCCCAAGCAGTGAGAATACCCAGGTCTGTGACAGCAAATTAAAAACAACACTTTGGACAAGCCTCTTTATTTCCTAATATCAAACATTCTGGAATTGTGCATTTTCAAGGCTGCTTTGCCTAAGGCCTCCTGGAGCTGCACGTGCTGCTGCTTTGCCTTCTTGCTGACTTCCATGAAAAGCCGAACCCATCCTGCTGTCACCGGCCCCTCGCTGACAGTGTCTGTCAGTCTGTCAGTCTGTCACTGCAGCTCAGGGCAGGGAACGTGGAGCTGCATTTTGGCAGCACTGGGCAGGAAAAGGGAATCTGGAACAAATCTGGGTGTTTGAGTTTGAAAAGCCAGGTTCTGCTGAGGAAGGCAGGAGCCTTCTTTGCAATGGAAAATGTAAACTCCTCCCTCTGAATTATTATAATTTTGAAATTAAGGGGCTCTCAGGCAGAGATATGGGAGTAGGAATAACAGCCCTTTATTAGGGAAAAAATAAAATTAAAATAAAAATGCAGTAGTACAACACAACACTGCTAGAATGAGAACAAGCCCTGACCCCCTGTGGGTCAGGGTGGTGGCACAGCCCCATCCCATGGGGGCTCAGTCCTCCTGCAGTGCCAGCTGTGCTTCTGCTGGAGCAGTTCCTCAATTTGAGCAACTCTAACTCCCCCTGAGATTCATCCTGTTGGAGAGGGATGAGGAGGGTGATGGCACAGCCGGAGCTGCATCCCACTGGAGGAACTGGGAGTGGATTTTACAGTAAACCCCAGGAATTCGTTGTGTAAGCAGCTCATATTTATAAATCTCCAGCTTTATTTATTATGAAATGGCTTTGCTGGTGTTTCAATTTCCAATAATTCAGTGTTGAATGATACAAACACCTCTCCAAGCATTTTAATGGTGAGCAGGAGCTGAGGTTTTGAGGAATTCAAGGGGAAAAATTCCTGAAGTACAGTGTGTGAACACAAGATGGCACTTGGACCCCAAGGACCGACAGCCCGGGACATTCCCGACCATACAGCAACATTTTATTTATATTTATTTTTGAAAAAGCAGGAGAAACCATCCAAAAACAAAGGGCCCATCTTGTCAGAGTTGAAGGATTTAATATAAAACTACAGAACTGAGCTGGGAATTGAAACTGCTTGGAAGAGGAAATTCAGCTCCAGAATATTTTTTAAGGTAAATTTAGAATCTCTCTACTTGAAAATAAACAAGGCAGAACTCTGGGAAGTTAACATGGGAAAACCCCAAATTTCCCACAAAATGTAGGACAAAAAAGGCAAATATTCACTGTTCCCATTTAAAGCGGTAGGATTT
Organism: Passer domesticus; assembly: GCF_036417665.1. Lineage (NCBI taxonomy): Eukaryota > Metazoa > Chordata > Aves > Passeriformes > Passeridae > Passer > Passer domesticus. The sequence continues at coordinate 1,986,485 of NC_087484.1, forward strand.
GAATAAAAAAATAATAATTCAATCTCAAACAAAATTTTAATTTGCAATAAAAGAGGAAAAGTGGATGGTGGTGCTTTCACATCGGCATTGAGTTATGTCATGCTCACCCATTACAATAAAAAAACAGGAAACTATGGGAAATGGGAAAAAAGAAAGGAAATTTCAGTTCCAAAATTGCTGTGCAATTGTTGCTCCTCAGTGATGGGACCATGCTGGAAATCTGATTGGGCTCTAACTTCCCAACAATTATGAAAAGAGTTCTGCATTTTTATTAGGCCTTGTCAGTGATGGAAGGATTTACTGCTGAGTTAGGAGAGAGGGGGAGACATGGTAAAGATCCTTGAAGTTCTCACCATAGTGGAAAACAGTGATTATCCTTATCCTAATTAATGTCCTGGACAAAAGGGAAAGAAAAAAGGAAAAAATGAGGAAAAAAGAGGAAAAAGAGGAACAATGAAAAAAGAAATACTCTGTACTACAAAAGCTCTTCTTGTCAGGCTAAAAATCCAGTGTGAAATTATGATTATATATAGTTATATTATGCAATATACTCTATATATGTATACTTATATATATCCCATGTAATATATTATTATATTATGCAATGTATTCTATATATTTATATCTATTTATGTTATATAATATGTTTTATATATATATATGTATGTAAAATTTTATTCAGTCATCAGCACCCACACAAAAATTCAAATCCCAGGTCTATTAACTTATTCCCAAAATTGTTACAAATCTCAGGACCCATTTTTTAATTCCAGGAAAGCAAAATTAAAATGAATAAGAAGCAAAAAGTAGGCAAAAAATTGGGAATTTTTTTCCTGAAGGCAGAAAGTTGACCATAAATCCCATTAATTTTGCATTTAATCCTACCTTAATATTCAGTGTAAGAACTGAACATTCATTTACAGTGATAAAATTTAGGGAATTGGGGAAAAGGGGAAGGAAATTTCCTTTTGAGTTTTCCTTTTCTCCTTTTCTCTTTCCTATTAAAAAATAATAAAAACTCCAATTTTTAAATGGGCCCTTGAATTGAAGCCAGAACATTTGGCTTTAATAAAAATGGTATTTTGAAAGAGACTGACTCAAAACAATAAGATAAAGACCCATGGAATGACTTCTTACAGAATATGGAATTTTTCAAGTCTTAGAATGGCTTAAAGAAAAGAAAGACAAATCCTGGAGGAATCAGGCAAGTTTTTTTTAATAGTTTTCCTTGTTTCCTCCGTTCCCAGAGGATAACTGAATCCTGTTCTCATCTCACCTTCCAAGGAAATCCCAGCCCAGTTTGAAGCAGACACTAAGAGAGAGGGAGCTCTGGCTGCTTGATTAAACACAACATTTGTATGGATTGTTCTCAGCTCGGAGATGTTTCCAGATTATGATCTTATTGCTAGCAATTTTCCTTTTAATTTTTAGAAATATTCCCTTGGGATTTGTACACAGTGCAGCTGCTGACACAGGGAAAGGCAAACCCTGCCATAATTTCCTTCTCCAGCTTCTCATCCTCTTCTCCTCACCAACTTTATACTCACTGGAATGTGTCATTATTATATGGAACCATGGACTAGTTTGGGTTAGAAAGTATGGGAATAAATCCCACACACTCCATTTTCTTCATGGTGGGAAAAGGCCATTCTTTATTCACATTTTTATCCAGTTTTACAGACCTGTGTGTGACTCCCATTGCTCAGGAGCTTTCTTGCCAATCACTTCATTGGTCAGTACCAAGTTGTTATTCTGTATTTATTGGTCACTCCAACCCCGGTGTGTACGTGCTGAAAAGTTGTTTGTGAGAGATAGTTTTCATTTTTCTAAGGGTGTAAAAGCAGTTCATATAGGTGTTGGTTGTTTTTACCTGGGAATAGATTGTTATGTTAATGAACTGCTCACACCAGGATTGCTTTCACGTGGGAATTGCAGAGGGCTACCTTGACTTAGAAGAAATGACAGGCCAGCCAGAGCAGGCCTGATTTTATAAGGCTTTTCTTTATAATTTTTCGACCTTACTGCAACAGGAAAGGGCCTTAAAAAATTCCAGTTCCATGGGCAGGAAGTTTCCACTATCCTGAGCTGCTCCAAGCCCTTCCAACCTGGCCTTGGACACTTCAATAATAATATTATATTATTATATTACCCTAAATAACAAAAATTCCAGCCCAAACTGAGGTCCCAGATCATCCCCCTTGGGTGTTCCTGTGGAGCTGGAGGTGCTGGTGATTGGGAAACCCAGGATACAGGTGGGATATCTGCAGGAATTCCTGGGAACAGGGCAGGTGGTGCCCCATGGACTCAGGGAATGATGGAGAGCCTGGGATCGTGCCGGGTTATTTCTGTCCCTATTCAGAATTCCTTTTGTTTGAGGCAGGCAAAGCTCCTGCTGGAGACAATGGGAATTTCTGGCAGCAGGGAATGCTGAGCAGGGCCCTCCCTGGGCAAACTGCAGCTCTTTTATTCCAGCCCCGAGCTGGGTGCCACCGATATTTTCAGGAATATAAAGAGCTGTTCTTTCAATTACAATTTTAAAAAGCCCTCCAAATCTATCTGGAATATCAGCACTTTTCCCTCTCCCTGGCCACAGGTATCCCTGGCAGATTGGGAGTCCCAGGGATGCCGAGTGCCCATCCCTTCTCCCCAGGCCTGCTGAAGTCATTCCTGGGAGCAGCCTCGTGGAGATTTGCTGCCAAACCTTTCCAGTCTAATCCTCGATGATCCAAGCCCGCTCAAGAGCCCTCTTCACATGAAATATTTGCTGCTCCAGATGGCAAAGCCTGAGCCAGAGCCAACAGCAGGGTAAAAATACATTTATTGCCATGGCCAGCCCTCAGCCAGCCCAGCTCCCTGTGTTTGTCATGGACAAGAGGTTTCCTCCACAATGCTCCAAATTCATGAAGGGAGCACATGGATGAAGAATGTCCTGATTTATTCCAGTGTCCCAGTCAGGCAGCACAATCCATGCTGGGGGTCAGGGAATGGGCACCAAGCTGGGGCTGGGCCCTCAGTGTGTTTTATCTCTCGCTCTTCAGCCTCAGATGCTCTGGTGATTCAGTGTCTTTTACAACTTTCCTTCCTCTCACTGAAAAATTCCAGATTTGGATTTATTTATTCTTTATTTATATTTATTCTTTATTTATATTTATTATTTATTTATTTATAGTTTTGTTTATTCTCCCTTTTCAAATCCAGTTTAGAAAATGATCATTCCCTTTGTGCTGCTGCTGCTTCCCAGGAAGATGAAGGAGAGTGAGGGTGTGGGGATAAACAGTAGAGCTCCTTCCCTTTGCCACCTTCCCTGAGTGCAGAACAACCTGGAATTTCCTCTGCAGACAGCGGGATCCGAGCTGGGATAGCACGGAGGGAGCAGCATCCCCATCTCTGGGGAACCCAAAGGAACAATTAGAGCTGCAAACTGACTTTTAACGGGGTGAACACAGTGATGAGGAAGCATTTTTGCATAATTAGGAGAACACCAGCAAATTTTCTTCCTGACACCACATTTTCCATCACTCCAATTGTTGGGATGAGCAGGAGCTTTTTCTGCTTAGCCAATGCCTTCAGCCTTCTGTGGAATAAACATTTTCTGTGTGAGAGGAGGGGAAATGGACTCTCCTCACAGAGAGAAACTTTGCAGGATTTTTCTTGTGCTTCCTACATTATCCCTCCTGCTGGAATTATGGATGAGGAGTAAGGAGCTCATACTGGCAACAGGAAAATACAGCCCTGGAATCAGTCCAGGCTTCTCTTTCTAACTTTACCATTCTACCCTCAAATGCGCAATGAAAAAAAAAAGAATATTTAACTTCATGTGTGTGGATTTCAGGGATGTCCCTTAAAATACCAAATCCAGGTGGGAGAGGGATGTTGTGCCAGGATACCTGATGTTACAATTCAAATGGGATCAGGCATGGGGGAGTACAAGGATCATGGAAGAACCTTGGAATCATGGAAACCAGAAGGGTTTGGGGTGAGAAGGACCACAAAGCTCATCTAGTTCCACAGGCAGGGACACCTTCCACTATCCCAGGTTGCTCCAAACCTTCCAACCTGGCCTTGGGCACCTCCAGGGATGTTGAGTTTACCTGAAGCTGGAGGGTGGTGTGGATGGAATTCCTCCTTCAATGGTTCCATTCAGACTCCCATTGCAGTTTGGGCACATTTTTGCTGACTGTGACATTTTCTTTGGCACATGATGTGCCTGGGAAGCTGCAAAGCTCCCAGTCCCTAATTTTAGGTCACTCTCAATATCTTGCACAACTGGAGCCTTTGAATTTGACATTTTTCCCAACCCTCCTGCCCGGACAAAGACTGAATTTCCCAACATGCCATCCCATGGTGATGCCCTCACAATTCCCCTGTGCTGCTTTGTCAAAACCCCTTCACTTCCAGAGGTAAAATACCTGATAACCACGGTTATCAAAATATTCTCCAGGTTTGGGTTTTTTTCCCCTAAAAATGTTATTTCCACTGTCTGTCCCTTTTTAATGAAAAGTAGCAAGCAGCTGTTGGAATGTAATAACATCCCAAACCACTGCTTTCATGCATCAGTGTGTGCAGGCATAGGCAGAGCTTTAATGGAATAAAAAATAGTCCTAGGAAATGGACTCTCAGGCTTCAGTTATGAGAGAATGTAAAATTACATCCGCATTTTAACAAGAAAAAAATAACTTTTTCTCTTCTTATCTTTGTGATGGTTGTTCTTAATGCCATGGGAAGTTTTATTTTGTTTTGTTCCAAGAAGTAATTTGGGTCAGGAGCCATCCATGTACTTAGATAAATCAAAATAATAATGAGATTTCTTATTATGTTGGTTTCTACAAGGGCAGGTTCATACTTTCTCTGATATTTCTACATTTTATGGAATTGTTTGGGTTGGAAGGGACCTTAAAGCCCATCCAGTGCCATGGCAGGGACACCTCCCACTGTCCCAGACTGCTGCAAGCCCTGTCCAACCTGGCCTTGGGCACTGCCAGGGATCCAGGGATAGCCACAGCTTCTCTGGGAATTCCTTCCCAGCCCCTCCTCAATTCCTTCCCAAGATCCAGTTTAAATTTGGTTTTGAAGATCTCCCATTGGAATGATTTCTCCCCCTTGAAGCTACAATAATTTTCTTTGGAATTGTAACAGTTGCAAAGAAGCAAACAAAAAAAGCAGCTTTTCAAACAATCAGGACAAATTCTCTGATTAACCTCACCATGCTTATCCCCCCTGCATATTTAATTAACGCTTTTTCTGAGATTGGTTTAAATGCGTGACCAGAAATGAGACTATTTCCCTGAAACAGGAAAACCACTCAGATTTCTGAGGAAGTTTGAACACTTTAACCTGCTCTGTGTTCCCCAGGTGCTGAGGAGGCACCTGAGTGGTGCCACTTCACATCCAGGAATGAGAGCAAGATTCCCAGACAAATCCAGGGAAATTGTGCTGCTCTCCTGCAGTCACCAGCCTGTAATGGGGAGCAGAACTTGTCCCCAAATTAGCTGAAATTAATCTGCTGCTAATGTCCTTGGGCTGATTTAGCCAATAAATGCAAATCAGTGACCACTCACCATTACTGCAACAGAACTGGGATTTAAAGCAGAACCGGGATTAAAGAAAGGCTCTGCATTTTCAGCTGCCTGCAATTGTAGCCTAATTAAATTTCTTTAATGCAGCCAGAAATTAAAGGGAAGCCTCGTTAGTGTTTTTGGGATGAGGTGGAGTTTGAGGTAAAGACAGGAAGGGTTTTGAGCTTCCAGTCCCAGCTCTTAGCTGGTGTTTTAGGGTTAAAAAGTGGCAGAGAGATGAAAAGTGAATTATTTCAGTTTTTGGCCTGGCCTAGGGGGGTAAGTTGTGATAAATTTCCAGCACTTTTGGAGTATTCTGTGATAAACTTGGTTCATGTGTATGTATATTAGCATGTGCATATTTATTACTTCTCAAATATATTTATATTATTTAATAATTTTATAAAATACTTTATAATAGTTATATTAAAGAATAGAAACAAATGATATAAAATCTATAATCTATAGTTATATATTACATATAATAAAAATTACAAAGAGAAGTTATATTTATATAAATTATATATAAACCGATATGTATATTATTTTGTAATAAATTATAAATATGAATAATTAAAATAATTTTGATATTATATTAATGTATACATTTATTGCTTTTCAAAGTGGTGCTGATTTAAGCATCTTGCTTATATTTTAACTATTATTTAAATGTGCCATTTAACAATGTTGACGTTCTACAATCTAGCCTATCCCATGGTAAACACAACATTAATCCTTCTATCCCAAACCTGGTGCCTTATTAACACAGGAATTCTGCTCTGAGGGATAATCACCTTTGTGGGAAGGCCACAGAATTGGGGTTTTACTCTAAACCTTGCCTAAAAATGAATCTGGAACCTTTTATAAAACATACAAAGCTCATTGATTTTTTTTTCCTGAGTGAGGATTTCCTTGGAAGCACAAATTGTGATTAACTACATTTAATCACCTATACGGTGCTTTCCTTAATTAAAATGTGATTGTAAACAGATTTTGAATGTTCATTTTCAGTTTGTAGCTCAGTTATTGACCTGAAACAGAGTAACCAATGTGGGAAACCAAGCAGGAAATGCCCCTTTGATTTCCTGGTTATTGCCAATACTCTGCATATTTACCATGGGAAATGGGGTGTTTCAGTACTTTCATCATAAAGAAAAAGACCCCAAATTTAAATAATAATCCTGAGGCTCAATTAAGATTAAAAATGGGGATATTGCCCTCCTAATACAAAATTTAAGTTTATTCTGGATTCTGACTCATCTCCTTCATCAGCTGCTTAATATTTTGGTTTTTCAAGTACAATCCTTCCATATTTCCTTCGCACTTCTGACCTTTTGCATTTTTATTGTATTTTAATAACACCTGGAGTGTTGCAGTAGAAACTTTAATAAGGGGATGGTGAAAATGATTTTCCTCTCCTCTTTCTCGTTCTGTTTCATTTCCTTAATGCTATAAGGAGAAAGTCTTAGAAAATACTGTAATTAATTATTGAGTTAGTAATGAGCCGTTTCATTTAGGGCTTGAGGAGATGCTGTGGTTGGGGTGGACTCTGCAAGCTCTGGGATTCCTTTTCCACAATAATTTTAAGGAGTTGTCTGTAATTTCTGGAGAGATTTATTGCAGATCCAAAATATCCCAAGCATTCAGTGATATTTTTTCTTTAGGAAGTTATGGTTCTTTAAAAGATTAATTCAAGAAAAATACAGTGGGTATTTTCAGGGAAACAGAAGAGTCTCCCTGGAAGCATTTGGAAAACTTTGGGTTGTTCAGGGGGCTGATTTCCTGCTGATTTTAAGTTTCATTTCTCAAATTTTGGTAAAAAAGGATAGAAAAAGTGTGGAAGTATTGGATTATTTCTGGGCAGAGAGAAGGGAATGGGAAGAGAACAACCAAGTCCATCCCTTGGAGAGGGTTAAAAGCTGTTGATCCCATTTTCCCACTCATCCCATCGAATCTTTGCTCAGGAACAAACTCAGTTATCAGCAGTTAAGGCCAATAGGGAGAATTGCCTGGATAATCCCAATTACTATCTGAAATAAGCACTGTTGGATTTCACAGGGTACAAATACAAAGAAATTATTCTCCCTATCCCTAAAGGAGAGCCCAGCTCTATATTCCCTCCTAAGACACCTCAGAGCCACTAAAATGATATTACTGTTAATCAGCATTATTTACAATTATTTCCATTAAGTCTGTGGCTTTCTGAGATATTTTTTGAGGGAGAAAAAAAGTCAAGCTGGAGACAATTGCAGCAAAACTTTCCCCATGTGTCCCCAGCCAGCAAGAGGTTCTCCAGGTAGGGCATAATGAGATATCAGAATCTTTTGGAATTAATAAATACTCCTGGAGCAGCCTTTCTGTAAGGACAGAGATGGCTCTCCAGATATCCAGGAGGGAAGATTGATGGGCTATGCAGATGCTTGTGCCATTAAAAAGACCTTCAGAAAGAAACAAGCAGGATTGCTCAAAGTGTTGTTTTAAATTAATGCCTGACTTTGAAAACAAATTGATGCCCCCCTGAGATAATTGGAAAAGTTAGAAAACAATCAGGGAAGAACAAATTGAGGCTTTGGGATGGACAAAAACCCCAGATAAAGGAAGTCTCTAAATTCTGCTTCCAGAGCATGAAAGACACTTTCCTATCTGAGGGTGGTTTTTTTTCTTTAATTTCCTTAATTTATTTTTTTCTCCTTCAGAGGACAAGCCTTGCCTTTGGCATGGGTGGGACAGAAAGGAAGGTTCAGGATTAAGGAGGGAGGTGGGGCAGGACCTTTCCCAGGTACCCACACCAGGAACTTTGTGTGTTATAAACACGTGGTACAAGGGCAGGGAAGTGTTGGGAATGTTGTGGCTTAGGACAAGGGGGAATTGCTTTAAAAGTGACAAACTGAAATGTGGTTTCCATGAGAAAATGGGACTTTCTGGAGTTTTTAATGGAAATATTTGAAGAATGACTTGAGAGGAGGCACCAGGATGGTCAGAGGGATGGAGAAGCTCTGCTGGGAGGAAAGGCTGGAGAATTGGGATTGTCCAGCCTGGAGAGGAGAAGCTTTGGGGTGAGCTCATGGTGGCCTGGAGGAGCTGCAGGAAAGATGGAGAGAGACTTTGGAGAAGGGATGGATGGACAGGACACAGGGAATGGCTTCAAATGTTAGATGGGATTTGGGAAGGAATTCCTGGCTGTGAGGATGGGGAGGAGCTGGAATGGAATTCCCAGAGCAGCTGTGGCTGCCCTTGGTTCCCTGACAGTGCCCAAGGCCAGAATGGACAAGGCTTGGAGCAGCCTGGGACAGTGGGAGGTGTCCCTGCCATTGCAGGGATGGGATTGATGCTTTTTGGGGCTACCTAAACCAGAGGGCAGCCAGAGTGCAGAGAATAAAAAGCAGTTCTGTTTATTGCAGGCCCTTCAGGTACAGCCAGGGCAGACCAAGCCCCCCAGGGCTGCACCCAAAATGCTCCACGGCTCACGGGTTTCACACTTGGATAAGTTTGGGCCATTTGCATTTTGGGGGCTCATCCTCCAGTTCCAGCTTCAGCTCATGCAGTCACTGACCCCCAGTTTGCTCCCCCTGCTCACTTTTGTTTCCATCTCTGGGCCCTGAGGCAGGGAGGTGTCCTTGACTGCCAGGCCTGGAGAGGAATTGTTGTGTCTGCCCAGGATGGGGAAGCAGCAGCTGGCACTGGGTGTGGAGCTCAGAGTTACACACTGAAGAGCTGCAGGGGTACAGATACATGGAAATGGAAATGATCAGATCCTAAGGCATCAGGATGGGATGGGATTTAAGGTCCTTCCAACCCAAACATTCCTGGGATTGTGGCTCTGGGATGTTGTGCCCCACATTCCAGCTGTTCCCAGCTCCTTCCCACCCTCCTGGCTGTCAGATCCCCATTTTCCTTCAGACCAGGCCCAAATCTGATTCCTGTGGCACTGCCTAAACGGATCAACCTCTCCATTGAGCAACTCCTTCAATAATTAGGGCTGCTTATTGTGCACACCGTGGTTTCGTGGCTCTCCTCTCAGTATTAAATGTCAGCCTGATGGTATTGTCTCTTCAGGTTTTATAATTAATGATTAATGACTGATATTGTCCTGTTCATAAAGCTGAATTTTCCCATTTAACTGTTAAAGATTGCAACTGAGTGCACTGTTGAGATAGATAGACTCTTGTCTAATCTAATATCAAAATGATACAGAAAAAAAACCCCAAACCCAGCCCGGCTCCACGACCTTGTAATTTTGCAATATTTTGATAAACCTCTCTCTGTCACTGACAGCTGGGGTATGATTAGCTTAATCCTGATATTTTATGACAATAAAATTCCCATTTAATTTTTTCTGTGTCAATACAAGCTCTCATCACCACCAAAATTTGCTTCTGGGCAAATCCTTTCATGCAATAAACAAACTCACAGGGTGAACTCGTGAGCTATTTTATCATGACTGCCAATAATCATTATGGAATCAAATATTTACATGCCAGGGTGGCATTTAAATAAATGCAGCACTCCTAAAATGTCAGTTTATTTCAGCAGGAAGGGAAGGATTATAAGCCTTCCATAGGAATTGGGATTTCTTTCCACTTCTCAAATTCCCATTTTTGTCACTTTTGTGGGATGAAAAATTTGGGGCATTCCCAGTATCCCATGGGCTTTGCAGGTGCCCCATCCTTTCCTCTCTCCAAGTTTAACAATTTCCAGGTTTAGCGTTTTCCAGGTTTTATTTCTTTACAAAAGGAAATGTTTGTCTCAGCTTGGGCTGAGATTTGAGAGCATCAGCACTTTTAAAAGTCTGAGGGTTACCTGAGGCAGGGCCCGATGGAAAGGGAATATCTTCCTTTGTACTCTACAATAACAGCAAATTTCATTTCTGTACGGATTTAAAACTCCCCAAAAAGGAGGGAGCGTGCACTTTAACCTGGCCTTCAACCCATGGAGAGGCATGGTGTGGTTTTTATGGATTTACAATGGGTGAAAAACAATTTTCCAGGCTGAGGACACGTTGGAAGGGGGAGCTGGGAGCATGCTGGAGGCATTAAGGCAGCTTAAAATCAGGGTGCTTCAGGGAATATCCTAAAAAACGTGTCAGGGGACTGCTAAGGAGTTATGCTGAGTAATCCCCACAAAAGCAGCACGAACTACTTGTGTGCTTATTTCTAAATGCATTTTTTTGCCTCCAACCCACCACCTTGAGGGAATAGTTTAATTTCCTATTTAATTTCAGCCATTGCAAACGCCTGAAGGTTGTTCTGAATTATGGATAGGAGTAAAAGTTATAGGTTTTATTCCATGCTGGGCGTGGGTTTCACTGAGTTAAACATGCTGGAAATTCACAGTTCAGCAGGGCAGGAGCTGGGGCTTGGCTGACTCTGAGAGGTGGGGAGGGTTTTGTGTCTGTCTTGGTTTGATCCAACTTCTCCGGATAAATCCTTAACAGCACAAGATATGATCTTCCTTGGGCCTTGTCAAGGCTGGGAACAGCATTTCCTGACCCAAAGTGACAATTTTATTGTGTGCTCTGGATTAATGAGTCCTCTCAGATCGTTTAAATAAACAGATGCTGTCTGCTAGGATGGCTGAGAGCATTTGTTAGTGGTAAATGATTTAAAAGCCATCCTTCATGGAATAGTTCCTTGGAATGTGGGCTGGAAATATTCATGGCAGGAAGGGCCAGCAAGAGGAGCAGCTCGAATGGAAGGGGAAAGAAAGGAAATATAATTAGTGTTTAATGATTTATTAATGGTTTACAAACACCTAAATAAGATTGTTCGGCTTGTATCAACAGTTGGAGGCAGTTAAAGGAGCCAGGAGTGTGGATTTGGATTAATGCTGGGAATTCCTGCCTTGGGAGCTGCTTCCAGTATCCCAAGGGATCACAGGGCTGGGACTGGGGAGCAGAAACTCCTCCAGAAGTGGGGTGTGCCCTGCAGTCTCAGGAATCACAGAACTGTGGAGTTTCAGGTTGGAGAAGTTCTCTAAAAGGGTCCAACCTCTGACCCAGCTCTGGCATCTTCCCCACTAAATCCTGTCCCCAAGTGCAGCATCTCCATGGCTTTTCCATCTCTCCAGGAATGGGCACTCCACCACTTTCCAGGCAGACTTTTCCAACCTGATGCCATGAGAACACAGAACTGTTTCCCAGAAGCTCCTGCAGATGATCAATGTGTCTTCATTAAGGGAAGAACAGCTCAGGCAGTCACCTGCACCTTGGGGATTGGCTTCCTGAAATAGAAATCCCACTTTTCCTGTTGTCGTTCCTTTGGATAATTCCACAGCACTGGGAATTCCTCCCAGGCCGACTAAACAGTCAGAAAGAGTAACTTGGAGTTAATTAAACACCTCAGTGATGTCCCACTCCCCCAGAAATGTGCAGTAAAAATGGCCCTGCAACGTTTGGTCCTGGAGGATAGAACGACTTTGATTTTCAGATGCTTTGCAGAGCATGAGGTGACCCAGAGAGGCTGAGGCACAGGATAAAGCACCACCAATCAGGGTGTGTGGGCTGCTTAATGAAGTGAAATTTCCAGCTTAGGTGAGGTGGTTCTTGCAGGCCCCAGCAGCAGCGTGAGGCGGCGGGGCTGACTCAGAGCCTGAGTCACTGGTGATGTCTGACCCAGCAAACAGAGAAATATCCAGGGTTCACATTATCCCAACCCTCTCTGCCTCCTGCTCAAGCTGCCCTTAAATCGTTCATTTCTCCTTGGTCTCCGCTGACAGAGTGGGGACCATTTCCATAAAATCCAAAAGGTTTGGGTTAATAGAGACCTTTACAACTCATCAAATTCCGCCCCTTCTGCTGTCCCAGGCTGTTCCAATCTGGCCTTGGGTACTGCCAGGGATCCAGGGGCACCCACAGCTTCTCTGGGCACCCTGTGCCAGGGCCTGCCCACCCTCCCAGGGAACAATGACTTCCCAATGTTTAATTTAAATCTCTCACCAAATGGTCAGTTTTTAATTTTAATTTACTGGCAGGGATAAGCTTGGTATGTGGTGCCTGACCTGCTGAGTGCAGGGTGTTTCTATTTATAATTATATTTATAATTGTATGTATTATTACAATCATATTTATATTTATATTATTATTTTAATTATATTTATCATTATTATATTTTCATTACTATATTTATCATTATTATATTTTTATTCTTATATTTATTCAGCTCACACCTTTTTGCCTAATAGCCAATGCAATCAGAGTAAATCAAATTAATCAGACATAAGGAGTCTAGAGACAGGAAGGGCTGTGAGGAGGATGGATGAACCACCCAAGTGTTGTGAGTGGCTCTGGACTCTGTTTGCTGGAGATGCTTGAATAAAACTCAGATTCCATAGGATTTTCCAGGGAAAACATGGTTTTCCTGAGTTTGGTGACTGCAGTGAAGAGCAGCCAATTTCCAACCCCCACTCCCACCTCAGTCACCTGTCCAGGGTCAGGAGTTGGACTCTGATCCATGTGGATCCCTTCAAATTCAGGACATTCTGCAATTTCAGGAGCCCTTTCTGAGCAGTTTCCTGGTTCCTGCTCAGTCTCTTCTCCCCTCAGCACGTGCCAGAGCTGCAGATGAGCCCAAATCCCTTGGGATTCAGCTCCCTGAGCCTGACACCACCTGGAGCATGCCAGGAGGAGTAATGCAGACAGATTTGGTTGGGATGGATGGTTGGGGCCATCCCAGGATCCCTCTCCCTGTGTCACTTCCCTGGATTTTGACTGCACACTCTCCAGCCCAAGCCGTATCCTCCAAGGAAGGTTGACTTGAACATTTTATTGTTGTCATAAATTTTAGCAACTAAGAGCTGAGTGAGTCAGCAGCTGCTGTTGGGGAGGAAAAAAAATCCCTCTGAGAGAACCCCCTTTGAGCACTGACACGGATCGTGATGTTTAAAAATAGATTAGAATTAATTCTGGTCATTTTTCCATATGGAGTAAATCTAAAGCCTTAAGCATGAGGCAGTTTTGGGGTTTTTTTTTTTGGCAAAACTCTTGATCTGATCTGAGGAATGTGTGGGCATTTTTCTGTTGGGTGCAAATCCAGCTGCTTGCACTCAGGAATTCCCCACTGATGCAAGCAGACAGTGGATATATCCCAGGGAATAAGGTCCTACAGCAGCATTTAGGGAAAGATGAGCTGTGCACACACCTTGGTGGGTGATTTAGGCACTCCTTGATGCTGCAGATGTTCCAGTGGGATGAATCCATGTAATTTGTCTGAAGGAAGAAGCAGGAATCTGGTTCCAACCTCCCTGACAAAATGGCCATGGAAGGTAAAATAATCCCATTGATTACCAGGGGTGAGGGAAAAATTGATTTTTAAAAATCTCCCATATGATTTGGAGAGATTGTCATTGGATAATTTGTATTAAACATAAAAATGGGGAGGATAAATAACAAACCTCTTACCAATTACCCAGGCTCCATTTTTGGCCTGTTATAAATTCCATATGACTCCTTAGGACAAATACAGTTTATGGAGCTGTAAAAGATGAGAAAGGCTGGATTAAAAACCCCTTCCTGCACCTTCTCTGGGCTGGGAGGCTGAAGAAAATTCAGCTCATTCTGGGTTCATTTCCATTTAACAAATAGATGTGCCCTGAGGAGAGGCTGCCTGGACGTGTTGCTGTGGTTATCATGGAATGTGTCTGACAGAAATATTCCTGTATTTCTGCCTAATTGCTGGAGCTAACTTTTGATGGGAATCACCAAAGCGCAATGAAATATCCACAAAAAATGCCTCGGAGGGCAAAAAACCTAATCATACCTTTTAGAAATTTGACTATTTATTTATTTATTTATTCATTTATTTATTTTCTGTGCGGAATCAACAGTTTCTGAAGTTCTTTCATTTTTCTACTTTGGTTTTCCAAAACTGTGAAGGAACGGGAATGAAAGCCATGCTCTATTCAGGTCTAATATAGTTAAGGCTGTGAAATACAACTATTTTTGAAGCAAACTCTTCACTTTTTTGCACAGAGCAGGTTGGTTTTCAGCATGGCAACACCTTGATCCTCTCATCAGCAAAACTGTTGTCAAAACATTCACGGCAGGCAAATCTGGCACTGCTCATTTCCAGCCAGCCCTGAAAGGTCAAGGGCTGGATCTACAGCTAAAAAAGGAATAGATAAATAGCAAATATTTAGTGTGTATCTCACAGAGAGGGTGACACGAGCTCGTGGTTGGATAAACACAAATCTCTGGGAGTTGTGGTGTTGATGCCTTGTGCAGGCTGCCCTAGAGCAGAGGCTGGCCAGAGCTCCAGAATAAAGCAGGGATGGATTCAAAGGATCTCCTCCATGGATCCCCCTTGGGCAGCACCAGAGCCCAGCCAGGGCTGCCCCCAGGATGAGCCCAAATGGTCCCAAAATGCACGAGCGCTGCCGGGGTCTCTCCCTGGGCTCAGCTCTGCTCCATGTGCACATTGCAGTTCAGTGGCCAATCCCACTGCAGCCCCTGCAGTCCCACCCTGCTTGTTTTTCTCTCTGCAGCCCACGGGGTTTGTGCTCCTGGGCTGAGATTGGGATCATTTGTCCTTGGTGCCCAGCTGGAGCAGGAATTGTTTTGTGTCCCTGCTCTGTGCACAGAGCTCACCATGCCCTCATGTGAAGCTCAGAACTGCACACTAAAGCAGCACAGAATCTAAACCAGAAAAGATGAAACCTGAGGTATCCGTGTCGGATCAGGTTTGCCCATCAAACTGTGTTGTGTCACATCCCATAATGTGACATGACAGCCCCACTTTATGTGTCACAGCACTGTGACACTCCTGAAAACATTGTATTTAACCAAAGTTTGGGAGACTCTGCTCTGAGAGGGGCAGTGTGAGATGAGGGAGAAAGCCAACCAACATTCTTTGATTTCCTTAAGTTTTAATAGCAGGGTGCAGAGGTGAAGTTTTAATTGGTAAATTCTTTCTGTGCTTTAAATTGGGTTAGAACTTCCTAACTTAGACTTGAGATCTGTAAGGACCCAGACTGGGTTGAACACTGAAGGTGGGTAGTGAAACAAGATGAAGGTAGCAACCCTTGGCAAATAGAAGGAAAGTTTGGGAAGATTCTTTGTAAATCTGGAGAGGGTTTGAGGTGGCAGTAAAGAACGGAAACTTCCAGAGCCTCAGCTTGAACTTTTTGGGGTTTTCATCTCCTTTTACATCACTCTGAGAACTTTCTTTTCTCCTCTACTGAAACTCCAGTGCATCATTTAGACTCTGATATTGAGGGAAATTTCCCAAACACTCCTGATCACGTACAATTACAATAAATACATGGACAGAGCTGGAAGTTTGATTTTCTCTTTGTTTCTTTGGATTTTATAACTCATTAAACTCCAACCCGACGTCCTTCACTTACATCAATTTTACTGCAATCTTTACTGAGCTTGCCTTTATTGATTCCAGTGGAGTTCAACAGGCATAAAATATGAAACTAAAAGGAGAATCAATTCCACATTAATTAGCCAGCATGCATGATTTTATGCTGCTTAATGACTCTTGTAATCATCTACAACTGTACCAAAGCGAGCAGTAGTCGGAGCCAGGAGGGCTGGACAGGAACAAAACCCTCCAGCAGTGAATTCCCACAATTTGGACCCTTTAGAGAGTGCAGCCTTTTCCATAAAAGATCTAGATTGGAAATGGTGACAGAGAAGGAGAGATTAGAAACTAGATAAACTCAGGCTGGATTTTTTTTCCCCAGTAAAAAATCCTATGGAATTTTTTACCCAGCCGCTTCTTGACTTCCTCAGTTTGAGAAGGACTTGCAGGATAAAACTCTTGGGCCCTCACCTAAAGACCACTGAAGAAGGGAAAGATTATTTGCAGCCCACTTTAGTGATTCTTTTGTTTATTTATTTATTTATTTAGGCATATTTTACTTTTCAAACCAGTGCAACACTGTGGAAGATTTTGCACTGCAGGAAGAGCCTCAGGGTTCTACCCAGAAGCACTGAGGGTTGAAACTGTGGTGTCTAAAAACCTTTGGATCTGGCTCTGTAACCAAATCAGTGGCTTTTACACTAAAATTATGGCAGAGGGGAGGCTTCTGCCTTTATCTCTTCGATGGCATTTCCCCTTATTTGTGCCCTGATGATTATTTTATTTGAGGACTGGTCTTCATTATTTTCCTACGTTATCATTCTAAAATTATTCTTTATATCAGTCCTCCTTATTCCCTTTGTGCTGTAGGACTCAACCTTAGGCTTGGCTTCTGGCTTAATATCAGAAGCCAAGGATAAGGAAATGTCTTTCAAGCCCTTTCCATGCCCTGGTGTTCAGAGCCCACCAGGAATCCACAGCTGAGGATGCTGTTTCACTGTTGGTCACACTCCCTTCCAAGGGTTCCTGCTCTGGCATCTTTTTGTGGGAAATTATCTGGGATTATTGCCTGCAGGGATGTTTAATTTCTGGCTGCAGAGTAGGGGGGATCCAGTATTAAACAGAATTTAATTCTCTTTTCTGTAGACTAGAACAGAAATACAGTGAGTGACTGAATTTTGTCTAAAATGGACATTCCTGAATGCCTGTGAAACCACAATCCTTTTTCTGTTTAATATTTACCTCTCCTTTTATCCCAGGACCACAATGGAGGTGATTGCTTGGATACAGATGACATTATGGTCTGTCTTTGCTGTACTTTTTCCCCCTGTAACTGTGCATTTACACATGAATGGGCCATTGGTTCTAAATGGTAAGGAGATCACAGTGAATTATATTCACTTTAGTGATACAGTGTCAAACTCAATCTAGGAGAAAATTCCACATCCTTTCAAATGGAGGGAACCATTTTAATTTGGATCGTCAGCAGCTGAACTTTCCCTTTCAGATTTCCACTGGTGGCACAAGTGGATGGGGCTGGGAGCTTCAGACACAAAAATCAGATTTCTCTGAAAGCCAGGGTTAGTCTAGGGACTTAAATAATACAAAAGAATCTGCTTTTTGTTATCAAAAATTAAAATAGAAAGGAAACTGATGTGCTTGATTGCAGGAAAAAAATGAGAAAGTTGTTGCCCAGAGAATTTATCGGCAGACAAATGAAGAAAATTGTTGCTGAAAGTATTTTTCTAGCAGCTCTGTGCTGGTTAAAGCAGTTGTCTCATCTCAACACTGCCCTAGCTCTGATTATTTATTGTGGTTGAGCTTCTCAAAGCATCAGGTACAGATAAATATCGTGTTCATGTGGGTGCAGTGTTGCCTCAGAGCTCCTGTTTGTCCTGGAGGCTTTCACATCCCTTCTGCAAGGACTGAATATCTGATTATCCAACACCTGGGTGACCTCATGGAAAGGAATGAGCTCCTTTGTACTTAGGGAAATTTATTTATGGACTGTCCTGGATCAGGATTTTTAGCTGTGAGGTGGATAAGAAATAAATGTAGGTCCAGTCAAGTTTATTTTGTCATAGCAGAAGCAGTTGGATGATGCTGTCAGGTGTGCCCCTTGCTGGCTGCAGCCTGTGCCAGTCCTCATCACCCTTCCAGGCAGGAATTCCTTCCCAAAATCCCACCTAGCCCTCCCCTCTGGCAGTTTAAGGCCACTCCCCTTGTCCTGTCACTCCAGACCCTTGTGGAATGGAACTGTGAGGGAGAAGGAACTTAGTAGGAAACTCCAGGCAGAGGAAGTGGGAAAGGACTTGGGATGGGAGATGTGAGACAGGGAGAACCACGAGAAGGAGCCCCATGGCAATCAGTTATAAAGCAGGAAAATAAATGATTATTTTTCTGGAAGTTCAGTCAGGAAAAGGCATTTGCCTACACGGCGTAGTGCTTTGCTTCTCTGCTCAGGTTCAGAGGGGAAATTTTAATTTTTAAATTCTTTCTATGGTTTTATTGGGGTAGAACTTCCACTGCAGGACTCTGGTGTGGTAACGAGCAGGTGTTATCCATAGGGGTGGGAAGCAGGGTGATAAGCCAGCTTGGGATAAAGATTTGATTTCCATGTCCCCTGGAGCCACGTTTAAGCACAGAGGCTCTTCCAAAGCTCTCAGAGGGGGATGAACCACCTTGGTGGAGGGCAGGAACATCCCCCACACCCTCATCCTGTGGCCATTAGGGCTGAATGTCCTGACCTACAATTTTGGCAGCTGAAATGAAACCCAACCTTTGATGGACTCATATCCAGCTCTCCTCTCTGATTCCTCCCTGACTCCACAGCCCTGCCAAAAGCCAGTGGAGAAAACCCCACAAGTTCAAGTCAGTGTGGGACCAATTCTGTCATTTTAATTCCAGTTTTTCCCAGTGGCTCCAGTGGTTTCAGGGATGTGTCACTCCTGTGGCTGCCCACAGCAGGGAACACAAACTTTTCTGTGCCCATGGATTATTTGGATGTGGTTTGTGGTGAGGGGAGCTGGGCTGTGGCACAGTTCCAAACCTTCATCCCATTGATTTTGGCTGCTCTGGCTCGAAGCAGCTCTGTGGAGGAGTTGGTTTCATTTTCATTCCTGTATTTGGGAATTGATTTAACATCAGACAGCAAAACTCAACTTTATTTGATCTGGATTGCTGATACTCGAAGAAGTAACTGCTGCACTCATTAAAAGTGTCCTAACCCCAAATACCCCCACTTTTAGTGCCCTAATTCTGATATTTTTTCAATTTATCCCATTTCTGTATTTTCAGAGTAACTTGCAGCCCACTGGCTGTGGGGTGAAGGAGAAAATCACTTTTCCATTTTAATAGAATTATTGATCTTTGTGCTGTTGCTATAAATCCATTTATCCACTGCAACAACATATTCATAAAGACTTCTTAATTTTAAGCCTCTTCTTTTTGCCTTCATTTAAATGTCATGACCGAGTGATTTATCAGGGAGGAATTTTAGCAGCAAAATTAGACTGTGGTACCACCTCAAGACACAATACATCAAAGACAACCAGCATACATTTTTTTTTGTCCCTGCAACTTCATTATCTGTCAAAATCCATTAGGAGTTTGTTTTCTCCTTATAGTTAAGGACTAAACAGTAAGGACTAAGAGATTTTTATATTTTCCACACTTAAGAATGTCTATTTATAATTATCTTCACAACATTCTGGACAAGACATCTAAAAATGTCTCCTAATATTTGTCTGAGCTCATTGTTGGGAGGTATTAATGACATTTCACTAATAGGAAAAAATATCAGTAATTAACTGTGCTTTTAGAAGATCATTGCATTTCCTATGCATTAGTAATTTCTTTTTTAATATGAAAGAAAGGTATTTTTGTGCTCAAAACTCAGCAAAACAAACATCAGGTGAACTAAATTCACCAGGAATGTTGGTATTGCCTGACTCAATGAATGGGATGTGATGATCCTCACGGATAACAGGAAAATAGAGAGGAAATTGGGCAAATAAGAACATTTTGGTAATCTCTGAACATGGTGTTGATAAATGTACATGTTTCTGTGAGTCACCAATGTGATTTCTCCCAAGATTTGCCATTTTTTCTATGGTCTTATAAACTTTCAGTAGACTCAGTGTTCTCTGTAACCATAATTACCTGAATTTCTGCCTGAAATTATAAATCCTCTCTGTGAGGGGATAATTCTACAGCCCAGCATTGAATGGTCTTGAAAAATTCTGCTTTAGCCTCTGGCTGCTGTTTATTTTGTCCCTTGTTTTCCTTCACTGTGGTGGTATCACTGCAATTTTAGGAAAGGCTTATGTTTCTGAACTTAGGGGAAAAAAAAAGGAAAATAGGTTTTTAAAATGGATTTTGAGGACTTGGAAGGCTCTAGTAGCCAATAGTGAATTTAGGAGAAATATTGCTGTGTTGGATATAGTTCAGCACTGTTAGGGGAGTCCTAATTTATCATAATGTGTGTTTAGGATGATTTAAGACTGCAGGAATCCTAAACAGGTATGGATCTGGGTGTCATGGAATTTTCTGCCAGGATTGGCCTCTGACTCTGGAGGCATCACAGGAAAAGGGATGGTTTAGGGACAGAGCTGTTGGACTGGGCCTTTTTCAGCCCAACAGACTCCTTTCCCTGCTGTATTCCTGAAAATGAAGCAAACATTTCTGCTTCTCTTTTATTGACTCCAGGAGATTTGATCAGCTTTGTATTAGTCAGTGAATCTTGATTTAGGCTTCCTTGGAAGCCTAGACAGAAGTCTTTGTGTACTTTAAGACAGCACAGGCAGAGATTGAAATGCCCTGTGATGGAAAACTCAGCTTAAGAGTCATTTGATCAAGGATAAGGGGAATGGTCTCTAAGGAGGACACTCTGGTATTGTTGATTATTTGTTTTCCTGAAAGGCAGCAGGAAGAGAGAAGTTGAATAGAAATATTTTATTTTTAACATTCAGATCCATGTTCTGGATGTGACCTTTCTTAGCAGATTGGTTAAGAATGAACATAATTAATGGAAAGTGAATCTCTTGTGCTGAACACGGATTTTTTGGCAGTCAATTCTGTGTCTGTGTGGTCGTGACTTTTCCTGCCTAAATTCCCACACCATTCCCAACTGATGAACTAAAGCCATTAAACTCATAAAAAAGGGCACAATTACGCAACAAATCTCAATCAATTATGCATGAGGATAAATATATTAAATGAAAGCTCTTTGGACGAGCTGTGAGCCAGTTAAGGACGCATTTGGTGCCAGTGCTGGAGATCCACATCCATGACAAACAATGCAATCTGCTACATTGGGAATGGATGGATTTGCATCCCATTATCACTTTCTGTTGAAGAGTCAATCTCATTTTCTGCTGTTTGAGGAACTCCGGGGTGTGATGTGTAAACATGGTGAAATTTAATCAGATGGCATTAGGTTTGTAGAAGTAAACAAAGCTCGGCAATAATCATGGCATATTATGGATTTCTGATTATTGCCATCATTTAAATTTAGTCTGATGCTGTGGAGCTCATTGCTGAAGAGAAATTGGGGATTTATTCCATGAGAGGCTATCTGAGTTTGGGATAAATCCCTTTTCCATTCTAGAGAGGATCTGGTGAGGAAATCAGGACAAACTGGACGTGTTCCTTGTAGGCACAAAGTGCAGGACTCAAATACACCTGGAATTCATGCCAACTTCCAAAGAACATCGAGGATTGATTTAATCTGACACTCACCCACCTTGCACTGCTCCTCTCCAAAGACTGGCAGGAGATGGGGCTGGGAGAGAGCTTTTCTCCTGCCCAAATTTATAATTGAGCTGCAATAACTCTCTTCCACAATTAGAGAATTTTTCCCAGCTCTGTCCAGTGTTTGCTCCTGGGATAAATGTAGGTGGCCACTGAAGCTGAGGAATACTGAAGAAAAAAATGAATATAAACAGGTGATTTTTTAAATCGTACTGTTTAATTAGATATTCAGGGACAATATTAAGAATTTTGGAGTACCTGCAAAGGAATTTACAGGTTATCCCACATGCAGTGAAGTGCAGGAAGGGGAGAGAGCTGGAGAGGGACTGGGGACAAAGGATGGAGGGACAAGACACAGGGAATGGCTCCCACTGCCAGAGGACAGGGATGGATGTGAGACTGGGGAGGAATTCTTCCTTGTGAGGGTGGGGAAGGGCTGGGATGGGATTCCCAGAGCAGCTGTGGCTGCCCCTGGATCCCTGGCAGTGCCCAAGGCCAGGCTGGACATTGGGACTGGGAGCACCTGGGACAGTGGGAGGTGTCCCTGCCATGGCAGGGGTGGCACTTGGTGAGCTTTAATGTCCCTTCCCACCCAAACCATTCTGTGATTCCAGGAGGGGAGAAAAGGCCCTCAATGGCTCAGTTCCATATTCTGAAGTGTTTTTATTTTGACATTCCACTAAGCAGAAGAGAGAGGCTTTCAAAGGAGTATTTCAGTTTGTCTGCAATGAGGACAAAATAAACAGCACCAGAACAGAATGTATGGATTGATTTTCACTGTGGCAGAGAAAAACCCAAATTCTGAGTTACTGCAAAAACTTTGCAGCTTAGGGCACTGCAAGGGAACTGTTGTTGCTCCAGTTTCACTGGTTTGTGTGTTTTAGCTGAAGTTGTGTGTGGTACTTTTGAGAAAGGAGCAGGGCTTGTGCCTCTGTAATGCAAAAGAGAAGTAGGCTGTTCATCATTATCCTCAGAAGAAGTTTATTTTAATGCTAGGTTGATTTTTCTGCATGTTATATAAAGTCCCTTTTCTATTTTCCAGATCTGCCAATGTGAAAATATTCCATGAAGTGAGAGACTGAAATATTTAACCCATTTTTAGAGAGCAAAGTAAAATTTGAAGAAAATCCATTAACTGTTGGAATTAAATTCATTCATACCTTTGATTTAAAGCTGTAATTTTGATTTTTGGAAATTGAAGCATGGAGGATTTTTGAATGATAAAATATTTGCTATTAAACACAATATGATGGTGTTCAATTGCTGAGTACTGATGGAGGTACTACAGTATGCACAGGGCTGTTTTCTGAAGTTTGGAGCAGGAATTTGAGCAGGAACTTAAATAATTTATCCCAGTGATTCTGGGAGGCTGCTGGGAGCCAAAGGAGCCAGGTTTCCCATGGGATCATTCCAGGGCACAGGGGATGTGGTGATGCCCAGTAGTTGCATTTCTCCCCGTGTGATGTCTTTTCATCAGAAGATGGCAGCAAAATCTTGTTAACTGCAGCCCTGGCTCTCCTCACACATTTCTACTGTCAGGGACTGTGGGATGCTGGGCAGGGTCTGCTGGAGCCAGCTTTGACCCCGTTTCCTTCTCCCGCCACCCCAGAGAGAGCCTGATGAGGTAGATCAGATGGGTTGGATCCTCTCCCTCCCTTGATCTCACAGGGCAGCTGCTAGAAAGGTGCTTCCACAGCCACTCTCTTCATGCTGGATGGGAAAAACAGATCCCAAAAATCTCCTTAGCCTGGAGCCAGGCTCTGCTCTGTGGGGCCCAGCAGTAGGAGGAGAGGCAATGGGCAGAAATTCCACAGGGAATTCCACCAGAACATGAGGTAAACCATTTTTACTGTGGGAGTGACTGGCCACAGAGAGGGTGTGGAGTGTCCCTCAATGGGATATTCCAGACCCCTCTGATGCCTTGTGCAGGCTGCCCTAGAGCAGAGGCTGGCCAGAGTTCCAGAATAAAGCAGGGATGGATTCAAAGGATCTCCTCCATGGATCCCCCTTGGGCAGCAGCAGAGCCCAGCCAGGGCTGCCCCCAGGATGAACCCAAATGGCCCCAAAATGCACGAGCGCTGCCGGGGTCTCTCCCTGGGCTCAGCTCTGCTCCATGTGCACATTGCAGTTCAGTGTCCAATCCCACTGCAGCCCCTGCAGTCCCACCCTGCTTGTTTTTCTCTCTGCAGCCCACGGGGTTTGTGCTCCTGGGCTGAGATTGGGATCATTTGTCCTTGGTGCCCAGCTGGAGCAGGAATTGTTTTGTCTCCCTGCTCTGTGCACAGAGCTCACCATGCCCTGATGTGAAGCTCAGAACTGCACACTAAAGCAGCACAGAATGTGAAACATAGAAAAGCTAAACCTGAGGCATCACCTCTGGACACAACCCAGTGCCACGTGCTCTGGGATGGCCCTGCAGGAGCGGGGAGGTGACACCAGTGACTGACCCACTGTGGGCCTGACCCATCCTGGAATTCCACATGGGATATGTGGAAGCTCATCTCACTCAGCTGGGGGAACTGGTGAAACTGGAAATGCTCCACTCTGGGGACCCCAGCCACAGCCAGGGCCCTCTGTGACATCCTGAGGGTGACATCCTTGGCCATGGGGGGAAGGCCCAGCTCTTTGTGTCATTTGGCTGCACCAGCATGTTTTGGGTGGTCTCTCTTTGCTGGGATCACTTGTGATGGACTTTTCCTGTGGGAGTAGCTGTGGGGTGGCCACCAGTGGGCTGTGGGTGGTCCCTGTCCCTGCCATTGCCCCTGCTGAGTGCTGGACTCCCTGCCAGGGGCTCTGGATCCAAACCTCAGGTTTTACCTCCACATTGCCTCTGCTTTCCAGCCACCAACCTTTGCTTTGCTCAAACAGTGCTGAATTTTGCATTTTGGTGTCTGTCCCCTCAGTTTTTGGGTGCTGCAAAGGCCCTGCTGAGGAGCTGAGGTTCAGCTGGAGCCAGCACCAAGCGTTTGCTGGTCGCTTTAATCTCTTTAATCTTCCCTTGGCTCCCAGTTGCTTTTTGGGAGCTGAGTGCTCCTGCTGGAGCTCAGGCTTTCCTGGAGGGCTTTGGCAGCACGCTGATGTCTGTCTTTCTATAGAAAGAACATATCCAGAGGCACCTTTCCTTTCTCTTCCCACAGAAAATGCCGACTGCACGGCTCTTCTGCTGCTGCTGCCACACAGAAGTGACATACGTTTTTAGATGTTTTAATAGGAAGTAATATTTGTGTACAATAATGCCTAGCAGCATCTGAAATATCATCATATGTAATTCATACAGCAGGCATGAGCTGAGCCCTAAATGTCTTCTTTTTCTAACATTTTTTTTCTTTTTTTATACCAAAATGGTCTTAGTTTAACTTCGAAATAGGCATTGAATTTCTCTATGGCATTCTGGGTATTTTCTTGCTAAAGAAGTGTCTGTAATTTCTGATCTGTAATTAGAACCCAATTTAATAATTACATGTCCTGCAAGAAAATGTTTCTTGAGCAAGGCTTTGTTCTTATGCAGCTGCTGGGAGCACAAAGATGGGGATTATAAGAAATAGTTCAGATGAAAACGAACTGGTAAGGGCAAAGTACCTTCAGAAGTGATCAGAGCTGCTGAAGGATGAGTGGAGTTGATCAAATTCACTTTTTATCATATATATTGTGGAGATGTACATCTCATAAGCATGCATGGCTTAAATCACTCTGGATGCAGAAAGATTAATTTTTGTGAGTGCTAATGACATTTTTTAATATGAAATTTAGCAGATCAAAGGCACTGTTTGAATGGCTTGTCTTTCCTCTGGGAAATTCCATAATAAAAAAAAGCTAAACTAAAAATTCCATATGAGTTTTCCTAGGGTTTCCTTCCACGAAAACCTTTATCAAGCATATTATTAACTTAAGGCTAATTCAGAATCATTTTAGCCTTAAACATGAATAATTTCAGACTGACCTGATGACAGGTTCAAATTCTTTCCTAACTATGAAGCTCAGCTAAAGGATCATATACTCATTTCATTAACTTCTTCTTCCAGGCAATATTGTACCTTGGAAATGACTTAATTAGTTGAAATTCATGGCAAAGGTATTTTGGAAAGCTGCCTGGACCAGGAGATGTGTGTAATACAGATCTGTATTTCTAGTTTGTGCTGGATGAATTGATCATATAAAAAGGTTTATTTCTTGGGAAGATCTTCAGGGAATGCTGAGAAGTTAAAAATCTATGGAAATGGCCAATTTCCATAATTGTTGGAGACAATTGCAGAGCTGATTCTGGGTCTCCCTACAATTTTTGCTCCCCTGCTGTGCTGTAGTGTTGATAAAAGGGGATAGCTTTGGGCTCAGGTGATTGGGAAAGGACAAATAATTTCCATTAAGAAGTTCAGCTGGTTTAATTTTTTCACTTAATTATAGAGTCATTAAGGTTGGAAAAGCTTTCCAAGACCATCGAGTCCCAGCTGTGCCAGATTCCCACCTTGTTCCCAGCCCAGAGCTCTGAGTGCCACATCCAGGAACTCCTTGGACACCTCCAGGGATGGGGAATCCAAACCTCCTTGGGCAGGCCCTTCCAAAGCCTGACCACCCTTTCCATGGAGAAATTCCTCCAGGTGTCCAACCTGAGCCTCCCCTGGCACAGCTGGAGGCTCTGTCCCCTTGTGCTGCCACATGGTCACTGATTTCCTCCACAAAACATTCCTCAGTGTCACTCATCATCTGACTGGTGACAGAATGTGTGGTCACAGCTGGCCCGGGCAGGTGGCAGAGCTCCCGGCAGATGTTTGCAGCTGCAGAGCACAGCTGGACACAGCCCCACGTGTGGCTGGGTAAGAAAGCAGCCTAACAGAGGATTTCCAGGTATGCAGAGAAGTGTGCTGGGAACTCTCTTGAAGGACTTGTGCTTAAATGTGGTCTGAAATATTAATGTGACCTCCTTTTGAGGCCAGGGGACTTTCTCTAGCACTTCCATATGTTGGAGACCCTGGGGACACTGGAAGGCTCAGGCTGGCTCTGGATGAACATGACAGTGTTGAGATATTTGCCCCCCAACACTGAGATGAGTCCAGACTTTCCTCCTTTGTCATTTCTTCCTCAGCTTTTGCAGAAGGAGATGTGAACAAGGACAGTCAGGTTTTGTTTTTCACCTCCTATCATGGGCTGAGGAGTCAAACCTCATGGATTTTTTTTCCCAGGCTGCTGCTGTACCTGTTCCTACTCTTCAAAAGATTAAATTGAAATGAAAAGCAGCAGCCCAAGCTGATAAATCCAGGAGGACGTTCCTGTGTCCTCAATCATTAAAGATGGATGTGCTCAGTCTGAATCTCCCTGGAATGGGAATGTGTTATTGGGCCTCTGCTTGAACTTCCAGGGATTGTGAGCTCATGACATGTTGCCAATCCAGGTCTTTCCACAGAGATTCCTTCAATTTCAGAGACAGACCCACCACCTCCAGCACATTTTGGGCTTTTCCTGGTGTTTTCCATGGCAAAGGGCTGAGTGAGCCTGGTGTTCTGTCCAGCCTTGTAGGGGATCACCTGCAGAACTTGGGGTCTTGGCAAAAAGGGGTGGCTGGTGTGACTTTATGGGGGTGTCCATGGTGTCTTCTGCAGGTCTGGCCTTGGAGAACTCCCTGTGACCCTTGGGATTGCTCTTGGTTTGGATGGAACCCCACCCAGCCCTTCCTTGTCCAAATAAATCGAGTCTGAAGTGCTTTGGATGTAGTCACTTCCAGTGTAGTTTTTGAAGCAGATTTTAGTGTAGTTGGAGCCACCTTGGGAAAATTCTGTCCTTTTCCCAACCCCAAAATGGAGTTGCAGGTGGATTGTGAGGACAGGAATTTGTCACATCAGGCACCTGCAAACACCAGCACGCGGCGACATTTTCATGGCACTGCAGGAAAATCCTGAGGGATTCGGAGGAGGAATCTCCTCCTCCCTGCTGACAGCCAAATTGCAGAGTGCCGTGGCTAATTGCACACTCCAAGTGTCTCCAACATTGCAATTCCATGTAAAAAACTGCCATCCTTGCCCTGGGAACATCACAAAGCCATGCTCAGCAGTCGAGATATTTTATACCTTTCACTGAACAAAAAGAGTGGCTTGTCCCCAAAAAAATGATGAATATGGAGTGCTACAACAGAGTGTTTTGGTCCTGTGAGAAGATTGATGGATTTGGGCAATGCTGGGGTTTTTTTCTCCCCCAACAACCAAGTTCTATTGAAAATCCTCCATTCAGCACCTCCCGAGAATTAATTGAGCTGCTTTCTGTGCCTTGGACTTATTTGCATATTTCAGCCTCCCCTTTCTAAAACCATTTAAAAACCCAGTCACTCTGGGAATCACAACATCCAAAGGCTGGGAAACCACCAGGTAAACACTCCGGTGTTATTTCCATGGAAATATTTCATTTTATTGTAATTGAGCAAGAATTAAGATAATATTTTATAGTGACATATGGCAATTACCACTCAAAATGTTTCTGAGAGACTTCTGAGTTGTTTATACCATTGCTGGAAGTGTTGTAAAAACAATGTGAAATTCCTCAGGAATTGGATTATTTGTTTCTATCCAGGGGATAATTTCCTGCAGCAGAAGTAAACTATTAAATTAATCACGCCATATTTAAAGGGCAGCATTTGCATTGGTCTGACCAATGAATCATAACCAACAATTTCCTTTTTATAGCTGAGAGGAGAGGAGAACACACAAAATATTAGGAAATGATCCATAAACAGCTCTCTCCTACAAATGACAGTTGTACATTGGGAATTTTCATTTAGGAGAACCAAAAACCAAATCCCAGCTTGATGAAGACCCCTGGAGAAGTCCTGGCCCTTGTTCCCTTTTGTGAGTAATTCCAATTTCCTTTTAGGGATGGAAAGTGGCTGGTGTGGTGTCCCAAACTGTGGCTTGGGTCTTAGTGGGTTTTTTTTGGCATATGGGTTGTTTTTAATGAATTCAGCACTTGTGTCTTTTGGGGAAATCTGGTTATTTTAGCATTAGAAAGAGTTAATTTGTGGAATTCTTTCCCAAGCAGTCACGTGAGAATGGCTATGAACATTAACCACATCAATTATTACTGAAGGATTCTTAGTCCAATGGACTTGACCACAAACTCCTTAAATTCTGCCATAAATTCTGAGGTTGCCATGAATTATTGCCATTATTTTCATGAGCTGGTGTTGGCAGCAGCATGAGAGATGTTCTGGTTCTCCCAGTGACT
Source organism: Passer domesticus (assembly GCF_036417665.1). Lineage (NCBI taxonomy): Eukaryota > Metazoa > Chordata > Aves > Passeriformes > Passeridae > Passer > Passer domesticus. The sequence continues at coordinate 2,015,298 of NC_087484.1, forward strand.
CGCTCCTGGCCTCAAGCAAAGCACTTGAAGTGTCCATGGCTCACCTGAAAAAGGGACAGCAGCACTTCTCTCTGAGGTGGAACTGGTGCCAGCCCTCCTGAATCAATGTCTGAGAGGTGCCTGAAGTTCCCAAAATGAAAGATACCTTCAACAATTCAGCATTGCTGGGGAAAAATCATAATTCCTTGCAGTTGATGCAAAAGGAGTTTGAGGTAGTGCAGTCACCTTCTGTTAAATGCAGAGAATTCCCAGGTTTCCTAAAAAATTGAAGGGGTAATTGATTATAATTTTTTTTGAGTTAATGCTGGAATCAAAGGAAGCTGACAGCCTGAATTTGTTATATCAGAGACAGATTCCAGCTCTGAAGTCACTCAGTGTCACCTTTGGGAGGCTGGGGGAAATGATGGCTTTTTGTGACAAATCTTTGCATGCTCCTGGTCACGGAAATGCTGCTTTTGGTGAGCACAGCTGCCCAAACTTCCTCTCCAAAGCCCCTGAGGCTTCCTTGTCCCCTCTGAAAGTGGCTTTGGTGAACATCTCCAAGTGTTCCAAGAGATGCAGGGAATTCCCCTTGGGATGGAAGGAATAGTGCAGGGATGGAGCTGAGGAGGAGTTTCTGAGCAGAGCCATCAATCCTCCTGCTCCTGCCTGATTCCTTTGGCAGAAAATTGGATTGTTTGGGGTTCAGATAAATCAGATCTTGGCTGCCTCCTGGCTGGCTGCTTCTGTAGGGGTGTGGCATTGGAGAAGCTCTTCGCTACACTCGCTCCAAAGGTGTCCAAGCCTTTTGTGCTTCCCAAATCAGTGCTGTGCAGTTTTGTACCACCCAGTTCCTAAACAATATGTATAGTCCAGGTTTCAATATTCTGCTTTTTTGATAATTTCTGGTTTATTTTAGGATTTTTTTTGTGTTTGTTTTGTTCCATGCATCTCCTGGGGAAGGTGAAGAGTGATTATGGCACAACCAGATTGAGGCTGATAACAACAGAAACCAGCTCAACTCTCAACTTTCCTGCTTCAAAATAAGATCTAAAAAAGCAGGCTAAGATTTTCTGTGGACAATCTCCAGCACCAGTTAAAGAACTGAATTCTTAAAAGCAGAATATAGCGAGAGTAAAAAATCCTCTTTTTGCTGAGTGAGGTAGATAGAATTATAGAGTGGTTTGGGTTGGGAGAGACCTTCAGGACCATCGCATTCCAAACCCCTGGACACCTTCCACTGTCCCTGGCTGCTCCAATCCTCATCCAACTTGACCTTGGTCACTGCCAGGGGCAGCCACAGCTGCTCTGGGAATCCCAGCCCAGCCAGGAATTCCCAATCTCCCATCCATCCCTGCCCTCTGGCAGTGGAGCCATTCCCTGTGTCCTGTCCCTCCATCCCTGTCCCCAGTCCCTCTCCAGCTCTCCTGGAGCCCCTCCAGGCCCTGCCAGGGGCTCTGATCTTTCCTGGATCCTTTTCTCCTCCAGGCTGATCAATCCCAGCTCTCCACAGGGGAGGTGCTGTCAGTCATTGCTCATCCCTAACACGACACCAAGGTCTGTTCTCACCACAGGCACGATCAGATGTTCATCCCAATATTCTTATACACCTGTAGGATTTTTTAAATAATCCTTTGAAAAGGAATATTGCACCTCTCCACAGAAAACCAGGAAAGACCAAGAGATAAGGCCTAAAATGCACTGAACAGCATTTCCAGAGGTGCTGCTTCCCATTCCAGGTTAGCTGAGAGAGCTTTTCCCAGATCCAAGGCAGACCAGAGATGCTCTCCCAGGCAGGAGAGCTGAGACTCCTCATTGGAAATTACTGTGCAGTGTTAACCTAGCTCATGAACTCTCCTTGTCTATTCCAATAAAACATGAAAACCACCCCAGATTGTGTTAAATCCCTGCCTTGGGATGAGATAAGGCCTCAGGATCATCCATGCCCAGAGAGCATCTGAGGAGGAAAATTGTATTATTGGTAAAACTAGAATTTAAAAAAAAAAAAACCAGAATATAAAGCACTGCATATTCCACCCCCCCCCCCCCCCAATTTATATTTTTATATTTTTGGATTGTTTTGCTTTTACCCTCCTTACCTTCCCTTCCAACTTTCTGAAATCCTTTTGGCTTTTTAATTATGCTCCAAATCCTTCCAACTGCATCAGCAAAAAGTGGCCTTTGGTGTTTGCCTCTTGTGGAGCTGGGGAGAAGCCAGATCCTGTCACTTGTGGAAGTAACACTTCTGGCAGAGCTTAAGACAGAATCCTGAAATATTGAATAATTGACATTCTTAGTTGCAAGTGGAGATTTTTTGTCGATAGGAGGTGGCTGCTCTGTTTGATGATTGTGGAGTGTCTGAACAGGGAACAAATCCATGTCTGGTGCTCTGCTGGAGAAGCTGGTGCAGATGGAAGGTGGGATGCACACCTGGAAGGCAGGGATTCTATTCAACAAAGGGGAGAGGGACAAGAAAATTTGGCTGGAATTGGAAATTAAAGCATTATTTAAATGTTTTCATAGATATAAAATTGGTTTAGAGGATAAAAGCATTATGGGAAGCAATGGAAGGGGACAGAGAGAGCTGGAAGATGAGCACAGGGAGGGATTGAAAGGAATAAAACAGAACTGGTAGTGGGTGAGTATTTGTAACAGAAATTACTTAAATTTGAAATAATTACATTTATTTTGGATAAAATATATCTCAGCCTGCTAAGCAAACATTGTTCATATAAAAATTTGAATATCATTTGACTGGAAATGCTGATAAATTTGTTTGGTCCCACCCCATTTCTCTACAATGAACTAATTTGGATTCTCAATCCATATTTCATGCTGGTTAATTTCATGTATGATAGGAAAAGCCATTTTTATTGCAGATGACTTCCTAATACTTGGATTCTTTTAGTTCAAAAATATATTTTTATATTTCAGGTGTTGATCAAGCACACCCCACTCCTGAGCAGAAAAGCAGAATTTAAAAGGAAATTTCAGGTGATTTTTGCCTACTTAGAGAATGCATGGAGCTATTTAACTGGGAGTCAAATAGATGAGCTGAATAATTAATAAAGTCAGTTTTTCCTCGCCAACTTTCTTAAGGAACTGCCTGAAAACTTTGCCTTTGAGGGCTGACTTTGTCTTTCAGAGAGAAGTTGTTTATTGAGCCCTTTTCAAGCTGCTGTCAGTACCTTTGACACAAACAGGGCTGGATGGATCCAGCCTGCCTGGCTGCCCAGGGCTGATCTAAATTCACCTGAAACCCCACTGAATGAACAGAATAGCCACGTTGTGACACCAGATTCCCATGGAAAAGCTGGAATTGCCTCTGGATTTTGTCAGCCCCGTAAAAAGGCACCACAAGCAGAAAGTGGCTGGGTGTGAGTTGGGGAGACTCAATTGCTGCTGGTTGGAATTATTGGGAAAGGTTTTGTGCAAAGCCTGCCCCTCCCAAACATTTCAAATTACTCTTTAAAAAAAAAAAAAAAATTAATCTTGCAGAGTAGATTCTCCCCCTGAGCATCCCTCCAGTCCTTCCTGCAGCACCCCTAAAATCCCACAGACTGAGGGTGATAGGACACTGAGTATCCTGGAGTGGCTCAATGGGATTGAAAAGCAAACATCAGCTTAAATAGCAGCTCTGAGCAATAAATTGATTTCCAAAGGGACAAAATAGATCTTTTTATACAATCTCAGGCTCCTTGTTTGATATTTAAACCCATTTTTCAATAATTGAAAAATCAACTTGAGGGGATTCACTCTCATGTGCACAGGAGGTTTCACACAGCCCAGCTGGCTTGGGCTCACTCCTGAGCTCCAGATCTTGCCCCAGCTGGGGAGGAAATCCTTCACAATCCTTTCTGATTGCCAAAAACGATGAGTCAAAGTCCTGACAGAGCAGCTCAGGGAAGATAACAGCAGTGCAGCTCAAACTGGAGACAAGGCTGGAAAGGGAACACAGGGACGGTGTGGAGTCTCTTACAAGAGCATAAACAAAAAATATTTAGAGCTCCCCACTCTCCTGGAGGATTAAAATGCTTTGGCAGGGAAATAGGAGGAGGTTTGGTCAAAAGTCTGAAAGGTAAAAAGTGGCAAAAGAAACTAGGAAACCACAGGGTGATTTTGGTTGAAAAGCCTTCCAGGATCATCGAGCCCAAGCTGTGCCCAATCCCCACCTTGTCACCCTGCCCAGTCCAGTCGCTCCTTGGACATCTCCAGGGACGGGAATTCCAAACCTCTCTAGGCAGTCCTTGAAGGAGAAAAAAACCCAATTAAACCAGCTTAGAAAACAACACAACTGCTTGAATTGTGGAAGTGAGCAGATGGCATTAATTCCTTGTGTCCTGTCTTTTCTGCAGGGAGCCTTTCTCACCTCAGACCTCTTCGTGGTGTCCTCACTTTTCTGTCACCTGTCCCTTCCAAATCTGCTGTAGATGAGCAGTTGCCCTTAATTTCAGCTTCTTTCTTATGTAGCAAAGGGGAAAGGCAGAGAAGAGGCTGGGGAAGCTCCAAATTGATCTGGAAATATGTACAGAAACATTTCCAGAGAAGAACTCACCTCCCAAAGTCCGTGTGTTAATTTCCTACTCCCTCTTTTCCTCTTTAACTCACAAACAGCATTTTCCATCAGTCGTGATTCTCTTTGGGAAAGCTTTGAAACAGGCAGAGAAAAACCTCTTTTCCCTGTGTGCTCCCAAATCAAGGCAGTTTGGAAGAGACAGAAGGGGATTCAATTTAGCCAACTCAGCTCGTGCAGCAGATGTCAAAGCACGGAGCTCGTTTGTCATCAGCCTTCGTGGGGAAAAGTTTGCTCTCAGAAACCACTGAAGAAAACAACCTTGCTTGTATAACAAGCCTCGTTGGCTGCTGGATTTTCAAGCAGATGCCTCCTTTCCTCAGATCAAATAGTTGAAATATCATCCCTAGCCAGGTAAAGGGAAAAAAAACTTCATTGTCTGCATCTTTTTCAAATGCAGCTGAAAAGCGCTTCGGGTTCTGTGTGGGCTTTTTTTTCCCTGTGTTTTCAGATCAGTGCCTGTGCTGTTCTGGCACTCCCAGGATCAGTGATAACAAGCAGGTCTAGATAAGACATCCAAATTTCTTTTTGCTGGGAGTTACGACTTGGTAGAGCTACAGTGCTCCCAGGATGTTCACTGGTACATATTAATTTATGGAGCATTTTTATTTATTTATTTGTCTTTATGGAAAAATAGAGTGTATTTATTAAAAAAAAAAAAAAAAAGAAAAAGCTTTCAGGGAGGATTTCTTAAAAATAACCCAGTTTTGTGCCTTTTTCAGTGATTTGACAGTTTTGGACTGCTGTATTTACACAGTTGATTCATGACCTTTTATGAGGTTGGACCTGATGATTTCTGAGGTCTTTTCCAACCTAAATAACTCAGTGATTTTGAGATCTGTGGGGCTCTTTGCTGAGTAAAGGAACTCCAGCTCTTAAATCCCATCCTTCATTTCCTGTGCTTTAATTACCTGTGACCTGCAGTGATTCAGTGTCACTTAAGAGAAAAAAGGTGCTTTATAAAGAAATCATTTTCCTCCCTAGAGTCCCAAAACATTGGTTTCACATCCTATTACCAACACAGGGTCGTGCTGTCCAAAAGACTTCTAAGGCACCCTGAATTCTGTGTGTTGTTATTATAAAGATAATGAAGTGCAGTTCTTTCAGCTAGTATTGTTTGCAGAGGGTGACTCCAGTAAATTATTGGGGAATAATTTCCTTTTAAACTGTGGTGAAACACAACCTAAGGAGATTTCATTTGTCTCACTGAAGCCTGTTTGAAGGTGTTATCTGCACAGGTTTTATTGGAAAAGGAGGAGTTGTTGTTGCACCTGGAGGATGATGGTTGTGCACCCCAAGCCCCGACTCAGGAATTGGGCTGAGCTCTGGATTTGGGAAGAGTCAGACAGGAAAGGTAAGTGAAGCTAAAGCTAAAGGATGTGGACATGAAGGTCCAAAGAAAATCCATCCTCCATCCTCGAGGAATGAGTTATTAGCATGGATGGAGGTTGTTTTTGGTAAAAGCCAAACCAGTTCTCTACGTTTTTATCCTCAAATAATTATTTTTTTCTAATATTAAAAAACCAAACCAAATCCTCTGGTGTGACCCATAAAATTTAAGGTAATGGAGAGCATAGAGTCAGGTGAGGATTTATTGGGCTGCTGGTTTGGCTGGGAGCTCCAGATCCCACCTGAGCTCCAACACCTCTGCAGGAACCCATCCGACTCTGGCTCCTGGGAGAAGCATCCCAAGTGTGGAAAAATTTGCATCCAAGAAAAATAATTGCTGGCTGAGGCTTTACTGAGCTGCTCCTGAGAGGTTCAGTGACCTCTGGGCTGTGGGAATTGAGTGAAAAACACTGGGAGAATTTGCTCTGCTGGGGAAACATCCACACGAACCCAACAAACACCAGGAGCTCTTGGAGATCTGCCTCCCTGGGCCTGTCTCACTTGAATGCAGTTGGAAGGTAAAAACAAACTTCAAAATGTCCAAATAATCCTAAAAGGTTCTCACTGCAGAGCCCCCAGATTCTTGATATAACAAAATTCACATTGGATGTCAAAGCCCAGCAACTGGTTTGTGGTTGCATTAAATCCAGGGCAGTCCTGGAACAGAAATCCAAGGAACAGACACTTTCTGAAGGCTGTAATTGCAAGGATTTTCTCCTTCTGTCCTTTTGGATGTAAAATGAACAGAATATATTTTGGAGATAATTTTCCAAATGTTTCAGTTAATTTTTCCCTTGTGCAAGTTGATTTTAAACTTACCCATGTTAATTATTACACATGCAAAGGCTTGACACCTTTCACTACACCAGGCTGTTCAGATAAGTCAGATAATCATATTTTTAAATTTTTTTAGCATGTCACATTGTAGTCAACAATTACTGAGTAGCTTTGTTGTGGTCAAGTGCCACAAAGCAGCAGCACAAACAAAAATTTCCAAAATTCATCAACAAATATATTGTCCTAAAAAAGTAGGCTAAAACCCAAGGCCATTTGTACATGAGAAGGTTCCCTACCAGAGCTGCTAGATCACTATTAATTTATTTGACAGCTTTTAGGCTGAGTTCAGATATTAGAGCTGTCATTGTAAAATACTTCCATTTTTCCTTCAACGCTGCTTTGAGATGCTGCTGCTTTGAAGCTGTGTCAAAGTAGCTCTGAATCAGGAGAAACTTTCCATTTTATTTTTTTGTAAGTTGAAAGTCTGAAGAGCCTCAATATGCTGTATAAAATTGTTCTGAGGATCGAACCTCCTCCTATGGTACCCTGGAGCATTCAGTCACTTTCAATAAATCTCTTTTAATAATTTCTCACTTGTCCTTATTATTACTAACAGCCAGAGCATCTCAAGGCAATGTCAGAGTAAAGGCTTTGGCTGGATGCAGGAGGAAGGCTTATTTGAAAGTTAACATGAAGGAAATGTAATCCAAATGTGAACTTTTTGGTGGAAAGTGACTGGGGTTTTTTTGCATGAATTTACAGATGGTGTCGATTCTGTCAAAAAAGTCTCAGTTTCTTTGATTTAAGAAGTTGTGTTACAGGGTAAGGATGTTGAGAATGGAGTTTGGGAGGTCTGTTTTTCTCATTTTTAAAGCTTTGCTTTCATTAGTTTTCTTTCATTATCTCTGGAAGTGCTGCATTCAGCATCTGCTGGGAATATCTGCCATTAAATATCTCCTGAGATATGGATTTGGGTTACCTGACTATCTCCCTATCCTTTAACAAAAATAATCAACCACAACTTTCCACTAAAAGCATCCTGTGAGTTTGGGGAAGGCTTTTCATCCACTTTATCTGGAGTTAATTGCAACCCCCTTTACTGATCCCCACAGTGTGGATGAAGAATTCCAACTGGATAATGCTCCCTTGTCTTCAGCTGGATGTCAGACTGATTTCCGATGGATTTATCCAGGGAGTGATCAAAAACAAATTCCAAGTGATTATCTGAATAAATAAATATAATTCCCGATGTGGAGTGAGCTGAATCAAAGCCAAACCTTGACCAACAAATCTTTCAGCACCTCTTGTGCTATTCCCAAGGTTTCTCCTTCCAGCAGCCTCCTTCCTGTGATCCAAACTGCATTCTCTGCCCTAAAATTGATTTCCTAATGAGATTTTTATTTAAAAATGTGGCAGCTGAAGGGAACCCCCACCAAGGCACTGCCTCCCCCTTGAGCCATCGTGAAAATATTTCATCTCAGGGCTACCCCACTACTGAATGTGCACTTCTTTCCTTGAAAATGTTCCCAATTCCCATCGAAGCCATCCTGCAGGAGGTGATGTTCCTTGTATCACCTTCCTTGTTTGATAAGGAAGGACAAAATCAGGAAGAAATAATTCATTTCTTTGTGGTTTTGTGCTTTTTGTTGTTGTTGTTGTAGGACTGCCAGGAAGAGTTTTCAAACAAGGTTTGGGGAGGGCGAGCGAGGCCAATTCTCTCTTTATGGTTGCTTTTTTCCCCTCATAAACCAACCCTCAGCTTTGCTACCAGTCTATCATGAAGGAGATTTAATCTCTATAAAGCTCTTGACAACTGCAGTGATAATTTCAGCCTCCCAGTTTATGAGATTATAAAAGGCACTTTTCCCTCACCAGCGTGAAGAGCTGGGTTTAGCCAAGCTGCAGTGGATGATTCAGACCATTCATTTTGTGCCTGAGAGAGATCCTGAACCCTGGCAGTGCCTTGTGACCAAGTTATGTGGTGTGGTTTGCAAAAAAGAGCCAATTTTATAGGAATTGTTGTAACACAATGAAAAGGATCTTTTCGAAGCGTAGCTTTCAAAATACACCCATAAAACAGTGCTGGTGGTTACAGGGTGACAGGAGCATGGGAAGAGTAATCACTAGGCTGCATTTAATATAAAATAATGGAGTTTATAGGATATTGGGACGGAAAACAGAAGTTTTTTACTTACAATGAGCCATTTAATGGAGCACAATGGAATTTGGAGGTTGGCATCTTCTCCTAGGTGATAGGACAAGGGGAATTGTCCTCAAGGGAAGGTTCAGGTTGGAGTTTAGGGAAAAATTTCTTTACTGAATGGGTGATTAAGCATTGGAAGTGGCCATGGTGGAACCACCAGTCCTGGAAAGGTTCAACAATGAGCAGGTGTGGCACTTGGTGATGTGGATTGATTGACAAGGTGGTGTTTGGCCAAATCTGAACTTGATCTTGGAGATCTTTTCCAACCTTAGTGATTCCGTGAGTTCTCAGAGCCTGGGAGCTCCGTGGCTGTTCCCTGCAGCCAGAGGTGTTGGAGCAGAGCAGAGGAGCCCGCACCGTGCCCGGGCTGGGCGTGAGGGGCTCAGGGTCAGCTCTGTCACCTCGCTGTCCTCACCCTCAGCAGCTGGGCCAGCATTCCCAGCAGACATTCCTGGGAGCAGGAGGAGAACAGCAGTGACTGGGGAGGTCATGGAGCAGAACCTGTTTTTCTCTGCTGCTGTCAGTCCTTGGTGTTACTGAGGGGAAAAGAGCTGGGAAAGAGCAGAGCCCAACTCTTGAGCCACGGGTTTGGCTTCCCCTCCTGGGGTTCTGGGTGAAGCTCTTGGATCTCCCAGGGTTTTTTGATTCAGAGGTCTGAGGAGTAAAAGCAGGAATCCCATTTTGAGGACTCAGGAGGGCAGGGCATCAATGCATAGTCCTTTTCTGTGCTCACATATGAAACCTGGAGGAAAGAAATTGCGTTTCCTGGTCGGTCAAACTTGGCTGAATCTGGTGGATGGCTCCAAAGGGAAGAGGAGAGTGCTGGAGGGAGATGGGGAATATCTGTGGGACTGCCTGCTTCTCAGTTTCTCAGCAATCAGGGTAAGAAGACTTCAGTTCTTCCCTCAGGGAATGGATTTCTTGAGGGGAAGGTGAAGCCTGAGGTTTGGGTCCTTTCCTGGGTGGTGGGACTCCAGCCCAGGATGAAAACAGACAGAGGAGTCGGGGAAGGCTCCCAGAAGGTCCAGAGGTAGAACTGGAGTCCTGACAATGCTGCAGATGCTCCAGAAACATGACAATAGCAGCAGATAAATATTTTAATTAAATATTTCACATATCAGTCGTAATTACTTCCAATTAGCGCTAATGAAGTAAGGATGGTGCAAACAAGCAATATAATCTGGTGATAAGCATTTTTTAATTAATATGAATGGCATGGATGGCACTAATTGACTCCGTTTGGGTTTGATTTTTTTAATACTTTGGTGTTGAAAAAGTCTCTTTTATTTTTTTGAGCTCCTTTTCCCCACTCTCTCCCTTTCCTTTCCTCTACTGCAGCATCTTTTGCTACTTGGAATTAAAATATTTTGAGTATCCCAAGCTCAGTTTTATCCAAGAATGTTTACTGTCTCAAATTTATATTTTATATAGTGATGAAATTAAATCCTTGCCTCGTCTCCATTACTGCAGTTCCCATTATTAACAGTACAACTGAAAATTGGATCTTTGTGAGACATTTTCCAAAAGCAAATGCACCATGCAGGAAGAAGATAAGTTCAAATGCCAAACCCATCAAACCAAATTTGAAATCTTCTCATACTCTCAGATATTGACATTCTTTATCAATATTTAAGATTCTTTTTAGGAATCCCAGGCACAGAATATTTGGTTCTTACTCTGATGAGGAATCCAATATATAACTGTCTACAAAATGTGGCTTTGCCAGGATGAATAAAGCCTTCCAAGTTATCACGAATCGTGCCCAGAAGATTTGTGGCGATGGTTTTCCCTGTTTTCTCTGGCTTAGGGTCTCCGAAACCCTGTTCAGGCCCTCATACTCTGTTTTACTTTCTCTTCAAACTCCTGATCTTGTGTCAATCCAACTCTTCTGTAAAGATTTGTAGGGGGAAAAAAAATGAAATGAAATCCAAGATTTTTACAGGTCCATTTTCCCCTGAAATTTTACACAAGAGTTTGATGCAGGGAACTCATCCACCTTTCGCAGATCAGTGCAGTAGTAGCTGGGAATTTTTTGGGAACAAACAACCACATCTAGGATTGGCCTATAAAGTTTTAGGGGTGGGAACACAAATAGAAACCCACTCCTGCTAATCACAGTCCTTTCCCTGCCTTTGGTAGCTTATTTTACAGTTGGATGGCCAACCTTTTCCTTTGATTTCATTTAATCAAAGGGATTTAATGTGGGATTTTAATGACTCCTGGAGATCCAGGAGGAGCTGCCAGTGTTGGTGTCTTCATTCCCTTCTTTATCAGTACAAAGGAGAGTGTGAACTGCTGCATTAAAGACAAACATTGATTAAAAAGATTTTTTTTTTTTTTAGTGCAGCCTCATTTAGTCTTTTGAAAGCCACCAGAGAGGATAATTCCATCATGCCCAGGATCCAGGGCTGATCCAGATCCTTAATTCCCTTTGCTCCCCTGGAACCTGTGACCATCAAGAACATTTCAACGTCAGCCCTTGGACAGGAGACCATAACTCTTTCCATTCCTAAAATTTAATATTTTTAAGACACATTAGGAGACAGTGCTTGAAGAGAACAAAAATAAATGAAAGCATAAAAATGAGTAACAATTATTTTCTCTGCCCGTTTGAGGTGAGCAGCGAGCAGTCATTGTCCTCATAAATCACCAAGTGTCCAATTTTGGGAGCAACAATTCAAGGAATTTCAGCCAGCAGAATGAACTAGGAGAGAGCAGCAGTTTTATTAAACATTTTCAAGACAGATTGTGTGGTTAACTGGCAAATTGGGGAGTCTATAAATAAAATATGGAAGGAGCAGCCAACTACGAGCTCCTTGTTTTACACACAGCTTGTCTCCATCAGTAAATCTGTTTTAAAAGCTGCTGGGTGGTTGATAAGAATTGTATTTTCTCTTTGAAATGATATCGTGTCATCCCAGCACCCAATCTCCTTGTGCTGGCGGTGTTATTGGGTGATTTGTTACAATAAATGTATTTGCTGCTCACTTTATGCTTGTAAGGACACATTTTCCTCCTGGTGGAGGTAATTAGACCTGAAATTCTCTCTCTGAGTGACAACTTCTCCACAGCCCAGGAAGTGCTGAGGTACCATTAAGGATAAATTTCATCTTGTCATAAAAATTGCTAAAAGTACTTTATTTTGCAGGAGGTCCACAAATCCTATCTACCTAAATGAAACTGGGCTAGAGAAGAGGTGGAAAATTACCTGGAATTTGTGAATTTCTTTTTTTAAAAATACTGGGAAACTTTTTGCTGGTTTTCCCTCATGGGTTTGATTAAGTTTTGCTGAGAAACTTAAGGAGGGAACTCAGCCCTTCTTTTTCTTCTGGAAGGGTTCAGCAGCATCCTTGTCTCTCTTGATTAAAGCCAAGTTTTACATGCTATTAAAGCTGAGTTTGTTTGCTACTGGTGTTTAATATAGGCAAGAAAAAAGCTGCAAAACCAGGGGAAAAAAACAGCAACAAAGATCAGATTTAGGCAGAACAAGAGATCTTAGACAACCTGCCCAATTAAAATTACATTTAAAGAAGTAATTTGAACCTGTGAGAATGGAGACTGTGAATTACAAAACGACCCAGCTCCTTGAGAATACAAAGCTGTGAAATTAAGGATCAATCCAAACTGGGACAGGGTTTTCCAAAGCCTTCCCTCTCCACTGAGCTGCTAGAGCCTATTTCAGGAGTCCTGCAGATTTTCCTCCCACAGTGGATAACCCAGGCCTGAACCTGGAAACAATGCCCAGTAGAAATAACATTTATTGCTGTTAATTCCATTCCATTGAGGAGGTTCCATCATCCAAGTTCAGCTGAGCAGGGCCAGGAACTGGATTTCCATTTGTGATTTGTGCCATAGCTCAGCCCTGTCAGTGAGGGATGGAGATTAGGAACTTCTGGGAATTAAGGGATCCTGAACAGCTTTAATGTTGCTTAAAAAGTGCTGGTTAATTTGGAGTATCCTTAATAATAATAATAGTAATTTGAGTGTCCTTATCACACCCAAATGGGAGGTTTGGGGAACGTGATCTCAGGATAAAGGGTAAATTCCCAACATTTTTAGGTAGGCAGACGTAAATCTGACAGGCTCAACTGAGGTCAAGTTCTAGGTGGAGAAATTAAAAGCCTCAACAAAAAGAGAAATTTGAAGCCTCAAAGAAGAGAGAAATTTAAAGCCTTAAAAAGAGAAGTTTAGGCTATTTAATAGATGCCTCCTTTGGATTTTGGAGTCTTGTGCTTCCAGAGGGCCCCATTCCCTCTCCATGCAGTCGATGGGATGCTCCCAAATGAGCATGGCCCAGGTGCAGCCCCCTCTGAGCTGGGTTTTTGGAGGCTGCTCCCTGCTCCTGGCACAGCAGCTGGATCACCCAGCCCAGCATTTAACTGCAGCTGGAGCTTGGATTTGCCTTTCACCCATGAGCCAGGAGCTGCCATCCAAACCTTGTGGATGAGAGCCCATGGGCAGAGCAGGAGTCTCCCTGGCCCTGCTCCACTGCAGCAGGATCAGGGCTGGAGCCAGAGCAGCTGCTGCCCTGGCTGATTTTGGGGCAGCAGTGAATTATCCCTCTCCCCACCCGTTATTCCCAAAACCTCTGTGTTAACAGGCAGCTCCGTGCTGGGGCTGCAAATGCTGTGCAGGAACATGAAAACAGATTTGGAAATAGAGAATCTGCTCCCAGGGCTAGAGAGAAGTTGCCAAGTGTGAATTCTCTTTTCCTGTGTGGCTTGAAATTCTGTGGAGTCAGTGGTTTGAAGGGACCATTGAGTCACAGAATGGAAGGGCCTTAAAGCTCATCCAGTTCCACCCCTGCCATGGCAGGGACATCTTCCACTGTCCCAGATGATCCAAGCCTAATCCAGCCTGGCCTTGGACACTTCCAGGGATCCAGGGGCAGCCACAGCTGCTCTGGGAATTTCATTCCAGTCCCTCCCCACCTTCCCAGGGAGCAGGGAATTATTTCTTCCTAATATTTAATTTAAATCTACCCTGCTTCATCTTAAAGCCATTCCCCCTCATCCTACAAGTGTGTGCCCTTGTAAAAAGTCCTTGTGGAAAGAAACAGGAGAAAGCAGATGAAAGTGTCAAACAGGAATATATTTCAATATGATTACATTGCCCTTACACTGGCTATGTATTTATATGTGCACTGTTAGAGGAAGGGCACTGCAACTCCAGAGTGATTTTACTTTTGTAAAAAATCTCCATTTACTCCAACACTCCTGCACTGCTGCAGCTCTACGGAGCCGTGTCAGTGTTATCTGGGAATTTCTGCAGGAGATTATTCCTGTAGAATTTGAATGGCAGAGTTTGTGTAGTTTTGCCAGCTATCCTTCAGATTTCCAGAATTTTCTGTTATAAAATAAAAACACACCTTCAGCTGCTCACATTTCTCCCACCTCTCCTACAACCAGAAATTTCCCAAAGTCTCTCAGACTTGCAGAAAACAGGATGGATTTGGATCCAGAGGATCCGAGGTGTTGGTTCCAGACTTTTCTTCTGACAGGGATTAGGATTTGCCCCATCCTGGCCTGGAATGTCTCCCTTAAACCTTCCATGAAGGCACTGTCTTGGGTTGGCAATGCAAGCTGTGGCTGGGGTGTATATTCCATTCCCATCTGTCAGAGCTGGGGCAGTTCTCTGCTGTTCATGGGGCAGTTTTTTCTTTATCTCTCCCACAGCCAATCCTCCCTCCAGGAGATCTCTGCTGTCCATGGCCAGGGAGTGTCCCTGCATGGCTGAGAAAATTCCAGCATCCCATGGGGAGATGCTCCGCCCAGGGGAGGAGCCAAGCATTCCTACCTGGATACAATCTGAGTCTGGGACAGCACAGCAGCCTTTGCCCACTGCATTCCCAGAGGAGCAGCTTTCTCCTGCCCTGCATTCCCAGAGGAACACCAGGCCCATCTCCAGCAGCCCTGGAGCTGCAGAGGAAAACTGCAGCCTTGTGCAGGATCCCTGCTCCAGCAGAAGCACAGCTGGCACTGCAGGAGGGCTGAGCCCCCATGGGATGGGGCTGTGCCACCACCCTGACCCACAGGGCTCAGCTCCTGAACTGACTCTGGCTGTGGTTTTTTGTACTACTGTATTTTAATTTTTATTTTATTCTTTCCCTAATAAAAACCTGTTATTCATACTCCCATATCTTTGCCTGAGAGGCCCTTAATTTCAAAATTATAATAATTCAGAGGGTGGGGGTTTACATTTTCCATTTCAAGACAGGCTCCTGCCTTCCTTAGCAGACACCTGGCTTTTCAAACTGAGACAGGCACCACAAGAGTTTTGTGTAGACCCAGCTTGGAAAATGGGTCTATGAGGTCACCCTGTGATGCTTTTTGCCATCTCCAAAATTAGGAAACAAACACCTTCATTTCCTGCCACCTCAGTCTTGAGTTTTGCCCCCAACCCCTGAGATCTCCTGGGGTCAAACCAGGTAACCAGGAACCGGGGAGTCAAAAGTGCAGTGCGAAATTTCAAATAACTTTTAATTAATCTAATTAAAATTAATTGCTTCTCCTTCTTTGGAGAGTCTGGACCAGGATAAGCATCCCCATCTTCCACATGCAGCCCTTCATCTCTGCTCGTGTGCTTTGAAGTGAGTTTTTCCAGCTCTGCCATCAGCTGAGAGGTCTATATTAAGTAAGTGGAGAAGCTCTGCTTGTCTCTCACATCCCAGGATGTTTGGCTGAATTCTAGCATCACAGCTTTAGTAGAAAATGATTCATTAATGAGGAGATGCAATAAAAAAGGCAAAATGTGTGAAAGCTCTCAGGTATTTTTACTTTCCTCTTTAATGACTGTTCTAATACGACCATTGACTCTCTATTTTTTTCTCTATTAACAGTTTTGTTATTAATTTGAGGTCAAATGGTGTGAAAACCCAATATGTTTAATTTTGTATCTCTATTTGTGCTTGAGTCTAAGTAAAACTCTGACTTATTTAAAAACAGGGCTGTTCCAAAGGATTAACAGTAGCTCCAGTTCCCGTTAAACTTTTTGGAAAGGCTCAATCCAGCCCTCGTGTCCATCAAAAATCAGAATTTGCCACAAGTTCCCCTTGGAGCTGAGCAGTTCCACCACACAGGAGATGATTCCTGTCACACCTGGACAGTTTTTAAAGGCACAATCCTGATCTTGAAGGGGAATTATTGTCAGCCAGCTGCCCCAGAGTGCCTCTCACATGATGGAATTGTGGAAATAACAATAATCCATCATCTACACGCCTTAATTATCATTGCTTCAGCTTTTAATTATTGAAAGGTTTGATGACAAGATATTCCTTAACATTTAGTAAAGTTAAAATTCCTGGGATGAGACACAATAATTGAAAATATTCATGTTGTTCGCATTGCACCTATTTAATTGTTTTGTTTCTTTATTTGGGTTATTACAAAAGGGAAATAAAAAAATCTTGTTTTTAAAGGCATCTTCTTCTGCCAGCCAACTTTTCACCCTCAGTGGTCCCGCAGTGAATGAATTATTGGGGACTTATGAACATATTAATCATCTCCATGGAAACAGTTTGCAATTTCACAGCACAGGAGTTTGACTTCCCTGCATGACAATGAAAAAAAAGGAAGGATCTGAAAAAGAAGAAGCTGAGGAGAGATGAAAACCCCTCCAAATTTAGACCCAAATTTGGCAATAACCACTCCTGCTCTGGGAGAGGAACCAGCATTTCCAGTGCCCCCAAGACCTCTGGAATTTGCAGCCAATTCAGGTTGTGGATCCTTCAAAAGACTCAACATGCCCTCCATGTAGGGCTTTGCAAAGGGAATTAATTCCTTTTTTTCCCTCTGCAATGGTGTTATTTAAGGAATCAGCTCTCTGGGATGTGCTTGGCAATGGTTTGAAGCTGGAGACCTCAGTAAATGAGAGAGGTTTTGCACTGAGGAAAAGGTGTTTGGTGTGAGGCTGGGCACAAGTGTGGATCAATAACACAAATATCAGGGGTTCGGGGCAAGATGGGGAAGGAAATAATGAAATTTTAAAGCCATTCTGTAACACAGCAAAACTCAGAGAGAGAAACACCAGGAGCACAGTCAGACAAAATTTTAAACTGTTATTTATTGGAATAGTGGAACATTGTTGGAGCACTGGTGGCTTCCTCCAGCAGGGCAATGTCCCTCCTGTGGGAACCCCGAGCAGGACACAGCTCCTGCTCCTGCTAACACTCCTGAGATCCCATGGAATTCCACTTGGATCCAAGCTTTAATCCCAAAACACTCCCTGCAGAGTGTCAGGAGGGGCTCTCTGCCATTCCAGGAGGGCCGTGGGAGGCAGGTGGGTGCCTGGAATTCCCAAACTGTGGGAATTTGCTCTGTTATCCCTCCCACCCGTGGGACCTGTGCTGCAGACCAGGAACAGCTGCTGCCCCTTGGGGAGGAGGGGCTGTGGGAAGGGAATTTAGCAGAGAAGGAAGGGAGGGAGGGGGGAAAGATGAAGCAGAGCTGTTTGTTGGGGTGTGGAATTCATATAATCCATGGATTGATGGATACAGAAGAATTGGATATTTCTGCTGGCCTGTTCCTAGGAATGGGACAATTGCTGTTTTCAAGGTAAGGAGTTTGGATTAGTTTTTTGGGGTTTTGTTGGGTGGGTGTTTTTGTTTGGTTGGTATCTTTTTTGTTTTGTTTTACCTCAGTTTAGGCTGGGGGAACAAATCTGTAATACACTTTACTTGCCAGCTTTGTCTAGCACTTCATAGATTTCTTTGGAGATTTCTGTGTCATGTTTCCAGCGTTTTAGCACGAGGAAATTCCACATGAAGCTGGGAGGAATTGGCCTATATCAGCCAGAGCAGCTGCTGTGATGAAGGCAGGCAGAGAGATGAGAGAGGAATTTTGCTGAGGTGAATGGTTAATATGCTTTTGTGATAATAAGGGGCTTATTTATGCTGCATTAATATTTTGTACCACTGCTGTCTGCTTTAATGTTTAATCTCTCTGCTGAAAGCACTGAGAAACCCTTTTTAGCACAGTGGTTTTGCTGTGCTGGGAGGGACGGGGCAGCTTTTCCTGAGCCTGGAGAGAGCTTTGGGGCTGGGATTTGGCACCTCTGTGCAGCCCTGCTGGGGCTCCTGGGCATTGCTGGGCCTCATCCTGGCTCCTCACCACCAGGAACAGTCTTGGGATCATGCAGGGAGCAGGAGCAGGTCTCACACTGGATCACAAATTATCACAGGCTTGGGATGGGTTTGGCTGCCCTGCTTGCTCATGTGCAAGGGCTGTTGGAATAAATCACACGACTCAATTTCCTTCATGGTGGAAAAAGGCCATTCTTTACTCACAGAACTCCTTTTATCCAGTTTTATAGACCTGTGTGTGACTCCAATTGGTCAGGAGCTTTCTTGCCAATCACTTTATTGGTTAATAACAAGTTGTTACCCTGTATTGATTGGTCACTCAAACCCCTGTGTGTACGTGCCTGATTGTGTTTCCAGGGCTGCTTTCCCTCTGTGTTTTCCTATTTTGACAAGCCTGGGCAAAAACTCCTGTGTTGAACTGCATTTAGTAAATTTACAATCGATACAAACTTACCTTTTTAAGAGACTTTCCTTTTTCCTTGCTTTAACTGTATTAAACTCTGCACATTTACCTGTATTGAACCTCCGTGCCTGCTTCCCTTGCCAAAGGGACTTTGCATTCCTTGTCAGGGCTCAAATATTTGTTCTTTAGGAATTAGCTGGACTTCATTTGGACTTGCCATTTAGTTTGTAATACCAAGAGAACTCGATTTTCAAGACGAATCAGGCAGTTGTGTATTTAGTTCTACCTTGATGCTGCAGCTGTTGGGAACTGATGATGCCCTGAGGCACAGATGGGATCTTCCCTCTAAGGAAAATCGGGGAAAAAAAACCCCAACCCAGTTCTTTCTGGGACCTTGAATCTGTGAAAAATCCCAATTTTTTTTTGGTCTATTAACATAGATTTCTTTTAGGAACTGGGAATAAGGGAAAAGCCACCACAGAACAGAGAGGAATTGGAAAAGCTTGTCAAGAGGGTTGTTTCTCCTTTATATTCCTTCCAAGTTTTCCAAGCAGGATTGAAGGTGGCACCTGAAAAAGTGCTGCTCTCATAATTTGATTAAAAAACAGTTTGCACCTGGTATTAGGGAAAAAAAAAAAAAAAGAAGGGAGCTTGGGATTAAAAAGAAGTGAGATAAGGGAGCAAGAAACCCGGAATAACAATGTGTTTAGGGGTGTTTTTACAGCAAATCCCAGGATGGTCAGGTTGGAAGGGCCCACAGTGATGCCCTGGTGCCACCTCCCTGCTCAGGCAGGGTGATGGCACAGGATTGTGTCCAGAGGGCCCCAGAGAGGGACATTCCAGGAGTTGGAGCCTTAAACAAGCTGACAAAACCCCAAAGCAGAGCAGACCCAGCTGTGCTGGAGGTGTGGGATGTGTCTTTAGGGCGTCCTGCAGATCTGGGAGTTCAGACTGTCCCACTTGTCTGCTCAGGAGTCACAAAGTTGATACCCCAGAGGCCATGAAGTTCCTTCAGGATAGTGTGATGAGAACCTTCAGCCTCCTTGTAGATTTGAGCTGCGTGCTCAGAGCCCTTTGTCATGAGGGAGCTGCTTCTGGATGTCTGCTCAAGGCGAGAGGGGTGAAGTAGTTGGGTATTTTTAGCTCTTTTCCATGCCTGTGGTTTTTATATGCTAATCTGTTTGTTTCTTTCCAGCCTTTGGAATATTCATTCCGCAACATCTAAAATTTGACACCTGCTGTAGCTTGTATTATCACTTTCACCCTCAGAAACCCAGAAATTATTAAGGTGGAGTAATTGCTATCCTATTATATAATAACTACTTTAATCCAGCAATCATAACGTGATTTGAAATGAACCCTTTTGTGCCATTGATTTTGGAATAATTACTGTTATATTGTACTTCTGCAAGAGTTATTCTCAGTTAACCACTTGAAAATAATACGCTCTACTTATTGAAAAAAATAAATCTGATTATCCCCCAAAGCTCAATGTTCTTTCTACATCTGTGCCTCAATTGTCTGCTGGTGACCTGAGATGCTCAAACAGGCTCCTTCCTTTCTGTAACTACTCCAGGAAATATCCGTGGGCCAAATTCCTCCTTCCAAGCAAACTTTTTTAGTGGGGGCTTTTCCCTCTGAACAAGGGATGTGGTCACTGTTCAACCCTGGTGGGCCTGACAGTTGCTTAATCAGGAAAGAGTGATAAAGACTCAAGGAAAATGCAGGATTTCTTTCCGCTTCCTGCCTTCAAAATCTAATTTTCATTTATCTTTCTATATATATAAAAATTTCCAATAAAACCATCAAATTTGGTCAAATGATGTTTTGTCCCTTTGAAGCAAGACTGATCTGGAAGGAGGTGCTATCCATATTTAAAGATATGAAGAAAAATATCCTGTGGTTGTTGATTATCCATGGGAGCATTGCCATTTTCAGTGTTTTGTCCTTCTGGACTTATAAATTCTCTCTGGGAGATGTTTTTTTTCAGTAGGGGAATCATGGAAAAATTGTGCCTTCTCAGCTTTTTCTGGTTCCATGGAAGCTCTGGTGTGGCCTCTTCCCTCCTGTGTTGCAGAATGGAGAGGAGGGAAGATGTTTGATTTATTTCCTTTGTATCTTTCCTTGCTGGGAGAGCAGGGATGAGTTTGGCTCCTTTAGTCATTCACCAACCTTTGCTGAAGAGATCAGAGGTGTGACATTCTCTGTCTGAAAGTTAATGAAACATTGATAAATTAAAAAAAAAATTAGAGTGGAAGCAATGTCAAAACTCTAATATTTTCCTGAAACATGCATTTATCTGCGGCTAATGCCCAGAATGAGTGAACAGCTTCGTGTCATGGAAAACTCAAAATGAAATCCCAGCTGTTCTTTGAGTCACCCTTGTAGTGGCTGCAGAAGAGACTTGTTAAAAAGAGATCTCATTTTTCCAGATTTGATGCTACATGGACAAGATTGTCACATCTTTTCAAGGCTGCTCTTTTCAGTGAGCCCCAGAATATGGGTCAGCAAACTTGAGAGCACATGAGCAGGCTGATAAAGCAGAAGTGAAAGACTCACTAATGTGTCAAGTATTGATGTTGCTGCAAGCTTTCCCTTGTCTCCTGCTCAGTGAGTAAATAATTCACCAAACTCCTGTTAGTCCTCGTGCTGATACTGAAGGGTTTTTTTTATTGGTTTATAGATTTAATCTGGGAGGAGTTTTTGGTGGTTTCGGAGCTGTGGTGGTGGGGTGTGTGCTCCTTGGCTCTGTCCAGTTTTGCTTAGGTTGTTTCCCTCACTTTTTCAAGGTGTGCAGATCTGCTGTTGGCTCTTCCTGAAAGGTCAGGAAATTCCAGTGATTGAGCAAAATGCAGCATATTTTAAAGCACAGCTCCAATTGTTAATGAAGTGTTAATGAGTCATGATTGAAAGTGCAAGGGAAATGCTGATGGACTCTCACTTGTACTTTTCCTACTGTGTGCAACAAAAGAAAGGGATACTAATCTCATCCAAAACCAGAATTCTTTTATAGACCTACACCTTCCCCCTTATTGCTGCAGCACTGAGGTGATGTTTTTAGGACAGCTCAATTCCCCCATGAGTTTGGGATCCGTGGAGTGTTGACATTCCCACCCAGTCCATGGCAAGTCCACAGTGGCTGCTCCTGCTCCGTGTGCTGGTGGCTCTGTCTCTCTGGAATGTGGTCAGTGGCACGGAGGGAGGTCCAGAAGCCTTCCCATGTTTGTCCTGTTTATCCCTGCGTGGCCCAGGTCGCTGCCAGAGGCAGGCAGGGTATTTATAGCTGGAATATTTGATGTTCGCGTCGCCTTCCCGAGGCCATGTCTGATTCCTTCGGGTTCAGCGGGCTCCATGAGACTTCTCCTGGTTTTTGTGCTCCAGGCGCAGCTCCCTGAGTCAGTGCCAGCCTTCCCTTGGTGCTTGCAGTGGATTTTCCTTTAAAATATGCATTGCCCTTTGGATTTTGTGTAGGATCAGCACCTCCTGTGTCTGGCGCCCTGAGGAAGTTCAAGGAATGGCTCCTATTGGATCTTCATTCCCTTGTTTCTGTCCCTTCCATTGAATTAACCATGGAATTATTTACAGCAGCACTTTTTGAGCCAGGCCAGCCTGCAGTGCTCAGGAATTACTTTAGAGCTGCTGGGAATCTGTGTGGTGGGAATTCTCTGGATTTGGGAGACGGAGGAAGCACAGGGATATCTGTTCTTCAGTGCTCCCCTGGAGCCAAACCCTGGGATGGAGATAAATAACCCCTTTTGCTGTGTCCTCACTGACCCTTCCTGCTGGATTTTCTGCTTTTCCAAAGGAAAGAGCTGCAGATTGCCTCATGGGAATTTCTTGGGTTTCAGGGTTTTTTCACCCCTTAAAAAATACATCCATTAAGTGTCTGGGCCAAGGGCGTTCATTGCTGTTCAGAATTTAATTTAAAATCATGTTTGTTCAATCTTCCCATGAAGACAATGAATTCAAGTTTCAATGCACTCTGGAAGCCAATGATTACATCCTTTTTTCTTTTGTCCCTGTGATTTCCCCAATAATTTCCTTTACTTTAATCACCATTTCAGTCCTTTCCTTGGGTTTTATTTCACTTGTTAGGAAAAGGAGAAAATCAGCTTCCCATTTTTCTGTTGATTCCTGAAAATTGTGGGAAATAGGTGGTAAATAGGCTTTAGGATAAGGAATTTCTTCTTTTTCCATGGATAAAGAGGAAGAGGTTGATGTGTTTGGGTTTTTACTCTTCCTTTTTTGCTTTACTTTCTTTTTGACTTTATCCTGATGCTTTCTTTCTCTTTACCTGCCAGAACTTTGGAATTTCATATGTTAGTGCCAGCATATTTAGGCTCAAGTTTAACAAGAGTTAAGTGTTAATTTGGTAATGGAGACAAAGACCCACCAAAGCCCGACCTTGATGAAAGAAGCTGTTGGTGACCAGGGAGGATCAGGGCCCTCAGGGCAGTGGGAATTAATGATTTTTTGGCCAATCCAGGTTCTACCAGGCCATCTCCACCTTTGAAATGCACTGGTTTCCCCATCCCAAGTCCTGGAATTACATTCACCAGCCTCCTGTACCATGCCCAGATTTTTTTCTCCAGCAGTGCCCAGAAGCATCTCTGGAATAATCCCGTTCAAAATTCATTGCTTTGTAATTTTAACTTGAACCCTAAAATGCTGAGACAGCTCAGTGTGTCTGGAGCCACTCTCTGAATCCCAAAATCTGACCCATGACTTGGTCAGCATTTATCCCTCCAATGTTTTTGCAAGGAAAAGTTGTCTCTAACACTATTCTAGACAAGGTTTACAAGGTTTCATGATTAAAAATGCATTTTTATGCTGTTTCCAAAACACCACTTTCATTTTATTGCTAAAGTGGTATAAATTCCACGGTGAGCACTCTATGAAATGCTATTTATAGAAGAAATAAATGTAGCTGCAGCCCTGTGCTGGGGTTTGCTGGCTCAAGATGAGCTGTATTTTATACCTGGCAATTATGCCCAGAAAACCAAGAGAGAAAAAAAATGCTGTTTGAAATGATTGTGGGGTTTGTGTGGCCCTGTGGAACATCCAACAGCGGCTGGTGAGACCTGCCAGGATGATCTGAACTAAAAAATCAGGATGGCAGTAACAAATTGTCCTTTTCTGCTGCCTCTTGTAATTCAATGATCCATTATTGCTGGAATGGGGATTCCAGAGGAGGCAGCAGCTGCAGCCTTTGCTGGGAATGTGGGCTTGGAGATGTTCCTGGAATGATTTAGGGGCTGAACTCTGAGTCAAGTAGAAGAACCACAGCTTCCACCTCGATCCTGTCTCCTGAGCATGTTGGGGAAATGCTGCTTTTCCTGGCAAGGGAAGGACTCAACATCTGCCAGGGAAAACGCAGTGGGAATGAGGAATTTTCCTGCTGGGGAGAGGCAGTGCTGTCCCAGGGGTGTTGGTGCTCAGTGGGGACTCGGGGTCCCTTTGCTGGCCCAGGTGACCTGATTTTGTCACTTAATTAAGGCTCAGTTTAATGGTTTTAGTTGGGTTTGTGCTGGTTTTTGACAAATTAATGGTCATAGTGTAGATGTGTAAATAAATTACCAGCAGCACTTTGCACCTTATCCTCAATTTAAAATGAAAATGAGAAAAAACTACCAAAAAAAATCAAAATCCCTTAATACACCCAAGGAAAAAGATCCCAGCTGAACACTGCCTTTCATTTAAAAATTCTTTTCCTATTATTCTCACTCAATTATTATGGTTTTTATGATGAGATTGGAGGACCTCTGCTGAACTTGAAAAATCAAAGAAAACAAGGGTTTGGGAATGTGGGGAGCCAGCCCTGTCCCAGGAACACCACCCAGCTGTCTGAGAAGTTTCAGTGCAGCCAGGTTTTATTTTAGTGTGCAAAATGTGACATCATGTGTGGAGGAAGGTTCTAAAAGCAAATGAAATGA
The DNA here is from genome assembly GCF_036417665.1 of Passer domesticus. Taxonomy (NCBI): domain Eukaryota; kingdom Metazoa; phylum Chordata; class Aves; order Passeriformes; family Passeridae; genus Passer; species Passer domesticus. The sequence continues at coordinate 2,039,634 of NC_087484.1, forward strand.
TGGCAGCTGCTTTTATAGTCACTTAATGCACAAGGTAACTATTTTTACATGTCCTGTTGAAGGAAAAGAATCCATTAAAATACAATTTTCTTTTTTTTTCCTAAAAAAATCTTTAATCCAATGGCAGATTTGTTGCAAAAAAAGGAAAAGCCAGGCTCTAAAGAGAGCCTCTGTTCCCAAGGACTGGGAGGGTCAGGTGTGGAAAAATCCCTCTGGAGAAGATGGGTGAGAAACTTCCATGGAAGTCAGGTGGCAACAACTTCAGGCCAATAAATCCCCTGTTAAACTCCCCAAACTCGCCTGTCAAACCCTTGAACTTAATTTTTTGAATGCATGTTTAATGCAAAAATAAATCTCTCTTCAGAGAGTAGCAAACTTGCCAGACTGAGTTAGACACATGCCGCTGGGCCAGACTGGTTGAATATTTAATAAGCTGGTGCCAGATTTTTGGTCTTGTTTGATACTTTTTATTTTTAATTTTATTTTTTCCTGCTATAAAAAACCCCCCAAACCAACATCCTGTTGTCTGAGGAAGGAGGAGAATTGAGGATCGAGTATTTTGCAAATCTTTATCTTTACCTCAGTGTCTCAAACATGTTTTTGGATTGCCTGTGCTGAAAAAGAATTTGATGTCAGAAATTATTTGTTAAAACTTCTCTCAGCTGCTCAAAACAGGAGTAATCTTTGGTAAAATTTTGAAGAACATCTGTTCTTTGTCACTGGCAAATTTTTTTTTTTTTAATTTAAACTGATGTTCTTTGGGATCCTGATAAAGCACAAATTATCCTGCCTTAGAATTAAGCTGTTTTAGTGCAAAAATAGTGCAAAAATAAAGCTCATTAGAAGGGAATGCAGCCACTGGGGCTGAGGAGTGGAAAATGGAGATATTGGACAGGCAGCCTGGGACTTTTGGGAGTGGGATAAATGCAGTTGGAGCATCTGAGGGGAGAAGCCAATGGTTATTTACTGCTGGCCTGGATTTATCTGGGGTGTTTCCCTGTGAATTTGGCTCGATAAATGTATTATTTTTAAAGAGCCCCCAGGGCCTTGGGATGTGGAGAAAATCAGGAGGATGATCAAATTAAAAGTGAAGCTGTGACATAAAGTGGATAAATGTTAGGATTGGGTGACATAGCCATAAATAAGTGCTGGTAATTCCTGCTGACGTGCTCCATACAGATATTTTACCCAGCTCTCCTGAGAAGCAGTTACAAGTTCCCTGGAGTGTGGTTCAGTGCAGACTCTGAATAGGTTTCCTTTTTTTATTTGGCCATTTATATTTCCTGCATTTCTGGGGTTTTCTGCTTTTACACAGAAAGGGAAAACGCACAAAACACTGGGTTTGGAAAGGCTGCTGAGGTGCCGAGCGTGGCCTCAACATGTGGAACTTTTATATGAGTTTTCCTCACCAAAAGTGGTGTCAAACATTGGTGCAGCTGCCCAGGGCAGGTGTTCTGTTGGAACCCTGGGTGCTGAGAATTTCAGACTTTCTCCTGACAGGCACTGACCCCCAGGAGAACTCTGCATTGACCTGAGGCTGTGGAGAAGCTTCCAAAATGGAGTGATGGAACTGGGATTGTGGGTGTGGAGTTTGAACAGCAGTGTGTGATATCACAGGGTGGGAAACTCAGAGTTTAAGGGTTTAGAATCTAGTAATATATACAAAGCAAGATGGAGGTTTTGGGGTGGAGACTGGTCCTTCTTCTTCACCTTCTTCTCTGTGGGTTTGGGTGGTTTTGTGTAATTGGATAAAAAGTCCCCATTGTGGGCATGGGTGGTTGGTTATTGGGTTAAAAGTAGAAATAATTGAGGTGTCATTTCTTAATTGGACAGTTTATCCTTAAAAGGCCTTGCAGAGAGAGAGAGATGGGGCTGCATTTTTGTGTGTTGGAGTGAAGTGCAACAGAACTCAGGGTTTGTGAGACCGTGACATGAATAAGAACTAATAAACATCTGAGTCTGAACATGAAATACCATCTTGAGCACTTTCAATGCTGACCCTGACCCAGGCAGAAAAAGAAGATAAAGAACTGTCCATGTTCCCATTCCTGGAGGGATCTAAATGCCACCAGGATGTGGCACTTGGGACATGGGACAGTGGCGGCCTTGGCAGCATTGGAAATGGTTGGATTTCATGGTCTTGGAGATTTTTTCCAAGTTTTCTAAATGATGCTGAGATTTTTCGGTGTCTCTTCCTCTGGGACAGCTGGCTGCACCTCAGGGGAAAAAGAAATAATTGTTATTTTTGTGCAGTTATGGTGGTGATGAACATTTAATTTATAACTGCCAGCCTGTGGCCAAGCTCCATGCAAGGAACAGGGTTAAAAAAGGAGGAGTAATTATGTTCTCTAATGGCTGAAATGCTTCTCTGGAGCCTTCTCTAGGATAACTTTTGAAATTGGGATTTTCTTCCTAAATTCTTGGAGGAGAAATTGGAATTGGTGAGGAATCTTGGATTGGGAGCCAAATCTTTGGAAATGCATTAGGTCAAGTCTCCAGTTCTTTAGGAAGAGAAGGAAACACCAGACCCTCCCGAATATTTCTGGGGTTTTCGAGGTATGAATTAATAATCATGTAAAAATTCTCCCTTTATTTATTATTTTTGTGGAGTGAAACCTGGATGTGTATTTTTGTGGGTGACAGATGTTGGAATAAATTTTTGAAGAGGTGAAAACGCAAAATATCTTGGCTTAATTTCCAAAATTGGTCAGCTTGGTGTGAATTTTTCTGCTTTTTTGTCCCTCTGTGGTAAATGTCTGTTTTTGGACTCTAATGTGTTGTGGAGAGAAGAATGCACTGAGAAATTCAAACTATATTGCAAATCTTATCTGGATGGAACTGAATTATTCACCCTGACACAGCAGAAAATGCAGGGATATCACCTCAGGATGTGTGATTAAGCTGAGGTATTTTTCATCACAATATCTTGTTTTTTGATGGAATACAAGCAATCAAAAATTGCTCTGTATTTTGTAAACAGCTGCATTTCCTATTCCACGCTTTTGGTCTGCAATATTTTTAACATCACAGACTTTTTAAAATACAGAAAACTAAGAACAGTTGGGGTTTGTTTTTGCTGTGTTTGTGAGAATTCTCCCCTCTCAAAATCACAAAACTCAATTTTCGATCAGAACCACTGAAGTCACAAATGAAGACTGATCCTCTCTCTGAACTCCCCTTCTGGGGAGCCACGACATGGGGTTGGCACAATCTGTTCCTCAAACAGGGAAAAGCTGGAGAACAAAGCTTGGTTTGACGGGGAATCCAGCAGGATGCGACTGTGAATTGTTGGAATAATTTTAATTTAGTAATGCTAATGAATCTTCTCCCTTGTCCTGGGCTTTATTTGGTGGGAGAGTTGGAAATTAAGGGAATCAGATATTGGAATTATGAGGGCAATCAGGCTTCATAATCACCACCCAGCAGAGGATTTTATTTCAGCAGTGAACAGGAAATACTCAGGACAGTGGCATTAATATTTTTGCTCTGATACAGGTTCAAATTAACCAATTCTAGGCATAGGAGAAAGTGAAAATCACAGATACCCAGAGCATTTGCTGCACCCCAGATGATGAATTCTAAGCTCAGGGTAGGATTCTTAGAGATATTTCACAGAATCACTGGGTTGGAAGAGACCTTCAAGATCATTGAGTCCAACCCAGCCCCAGCGCCTCAACTAAACCCTGGCACCAAGTGCTACATCCAGTCTTTCTTTTTTTAAAATTATTTTTAGGCTCCTTCCATCTGAAAACTTTTGGACTTGGGAACTTAATATGGATTTTTGTTGTTGTGTTTGGCTTCTAAGAAATTTTTTATGTACTTGAGTAAAAGAGAACTTTGAGTCCACATGGTTTAAGTAAAACAAAGACTTCTAGGAACAGGAAAATGGCAGTTTAAATCAGAACCCACATGTGTTGATGGAACTGGTTTGTGACTTGTGTGGGGTTTTGTTGGGCTTTTTCCTGTTTTATTTCCCCGCTCAGCTCGGCACGGGTGCAGATGGGGAGAAGTGTGGTGATTTCTGATAATGACTCTGTGGATCCTTCCACAAGAGCAGCGAGCAGAGCCCGAGAGATGGGACAGAAAGGGTTGAGGGGCAGCCTCGTGGCAGGGTTGGTTCTCCCTGGCTTTTAGGAGTCAGTTGCAATATGTGATTATATTTTCTCTCGTAGAACTTTGAAACTACTCTGGGCGCTGCATTTTTATTTTTATTTCTCCTTTTACTCCAGTCGTGTTCTTGGAGTGCTTGACTACTTTTTTTTTCCCCTTCATTTATTTTTCTGGAAATGGTTCAAAAGACATTTGGAGGAGTTAATGAGACAATTTGCAATTTATCTTGGTGTTTTTTTTTTTCCTTTTGGGGGTGATCCAAAGCCATTTGGAGGCAATAGAATGGTCTCACTGACTCTGAGGAGCTATGGGTGAGGCCCTTGATGAGAATTGTTGTGAGTCTATTGACAATTAGGTGATGTCTCCATATGTGAAATGATAAAATACAAGTGTAAATGTTATAGCTCAGAATGTTTTAGTGCTGCTCTGCAGCTCTGTTTTTGAGCACGCTGCAGTTACTCTGCTGGGGCCAAAACAGTGTTTGGGTGCAGGAGCCACTTTAAAACAACCAGAGACTGCTGGAATGATCAAAACTGCTCCCAAAAAAGAAAAATAAGAAAGGAAGATCAAACCCAGGTTTATTATTCCAATGGGGGTGTTGGAAATAGGGGGAGCAAGGCTCCTCTTGGGTCAGTGTGGGTTGTAAGGCCCCTTCAGAGTGCTGCTTAATGCACATTAATTATACATTAACACATTTCTGTGATGCCAGAGCAGAGGGTAAATATGGATACGAGGGAAGAAATGGAGATAAAAGACGAGTGGAGAGGAGAATTGAAATTGGTCTCCCTGGTAAACAAGGCTCAAAGTCACCCCCTGTGTTTGCTGCTGCTGAAGGTGAGGAGGGAGATGGGCGTTTGTGGCTGTGTCAATATTGGCACTTTAAAAATGGAAGATAAACCAGAACTGAGCTGGGCGTGTTTCCCTCTGGGTCTCCAGCTGTGCTGCTGAGCAGTTTTGGGAAGAGCTCACCTGTGGGTGTTTCCCTGGCATGCAGCAATGACCCCGGTGCAGATCCATGAGAGTGTTCCCAACATTTCCTGGAGCAGCCTCATCACAGGAGAGGTGGGCACAGGGGCACATGTGCAGCCTGGGTGTTGGAGCCCTGGGTGCTGAGAGTTTTAGACTTTCTGTGCTGACAGACTCTGACCTCAAGAACTGAAAGTTTTTGGCTCAGTGAAAATGGATTTTTGCATAATATTTGACTTTCCTGGGTCAAAAATTTCTAATTCCTGAGGTTCATAGGATGCTTCAGGGAGAAGTTTGGTCCAGACACCCCATCCCTCACCTGGGAACTGTTCCAGATCCAGGTTTTGAACCAGTCTATCCCTCTTTTCCCAGGCAGCAGCTGCAGGGAAGCTCTGCTTGGAGCTGTGCTGCTGCTTTGACAAAGCAGGTCAGGAAGGTGCTGCAGCACCTGGTCGTTGGCAGCATCCTCCACGAGCAGTGCCTGGATGGTGCCTGGAAGCTTCCTCAGACTGGAATTTTCTCCAAGCACAGCTGGTTTATTTTATAGGGCATCTTTTCTCCAATGTGAAGTAGCTGTAGCTGCAATTTTTCTTTTGTCTCATCATTAATTTCCCATTATTTCTTTAACTGACAAAGCAATTGAGGTTTGGGGAGCTTAAGTGTACACTTGGGCTTCTTTAATCACAGAGTCATGGAGTGATTTGGGTTGATCTTAAAGCCCATCCAGTGCCACCCCTGCCATGGGCAAGGACACCTTCCACCATCCCAGGTTGCTCCAAGCCCTGTCCAGCCTGGCCTTGAACTCTAAATTTAATTTGGGGTCAATCCATAGAAGCTTGGTTATCTTTCACTTAAAAAGGTTTCAGTGTGGGGTGGAGGCAAACGTGAGACCCCCAGCCTTGTGCACATATTAAATGTTTGGTGCTCTCTCTTCATGCCAAGAAAAGTTGTGTGTTTCTCAAGCAGAGCTGAGTGCAGCCAGCTCATCCTCCCATCACAAACCTTAAGTTTCTCAGAAATAAAAGGAAATGGCTCTCCTGATATAATTTTCCCCCCCAAAGTAGCATCCTGTTGCTGACTAATATCTGGCCGTGGCTGCGATTGCTTTGGTGGGAAGTATGAATTCTTTATGGCACCTCAGGGGGCTGCTTAACAGCTTTATCAGATAATTACAGTGCTGGAAACAATGTGTGATGTGTGCTGTGGTGTGGGGATTTGGGATGCACCCCGTCTCCCAGGGCTCTTAGCATTAATATCTCCTCTCCCCTCATCCATTTCAAACAGCACAGCACGAGCTGGAGCAGATGGAGGTGCCTTGTCCCTTTTGTCCCAGCCCTGCTGCTTGTCCCCTGTCACTCTGAGGAGAGCTCTGTGCTACCTGCTCGGCTTGGCTCTGCTCCAGCACTTGGGAAAGGTCATCCCTGCCTCTTCCAAGGACATCTGACAGCATCAGGGACTCTCTGCTCCTCTGAGGGAGGAACTGAGTGGTGGACGGCACATCCGTACTCAGGGGAGGCTTTGGTGGAGTTCTGCACCCTCAGTGCTTGAATAACAGCTCAGGGTCCTTTTTTTCCCCCTACTTATTTTCTGTGAAGATTTTTGGGTTTAGGATACAAACCACGTGGCTCCTGAGTGGCCTCAGGGACGCTGCTTCATTCTGGGAAGGCTGAGTCACAGTTCCTAAATATGACAAGTTAACATTAACAATAAGGGGGGTCAGAAGCAGGAGGGAAGAAGCTGAAAGTCTGAGAAGTTCTCTCTTAACCTTTTCAGGCTGGTAAAACAACTCCTTGTAAGATTAACTAGTCTGCATTAGAGGGCCTGAAATCCAACCTTAAATTAAATGCTCGGCTGAAGTTAAACCTTCTGCTGTAGAACTCCCCAGGGGCTGGAAAACTTCTCTTCCAAGGAGGTGGAAGAAGTGGACAGGGACCTTTGACCACCCTCTCCAGCCACTCCTTGCTCCTGTGTGCCCTCAGTGTGACTGAGCCAGGTGTGTAGGTGTTGTCAGGCAGGATCCTGGATGCTGAACTTTGTACAAAATTCCTTATTTTTGGCGCATCAAAGGCCTCTGAGAACAGAAAACGATGCTAATCATGTGTTTGTGCACTTAGAAATATCAACTCATCGACTTGCAGAGGCAGAAGATGGAGGAAAACCTGGAGGAGCAAAATATAAAATTCTCTTCCATCATCAAAGTAGCAGCATCAAGCCATGACCTCTCTGTGTTCAGACACGCTGCAAGCCAGAAGCAGAATTTAAATGGGCCTGGCCTCCTTGATGCTTAAAAAGGGAGAGAAAAACAAGTAAAAAATTACTTTTACCAACTTTCCAAACCCAGCTCAAAGCTGCTCTCTGGAAAAATGTAGTCAGGTGTTGCTTTTCACTGATTTTTGCCTTTCACCTCCATGTACCTGTATCAGTGCCCAGATGTCCAACACCTGAAAAACAACTTGGAACCCTCCTCAGTGCCATCCTCAGCCTCCTGAAACTACCCAAATGCACCTTCTGTGAGGGAATATTTCATTTTTTTTCTGGAGATAATCACAACTTCTCCAGGAATTTCATAGGAGCCCTGGGGACATTTGATATTTAAACTAGATATTCCTTCTAGAAACAGCAAACTGGTGACAGCTCGGATTTCTTGTCTCACTCTTCAAGGACATGGTGTGGCCTCTCTGCTGGGAGTTCAAAGTGTCACTTGTCTCCATACCTGCACTTGAGCATGTCCCCTGACATGGAAATGATGAGCCACAAACTGTCCCATCAGTCTGTCTGAACATTTAACATCACCGGCTGCTGAGCCCAGGGTCTTCACAGAGAGCAAAATCCAAGGGCTTCATGGTATGGACAGTAATTTCCTGTTAAATGTATAATTTATTTTAGTCCGGTCAGGCTGTAGTCCTTATATAACAGCTCAGCCTAGAAAAAGGAAATTTATTTAATATTTTTGCACCTTCTATAAAGTTAATGAATGAATTCAGGTAGGTGTTCTACTACAGCACAAAACATTCAGCTGTGGTTATACATCATGACTATGATGTTAAATAAATATACTTAAGCTGTTTGGACATCAGGAAATTTGGAAATTGGGTGTTCCTATATATCCTTCCCATAGGCCTGGATTATTCCTGTTAGTCGCATTCATATGTCTATATCCATCTATCTCTCTCTCTCTCTCTCTCTATATATATATAGATATATATAAAATAATGGGACTCTTTGTTCTTTTAGTCAATCCTTGCAGCTGTAAAAAGATTTTTTTTTTTAAAAATATATATCCAACTAATTTTAGGAGTTAATTTCTACTCTGGAAGTGTCCTGAAGCACTGACTGCACAATTTGCAAAGCTCATCAGGAAAGAACATGGCACAGACCATCCTTCTTGTGGGAAGAACCCAAAAGTGAGGGATATTCTCTCTCTCTGAGGAATCTCTCTGTTCAAATCTCTGTGTCCTACACCAAAATGCTTTCTAAGTTAAGGGTTTTTATAAAATCAAGGAGATAAATTAAATTTAGGATAGCAGTGGCTGGTATGACCTTTCATTTGGGGAAAATGGTTGAGCTTCCAGTCCTCATTTTTGAAAAGCCTGGAGTCATTTTCCTTGGGGAAGGACAAATTTTCTGTTGCACATCATCAAATATTGAATGTATTTGCTGCTTATGTAAAAGAGCATTTTAGCCTGGTGAGAGAGAGGAGATTAAAACAAGCAGGCTGCATCCCTAAATTCAATTGTTTTCCTGGGAGATGCCACTCAGCCTGGCAAGAGATTGACACCGTGTCAACTCTGCTTCTCTCAAATTGCCCTCAAACGAGGTGCCCTCTAAATCCGTCCCCGAAAACCGCGGCGGCCGAGGCGCCACCTGATGAAATTAGGGAATTAAATTTCTGGGAAAGTCTTATCTGAGCACAGGGAGCCCTTTCCAATGGGATCATTTGTTTGAACATTAAATTAAGCAATCTCCCCTCCCCAGAGCTCTGAGAAGCGTTGGAAGGGGCCGGCAGCGAATCTTCTGCTCCCTCTGGAGGGAAACTCCTTTGCTCTTCCTGTTGGTTCCCCACTCCATCATTGGCCACTTGGCCATGGTGTATCCGCAGTCAAGTGACAAATTTAGGAGGATGTTGTTCCTGCAGGTAAAGTTAGCTCCGTGTCACAGATCTTGGGATAAATGGTGGCACTCGGTGAGGAGGTGGCGGCTCCCACCTCGGGCAGTCGCGGTTTGGTGGCGCTAAGGGGGAATTTGATGGGAATTTGATGATCTCTGGGAGAAAATGCAGTCAACAGCCAGGAGATCCTGCTGAAACCTCATTTCCTATCAGTCCTTATCAGGCTGGACACTGCCAGGAGAGGGGTGGGGATCAGATCCAGATTAAACCCCAGGGTTCTCTTATCACCTCCAACGCTGCCACAGCAAAACGCTCCAGCCCAGCCCTCCTGGCAGGGCAAGCCCAGCATTAGAATTTAATATAAAAAATGGGATCAGAAAAATGATAAAATGCTTGTGCTCCTTGGAAATATCATTTTTGTTCCTGGCCTCTCTCCCTGCATGCAGATCTAATGAAAATCTTGGGTTTACCAAAAATAAAAATATGTGGACAGCAGCAGGGTAGCACAGCCTGGAAGTTGGGGGTCCTTAAGGCATTAGGAGTAGAAGTGAATTATTTGCCTTAGTTATTAAAACATGAACACCACTGTTTGCTGGTTGGTTGATTAAATTTTACAAACATTACTAAGTAACAGCAATGTGCATTTTAAGAAGAGGTTTTTGCATATTGGGATGTGCAGGATTGAAAATACAGATTATTTTAATAGTAAATTTTACATTAAAGTTTTGCATAATAATGCAATGGGGCTGAGGGGGTCCTGATTTTGGGCATTGGTGTTCATATGTGGATGAATTGTAAGAGAAATAATAGAAGTCAAATATCTTGGAGGAGGAATTTGGCCATATTTCCTCAGCTTGAGAAGTATTTTTATCCTTTTCCCCTTTCCCCTAAAAATGTAACCAGATTTTGGGTTTTCAAGGCTGGAAAACACAGGAAGAGCATGATACAATTTGATTTTTGCATGTGAGCTCTGTGTGGTCTAAGCAGCCTTTTAGGGCTGCAATTCCATTTAATTTATAGCCAAATCTCTGGTACTTGATGAGTATAAAGCTGGTGATGAGCTCTGAAGAACAAATATCTGAAGGGTGTTTCTGAGGAGCATTTCTCTTCCAAAAAGTGCTGCCAATTAGCTTTAGGAGCAGGGAATGAATGGCAGCCTGGAGAATGCCGTGTCTGAGGCAGATCTGGCTGGGCTTTAAAGAAATGCAAACGGGCAGAAATTAAAATTAGCAGCAAAAAGTCAAACTTGCCTGGTGCGGTGCTGTGGGTGAAGTCAAAACCTCAGGAGTTAAGGACGGCTTTTGGCGGTGTTTTCATCAAGTGTAACATTTGTGGAGGATAGATTTTGTTTTTTAGTGATTAACCACCAACAATTCATGGAAATGAGACCTTGAGGTGTAAAATACACAGATAATTTCAGGTAATTTTGTTGCTGAAACCCAAATTTTTCTATTTTTGCACTCAAAGAGGAGCTGTGATTTTTGCCAGTGTAAATTCCTGAAGTTGATGATGCTGTGCTGGAGAGTTCCTTCCAGGGCAAACATGGGGCTTTTGACCAAGAAGACTAAAAATCAAATTAAGTTTTCAGCCCCTTGGGGTGTTACAGGGATACTTTAGACTCAGCTCCAAGCCTGTGTAGGTGTTGGTGTTGGCCTTGGTGGCAAAGGTCCCAGGAGGCTCTTGACCTGCTGGGATGCTCACTACTGAATAATCCCTTTGCTTTGGGCTTTGCAAAAGACATCAAAAATAATGGAAAAAGTGGATTTCAGGCAGCAGGAATGAGAAGTTTGAGTTTCCTTCCCAAAAGCAGGATTCTTGAGCATTGTGAAAATCTGGTGCTCCCTCTTGGACATGATGACTTGTGCAGATATGTTGTGAAAGTTCTGCTATTTTTAATTGATTTTAAAAGAATTCATCCATTGAAATGAAAATTCCCCTGTAGCAGCAGCATCTACAAATTTGTTTTCATGTTTGGTTTGAACTTCTCTTGAACCCCCAACTTCTGAAGGAAAATATTTCCAACAGAGCAAGAACTGAAAAATCCATTTGGTTTAAAATAGGTGATAATAATTATTAATTTTATTATTATTTAGACTTGACAAGTTCTGTTACACAAACCTGCCTCTGCTTGGATTTTAACCACTTAAATAATTGGGAAAATTCATGGTCCAAGTGGCTAAAAAAAAAAAAATGCCCTGAAGACCCAGTGGTGCTTCATTCTATATTAACTGATGTTTCTTACTGTGAAAAGTGAGTTCTCTCTTAGCAAAATGTCTTTTCTGTTCTGCCAGGCAATTTAAAATTAAAGCTTGACAGGCCATGCTAATGAAATAAAGCAATAAACATTTTCTGACAGGTGCAAAATACAGCCCTTGTTCGATAAGATGATATTTGGGGGAAAAATTTGCTTGGTAAATCTAATTTGTGTCAGCTCAATATTGGCTTGAGCATCAAATTCTAATTTATTGAAAGCACCAGCAAATACTAGAACCATTTGTTTAGCACAAAGCATTCAATCTATAAGGACCAACTCCATGAAATTTAATTTTCTGAGCCAAAAAAGACAATCAAAGTAGGAAAAGCAGGAAAAAACCCCCTCATGTTGGAATAAAGGGAACTACAACTTTAGAGGATGAAAATATTTAATTTACCATGAAAAAAGGGAAAAACCTCTATGAAATGAAATAATCTGACAGATTTTTTTTTTAGCTGTTGCTGATTTTTAATTCTATTTTCCCCTCTTTTCAGTGGAAATACTGATATTCCAACCTTCTTCCTGACCACTCATGCAGAGATTTTTGTGGATTGATAAAGAAACATTGAGCAGTTGGGATGAGATGAGCTTTAAGTCCCTTCCAACCCAATCCATTCTGTAATTCCATGATCCTCCAGTGTTTAAATCTCCACCAGTTTCCCCAGTTTGCTATTCTCAAAGCTGATTGGGATGGGATTTATTTAACATTGGAGTTTAATATTAGACCTGCTGAAGTGGTAACTGCTGCGTTCAAATGAAGGAGTTCCAAGTATCCCAGCTTTATTATTAGAATAATTTTTATTATATCCCCATTTTGGTTTATTTTTGAGGGGAATATTTAATGAACCTCAGTGAAAACCAGGAGCAATCATCTCTCCCAAGGTCTCAGGTCTTGGATTGGATTCCTGTAAAACTGTTAATCGAAAATCAGATATTTTTAGCATCTTTTTGGGGGGCTGGTAATCCTGCAAATATTTTTGCCTTCACTTTTTGACTTCCAGAAATTTAACTTTTTTTTTCTCTTTACAATGATCTGATTGGCTGAAACAATTACAGATTAATCTGGCTGATAATTAAGCATCATGCTGGGTTTATGATGTGTTTCCTTATTGGATATTGCACAAGGCTGGAAGATTTTGGAAATTTCTTTATTCTGCTGTTCCCAAACCCATCAGCACTGCTTCCCTGGCATCTCCTCTCTGGTGCTGACAGAGGATTTAGGACAGATCCTGTGTGGAAATTCTTCCCCTTCCCAGAAGGTTGATTGATGAGGATTTCCTAGATTTAACCCTAAAATCACTCAAATCAGCAGGGCTAGATTGAACTAAAAATGAGATTTCCTTGCAATTAGGATTTTTAACTGTTTCAATTCCCTTTGGGGTGCAGCAGGTGAGGAGCTGAGGGCAAAGCTGGATTTTGAGGAGCAGAGATTCCTCCAGCTGTGCCTCCCCTGCACAGGAAAACTGGATCTCCAAACCTCTCCTGCCCCAAAAATTTCCTCTAAACCACTGTCTGCACTGAGGAGATGCATCCTGAAATATCAGCAAGGTTGGGAATTGTGCTGCCTGGCAAAGTGATGTGGAAAGATCTAAAATCCATGGCGGTTATTAAGCAATCCTTCTGCTCTTATGGCTTTTGGGGATTGCTTCTATTTACTCCTTGAACAATTTTTTGGGTTGATTTTTTTTTTTTTCTTTCAAGGAAGTGTGAGGGGAATATTTCTCAATTTTATCTGTCGAGAGCTCATCCAAGCCCATAAAATTCCTCCAGAAAAGAGGAAAAAATCCATATGGCATATTTATAGCCAATTATTTTCCTGATTCTTCCTTTCTTCAACTCACAAGTTTTATGGGAGCTTCATCTTTATCCATTTTACACTCCAGCAAGCTTTGCAAATAAATACTGAAGGTTAAGAAGAGTTGCTGATTTATCCTTAAACGCAGCTGGAGAGGAGCTGTGGTTCTGGGGCTGTCTGGATCCCATGGACCCATATTAAATTAGCAGCTCATTCCTCCTGGGCTGCTCATTTGCACCTTTTAATCACGGAGTTCTGAGGTGGCCTAAACTTGCATAGGTATAAAAATTGCCTGTAACAGTCAAATTTTTTGTTATTTTTCTTGTCAAAATTGAACCTCATGGCACTGCAGCTGCACTCAGCAATCCAGACCAGGCACAACTCACAAGAGGATATTTTTGGGAATGCTTTGCTTCTTAAATTTTTCTGCAGTTTGGGGGAAGAGGCTTCTCATCCTCTGCCAAAAATCTCTCATTGTTGTGTGGCTTTTGCACTGCAGAGTTTTTCCAGCCACGTGCTCCACTCTTATCAGCAAGAGCAAATTGCCACCTCTGGATTTTTGGGAACCTCATTTCCAGTTGGATCTTTGGGACAATTGTTGTCTTCATTCTCTGGTTTTTTTGACCTTAAACTCTTTAGCTCTGAATACCACATGTTTTTGATAGGTGTTGTTCTTACCAGCAGCTCCTGAATACCTGCATTAAAATCAATTTTAGTCCAGGGATTAGGGAAATGGATTGTGGGGGTAAGGAAAGGATTGATATTTTTCCATCTGTACCCTAGTTAATTGTATCATGTTTGGTACTTAACTGTACTTTTTGGGTTTCAGGATGTCTTTGCTGAATTAAAACAATATTTTTTCCATCCTTGGACGTGTCCAAGGGCAGGCTGGATGGAGCTTGGAGCACCCTGGGATAGTGGAAGTTGTCCCTGTCCATGGAATGGCTGAAATTAAGTTGGAATGGGTTGGAACCTTCCAATCCCAAGCCATTCTGTGATCTCAGTGTTTTCAAATATCAAAATAGATCTTTATTATTGCCCTGAATCCCTGAACAAAATTGTCCACATATTTAATTTCATATTCTATTCCAAAGTGTCCATTTCTGAGTTGGAATTTTGCTGTGCAATGTATTTTTAAATATTTTCATAAAAGTAGCTTAAACTGTTGGCATCATTTAGAGAATGGTGCTGATAACAGAGCCCAAATTGAAATATTTATAAATTTTATTAAAATGTATTAAAATTATTTTTACATTATATATTAATGTATAAATATATATTAAAATGTATAAATGTTCTATATTTATAAATATAGAATATTTATAAATATATCAATATAGAATCAGTTGATTTTGGAGCTCAGATAACATCTTGCCCACAGAAGGCTGTGTGATTTTGTTTTCCAATATATTTCTACTGATATTTTCTCTCTACAGTTCCCAAAAGGAGGTTGTAGCCAGCTGGGACCTGACCCCTTCTCTGAGGTAAAAGTGACTGGATGAGAGGAAATTGTGCTAGGGAGATTCAGATTGGGTGTCATGGAAAATTCCTTCACTTTTGATATAGATTTGGCCATGAAATTCCTGCTTCTTCTCCTTCTGAAAGCCCTCAAAACCAAGTAAAATTCCTTTGGAGTTTTTTAATTTGTTTTTTTAATACTTTAAAAATGAAGGCGCCAACGAGACCTACACAACCACACGTGAAATTTCATAAATATTTCCAGGGAGGAATTTTGAGAAAGTCAAGTGCAGAAGTTTCTCTCTGATGCACATCTGAGGTGAAGGTGTCTATTTAAGAAAGGATAAATCTGGATGCCATGGTGATGGGAGGCTTTATATAGTCTAAAAGGATAATTGCATTACTTTGAATTTTCCTGGGCTGGGACAGGTCTGTAATTTGGATTCCACAGAGCTTGATGGATCAAATTAGCAATGACTTTATTTGATGGAAATAACCTTCAATATTTTACTTTTTAAAGCACCCACGTGATTTGCCACCAAGTTTGCACCACTGAGGTCGTGGTGCTCCTCGTTCCTTGGTTCTTCCTTTGGGAAAAGTTGACTTTGGATCCACTTCTGAGCCTCTTTGGATCTTTTTTTCCCCAGCAACAGGATGAGAGGAAAGAGCTTCAAGTTGAACCAGGAGAGTTTAGGTCAGACATCAGGGAAAGTTTCTTCAATGAAAGGTTGGTCAAGGTTTCATGACCTCAAATTAAGACTTTTCACCAAAAAAATCTTTTTTTTACTGAGATAAATCAAACAAAATCCTTTATTCATCAACCAGAAGGTCCAGGTGGGTTGAATGAGCAAATTTATTAAAATAATTTAACTTTTTTTACTAAATTTACCTTGTATTTTTCATCCTTTTTTTTTTAATCTCTCCTTTGTTGTATGGTGGCCTCTTGATATATTTATTATTTCCTACTTACTGTTCTCCTATCACCCTAAATTTACTTTTCTATTATCTTATTATAAAAACCTCAACACGTGAATATTTCTTGGATGGATAAGAAAAAGTACTTTAAAAATAAGACCATAATTTTCAATAATTTTTCTTTCATCACTTTTTTTGCTATTTATCTTAATCCCCTTCTCTTGCCATATTATGATTATTTTTGTATAGATTGATCACATCCAGATATTTGAATATATGTGAAATTGGGCAACACGAGTGGTTGACTTGGTGTTCCCACAAAAAATGGGAAATTCGGATGTGCTGAGCATATTCTCATGAAAATCTTTAGTAAAAATATTGTTTATATGAAGAATTCTTCAGGATCTCACTCCCAATAATTTAATGCATTTTGCAGATTTCATGACCTGCATATGAAAAGGAAATTTCCAAACACAGAGAGAACTTTCCTAAACTTTTGATAAAATCTCTCATGATCTGTGCAAGGAATATAATCTTTAATTTTATATTTGACCTCATCAACATCCTCTTAATGCTCCCATTTGGAAGTGCAATATTCCTCCCCATGTGATATTTGTGGAAAATCACAGAAATGGTTTAAGGAAAGTAATTTTCTGGAAGACTTAATTTTTTTATATCTGATAATTAATGGTTATTTGATGAATGATAGGACAGTGAAGTAGGAATTTAATTCTCATTTAGAAGTTGGATTAAACACAGAAATCCCAGGGGCCAGAAACATGTATGGGATTTTTGTTTGATTTATGAACTTGTGCCACCCACTCGTGAAAATCTGTGCATTTTCAGCTGATTTCCTTCAAATATTTTTTTTTCCAGAGGTTGAAGATGTTTTGGGAGGGAGAGATAATTCAAATATTGTGTCCCCAGCCCCTCCTGGACTGCAGTGTTCAATCACAAGGTGGCACTTCTGCCTCACAGATGAGGTTTTTTTTCCTCCCTCGCTTTCGATCCAGCTCCCAAAAATCCCAGTCGGTGCTTCCTGCCTCGCTCCCCCTTTCCTTTTCCCTGGGAATAAACGTTCCTTACATCCCAGGAAAAGGGCTTCTAAATATGACCACAGCTTTTAACTCCAATTCAACCCTGCAATGACAACAGTGTAAAACCAGAGATAGGAGTGAGGTTGTAAATCTTCATTTTCCCTTCCTGCCCTGAACTTTCCCTAAAATGATTTAGGTCAGTGAGGTGCTAAAATTGGTCTTATTGCTATTTTTAAATTTTGGTCATGGAAAAACGATCTCTTCTTTTATCTGAATTTTATTATTTCTTACATAATTTTGATTTAAAGCTCACAACCTGTTCCCATGTCCCAGAAAGGTGCTGGGAGCTGCTGGGGTCAAGCTGGGATATTCCAATAATAGTTTTATTTTATTTGTCAGTCCAGGTATTAAATAACTTCTGGAATGAGCTTGCCTTGATTATTGAAGACCCAGGTTTTGTTCCTCTCTTTGCCTTGGGAATATTTTATGGCTTGAAGAGGGTTTGTCCCAGGAAACACCTGAGGGAGAAGGAAAACTCCTGGCCTTACTTAATATTTATATTTTCCCTTACTTAATGTTTATATTTCTCCAACAGGCTGTTCCTGTTGGCTGCCCAGTCCATCAGGATTAATATTTCTGTGAACTTGAGGCCGTCATTCTACCTGACTTTTATTTTTTTCCATTATCATTTACGATCATCCTCATTGGTAGCCAGAGAAAAAGTAATTTAGACCTTCCTGAAGACTTCCCAAAAACTCCATAATTAGTGATAATGTTTAGCTAGAAAAGGATAATTTTTAAAGGGTATGGGCTTGGATCTTTCTTTTCTTTTTGGAAAGCTTAAGGCCAGGTTGGCTGGAGCTTTGGATGATCTGGGATAGTGGGTAATGTCCCTGCCCTTACTTAATATTTATATTATTTCCCTTAGTTAATATTTCTATTGCTCCTTTTCCTCATGTCTCTCCTCTCCCTGCTCCTGTCCTAAATTCCAATCCCTCCTGTGGATAAATCTCCCCTGGATCACTGGGACCAAATAGGGACCCCAGATAATTCATAACAAAATTAGTTAACAATGCTCAACTGCACCATTTAGATTTCTTAGAGGCATCCAACTCCATGAAGAGTTTGATTGGAAAACAGGGAACTTGTAGCTCAAAAATTCCTTGATTGGATTTTTTTCCATGTTTTTCAGGCACTTTTCCTTCATTTTCAGAATAAATCAGGTGATTTTGAAAGCAGTGCTAATCTAAACAAAGATTTATTATTATTTATATTTATACACAAAATATAATTTAACCTCACCACGGCACAGGATGCAGATTAACATTTTTGCCATACTCATTTCCTGACCTATTTCGGGCTTTTCCTTATTTTACCTTTTCATTTTATTATATGTGGATGCCTTTGCTGAGCCCTGGCAACCAGAAATCCCTTTATTACAGAGCTGATGCCTCAGGTAGGTCAGCAAATAATCCAAATATCCAGATGGGATCCCCAGGAAGGGTTGAACCTCCTTTGGATGGCAAGAAAGACCTGAGCTTTGTCTCAGCTCTTAAAAAATTAAGAGCTGAATTTTCTTTTTTTTTCTTAATTAATTTTTTTTTCCTTTGTTCTTTTTTTTTTCCTTGTCTCTTGACACAAAAATAAAATTGTATTTTTAGCTTTAAACGTGGCTCTGAGGTGGAGGGGATGTGGTAATTCTGCTTTCTCATGCTTCTGCTCTGCTAAATCAAAGGAATTGACATTTAAATTGGTTTAAACCTTGCTTAAGTTCAATTTTTACCAGGTGATGTCAGGATAAACATTTGATTAGATCATGAAGAATGAAGGATCCAGGCAGGAAAAGGAGCACTGGAATTGTTTGTTTTCCTAGAGAATTTCTAGGGATTATTTTCTTCCTGTGGCTAAAATCCTGGCCAAGTGTGGATATGGCCCTAAAATGCTCCAAACTGCTCCAGCAGATTGAGAAATTTTATCCCAAATTAAAGGAGATTTAATTGAAAAAATTCTTTAATCTGCTTTTTAATTTTGGATAATGACTCAGAGAATTTCAGTGTTTTGATTAGTTGGGTTGTTGATTTTTTTCGTTTTTTTTAAACCTGTCATTTTTGGCCTTTTTAATCCCTATCCCAGGGTCTGAGTAACTGCTGTGTGTGTTTGGTTGTCCCTGACCCAGGATTTCAATAATTACTGTGTGCATGATTCAGTTCTGAAATTGATGCCACAGAGAGGTGCAAATTGGGAAAATCAAAGCAGAATTCTTGGTATTTTTCGCGGGTGCCCCTGCAAACATCCCCAAGTCTGGACTGTGATTCCCCTTTCTCTGTTCTCAGCTCTTCACGTGTTTGTGAAATGCTGGAAAATATTAACTGACCTTTTTTAGATATGGAAAAAAAAGCAGATTTCAAGCAGACACTGAATTTCCATTGATTTTTACATTATTTGGTTCTATTAGGTTTTGCTGTTTGTTCTTCCTTAATGTAGCATTGGATGAAGATTTATTTATTTCCTCAAAATCTTATTTTTGCTGTGGAAAGGTTGCATCCAAACCTTTATTGTTAAGTCGATTTTAAAAGTCCTGAATTTCCACCCATCAGAATGAATAAATACAATAACCAAGAACATTTTGCTGACATCCCATGGAGTTATGGAGGGTACTTAATTTTCCTAATTTGCGTTGTCTGGCAAAATTCTTGGTCTGTTTCCTTCATGGTTTTCTTGAGATGTTATAATGTGGGATTATTATTTATTATCATTATTATTATTATTTATTCCCTATTTTTTGTCTAACATATGCTTTGCTCCATGTTTTCCAGGGATAATTGTCAGCCTGGAGACACGTAGAGCAAGGAGCTCATAAGAAATCTGATTGTGCCATATGGTTCCAAACGTTGTGCTGGAAACATTTGGGGTTTTGGAAATCCTTGATGATCCTTGCTCTCAGCAAATGGTGGTGGGGAGCACTAGAGAGAACTTCTACCATCCAGAAAATTCACGTTAATGCCAAATTTATTTCCCATCTGTGGATTCCTGTTGCCATCACACGAGGATGAGTTGGGAGGGTCAGAGACATGGACAGAAATAGCGACAACTGAATTTTTCCTGTGGAAAAAATTGCTCATTAAAACCTTGAGGAGGATGAATTACTTGCATGGAATGGTTTGGGTTGGAAGGGACATAAAAAACCATCCCATTCCACTCCTGCTATGGCAGGGAGACTTCCCACTATCCCAGGGTGCTCCAACCGTGGAAACGAGAAATTTTTGTCCTTGCAAATGCCTGAGGGAGCTGAGGAGATGGAGAGAGAAAATTGTCAGGGAGTGGAGGGACAGAACACAGGGAATGGCTTCAAACAAACAGAAATTAGGAATGTATGGGATTTTGGGAAGGAATTGCTGGCTGTGAGGGTGGGGAGGGGCTGGGATGGAATTCCCAGAGCAGCTGTGACCACCCCTGGAGCCCTGGAAATCTCCAAGGCCAAGCCGGAGCAGCCTGGGATGGTGGCAGTGTCCCTGCCATGGCAGGGGTGGCACTGGGTGATTTTTGATGTCCCTTCCCATTCTGGGATCAGAAACACCTCTAGATGTTTGGTGTAATCACTCAGCTTTGATAGTTTTGGCAAAATTTCCTGGCAAAATTTCCTGAAAAATTCCTGGTCAGGATGTCTGGGAGCTCATCAGGACGGCCTGGTCTGCTGGAGCGGAGCTGGGCCCTCCTGAGGGCAGCTCTGGGAGCTTTCCTCCTTTCCAAAGTGGGTTTTGGAACATGAATCCCTACACTTCTTGCCTGTGTGATGAGGAAATCATGTCTTTGGCATCTGGAATGTCACAATGTGGTTTCTATTTGTGTTCAGATAAACCTTGGATGGGGCTGAGATTCTGCTTCTCCTTCGCTTTACCGAGCAAATCAGGGCGGCAGAGCCACAACTTGCTTTTGTTTCCCAGTCCCTTTGAACAAGTGATTTTATTGCTACTTGAACAGGAATTTTGGAGGATGAGGGGGTTGCTTGGCAACTAAACTGCAGTTTTTGCACTGGTAGCTGCTGGGAGAGCAGAGTTTTCTCTGGTTTTCATTTGTTGCTCACACAGGACGTGGTGCTGCTCCTCCAGCCTGGTCTGTCATTCCCTAGACCCTGAGGGGGACTCATGGAAATTCCTGCCCCTTCCCAGGGCTTTGCAAACTGATTTTTGGTGAAGTTCTCAACCTCTGAAGGTGCTTAAAGCAAAACTGTGTCTGATTCATGGAATCACAGGTTTGGGTTGGGAGGGATCTCAAATTCACCCTGTTCCACCCTGTGCCATGGGCACATTTTCCACTGTCACAGATGATCCAAACCTCCAGCCAACCTGGCCTTAAACTTTCCAAAAAGAAAAGAATGATCCAAGCCCATACCCTTTAAAAATTATACTTTTTAATCTGAGCATTATTATCATTATTTAAGAAGTTTTTAGGAAAGTCTGAATGACTTTTTTTTTTGCCTACCAATGAGGATAATGGTAAATGATAATGGAAAAAAAAAGAAAAAATGTCAGGTAGGATGAAGGCCTCAGGTTTACAGAAATATTAATCCTGACGGGCTGGGCAGCCAACAGGAACAGCCTTCACAGCCCCTGTGTTTTATTTCATTTTTAACTGAGTCTTAAGGTGACAATCTAGCTTTTATTAATGGCAACTCCAGCTAATCTGCTTTTTTTTTTTTTTTTTTTTTTTTTTTGGAATTGAGAGAAGGCAGAATGTATCCCCGGATTAGTCATGCTCCATGATATAATGTGCACACAAAGGGCTATGTTTTATTCATTGCTGATATGCAAAGTGCATTTCCAAATAGAAACTTTCTTCCAGGCCTCCTACAGCACCGTGTCTAACACTGGTCTGTACAAATGCTCTCTTGAGAACACCTGGTTTAAAAAAGGGGAGGAAAACCCCCCCAAAACACTTTCTTTTACTGTATGGACATCCTTGGGATGCTTAGAAATTATTTATCCTGTCCAGAAGCTAAAAATGAATGAAAATTGAAAAAAAAAAAAGCTAAATTACTGGAAAGAACAAAGATTTTCTAACCTCTGTTTGCCCCTGCAATATTTTGTGCAAAGAACTTGGCAAAAAAATTTTTATTATCAACAATTTTAATAACTTTTAAGGGACACAAAATACAGGAGGCCTGGAAATGTGGCATGAGGGAATGGGTTTTTAGGATTCCCCCAGACTTGCCAAAGCTAAATAGCTGAATCCTTGTCCCTTAAGTTATATTTTAAGAGGAAAAGGAAATACATTTCCTTTCATTTTCAGATAATGGTTTGTGAACCCTACTTGGAGAACTTTTCTATCAGGGGACATGGGCAGGACAACCTGGGAATGATCTCCAGGAGGAGAGCGCTTTGGAACATCTGGAAACCCTTCTGGATACAGGCAGAAATTGCAGGAAAATGTTCATGAATGGAAATGTGATGCAGGCAAGGAGAGCTCAGAGCCTGAAGGGGCTCCAGGAGAGCTGGACAGGGATTTGGGACAAAGGGATGGAGGGACAGGACACAGGGAATGGCTTTGAACTGGGACAGGGGAGATTGGGGTGGAAGGAATTCCTGGCAGGGATGGAATTCCCAGATTTGCTGTGGCTGCCCTGGATCCCTGGCAGTGCCCAGGGCTCCTTCCCCTCTATTTTCCACATGAGCCTTTGAATCCACGGGCTGCAAACTGAAAGCAGCACATGGAGTGAAGTCTTGGAATCTTAACTACTTTGATCCTTCACCTCGCCAGATTTCTCAGCTGTAGGGGGAACATAAGCAGGGAGGAAATTCTTCCCTCTGAAAAAAATCATCCAGATCTTTAGTATTGAATTTATACCCCAAATACTGCCATGGGTGGGGGAAAAAAAGCAATTTTTGTGGGAAAAAGCAATCAAATCAAGGCAAGATGAGGAGCTGTATTGCACACACAGCCAGGCTGAAAATTATGGGGGAGGTCTCATCATGTGGCACCTCAGCTTTGCCCTTGAGCCTGGAAAAATCATATTTTCCTTTTCTAAGGAAAGGAAAAGCGTGGAAGGGCTGAGGAATTAGGGAGGGGAGCTGATTCCCACCTCCCACTTGATCCCCAATCTTTGATTCCCCACTTTTCAGGGAAATTGGGCTCACCCCATTCCCAGGCTGGGGTTGTGGAAGGAATATTGGGTTTGCTTTCACCTTCACCAGTGAGATCGAAAAAAAGACAAAAGAATCAGCTGGAACTGAGCTCCAAGGAGGCAAAAACCAGCAGGAAGCACAGCTCCTATAAATGAAACATGAGGGGCCTTGTATGAAAATGTGATAATCTCGTGTCACCAGGCTCCTGGCATGAGCTGGGGGCGTAGGTGTTGTCTTAGGTGAGTAGGAACAGAGATTTTAAAAATAACATCTCCAAAGAATGGTTCTGGAGGGAGGAGAGCTGCTTTTTTTTCCCACCAGCCGAGCCCCTAAGCTGCATAAAATATTTGCCAGAGCATGTCGTTGATGTGAGTACAAGATTTCAGGAAGCTGGAGTGGTTTTCCACCCGTTTGTTGTTTTTTATCTTGTAACAACAGCAAATGTAGAGAATTCTGAATTTAAGGGAGGAAATGCCCAGTGCTCTCCACTTGGCATGTTCCCTGTGTCCTGTCCCACCATCCCTTTGTCCCAAATCCCTCTCCATCTCTCCTGGAGTCCATTTAGGCACTGGAAAGGGCTCTGAGGTCTCTTTGCCTCAATTAATGAAGATTTCCCTGTAATTTCTGCCTGCATCCAGAAGGGTTTCCAGATGTTCCAAATGCTCTCTCCTCCTGGGGGATTAATGGAGAAAAAAATAGGATTTTAAGTGTCTGCACTGACCTAGGAAATATCTTAACCATAACCAATTTTATCTCTGTGCTTTTACTTGCCCACACACAGGTAAGCCATGCCCATCACGTAAAAATTGTTCCAAAATGTAGAAACCACATTGAAATGATCTTAAAATTAAAATATCAGCCAGCTCCGGGTTTTTCAAGAAAATTCTGATTTTTTTGGCCCTGCAGCTGAAGGTGATGCTTGGTCACCCTCACCTGGGGCTCCTTGCAGCACTCCTGGGGAGCAAGGAAATAATTTCAGTAATTAACTTGATGGATGCTTCCCATCAAACCACTCCAGTCCAGGGAGCTGCTACTGGGATACCCCATGTGAAAATAGGGAAAAATTCCATTAAATATTATCCAAATCCTGCATTTTCTTCCTTCTTTTCTCTAGGCTTGCTCTGCAGAGGTGCAGGTTTTGGGATGAGGTTTTAGTTTTTATTCTGGTTTAAAATGTACTTTGGTTTTGTCAGGATTGCTGATCCTCGATTTAAATGTTGTTTATTGAGTGACAAGAAGTATCAAAACAGAATCAGGTGGAGAATGGGGATTTTTAGGTTCTTTCTACAAATGTGATTTATTAGCAAAGCACAGGATTTTCTGTGGATTTTACTGTTGCTAGTGACAGAAAACATTGTGTTAGAATTTTGTTTATATTGAGCTCTTTGCTTTGTCTCAGAGTGTAAAATATGATGGTTCATACAGTATCTTTCTAATTTCCAGCTTTATTTTATTGTATGATTATTTTAAATTTAAATTTCTTTTATTCCATTTTTATTTTAGAATTTATTTTAATTTTATTTTAATTTTTAAAATTTTAATTTATTTTTTAATTTTTTTTTTTTCCCCCAGGACCTGCATATTTGATACTTGGACAATTTTGATTTTTTGATACTTTTGATAGTATTTTTTCTGTAAGTGCTGGAATTTTGATCCTGGCAGCAAAAAACTGGGCGGATCTTCCTAATCTTGAGCTCCCTGATTTGATTTGCTCTCAGTTCTGACACAGAGGTGCTGACTGGCCCTGTAGAATATTCCCAGTGATGCAATCAGGGCAGGGAAGACTTTGATTATCCTGGAAAAGTAGAAATTCCCCCAGGATGGGCCAGAGATGCTGAGCTCACCTGTTTCCCCTGTGCTCCATAAGAACAAAGCCTTGAAATTCAAATTATTCTATAAAAATAAGGACCAAAGAAATCAATTTTTTTCTGGAAAAAGCTGGACCTGGCTGCTGTTTTAATTTTAAGGGAATTTCAGTGTGTTTTGTCCATTTTGCTATAATTTTTACTGGGGTGATGGGAGTGACTTGTCTGGGTATGGTTAAAACCACAGAGATAAAAATGAATTTGGTTAAATATTTTCTAAGTCAGTGCAGACACCTAAAATCCTATTTTTTTTTTCCCATGAAACCTAGCCTGGACTCTACTGCTGTTCTGTATTGCAAGAAAAATCCCTGAAAATTCACATTAAATTTAACTGTGGCGTTTCCATAGCGATGATGTTTAGCATAAAAATAGCTGAAACATTTTGACACTGATTCCGAGCCTGTGGTTCATAACATCTCTCTTTTAAGCTGAAGTATGGAAATAAATCCCTCATTCCAACCACAAAAACCACGGGGTGAAATATGGGAAGGTAAAAGAATTTGTCTCTAATTCAAGATAATTAAAGGCAACTTTTCCACAAATTGGAAACGGAACTTATCTTGTTAAATCAAAGATGAGTTGAAAGGAACGTTGTAATTTGAATTTATCTCTAATTTAAAATAATTAACCCCGAATTCTCTGCAAATTGGAAGGTGTAACTTTTCTTGTTACATCAAGGATGAGCTAAAAGGAAAATCCTAATTTAAATTTCCACAAATGGGTTGGGTGTTTATAGGTCTGAAGGGAAGAGTGAATTATAGTCAATAGAGATGTTTGAATTTTGTGTTAGAAGCCAAAAACGTTGATTTTTGGATCATTTCCTTCATTGGCAAGGACTGCAGGAAGAGTTTCAGAATAATTTCAAGTGCTTCTGGAGGTGAAGCAGAATGATCTCCCTGTTCAGGCTCCTGAGCTGACATTTTTTGGGTTCCATCCTGGGAGAGGAGCCAGATCTGATAAACGTGGGGAGCCGAAGGTTCAGAGATCCCAACGTCGTTCCACAGGAAATTCAGTTTGGGTTGTTGGCTCTGCCTGATGGATTTTAGCAAGGTGGAGTTGGAATAAAGAGGTGAAGGAAATCCAGAGGTTGAAAATTACAGGAAAAATGCCACGACCCTCAAAACACCACTGTTCCTGAAAAAATTAGGCATTACTGGCAATTTTGGCCCAGGAAGCAACAGGAATGTTCTTCCTTCTGGGTGCAAGAGCACTTCCATAATTCAGAATATGGGGTTTTTACATCGTGGTATTCCAAACAAAAAGTTTTTCCAGGAAAATATGTGTTCTTCCTTTGGAACTATGTGTTCTAATTCAAGCTCATGTCCTGTTGGGCAGAAATTCCCCCGAAACTTGAAATGAAATAATTTTGGCTTCAGGAAATGCAGATAATCAAGTGATTAGTGGGCTGTGGGACTCATTAAGATGTTTGGTTTTCATTCCCAGTGGATCTCACCACCTCTGCATCCATGAAATGAATGGAGAGATATCCAAGGAAAGATAAAAATGGGATCTTTATAAGGGATCTTTGGGATTCCTCCTCAGAAACACTTCAAAGGAGCAAAGCAATGAGATTTTGGGCTGGAAATCCTGAGTTTTGAGGAGCAGCTGCTGGGAATGGCTGTGCCTCTTGGCTGGAGACTTGGGGCACCTACAGGAGGCAGGAAACTAATTTCCAGGAGTATTTCCTGAATTTTCAGAGTGGTCTCCAGAAAATCTGGCAGTGCTGGTGTTTCCTTGGAGCCACTCATCATTCCAGAATCCACTTTTTTGGGGGTCCCAGCCATGCCTTAGTGAGGAACCTCACTGAGTTTTAGGAACCAATGCAAAAAAATAGCAAAAAAGTCTAAAAAAGAAGGTATTGAACAGGTAAATCCTTGGAATAACTGCTGGGAAATGAAAATCAAGCCATGACCAGCACCCTTAAATGGGTATTTACAGGGAGAACTGAAATATTTGTTAGACTATATTTTGTCACCCTGTGATGTTATTTCCCACCAAAAATGACAAAATTTACTTAAAACAGCTGTTTTAGACTGTGGTGAATTCTAGTTTTGTGGGGTTTTTTTGCTGCCTGTCCTGATTTTCCTCATTTCAGTGACTCAGAAATGAGTTCTTTACTCTTTTTGTGAAGAACTCCCCAGAGGTGACACCAGTGCCTCGTTCTTGCTGCTTTTGAGGCTCCAGATAATCACAGGGAACTTATTTGGGGACTGATGGGGAAGTTGTTAAGCGGCTGTGCTTCACTTCCACTGAAAATCAGCCTTAATTAAAAGATAATTATTTGAAATTGTCCCAATCCTTTGGCAACAATATTAGAAACACGGAAGGGGGAAGCGAGGGGATTGATTTCAAATGAGATCCAGGCAATTAAAAGGAGGGCTTGAAACGGAATTCTCCTGGAGCAGGGGGTGGAAAGGCAGGGTCAGGTAAATCTCCTGAGAAAATTCCTGGGATCCAGAGAAATTCCTGTGATTTGGGATGATTGGAGCAGGGATATTGGTCAAACAGCCGCTGGTTCAGTGCCTTCTTTTCACCACTGCCATAAGGAACCAATCAATAAATAATCAATTAATACAGTCAATAATTACTGCAAACCATCTTTGCAGCCATTGAAAAATTGGGAAGCTATCCCTGTCCTTCCTGTGCTAAAGTCACAAAGAAGTGATTTCTGGAACCTTTTAAAAACTTTAAAGGTAATTTATTGTTGTTAACTCTGTCAGTAATAAATATAAATATAAATTTAATTATATATAAATATGCATATGTTTAATTATATATTTAAATATACAAATATTTAAATATAAAATATATTTAATTGTACATTTAAATATATAAATATATTTATTTAATGCTTAAATAAGTTACAAAACCTGTGCTGATATCTATGGCAGCTAAGAAAAAAATGCAGAAAGGCTATAAAAATAAAATGTAAATTAAATTATTGGCCTGTGTGGCTGTCCTCTGCCCTGTGCCATTAAAAACTGATTTAAAAACATCAAATATTCTTCTGCCTTTCTATTAAAATCACTGTAAAAGCAAAAAATAATAAAACTGTGAGGGGAATTTTAAGATGTTTTTAGACACTTTTCCTTGCTTTAAAATTTTTTGAATGCATTTTTCCTTTTCCCCTTGTTTTGGTGATATTATTTCAGGCTCATGTTAGGAAAAAATGTGAATATTCGCATATATTAAATATATAAATTCACATATGTAAGTATATATATATTCGCATATATTAAAGTATATATATATTGATGGGGGGGGAAATGGGAGGAGTTTTTCTTGTGATGACTGCATGTAATTTGTGTTAATTTGCAGCTCCTGCCTCAATAATCCACCTGAATTATTGAATTGTTCAGCTGAATTATTGAGCTGAGCTTTAGTGTGGCAGAGGAAAGCTGATCCAGCCCTGGGATGTTCCTGCTCTTCCCCTTCCTGGTGGATTCTGGGATCTGGAACCCTTTGAAACCATGTATTTATCAGCAAATAATGAAGTACCTTCATTTTCTCTCCAGCTCTAAAGAACAAACAAAGAAAGGAATGGGAGAGGGCAATCTAGAACATGAATTTTTAATTTATTTTTTCCTTGCTCAGCCTGAGGGAGGTGAAGGAAAATCCCAAGAGCCCCAAATGAGGGATGGCCTTTCTCCAAGTTTCTCCTGTGTTGATCAGGGCCCTTTACAGGGAAAAATTCCTCATTTTCAGGACATGTTCCTGAAAAGAAAGCTCACATTCTTTTCCAGAGCAGGGTGTAAAAGCAAATTCAACTCGTCCTGAGCTGCTACAGCAAAAAGTGACTGAGTTAGACCCTGAAAGGGGAATTCTTTAGGGATTTTGGCAAGCACCAAAATCCAAGGGCTGCTGTCCCTCTGGAGGGTTGTGCCTCAGCTGCTGCTGGAGGAGCACACCCATGGCTTTGATTTCCTCTGGATTTGCTCCTCCTTGCAGCACTCTGGGGTCTGAGGCTGAACAAAGAGCACAAATAGCAATTAAGGACATTAAAAATTATTCTTATGGGAAATCCTAGGGAAGCTTCAGGGAGAAAAAGGTGGCTTGGGTTTGTTTTTTTATTTAATTATGAATCTGTAATTTTAAATAATATCTTTGGTTTGTGTTGGGAAATTCAAGTGCTGGTGAAGTATGGTGATGAGATACAAACCAGCTGTGGTTTTCTGAACTCCTCCTTGGAGAGAGGAGGCTGGGAATTATTTATTCTGATAAATGATTGGACAAAAAGGACTCAACCAGAATTGTTTACAAAGGGTATAAAAACTAAAATTATTATTATTGTATAAGATAGGATAGTTCAGTATAGCAAATAATATTAAAACAATTATATTGCTTTAGTTACAAATAATAATACTAAAGCAATGTAAATTAATTGTAGTTAATATTAATATTAAAGCAATTATATTGATTAGTTAAAAATAATATTAGCGCAATGTTAATGAATTATAGTTAATATTAATATTAAAGCAATGATATTACTTAGCAAAAAGAATCAATTATTAGAGGTTGATGGAAGGTATAAAAGTTAAAATTATTATTATAGTATAAGATAGGATAGTGCAGTATATCAAATAATATTAAAACAATGATGCTGCTGTAGTTAAAAAGAATAATTCTAAAGCAATGTTAATTAATTATAGTTAATAATGATATTCATGCAATGACATTGCTTAGCAAAAAGAAATAATTATTAGAGGTTGATGGAAGGGTATAAAAGCTAAAATTATGATTATAGTATAAGATAGGATAGTTCATGATATTAAACCAATTACGTTAAAGTTAGCAAAAAGAAACAATTATTAGGGATTGATGGAATTCACCCAGATTAAGGACTGTGTCTTGAGGGATACCCTTGATGTGCATCCCCAAAACCAAAGGGAGGAATCGCCACCCATTCCAAGGAGGAATATGGAAAAGAACCCACCCCACGGAAAGTTTTATGGTTTTCTGGGGTTGGCAATGCCAGGCAAATGTCTCCAGATCAGCTGAGCTAGATTTTGACCTCAGTGTCAGGATGAGGATTTGAGGTTGGGGCTCCAGACTGGTTTTAGGATAATTCCACCCCAAACCCCAGCCCCTCTCAATCTGCCCCTACAACCTTGCAAATAGGGCATTGCTGGAGCTGCTTCTTCACAATCCAGCAGCCTGAAAAATCTGGGCTTTTAGCTGTTCTCAAAGCTCCTTCAGCTCTGTCAGAGCACAGGACTTTTAAAGAAGACACAAACAGGGAGAATCAGTTGTGGGGACAATAATGAGTTTTAGATTCTGCCACCATCAAATGTGGAGAAAGTTGTTAAAAAAACCCAGATCTCTGAACATTTCAGGTATTTCCAGATGATGCAGCTGCCGTGTGCTTCGGCCACAGCCGAGATTGTGAGCAGAACATCAATTCCTGTATGAAGCCCATTGTCTGCACCAGAAATGTGTTTGCCACGCAGGGAATTTATCAGATTTGCTGATTTTTGTGCTGCTCTGTAGTCAGAGGCTGCTGTTCCAGTTCGGGCAAGCTCCTCTCTGCATTTCCTTCTGCCCACTGCCTCCACAAATTGCTTTCCCTGGAAATCAAAGGGGGCCTGGAGCAATGAATTTTCTTATTCTGTTTACATCCTTGAAGTTTCTGGCCCTCTCTGTGACTTTTGCACTTGCAAAGGTTTTTCTGTGAGGAATGCAGAGCTACTGACACATGTGCATGTGTTTATATGTGCACAAAACCACCTAAAGTGAACTCTTCCCCCTGGGATCCAGGGATAGACTGGTGGGAATGGTTCAGAACTCTTCTGAAGATTTACAGCAGGAAGCATTTCTTTACTGAGAGGTGGATAAACCCTGGATCAGGCTGCCCAGAAAGGTGATGGATATCCCCAGCCTGTTGCTGTTTAAAAAGGGTTTGGAGAATGCCCTTAACAGGCTTTAACTTTTGGTCGGGCAGCTGGGTTAGATATTAAATTATTTTATATCCGTAGAATCCCTTTCTCATCCCCAAAAACCAAAAATTAGGTGAATTGCAATGACTGTAAGCTCTAAAACTTGCTATCCTTAATTTCTGTGGTTCCTTTATCATTATTTCTGTATCCTCTGATCAGGGATTGGTAGTAATCAGTTGAATATTTATATTACTTGTGCAAGATTTGAACCCTTTTAGTGCCTTAAGGATGCTTTGAAAAAGAACTTTTGATACAGACAAGGATTTGAAAATGAGGAGAGGCAGATTAAATGTTAGGAAGGAATTCTTTACAGAGGGTGCTCTAACAGTGGAACAGGTTGCCCAGAGAAGCTGGGAATGTCAATTAAATGTTATTTAATTAGCAGATGGAAGTGCATGACTGAGAGAAAAACCTCCTGGAATGAAAGCTTTCCCCTTGTCCTTCCCTGGAGTGGTTTCTGAGTCCCTGATTCCTTCAGTGCCTTCCCTGCAGTGCCATGTGTGAGCTCTGCTTGGTGCTCCTGCAAAACAGGAGATTTCTAGTGATTAAAATGGGCCAATAAAATTTCATTTTAGCTCAGTCTACAAAGCAGAGCTTTATTTTTACAGATATTTAACCGAGGGAAAGCTCAGAGTTCTGCATTTGAGCTTCAGGAGAGGAAAAAATGTTTCACACAAGTTCGACAAGTACCTTGATGTTGTTTGGAGAAAAGTTCCCAGTTCAACAGGTAAATTTTTTCTCCAAAAATAAA
Organism: Passer domesticus; assembly: GCF_036417665.1. Lineage (NCBI taxonomy): Eukaryota > Metazoa > Chordata > Aves > Passeriformes > Passeridae > Passer > Passer domesticus. The sequence continues at coordinate 2,070,948 of NC_087484.1, forward strand.
AATACCTTTTTAATTGCACCAATCTAGCATGATTGCTTTTATTTTGGAGCATCGTGATGATGAATCACGCTGAGATAATTGGCTTGAATAAACTGAATAATCCCTACCTATGCAAATAAAAGATGGAAAAATTGGATATATTCTGAACATGTGGCGCTCAGGCAGGAGGGAAAGGCTTCCATGGATGATGAGGACTAAGATTAGTGCTCATCAATTGCAGTTATTAGTGCTTTCAAAATTTTAATTCGTATGCAAAATGGATTGTTTTAAAAAGAATCCACAGAATCAAGTCTGGAATAACTTCTCAATATTGTGCAGTTGTCCTGGTTTGTTTCAGCTGTTGGGAATATGTGTTGGGAGAGTTATTGGAGAAAGCAGTGCTTGGAGTTGTAGTCTGTGGTGATTTTCTCCTGAGAGTTTTCATTTGGTGTGTGTTTAAGACAATTTCAGGGAATTTAAGCACAATGTGTTAATACAATTTTTAAAATTTCTTTTCTTTTTTTTCAGGAGAAGGAGTTGTCAAGGATTTTGGAGACTTTTTTCTTGTTGCTATGAAGATGGCCATAAAGATCTTGCAAAGCAGTCAAAGCAGCTTTTCCTGACTGAGGTGAAGATGATCATGTCCAGGTGCTTCACCTTTCCCATGTGAGCAAACAGCTCCAGGCTCATCTTTGCAAGGGAGGCCCCCACAGTTTCAGTAAAGAAGGAAAAGCTGCACAAGTTCCTGAGCAGTTTTCAGTGGAGGCAGAGGGGAGTGTCCTGGTTTCAGCTGTGCTTGAATCACACCATGAGCAGTCCTTGTTTCTTATTTTTTATAATCAGAATAGTTTGGCTTGGACCAGATTTTGAAGCCCAGCCCATTTCACTATCCCAGGTTGCTCCAAGCCTGGCCTTGGACACTTCCAGGGATGGGTTATAATGTAGAATTTTACATGTATTACCCTGTGGAGCCAAAACCTTAAAGCCCTGAAGGTTTGGACTGTGGAGAAGGTTTGTGCTGTACTCAGCCTCCCCAGGAGGAGCAGAGCTCTCCTGGGACTTTCCCAGCTGCACACTGCAAGGAGCTGGGAAGGGAGTGATGCCTTGAGGGGGTACCTGGAACACAGGCTAGGCAGTGCTAAAGGAATAAAGTAGAGATTTATTAAAAGGCTTTATTTATGTATTTATTATCCAAAGGATACACCTTGGGCAGTACAAGAGCCTCACGAAGGCTCTGCCCAAGATGGACTCCTGGTCACGAGTTCTCACCCTTTTATAAGTTTTGGTCCATTTCCATATTGGGGTTAATTCTCCAATTCCAGCCCCAGGTTCTGCAGTCCCACCCTCCCAGTTTGCTCTCCTCCGTCCCCTGCTGTTTGCACTTTGGGCTGAAGTTGCAGCGGTGTCCTTGGTTCTGGGCTGGAAAAGGATTGTTTTGGCTGAACTGTGAGAGCTGCTGCTACTTTATACAGTTCAGAGTCACACACTAAGGCAGTACAGAATCTGGAAAATATGAAAGCTAAACTGAAGGTGTCAGAGGCAGAGCTCAGACAAGGCCAGGTCACCCTTGTAGGAGGCCAAGAGTTCTCTGAGGTCTCTGGCAGAGGAAGGAAGGAGCTCCCAGGTGGGCAGAGCCCTCCTGGTGCTGCTGCTGCAGCTCCTGGGGCACACGTGCTGGGTGGGGATGGAGCAAAGGGCAATTCCCAGCCTGGAGCTGCTGCTCCATCCCCTCAGCCCTTCCAGGCAGTGGGAATCCCTTCCATGAGTGCAGCTGGCTCCTTGCTTCCCTCTGTGCCAGCAGCAGTTTGTGTTGTACAAAAACAAGGATAATTTTTTCTCCTGGCACCCTCTGTGGAGGCAGAACCTTGTCACCTATTCCCACATCACATCCCTTCTGCTCCAGCCTCCTGCTCCCAGTGATGCCTTAGTGTTTGATTTTTTTCTATTTCCATGTATCTGTACCCCTGCAGCTCTTCAGTGTGTAACTCTGAGCTCCACACCCAGTGCCAGCTGCTGCTTTCCCATCCTGGGCAGACACAACAATTCCTCTCCAGGCCTGGCAGTCAAGGACACCTCCCTGCCTCAGGGCCAGAGATGGAAACAAAAGTGAGCTGGGGGAGCAAACTGGGGGTCAGTGACTGCATGAGCTGAAGCTGGAACTGGAGGATGAGCCCCCAAAATGCAAATGGCCAAACTTATCCAAGTGTGAAACCCGTGAGCCGTGGAGCATTTTGGGTGCAGCCCTGGGGGGCTTGGTCTGCCCTGGATGTACCTGAAGGGCCTGCAATAAACAGAACTGCTTTTTATTCCCTGCACTCTGGCTGCCCTCTGGTTTTAGGTAGACCCGGAAGGCATCACAGGCACACAACTCCTTCATCCTCCCTCCCAGTCAGTTGTGGTTTAATGTCAAACTGGATTATGGAATTGAAGATGAACTCTTGCAGGGTGATCATCAGAAATATCAAAGCATAATTGGAAATGAAAGATTGGAGTTCAATCTCGGAGGTAATTAATTATCGTTGCATAGGCACACTGTATGTACAACTACTTAAATCACTTTATCTAAGCTGTATCATTAATATTAGAAATATTTGGGTAGGAGACAGCAAAATTGCTGTACTTAGCATAAAGTTAATGAGTTAAACTACTATTATACCTAGAAAAAAATTCTCAGTAGATGACAAATTATTGGTATTAAAGAGAGTGGGTATTTTTATAATTATTTTTCTTTGCACAATGCAGTGGAGTCAAGAGGTTCATAATAGATTTTTAAAACAATAAAGAGAAAATTTAAATACTTCCCAGAAATCAGGTAAAGCTGCCATGGGTTATGTGATAAATGAGGGCTGAAAGCAGAGCCATCCTGAGCCAGCAGGAAAGATTAGATTAAAACAGCTGAGATAGAAAACACTGGAGAAGACATGGATGGATGAAAAGGGATGAGTGAGAGTTATGTGGGAAATGAAAGGGCAGGAATGGGATTCAGGATGAACCCCAAAGATCCTCCTGGACTGGGCGTGAGGCTCACACAGCAGCAGTGTCACCTGTCCAGGAGGAGGGGAGGATGAAGAGCTCATCCTGGGGCAGCTGAACAAGATGTTCCAGCTCTCTGGAGAAATATGGATGTGGGTGGGGTATTTGGGTTGTGAAGAGATGGGTTTGTGCACCAGAGCAGCTGTGCTCCTTTCCCAGAAAAGGTGGATGTGGTTCAGCATTTTGGACTTGTGGGAGTGAGTCCAGAGGAGGCACCAGGATGAGCAGAAGGATGGAGCAGCTCTGCTGTGGGGAAAGGCTGGAGAACTGGGATTGCTCAGCCTGGAGAGGAGAAGGTTTCGGGGTGAGCTAACTGTGGCCTGAAGGGAGCTACGAGAAAGATGGAGAGAGACTTTGGACAAGAGCAGGTAATGACAGGGAAAGAGGGAATGGCTTCACATGGACAGAGAGTAGGTTTGGCTAAAATATGAGGAAGAAATTCCTGGCTGTGAGGGTGGGGAGGCCCTGAGCAGCTGTGGCTGCCCCTGGATCCCTGGCAGTGCCCAAGGCCAGGTTGGACCTTGGGGCTTGGGGCAGCCTGGGACAGTGGAAGGTGTCCCTACCATGGCAGGGTGCTGGGAAAAAAGGGATCTTTAAGGACACTTCCACCCCAAACCATTTATGATTCTAGGAAGAAAAACATGAACTTTGCAGTTTCAGTCCCACTCCAGAGTTTGTGGATTCCTCTGGGCTCTGCCAGAGTCACTCATTTCCAGTTTTTCCCTCAAAGCCACGGAATATCCGTGTGCCAGCTGAAGGCTCCACAATTGTGTGCCGTTGTGATGGAGCAGGCACTGAAATAAATGATTTTTTAATTTGATGTGCTCATTGTTTGAAAGCTGAGAATCGTTTTCCTCTTTATTCAGCGGTGAGCTTTTTTTTTCTTCCTGGCTTTTCAGACCAAATGAATAAAGAGCTGTAACAAATATTGAAGGCTTAGAATTCATAAAGCAGTGCATAAAAGTATCTCTCCCACTTTATAAATCATATTGTCCATTTGAAAGATTTTGCTTTAATGACTGGAAATAAATTGGAGGCTGAGGTGTTTTTCAAGGAGCTGTGAAGAACAAAATAGCTGTGGAAAACTCTGCAGCAGTTAAATGTACCAAGAGGAGAAGAATTGATTGAGAACCCCAAATGCACGATGCCCTCCTTCAAATCAATTAAGAAATTGCTGAAAATGTCATAATTAATGACAAGTGGGAATAGTGCCGTTGCAGGAAAGGTGTTTTATGCAGATTGAATTATTCCAGGGATGCTCTTTCCTTCTGATTCCATTCTCCAGGTGTTGTGTGCATGGACATCAGTCAGTGGGATTGATGGCAGAGCCCAGCAGCTCCAGCTGGGGATAGTTGTGGATGCAGAGATCTGAATAACACCGTGGTGGGATGGACTGTGAGCATCTGAAGGTTTGTTCAACACACTTCTGATCTCAGGGATGGTTTTTCTGCCTGTGAAGCTCATGTGGGGCTGGCAGGGGGAAGCCAAGGATAAAAACCTGTTTGGATCAGGCTGTTCACAGCTCCATTCCTCACCACGCGGTTTTGTTTCAGTAAAGGACCTCACACTTTGATTCCTGCAAACAATGATGTGGCCTGAGCATCTGTGGGTGCTTCAGACAAGAGCTGCTCAGGGGGGTGGCATCTTCTGCCTGCTGCATGGGACTAATTCAAAACATGCCACTTTTCTCACCTTCGGTTTCCCAACCAGGCTGCTGCTCTTGAAACCTCTCCACTGAAACAATTCCTTCTGTAACGTGTCCCCTCACCTGTTTCCATGGCAAAGAGTGAGCACCTGCTCTTGCACTGATTCACTGATGTGTAATTTCCCCTGAGAGTGCTGTCCCTGGAATGTGGCAGCCTCCTCTTTGTCCTGAAGAATTACGTTTGGATAGAGCATCCTCAGGGTTTAATTGCAGCTTGTTCTTAGGCCTGGCTCAACAGCTCTCCAGATTTGGATTGAAGGAAAGGGGGCACCAGGGAAAGGAGACAAATCAAGGCTGTGCATGCAGAGACAAGAGTACCCAAAAACACTCTGAAAGTAGAAGAGCTGGTTTTTGGTTGGGTGGTTTTTTTTCAAGGTTGTCTCTGTGCTGTCAATAACAACTAAATTAAGGTAGGCCTCAACTTAGCCCTCATGGTCATCAAAATGAAGACATATCAAAGTAAATCTTCAATATAGTTTGCTTAACAGTCTTTGAGGATTTATTCTGCTGTTTGTATTTCCAGTTTCTGGCTGGCTGTTCCCTTGCTTTGTTAATTTAATGAGGAATTGGTGCTGTGGGAAGTGAGAAACATGTTGCCCAAGCAGTTGTGCGCTCATTTTTTGTGGAAGGAAATCCCAAGGTGAGAAGCAGAACCCCATAAACAAGAAGAGGTTATAGAGGAAGTTAAATTAATTGTCACCATTTCACCATCATTTTTCACCATTTCATTTGTTTGGGGCTGTCGGTGGGTTTTGCTTGATTGTCACACAGTTAAAGGAGGCCGAGCTCAAAATACTCTAATTGGGCCTATTAATTAACAGGAAATGATGCCCTGTAGCTTAATGGGTCATGGGAGGTGGAGCAGAGGCAGAACCTGGCAGTACCCAATTAGGTCAACCAGCAGGTTTTTCATTTCCTTGTTTTGGGCAACCTTTAAAAGAGATTGGGAATGAAGGCACTTGGAATTGCACTCGTTGGGAGCTGCAATTGGGGCAATGGGTGCCATCAACAAAATTGCTACTGGTAAAGGAGGTTTGGCTCTTAGGATGGATTCTGGGGAACTGCAAAGTAGGTGAGGAGCGAATTGAGGTAATGGCAGTGATAACCATTAAACCAGGGCTGTCTGCCAAGACCTCGCCCCTTAAGAGAGCAAGGAGAGAATTGTCTGGGCTGGGAGATGTTCCCATGGAACAACTGGAGGTTTAAACCATGAAACACCCAGTCATTTCAAACCAGTCCTCAACACACCTGAGAGAGACCCTGAACAACTAAACTGAAGGAAAAAAAAAAAGCAAGAAAAAGCTAATTTTAGTTCAGCCCCTGAGACCAACACGAGACAGAATAAACCCAACATATTTAGAAGTGCCCGAGGCTTTTCCAGTGCATGGAGAATGCCTGATGCAGTTTGGAAATTCAGCAGATACTGCATTCCCATTGCTGTTATCACTCCAAAGATAACCCAGCTCCTCCCTATCGCTTTCCTGACGTTAGTTCTGATAAGTGCACGTTTCTTTTTATGGCTTAAACCACTTTCAGAAACACTGGTCTTTGAAAAATTGATATATTTTTAACCATGTAGCAGAAGAGGGACAATCCCAGTGGACTGCACACGTGGATCTGCATCTACTCCACACAGAACCCACTCAATCAATAACCAGAAAGAATGGGGAGTTTTCTGTGTGTTTTTTATGTCTTTTGCAAAGGGAGAAGAGAGAACTGTGAGTGAAGAGTAAATAACTCCTGAATTTTAAAGAGATGGAATTGTTGGATGTCAGCAAAACCTGTGTCCTATGAGTTTCTTTAAATAATACCCACTTTGGAGGAAAAAAACTTATCAAAACATGCCAAATGCACCAAAAAACTGGCTTAGTAGCCATGGCTGTGTACTGTAAACAAGGATTAACAATTAAAACAAAGCATGAGGCAGTTGGAGTGTCCTTCAGAGCCCCATTCCAAGGACGACTTTTCCATCATCTTCTTCCCCATCCAAAGGTCACAGGCTTTGTAGCAGCCACTTCCATGGGTGGCTCCATGCAGGCAAAATCTTGGAAAACTAGGAAAAAATCTCTTTGTGGAAAGGGCTGTAAAACATTGGCTCAGGCTCTTCAGGGAATGGTAGAGTCACCATCCCTGGATATATTCCAAAAACGTGGGGATGTGGCACTTGAGGGCATGGTTTAGTGGTGACCACTGTGGTGGTAGGCTGGTGGTTGGACTTAAAGATCTTAAAAGTCTTGTGCAAAATTACCAATTCTCTGATTTTATTTTTATTTAATGCTATGAAAATATTTCAGATCTAGCATTAAAAAAAAAATCAGTTTTTGCTCAAGAAATAAGGATTGGCACAAAGTATCATTTGGTTTTGGTCACCTCCACCAATTCATGAGCCATATTTTTCATTAGGGTGAGGGAGAAACTTTTTTTCAAGCTTGTTGGAATTCAGCTTCTTGTTGGCTCTTTACAACAATTAATACCACACAGAAACTTCATTTCTATTGGGCTTTCAGTTTTGGAAAGGGATTCAGAGGTCAGAAATCAACACAAATAATGCTAGACGTTTTTTGCCTGTTGATTTCAATAGATAGTGGATTTAACTCAGCCTTTCCCATCAGAAACCAACTCTCCCAGTTGTTTCAGACAAAAGGCAATGACCTGTTCTTAAATATGAAGTCAGTCTTGTTCTGATGTCATTTCAAGGGGTAGAACAGAACGTCTGCACTCATCTCCCTGCTCTGCTTTGGGTCTGGAATGTTCCTTCTGAGTGACTCCTGTCAATTATCCCTGGCCTGTCTTGGCTGACTCACAAAATGCTGGGGAAAACACAAAAGCCTTGTGAGTAATGGTATTGATGGGAACCCAGAGCAAATGATGATGTCTGGGAAGTAAAGCCGTGCATTCAAATCTCCTCAGAAAGTTTGGGAAAGGACACAGGAACTGGATAACTTTTATATTGTTAGAGAGGGGCATGCTCTGTTCTTGTATTTGTTCCTGCAAAATCACATCTTCTCTTGGAATGATATTGACTGGGTGGTTATTTAAATCTGTAGTGTTTCAACATTTCGAGTTCTTTTTTGTAATTATATTTTCCTTCCATCCATTGTCATTTGTTTGTACTTGGTCAGGCTCTTCCCTTTGTTTGAGTTTTATATTATTTTATATTCTTTTCCCCAAGAGAGTTGTTATATCTGGTTTTATTTTCTTGCCTATTGTTTTCGTGAGCTAATCTCCTTGTTTTCCTTCATTTTGTTGTTCTCTTTGCCATTTAGACTCATTGTGTGTGTCTTTACATCCAAGCCTGCATTGATCTCATTTTGCTGGGGAAGAATTGCTCCTTTTGGCTGCAGTTTGAAGCTGTATCTATTTTTTGCTGATACTTTTTATTACCATGACAAATCCTTTTATTTAAGGGCATCTTGTTAAGACAGCATCTTGTTTTTGTTGCTTCGTGTCTTCAGTGGGTTTAAGGCTTCTCTGCCAATTTTGCTCATGAATTCTGTATTGTCCACTTCCAACATCAGAGAGTGTGCAGGCCCTTTTCCATAGTATTTCTCCCTAATTTTTCCTTGGATGCATCTTCTTTTTTTTGACCCTGAATTCCCTGCTGCTGGAATTTTGGCCCTGCAGGATTGAAGGTGTGTAAATTCAGCTTTCCCATGCACAGAGTGCAGAGTCAGTTTTCCTCTTTATATTTAATACCAGTGGTTAAAGCAGCCCTTTTGCATTTTTTGGGGAGGCTGTTACTTGTTAAGAGGGTCCTGTACAGCTTCTGCTGGATTTTGGAATCAGTTGGACAGTTGGGATCAGACCCTTTTAGGTGGAATCAGCACATATTTATAATTGCAATGTCCTTAATCCTTGGAGCTCTTACACATCCCATTGGACTGGTCATGGGAATTCTGTTTCCCTGCCAATATCTTGCACAGAGATACACTGATTTTTTTTTTTTTTTAATATATAATTTCTCTTTGAAGACATAGGCTGAGGACTCCAGGAGCCCAAGAATGAGCTGAAGTCTCTGAGTGCCCTGTCAGGAGTGAAAAGGGTTTTCTTTCACAGCTGACAGGAAAAGGGTTCATTCATGACAGTCCCTTCAGAAAAAAACATTAATTAACACTTGTCATCTGTGCCAGTCACAGGGAATTCCCACAGCGACAGGTCTTTGCACGGATTCCCATTTTGTCCTTTGACAACTGGACCGTGAATTCTAATTTTACCAGGACAGAAAATGGTATCAGTGTCTATGCCAGGTTTTGAAAGGCATCAAAATGAGCAGGGAAGTGTCTGCAGAGCACTGGGAGCACCCAGGTGCTCCTCTCAGGACAAGGGGCATTGCTCTGACAAGCAGCAACCAGTCATTAATTACAAACAGCTAATTGGCCTCTTAGGGCAAGCTTGAGGATCATAATCCAAAAAAGAAAAAGAAAACCCAAATAATTTGTTGGTGGTTGGCTGCAGCGAGGGAATTAACAGCTGAATGCCTGAATGACAATAGAAAACAATAGCTGACTTTCATTCTGTAAAATATCTCTGATTAATGAGTTGATAGTGGCTATGAGTATCCAGTGAGTAATCCTGCACAGATGAGTAGCTGCTGCCTCAGTAAGAATCACAGAACCACAGAATATCCTGAGTGGGGAGGGCCCCACAATGATCTTCCAGCCCTGCACAGGACACCCCAGAAATCCCACCCTGTGCCTGAGAGCTGTGAAATGGGAATAGTCTGGGAAGTTTTACACAGGTCTGGCATGAACAGTGACAGAATTTGGAATCCAAGAAAAACACTTCCCATTTCCGAGTAGATCAGAATGGTTTAACACCTCATCCATGGGAATGTGCTTTCCTTTGACACCACCAGTGCAAATCTCAGCAATTCCTGAGACAATTTTCCCCCACTGGAGTTGATCCCATTTCTCTCCTTGGCTTTAGGGAGGTGCCAGTGTCCTCTCACAGCAGATCCTGGCTGAGCTTCAGCTCTGGGGGAAGGAGCTACTCCAGTTGACACTCGACTTAATTATCTTTGTAGCTTCACATGCAGTGCCTTTTTCCCCCAGACAACTTGGTCAGGCCTGGCTTTTGGAATGCCTCCAGCTCTTGTTTCAATCCATAATGTGCAGCTGAGCATATGCTTTAGGATCTCTTAAAGAACAAGTGTAGCATGAAGGCTGAAATGAGGCGTGGACGTGTCTGCTAATTAGAGCAGCGGAGCAGGGAGCTGGAAACGAGCTGGGAATCAGCTCCTCTGCACCAGTCATCTCCCTCACCTGCAGAAATTCTTATTTTGGGACTCATGGTGTTGGGGATTGTATTAAAAAATGTCATGATTGATGTGATCTTCAGATAGAGGTTGTGACTATGAGGGGAAGAACTCCCTCAGAGTTCTCCTGAGGGATTTTCCTGAGTGCAGGGAAATCCTATCCAGAGGGCAATGAAGATGGTGTAGCAGGATGAGAAAGTTTTCTTTGAGTATAATTGTCACATGAATTTCTGCTGCATGACTTCCCAGTAATTCCCAGTATCCTCCTGGTTACTCAGGGCCTGTATCCATGTTGGATGTTTCCCACACGGTGCCTCCCACATTCCTGATAAAACACAGAGTTTCTCTATGAGGCCTCTGATGCTGAGTTTAATATCCAGATATTTCCTACTTTATCAGCAAACCCACCCCCAGCTCCGATACCAGCACTTCCTCCAGCTCATGGCTTCACTATTCCCTTCTGATTATCCCCCAATTTCTAAGTTTCATCAACTTTATCATATTCCACCAGATAGCAACTTCCTGCTGGATATTTTAGCATGTTCTGGTGCTGAGATTGTGGTAAACTGCAGACCCTGTGTTTGTCAGTCACCAGCCAGCACTGCCTGCCTCAATTGATGGACTTTTATCTTGTGGAATTTGCTTTATCCCAACAGCTCTTCCTCTCCTCCTTTTCCAAGAGCAGGAAAGCCTGGCTGCTGCTCTCCCGTTAAAAAAGTTCATACATCAATCCAGGTGAGATGGGAATTTAGCCTTAACATCTGTGCAAGTGCTGTGTGTGCTGGTGTTCAGGGAATGGATAAAAGTTTGGGCCTGAGGAGTCTTTGCTCCTTTTTGCCAGGGTCAGGATTAAAAGCGATTAAATGTTTGGACTCAGATGTTTATTGGTTTCTATGTTACAGTCTCATTAGTTGTGAGCTCTGTAGTATTTGACTTCAACAGGCTAAAAATGGAGCCCCGTGTCTCTCTCTCTTTTTAGGATAAACTGACCAATTAAGAAATAACACCTAAATTATTTTTACTTTTAATCCAATAACCAACCACCCGTGGCCCTCAATGGGGACTTTTTATCCAGTTACACAAAACCACCCAAACCCATGGAGAAGGAGGAGAAGGAGCAGCTTCTGCCCTAAAACCTCCATCTTGCTTTATCTATATTACTATATTCTTATCCCCTAAACTCTGAGTTTCCCACCCTGTGATATCACACACTTCTATTCAAACTCCACACCCACAATCCCAGTTCTGTCATCCCAATTTGGAAGCTTCTCCATGGCCTCAGGTCAATGCAGAGTTCTCATGGAGGTCAGAGCCAGCACAGAAAGTCTGAAATTCTCAGTGCCCAGGGTTTCAACATGGGCCTACTCAAATAAAAACTCATTCTATTAAAACAAGATTTACAGGGCTGGACCTGTGCATGGAAGTGCTGAACTTACCCCATAATATTCTGTGCTGTGCTCACCCCATAAAACTCCTGGAAGGCTTTGCCTTGTCTGTCCAGCTTGGATTTGTGAGCATGTGTGCCTGTGTTAAACTTCTTTTTGCAGCTGCTATTGCTAGTTTAGCTTTTTAAATCTGATTTTATTGTGCTGTAAACTCCTTTCTCTCTTCTGGAAAGTAATTTCACTTCCCTCTGTGTGAGGAATGTGGTAAAAAACTTACAACTATTAAGTAAAAAAATATAGGGAGTTTTGTTTGCCTCCAGCCTGGCTTTTTATTTTACCTCTGGAAGCTTTTGGCAATATCCGTGGCCTGGGAAGTCATGCTTGTTTTGCATGCTTTCCAATTAAGCAGCTTTTCTTCATCAAATTCTGCTCTCGAGGACTTTCAGCATCTGCTGGCTCAGAGGAAAAAGTTCTCAGTGAAAATCCTAATTTCAGAAGTACTTTCTAATCACAGCATGTAAGTTTTTATACAATATTTCAGATTTTCACCCCAAACTCTGACCTGTGCTTTGAGAGATAATTAAACTCAGTCTTAGCTTTAAAGCAACTGGGGAAGAAGGAGCAAACAGAAGGGATTTATCCAAACTTCTGGTTACTCTGAGATGGAAAATTGCCTCTTTTAAAACACTGAAAGTTGAAAAAGCCACCAAAATCCATGGAGGAATAGCAGGAAAATTGTCTTGTCCTCCATTTCATGTTTATTTTATGGGTACTTTCCATGGCTGAATAAATTATAGGGACTTTTACATCCTAAATGACACTTTTTGGCTGGTTTTAAAGTGTTCCAGTTTTTCCTACAGGTTTTGAGGCTCCAGCCTTGGGAAGTACCATAAGAGACCAGGGAAAATGGGATTAATTTGGGGAGTGGCACAAACCAAGCTCTGTAAAACAAAATGCTGGTGGATTTTATTTGCTGTCGTCTTAAAAATAATTATTATTATCACTATTCTATTTAATTTTATTAATATTTTTTCATATTTCTATTTATTGTATTATTCTTCTAATAATTATTATTAATTCTGAGCAGAGAATCTGCTCTTTACCAGATCAAGATTATGTTCTTTGTACAATACTTTTCCCTGCATTTTTTCATTTTCAACTCCAAGTTTTCAAGCCAACTCCAGGTAAAACGTGGAATATTCATGAGGAATGTTGTGTCAGCCACAGAGAACTGAGGTAGAGCCACATTTAAGTTAATTAAACCTTGACCTGGACAGGTAATTTATGTCTTTTTCATTGACAATAATGAAGGAAAGGTTAAAAAATATAAATGTTGGAATACCTAAAAAAAACCCCAAAAACAAACAAAAAAAAGGAATTAAAGATGAAAATCACCACCACAACCAAGTAAATGCAAGCAATATTTCATATTTTTCATATTAAAAGCCATTTATTTCAAATCACTCACAGAAAATATTAATATGTGATTCAACTCTCCTTAAATATCCATTTGGGTTGATTATATAAAACAAAACCCATATTTTTTCAGTGGGTTTTCTGCAGCAAAAGCACGTTTGGAACACTTGAAAATCTGTTTTTCTTTTTGTTCTGCCTCATTTATTTGTTGTTTTCAGCCAAGGTTTCAGTTGAGCACTGCAAAGTGTCAGAGGTGGTTAAAGAACATTATTGATTCCAAAACTGCTGAAAGACAGAACCAGTTTGGGATGAAGGGATCATTTTTCTGCATGGTGAAGGTTTCTCAGCCTCCAGTTTTGTTCCAGGGTGACTGGATTGAAATGGGTTTTTAATGAGTCAAGGGAAGTGCTAAACCATGGCAGCAAAAAAGAGTAGATTTTGGAAGATTTAAGAGCAAAAAGAAGATTTTGTAAAATTTTGGAGTAAAAAGAGGCAGATTTTATAGAATTATTCAGGGGCAAAACCAATAAGAGGCATATTTTGTAAATTAATTCAATTTTTTTTGACTGAACAGGAAAAGTTATGGGCTTGATCTACAGGAATTACATGAAATGGTAGGAAAATCCAAGTTGTGGGTTTCAATGGTATTTCCTACCATTTTCCTGTTAAAACAGGCAGAATTATTGAGGTTAGCAAAGAGTTAATGGATTTGGAAAGGAAAAAAATTATTTGACAGTGCTGGGTCCAAAACCAAACAAGGATTTTTGCCTATTTTAGTGCTGCTTGGAAAAAACAAACAAAGGATTAAGTGGCTTTAAATTGGAGGATGGAAATAATACCTCAAGTATTTTTTGGGAATTTGGGAATCCATGAGAGGAGCTGTTGAAATCCAAAATAACATAAAAAAATATTTTTGTGGTACCTGTGGTACAAAGAAGGGAAGTTTCTTGTATTTGCTGTTTTCTATAATTTAGGAATCAGCAAAAGTAGAATCGATTCAAGGATATCCTAGTGGAAAGTTTCCCAGATTTAGGTTGGAAACAGCTTTGGAATTCCAGTGTTTAAAACCAACCCTTGAATCTTGAAGCAGCAAATATTCTTGGGATCACAAAGAGTCAGGAAAGCGCTCCTTTCTCCTCATTCTCTGGTCTCATCCATCTCTTCCAGGAGCTGCCTCAACATCCTGATCCCTGATTTTCACCTGCACCAGGTTTTTTTGGAGTACAGTCCATGGAAGTTTGGAGAAGGGCCCTAAAACCAACCCAAACATTGGCTCTGTTCACCACCAAACCCTGTCCCCAAGGGCCACATCCTGAACAGTTCCAGGGATGGGCATTCCACCTGCTCCAACGCCTGAGCAACCTTCTAGAGGAGAAATTTTCCCTGATATTTAATCTAAACTCTCCAGCTCAGTCTTGAGGAACATTTGGGAGAGATCCCCATTGGATCAATCTCCTTCATGAAGTCACGTGGTTTTATCTGCTGCGGGTGTGGGAATTTTATACCAAATTTATCATACATATATATTTTTAAAGATGTTTATTTTGATGAGAAAGCAAAGAGATCACATTTCTTCAGACGTTCCACCTATTCCTGCTCTTTAAACCAGGGATGGGAATGGATCCTGTGGTGGGATTGCTCCTCAGGTGAGCTGGCAATAATGCAAAAGGAGATTCCATGATTTCTGAAGGCTCCCTAGCAGCCCTTGTGGGCACTGCTGTGTGGTTTTGCTTACCTGGCTTCCAGACTTACCAATCAATAAGTCCTGGCTCGTGTCTGGGTATTTTCTGCTCTTTCAGAGCTGTCATTTCTCACGCTGCATTTAAAAATTGGCTTTTTCCAAAGCTGTTTCATGGAGTGGTTGGGGTTGAACGTCGCTATTTAAGATCAACCCTTAAAAGAAATCGGGTTTAAACTCGAAGTGAAAAATGCTTTTTCTGAGACACAGCAGGCTGAGATCTGACAGTGCCTTCAGCTGCTATTTTCAGTCTCTTCTCAAACTTTTTATGCTTCATGCTGAACCCTCCCTAGAGACTTGGTAAAGCAAATGTGGAAAATGCCACTGTGCTCTTTATAAATGTAGACTAGAAGTGTTTCAAACCCCAAAGTTTATCTGTCAGCATCAGGAAAAGCTACATTTCATACACTGGGTATGATTTGTTTCTCAGTGACAGCTCTTGTTCAGATCATTTTGTTGTAATTTTCCCTGGGTTGAGTGAATAGTCTTTAATTTTGGTGGAATTTTAGGTCGTTTTACACATCCCTGGTATTTTTCCTAAGGGAGCAGCTGTTATAAAAACTTGATTGTTATGTGGAGTTTTCTCTTGGTGGCTTTGTTTCTTTTTGCAGAATCACCTGAATTTAGAATAAGGGAAAGGAAATGGATATACACTAAAACTTCTGCCACTGATTATGATCTCCTTGGCTTCTTTTCTCCTATTTTTTGCCAACCAAATTCTGTGGATTTTCAATCAATGCATTAAAAATTTGGGTGGTATTGTCCTGTATCCCAGCAGATCCCTTGGGAATATGACTCCCCCTGAAGGGTTCTGAGTGTGGGGATAGTTTATATTGTGTAATGGAGCAAATCTAAATCTTTCATCCCCTTGGAGGATTTGAAAACTTGTCATTATTTAATTGTTTATATTAAGTCGAGTTTCACCTGCCCCTTGCCCATCCAATCTCTAAGATATCCACAACATAAAATACTGAGAGTCTTTGCTCTTGTGATGCCTTTCCAAAGGGATTAATCTGATTTATTCCACAGAATCTCTGAGTTTCCATCCAAAGACATCCCGTGTTTCGGGAGGGATGTAAAATTGTGGAAGAAATTTCATTGTGGTGTCTCCTCCCAGCTAAATCAACTCACTGAGTTATATTTAGCAGAGTGTGATGCTCCTGAACTCGGGAACAAATCTGTCTGGGCTTTCATGGGGCTTGGGAATGATGAAAACTGATGCCCTGAATGCAATTTGTTTGGTTTTGTGCTCTCTGGCTTCATAAACTCTTGAAAATTGCTATAAATACAGTCAGGCACAACACAGCAAGAACCAGAGAAGGCATAAAGCTCTCCTCTGGATTTTCCAGTTCCGTGCACATTGTCTTTGAAATGCTCCTTTAAAATGTGCATTACTCATTGTATTCCTGTAACCCTCTAAACATGACAGGAAACCAGGGACTCTGTGGCTTGTCACCCACATTTGGGACATCAGCAGGCTGGGGGAGAGGAGCCCAAAGGGTGAAGGCAAATATTTAGCTGTGTAAAAGAAATGTTTTGATCCTTTCATGTGTCAGTCATTCATCCTGTCCATGGCAAAGGAACACACCTGACGAAAAGCTGAATTTAATTGTCCCATGTTGTTACTGCCAGATGCTCCTAAATAACCTTTGTTTTTGCAGCTGCCAGAACTCAGCTGATAAAAGGTGTTTGGATTCCATTCATCATCCCTTTTCTGGAGCCACAGAAGTGAGGCAACACTTCATCTTCTCTGAAGGGTGGAACACAGAGCTTAAAGCCTCCAAGTTTGGTGTGGTTTAATTATTGGAAAGTTGTTCCCTGCACCATTTGGATAAAATCAGAGAATAGGGGACAGAATTTTTGGAATATTTGCTAAATTATGCGGGGCTGGATCTCTTCTGGAATCGAGATAATCTGAATTATCTCAATCTGATGTCTGATAGACCTTATCTAGAAAATAAGTATATAGTCTTCTCTGTAGCCCTGTGTTTCTTGAAAATTAAGGTGAATTTCTTGTCTTCTGTGGGCAGAACTGTCCTGATGCCCAAAAAGAAAATAAGTGCTTTGAATAGAGTTAGGTTTCAGAAGTGCTTTGAATAGATTTAGGTTACTTCCATGTAAAAATCCCCTATATTTTAGCAGGGCTCAGGAACACCAGAGCTCATTCCTTTGGTGAAGTCAACTTCTTTAAACAGCTGATGCTTTGATCTGACTTGCAGATGAGAGAGGGATAAACAAGCATTTCCCAGCATTTTCCCTCCATTCTTACAGCAAGGATCAGGCATTGTCTGGGAACAGCAGATCTATTGCTCAGCCCAATGCATTTGAATAAATAACATATTAAAAATCCCTGTTTATCTGTTTGCCTTCTCCCCTGCTCAATTCCCAAAACCAAACCAAATTTTAAAGCATGCCTGAATTTAAAAACAAAAAAATATGGAGCAGTTAGAGTTATCACTTTGAGTAGATAAACACTTGTGACTCTTGCATAGATGTCAATAAATAATATTAAATGAGCAGTACCCTGTTTTCTTGTCTAATGTTCTGGTTTTTGTTCTGTGCCTGCTGCTATAAATCATGCAGGATGTTCCTCCAGCTCCTGAGACACTCAGAAGAGGCTTTTCTGGGTCATGACTTCAGGAATTTGCTTTTTTTTGCCCGAAACATCTGGTTTACATGCTCACCTTCACCTCAGGTGAGAAATGGCAGGAGGAAAATATCGTTATCTTTGAAGCTGTGCTGGGTTATTTGTACAGGAGCCATGCCCTGTACGAATTATTGTATGCCCTTATTGAAAAAGGTGGATATTGCCAACTGCAGGCAGCTGGGAGGGCTGGAATGACACGCTCAGCAAAGGAGAAAGTGTTTGTGGCAATAAAAATGTAAAGGTTGGATTCTAACTGCTTCTCTCTGTGCAGAAGGGGAGGTGAGGGATGGAAGGGTGAGGCTGTTGCACTGGAATAATCCGAGGGGTTTATTTGCACAGTGGCCATGGAAGTGGAATTTAAACGGGCTCATGGAAATAAATCAGGATTTCTGCTGCAGGAACTTGTGGGAAATGTGGGGGTTGAGCCCAGGTGCTTGCAGAAATATCAAATGCAGCACTTTGTTGGTAAAGGAGAGGGTGGACATGGCCTTGCTGGGGGTGGCACTGGCAGGGAGGTGAAGCTGCTGCCCCTGCATGGTGAGCTCAAGGTTATAGGAATAAATCACAGAGATTCCATTTTCTTCATGGTGGAAAAAGCCCATTCTTCACATTTTTATTCAGATTTACAGACCTGTGTGTGACTCCCATTGGTCAGTAATTTTCTTGCCAATCACTTTATTGGTCAGTACCAAGTTGTTATTCTGTACTCATTGGTCACTCCAACCCCAGTGTGTATGTGCTGAAAAGTTTGTGAGATAATTTTCATTTTTCTAAGGGTGTAAAAACAGTTTATACAGGTGCTGGTTGGTTTTACCTGGGAATAGATTGTTATGTTAATGAACTGCTCACACCAGGATTGTTTTTACATGGCAGTTGCAGAGGGCTACCTTGACTTAGAAGAAATGACAGACCAGACAGAGCAGGCCTGATTTTATAAAGGTTTTCTTTGTAGTTTTTCTACCTTACTGCAACACAAGGTGCCATGGCCAAGGCAAGGGAGTCATTTGTAGGTCGGTGATTGTGGTCTGACTGATGCCAGTGGTTCAGAGCTTCGAGAAACTTGTGTTAAAACAAATTTTTCTTTTCAGGACAGTTATTACACGTATTTTTTGTCTCTTTGGAGCCATTTTTCATAAAGAGGCAAGAAATTGTTGTGCTGTGACAAAACCAGAGCTGCCATATATCAAACAAGGTCCTTTGGTTTCCTTTTGTGCTTGCTGGTTTATGTTTTGAGGTTGCTGTGACCTCCACACACACCTAAAAACATTCCTTGGCAGCTTTCTCTTCCCTGCATGTGTTGTCCCAGCCACGATCCAAACCTTCCCCAAATTTTTTGTTCCCTTGTTCCATATTCCTTTGTTCTGTCCTGCCACCACAAGGCCTTTGTTCCACAGGACCTGGTTCTGGGAATAACTGGATATCCATAGAAACCTCTTTCATCTGGAATTGGGAAGAAAAGCCTGGAGGGAGAGGACTGGGGCAGGAAGAAGCTTGGATCGAAAGCAAAGGTAAGGGCTTCATTCCTAGTGGCTGAAATAATTAGTTGTGTTTATCTTTGCAATCAGCTCTTCAAATTTCATCTTGGATCAAGCAAAATAAGCCGGGCTTTCAGTAGATATTATCTTTTCAATTGTAGTTCTTGATATCCTTGTATTTATTCATTTCATGTAATTTCAGGACACAACATAATAACAGAAAAAGTGCTCTTGTTGGCAGCTTCTATTGAACTTAATGTCTCTGTACTAAATTCAATTTAGGATTTGCTCCACTTTGAGCATTTTGCACCCTGCATCTTATATTGTGGAAGGCTTCTCATTTTGGTGGTACAGGTATTTCCCTTGTTAGCTGAAGCCTGTGGTTTTTATGTTTTGATGGAATGAATCAGTCTAGAGGCCAAAAAATTCTGCTTTCAGGTTCCATTCCAGTTCCTGCCTAAGGAATAAATTTACAGCCTCACAAAATGTAAACC
The DNA here is from genome assembly GCF_036417665.1 of Passer domesticus. NCBI lineage: Eukaryota > Metazoa > Chordata > Aves > Passeriformes > Passeridae > Passer > Passer domesticus. Next base: position 2,090,074 of record NC_087484.1, read on the forward strand.
AACAACACTAGAGGAAAGGTTTTAATTCCCAGGAGCTGGAGGAAATGTGGCAGGGCAGCCTCGTGCCTGATTTTCACAGGTCCCAGCTGAAGGGCACGAGGTGATCTGGAGCAAACTCAAAGCAGGGATAACTTGGGGAATGAGCACTTGCATCCTTTCTATTCCAAAACGCCCAGGGTGTAAAATTCAAACTATTTTTTTATACAAAATTGTTTGTGGCAGTCCCTAATCTGATGCAGACAAGGAATGGGAGGAGAGGGAATCATCCTGCTTGGTTCAAAGAGGAGGTTTTCCTGAAATTCCCATTTATTAAATGGACACAAAGGATCTCTTGAAATTTGCAGTTGATCCCTTGCTGGTGCCATAGAATATTTCCTTCAGTTCTGCATCTGTGCTTTTAATTCCCACTGCAGCCTTCAGGAGTTTAGAAGGGCAATTAATCTCCAAAATTTAGAGAAAAATTAGAATAAACCAGGAGAAGTTCATAATTCAGCAAAGATGAAAACATCAGGTGCAGGAAAACTAAATCCACATTATCCCTCCTTGCCCCCTCAAAACATCTTTTACTCTCCAACAGACAAAAACTAGATTAAGAAAACTTTATTTGCCTCAGGAATAATTTCAGTATGAACGAGAGTGTCATTGTACCTTTCAAATAATTTGTATTCCGTGGTCGGAAAAGTCTTTTGGGTGTGAATTTTCTCCCAGTTGCAGCCTTTCCGTCAGTGGGATCTTTTATAGGATTTCTCTCAGCCCTGGCTGGGATGGATGAGTCAATGTGTTTGCAGTTGGATGGGAGTGGGCAGGGAGAGCTGCAGGAAACGGGATGTGAAACATCCACACGGAGAAACAGGGCTGGGAAATGACTGCAAAACACAACAGTTGCTCCTCTCAGACCAAAACACAGGCTCCACACCAAACTCCACAAATATCACAGCTGCCACAAGCTGTGGAAGCAAAGATTCCCACGTGGAGAGGTTTAGATTGAAATTTCGGGAAAAATTCCGGCAGGAATTTGTTCAGGAAAAATTCTCAAGCCCAGGGCAGGGATGGAGTCCCCATCCCTGGAGAGATTTAAAAGTTGTGGAATGTGGGCTAGGGGTGGCCTTGGCAGTTCTGGATCACTTGATGATCTTAGGGGGCTTTTCAGACCTCAGTCATTCCCATTCTGTGAGGTAAAACAGCCCTGGACAGATTCCAGCCGTGAGTAAAATCTCTTTTTGACAGTTGTGAGGATATAAAACAGCAACAGAAATTTAAACCCTTTAATAAAATGCTTTCCAAAGGACTTTTTTGGGAATTTCATTCCCTGTTTGGGCCCAGTGAGGCTCTGGGAGGTGGGAGCAGAAAAATAATTATTTTGAATAATTGGTTCACATGGAAATGATGAACGGCTCTGGAAATAATTTCTTCCTAAAACAAATCAGTGCAGAGTGTGAATTCAGAACACAGCAATGATTGGTGGCTTTCCTTCGTTATTTGTTTAATTCAGTTTATTTTGCCAGAAGTTTCCATCCATACATTTGAGGACAAAACTGTACCTCTGGGAACTTCAGGTATAATGCACCAAAAAATGAATTTTTAAATGGGAAATAATAAGAGTAATGCATCATTACTGACTACACTGGTGTAAATTTATAGCAGCTTCATTTTTAACCATTAATAAACAGGCTAAATATTAACATTAATTTCCCTGGAATATTGGTTATTATATTATTGAGTTATTAATGAATTATATTATTGAATTGTATTCTGTACACCCAGAATGCTAAATGTAGTATTTAATTGTATGCCTCATTGCTCCATATTTTTAAAATACAATCAATATTTCACAGTTTTTGTGGTTTATGTCTCCTACTTTGGGTTTTTCCCTGCCTATTTTTGAAAACTTTCTTTTGTTAGAACCCTGTTGTTCACTGCTTCACTCTAAATCAGGATTCTGATGAAACATGTAAGAACTAAAAATGGGAGGGTAAGAGTTTAATGCCTCTTGAAATGCCGTGTAATGCTTGGAAGAATCCCATCACTTGTACCAGGAGCCTTCATGCATGATCCCAGAATGTTTTTTTATATGGAAAAGGAAAGGAATGGAATAGCTCCTTCATTCCAGGCACATTGGCTTTTTGTGGAATGATAAACTGATTACCTCTGACTGCTAAAAGCAGGATTTCAACGTGCTGAACAAATTGGCTTTTAATATTTCCCTATTTATATAAATGTATATCACCTTAAAATATGGGATTTCCATTTGGGATTATGTTAATGGAAAAGTTCAGCCTCACAGGCAACAGGATGGAAAAAGCCATCGTGTTTCAGCCTTTCGTTCAATCTGGGGATGTGTAAAACTCATCAAACTGGGTCACAGAATGAGCACCTGGAATATGAGCTGCAGATCTGATCCTTGTGGGCCTGGAGAACAGGAAATTGAGTGTCGGGAAGTATTGAATTCTGAGCTTAAAAATCCATCCTGGATCTGCATAAGGGGTCTAAAACCAAATAAATCACCTGAAGGCCGCGGCTGTCCGCAGCTCTGCTGTCACTGTGAGCTGACCCTGCCCAGGTGGGGATGTGGGATGGGTTTGTGGTCCTGGAGCAGTTCCCAGCTCTTGGCAGGAGTCCCCAAACCACACACCAGCTCCATGCCTTTTATCTTCTCTTCCATTCCAGCAGGGAATGTGTGCGGGAAGGGAATTGAGGGACTTAAGTGGGAAGGGGGGAGATGGGATCTGGTGAGGGATTGATCCCAGCCCAACACACGGCATGGTCATGGAATGGTCTGGGTTGGAGAGACATTAAAACCATCCAGTGCCACCCCTGCCATGGCAGGGACACCTTCCACTGTCCCAGGCTGCTCCAAGCCCTCTCCAACCTGGCCTTGGGCACTGCCAGGGATCCAGGGGCAGCCACAGCTGCTCTGGGAATTCCATCCCAGCCCCTTCCCACCCTCCCAGCCAGAAATTTCTTCCCAATATCCCGTCTAACCCTGCTCTCTTTTGGTTAGAAGTCTGGAAATTTGACACAATTGACCCTTAGCTTGCATCCAAAGTATATTCTGAGTGGACATCCCAGTAGAAGGAATATTGGGGGAGTGGGAGAAGGAAGAGCAGTTTGTGCAGCTCAGACCTCAGTAATCTTCATTTTTTCCTTCTTCTTTAAGCAATTACAGAGCTGAGGTCGTTGGAGGAGCAGAAAGGAATAAAGAAGAAGGGGGAAAGGAGATGGTTGTAGTCATAAAAGTTGCAGGAGAGGCATGACTTGTTTTATTGATGTGAAATTCCCTGGATGCCCAAGTGACTTCACTTCTTAGGAGAAATCTCAGCGATGTTTCAGAAGGGGATATTCTAAATGAAATGATCCATCTGTAAAGTGCTAAAAATACATCTCCTCTCTGGTGAGTTCTTTAACTTTGAGGTTTCTGGCTTTGGGAAATTACCTTTGAAGCTCCTGTTGTCTGCACTACCTCTATTGGAGCCCCGTTCCTTAAAACTGGGGGATTATGAGGGAAAGCAATATTTTTTTTTTTGGTTTTCCATTTTGCAGGAAAGGTTGTTCCTGCTGTTCTGCCACTTCAGGATCTGTTTCCCCAGGAACACAGACATGGAAAATTGTGCTGACACAGAGAGGAGTCCTGGCTGTTGTTGCAGAGGCGTTGGTGTTGTGAGACTTTATTGGAAATCTGGGAAAATTTGTGTCAACCCTGACTAAGATCTGTCTCCAGGGAGTACAAACTAATTCTGAGAAAGAGAGGGAAAACAGAACACCCCAAAGATGTTCAGAACATCTCCTCAGCAGTTTCCTGCATTTCCCCAAACACCAGCATATTTTAGGATGCACTTTAACACTGCTTTTCCACTCCAGAAAATCTGAGCTCCTTTTTACTCCCCCAGGTAATCAAAACAAAAATCCTTGTTTTGATTTTCTGTATAAAGTAAATATCCCTATATTCTAAAGACAACTCTTCAACAGGAATGGATAAATGGATACAGTGGCACTTGGAGAGGATCCTTCTCTTTTAAGAAGCCTCAATTTCCTTTCTGAAGGCACTGGTACATCATGAGGGTAAAGTTCCCTTTCAAAAAATCTCTCTCTTCATGCTTCCGACTGATGGGAGCCCTGTGCTGCTGAAAGGTGCCAATTAATCCTTTAACAAAGATTTCTTGCTTGTCCCAGGTTCCTGCTGGCCCAGTCACAGCAGAGCCGTTTGTAGCTGGGAAAATCTGACTTTCCTCTGTTATTTTCTCCCCCTCTCTCACAAACATTATCTCCCAAACAGGAATTTCTCTTTCATTTTGCCATCATGGCAGCTCGAGGAGGTGTTTTTCATTTCACAACCACATCCCTGAGGACAGAGAGCCAATAGTGAGCCTGAATTCCCAAAAGCTATTTCCTTTGATATCCATACCCTCTTCTCCTTCTATTGGCGCAATCTAAAGCTGGAGATGGATAAAAGCTACTCTGCTACAAGTTCATCTCCTGCCAGGGCAGGAGCTGTTCTCTGTAGTTTATTTCTGGTGTTTTTGACCAATTTGTTATTTCGAAGTTCATTGTATCTGTCTGTTAGGAAATAGAAGTTTCTCCTGTTATCCATCCTAAATTTTTCTTTACCTTATTTCATTTTTTTCTTCCCTCCTCCCATTTCTATTTTCTTGCAGCTCAAAAGTAGAGAATGACACATCTTTAACACTCACAAGGAAGAATCTTTCTGTAAAAATAACAAATTGAGGAAGCTTTTTGTAAATTTTTACTTCTAAATCTTTAGACAGGATGAATCTGGGTATGAAACATAAGATTTCTGGAGAAAAGAGCAGGCTGATGCTCCTGGTGGCCCTTGAATTGCTCTAAAGCAGTCTCTAGCTGAGGAATGGGAGAGAAATTCCTCTGACAACTGTTGGCTTCTCTGTGGGTTTTGTAGGGTTCTTTTTTTTGGTTGTGTGTGACAAACATTTGCTGTCACTGTAGTTTCAGCAAGCTCCATGATATGATGCAAAAGCCAGAAGTGCAGAAGCGTTTTGGGCAATTCTGCTTGCTCCTTTCAGTGTCACTCACGGGGCTGGCAGCTGTCAAACCCACAGAGACAGGTCCTGACCATGCTGGGAGGGATCAGCATTGATCCTCCTGGAAAAGGGAGCTCTAGGAAAGGCCCCCAGCCTTCCCCTGAGTCCCTTTGGGAAGGAGCAGATGATGGGTATGGGAAGCCACCAGAACCATGGAGATGTGGCTGCTCTGAGGCAAGAAGAGGTTAATAAGAACTGAGAGAGGGAGGGGGAAGAAATCAAAGCACAAAAGAAAATTTCTCAGTCTCTCTTGCAGTCCTTTGGCTCCAGCCTTAGCTCTGCCTGGTCTCCCCTTTCCCCAGTCTATTCATAGCTCTGTATTTAACACTTGTGTTTGCTTTAAAAACCCAAAGTACATCAAGGCCAAGCAGAAGCATCTCTGCGACTCTTTGTTGTCTCTTACAAAGGCTGCAGCTGAGAGTCCTCACTCCCTGGCACCTCCAGACACTAATTACAGATGTCAAACGAGGTGTGGGTTGCCACCACCACCCTCAGAGGAGAGTTTGCTTTGATGTCTCACACCTTCCCTGCGCTGACTGAAGTCCCTGGCAGAGGTGCAAGACATCCTAATCCCTCCCTCTCTTCCTGCCTGTTTACCTCTGGGAAGCTTTCCAGGTAAAATATGGGAGTGAAGCAGTGCATTGGTGGTACTGATGCCTCAGGTTTGAGCTTTTCTATGTTTCAGGTTCTGTGTTGCTTTAGTGTGCAGTTCTGAGCTTCACATGAGGGGGTGGTGAGCTCTGTGCACAGAGCAGGGAGACAAAACAATTCCTGCTCCAGCTGGGCACCAAGGACAAATGATCCCAATCTCAGCCCAGGAGCACAAACCCCGTGGGCTGCAGAGAGAAAAACAAGCAGGGTGGGACTGCAGGGGCTGCAGTGGGATTGGCCACTGAACTGCAATGTGCACATGGAGCAGAGCTGAGCCCAGGGAGAGACCCCGGCAGCGCTCGTGCATTTTGGGGCCATTTGGGTTCATCCTGGGGGCAGCCCTGGCTGGGCTCTGCTGCTGCCCAAGGGGGATCCATGGAGGAGATCCTTTGAATCCATCCCTGCTTTATTCTGGAGCTCTGGCCAGCCTCTGCTCTAGGGCAGCCTGCACAAGGCATCAATACCCTCCTTGCTTTGAGGTGCTGCTTTTATAAATTTTGTACATTTTGTCCTGTTCCAAGTCACCTCTGACCTGAGGTCAGATGCACACACATCATTTACATAAAGGCATTTTGCAATTCTAGTTCAATAACAGCTCTGATTAATCTTTTTATTCTCATGGAGAAAACCTTGATGCTTAAGGTAAACTTCATAATTTTTTCAGTAATTAAAAAAAAATCATATTCTATGACTGCAATGACCTCCCTGGAAGGAGATGGTGGTGAGGAGGGGCTCAGCCTCTTCTCCCATAAACCAGTGACTGGACAATGGGAAATGGCCTCATGTTGTGTCAAGGGAAGTTCAGGCTGGATATTAGGAGGATTTTTTTGCACTGGAAGAGTGGTTAAGCTTTGGAAGTCTCCATCCCTGGAAAACTTCAAGAAGTTGCAACTTTTCAGTCTGGTTTAGGGCAGGGTGGTGATCAGTCAAAGGTTGGACTTGATCTTGGAGGTATTTTCCAACTTTAATTTCATTTAATTGTATGATTCTATGATCTGTTTCTTTTGAAATCCTGTTGTTGCGGTGTTCACTGAAATTCCCCTTCCCTCTGCTTTGTCCTTTCCTGCATTCCTCCCCCCTGCTCTCTCTCTAATGTGTGATCAACGCCCCAATTCCATAGGGAGATTTTCTCATCCCCCTGATTGTGGGGATTAAAGTTCCAAGAACCTTGAGATTCCAGCTCCCAAGAGGGGCCTTTCATTGAGCCTCTCTGCTCTCCTGTGAAATCACAAATAATAACTTGTCTACAAAATATTTCTGCTTGGAATTTAACCAGAAGCAGGGATGTAAAACATCCCCCTGTGTCCGGGGAAAACTCTGTGTCCTGAAGAAGCCTTGGGGCCATCCACATGGGATTTGTTTGTGGGAAACTGAGTTTTCCTGAAACCTTCAGGAAATGTGTCTTGTAGTAAACAGGTTTCAAAGAGACCGAGCTGCCACAATTTCAGCTTTGAGCAGTGAACACTGTAAATATAAATTGCCATTATAAAATGCAGTAATTGTGATTTTCAGGAGTTTAACTTTCCTATTTTATCCTGCTGTTTATAACCAACCAAGAGCTGGAGCGATATAAAAATACATAGATTCACTCAAATGCTCACTAATACACTGTTTAATTCAAATTGTCCTTAAATAGCTTCCTAAATTCTATTTCATTTTGTTATTTTTCAATTTATGGCTGCTTTAGTTCATAAAGCTGCTGGATTCCAAAATCTGAATTACAGTCCCTCTCTTTTTTTTTTACTACAATAAGTTGTATACAAGTATTCTTGATTACTTTCCTTTAGTTCCTCGTGAAATAATAAAGTAACAGCTTTTTATGCTCTATTTAAATTTTGAGTGCCAGCCAAGCTCCGTCTCTCCCTGTTTTATCATCCATTTAAAGTGAGTTTTGTAATCAGCTCTGCCCTGCACATCATAAAGCCTCCCCTCACTATGTGTGCTGATAACTCCAGAGATTTCCAGGCTGGGAAATTGCTGGTCATGCTTCCCTGGCACTGCTTCCCCCAAGAATCCAGCCCTTAGGAAATTCATATTCCCTGATCCCGAGATGATACAGATTCAGGAGCAGATGGTTCCGTGGAATTCCCAAGGTCAGCGTTCAAGGAGGTTGGAAAACTTTCTCTGAACATTTCCATGCTCCACAACCTCAGTAACTTCTCCCTCTGATAAGTTTATTTGGTTGATCTTGGGCTCTTTTTCTCCTTGAATGGTCTCTTACTTTTCAATAAAAGCCCTAAAAGGAGAAGATGTAGTTTTAAGTCCTAATATTAGCTCAAAACAAGACTCCTGTTGGTTTAAAAGGACCTTTCACCCTTCTCAGGGCTCCTCATGATGCCAATATCTTCTGGCACCATGCAACCCAAACCTGGTACTATGTCCAATTCCAGTCATATGAGGTAAAAAATAAAGCACAGTGACTCTGGCCATCAAATTATGGCTGTGATGAGTCAAAGGATGGGGTGAAAATTGCAGAACTCAAAGTAACCCCATTCAAAACCCCTACATGGCAGGAAAAAACCTGTTCCCCCTCAGCAATCTTCTCACCTGGCAAATGTCTGAGAAATTAAAAGCAAACAAATAGATGGAAAACTAAAATTCCCCCTCACAAATGCCGTTTTTTGGTTATATTCCCTCATCAGCAATGGGCTGATGCTGCAAATGAAAAATGTGGATTATTGCTGTGAAACGAATCTCTGCAGAGGAGGCATCGAGCTCCATTCAGCCCCAAGAAATGGTGCTTAACTGGGGCTGTAAAATGAAAAGGCAGCAGCAGGGAGAACACAGCACTGAGAGCTGTGTTATTATGCTCAGATTTGAACATTAGCAAGGAGTAAGATGCAAAATATGATTTCTAAACATCTCCAGAAGCCTGTGCTCCTAAAATGAATTAATTTTAGGAGACATTGCAATGTCTGTAGCCCCACAATGACTCACTAACCCTCTTATTATGCTTCAATATTATTATTAAGTGTTTTATTCATAACACTTTTATTTTTGCTGTATTTTCTGAGATGCTTCCATGTCAAAAATCACCTCACTTTTAGTATCGTAGTTGATACTTAAATTTTGCCCTTTTTTCCAAGCTTTATCTTTTAAAGAGCAGCTCAAATATTTGTCATCTGGCTGCTGCAATAACGCTGAGTAGATATGAAAATTCTCCTCCTGAATTTTTTTCCAGCAGCACTTGTAGCAAATCTTCCTTTTCAAGGTCGTTTCTCGCCTTATTTAGACACCCAAAGACCCTGATGGGGGGTTTTGGTTGCTTTTCTCTCTGTCCCAGCATGGTTTTGCCTGGGCTCACCCCCGTGAGGATACAAAACCCATTCCAAGGCACAGCGAGGGCTGAACCTCCTCTGCAGGGCCAGGCTGGAAAGGCTCCAAGGAGGGAATTCTGCTGGAACTCCGGAACGTTCACTGCCTGCTCCCAGTGTTTCTCTTGCTCCAGTTGGTTTCATCCTTTCCCTTTTGTGTGTTTTTGTTTGAAGGGGAGGTCAGGGAGCCGCTGGTGTCCCAGCAGAGCAGGAGGGAGCTGCCGCCGGAGCGCCAGAGGCCGCCTGGAAGGGAACTTCTGACGGGAACAAAGGAAGCTGGAAGGAGACAGAGGTTCAAGGCACAGCCCTTTAGAAACAAGAGGTCAGGTGAAGGTTTCAAATTGTGTATAGTTTTCTCCTGGCTTTGATGGAAAGTTCTTTTCAAGCTCAGCTGGAAGAAAGGGCTGGGAGTGAGGGGAGGGTTTGCAGCTGATTTTTCTGCTTTCTCATCAGGATTGCACACTCTGCAATAGCCCCAGCCTTCTATTTGGCTGCTCAGATGTCTGTGGAGAGGTGAGTTAAATTATCCCCTTCAATGGCAAATTGACTGTGTGGGTAAAGTGCACACACAGAGAACTAATTATAAAAAATAAAAATTAAAACTTCACCTCGGAAGATTTCCTCCTTCCTTCCTCCCTCCTGGGGAAGGCTGAGGACACCTCAGCCTTGGGCTGGTTCTCCCTTTGTGGAGCTCCACACGCTGCTCTGAGCACTGAAAATGTTGAGAGGTGTGGTTTTCTCTGAGATGGGCACCTGAGGGGGCTCCATGTCACCCATGGAAGCAGCAGCACTTGGAATCTTTATAAATAACATAATGGATCTGGACAAACATGCCAAATAGCCCCTCTTTTGATTTAAAATTTCTAATAATGGAATTATGGAATTGTTTGGGTTGGAAGGGATATTAAAGGTCTCATTCCAATCCTCTGCCAGGATTTCTTTCAGCTGGTTTCATGTTTTGGTGAACAGAGGTTGTGAAATGCATTCAAGTTATCAGCCCTCATTTAGATTTACTCAAATTTTAAGTATTTTCTTGAATTTTTTCCCTTTTTTCATGCTGTGTTTTCTTCCTAGACTTGTGTGCTCAGTTGAAGTTCATGAGGCTGTTGTAAGGATACAAATTTAGAAGCTGGAGAAATTTAAAAAATCATTAATTGCACATTTTAAGCAGAAAAAAACCTCCATAATCTGAATAAATAACCACCCCCTGTCATGGGCAGGAGCACCTCACACTCTCCAGGCTGCTCCAAGCCCCATCCAAGCTGGCCTTGGACACTTCCAGGGATGGACACCCTGTGCCAGTCCCTCCCCACTGTCACAGGGAGCAATTTCTTCCTAATATCCTATCTACCTCTGTTTTCTTTCAGTTTGAAGCCATTCTCACTTATCCTGTCATGTAAAAAAAAAAATATCCATGGACCATTCGCAATTTCCATTTCTTTACCTTTTCTCCCTTATTTTTTTTTGGCAGTGCTGTTGCAGAAGGGTGATACTCTGACATTCTGCAAAGGACAGCAATTGGATTTTTTGCTGCTTCCAAATTGATTTGGGTTCCTAACATGACTCAACAGACATACAAATCTTACTTAAACTTGTCAGATCCAGAATAAAATGTATCAGTTGATACAGAGTGACATTTTTAACTGAGATGTTTGATTTGCAAAAATGTTCTTAGTCCCAGCTTTTTTTTCCCTCATGAACTGTAAAAGGAGTAGTTTTGGGCATGTCCTTACATATCTGAGTGGGCAACGATTGCCTTGATTGCTTTACCAGAGCAATAGATGACATAATTAAATAATGAGGCTTTAAATGTTTATATTTTGTAAATGCAAGGATGAGGCTTTAAATATTAAATTCAAATCAATAAAGCAGAGTAGCTGCATTACAAAATTCTGAAGGCTGACAATGTTCCTGGAATGAGGCTGGGCTTGATCAAAACACAAAACTGAGAGAAACTGTGAAAATTTTTATAAAGAACACGTAGACCAAGATCTGATTGCTTTTGAACCAGTGCAAGATCAGCAGGGTTATCCCAAAATCCATTCAGACTTCCAAATCCATCCCGTTGACTGCCTCAAAATCCTGGAATGGTTTGGGTTGGAAGGGGATATTAAAGCCCATCCCATTCCACTCCCTCCATGGGCAGGGACACCTTCCACTAGCCCAGGCTGCTCCAAGCCCCATCTAACCTTGCCTTGAATATTTCCAGGATTGGTGCAGAAAGATTTTTTCCCACCCTCAAAGGCTTGGTTTTTATTTTATCCAAAGTCAAGGCTATGGAGTCACCACCGGTGCTCTTTGTGATGGCTTTCTGGTCTGCACTGAAATTATAAATTTTAATTAGTGGAGTTAAGAACAGTTGCAGCAGCACAGATCCATAACCCTGCTGAGGCTGATCGATGTCCGGGGATGATGGAAGGGGTGGGTTCAGTTCCTCACCAGCTTGGGGAAAATAAAATGTAAATTCATACGTCAGCATCAAAAATCTTGAGTAGAACTTGGTGTTATTAATGTCTGAAATGCCCCAAACCATGTGAATGAGCAGCAATGACCTGGTTCTATGAAAAAAAAAAAAAATTGTACAGAAAAACCTACTCAAGCTGTTTTAATTGATTGTTCAGTCACCTGCAAATGATGCCCCTGGCCATGAAATGCAAATTTGCCTCGAAATATTCTTGTTCCTGTGAGGAGAATGAGGTCTGGTGTACTTGGAATCTCAATAGCTTGAGGAGCCTGTCCTCTGCACAGAGTTATTCATACAATGTGAATATATAGATTATTGTATAAATCATATATTTTAAATGGAGATGTATAATCTATTTGTATAATCCCCTTGGTGTCCATGGCAGGAAAACTGGGAAACGAGAGACAGGACTCTGCCACCATTTATTTTCCAGATTGTCCCCCTCAGATCCTGGGATATTTGCTGCATGTTTGAGCTTTTGGGGTATTTTCTCCAATCATATCTTAAATTACCTAAATGATAATGTTTTTCTTTCTTCCTTTCAGAGATAATCTGATATTATAATCTAATTTTGCAATCTAATATGTCAGTGTCAGGGAGATATTTCCCTTTAAGCTCTGCTCCCTTACATTATCATTTTCCCCCACTTCAGCTCATTCATCAAACGTTTATATGCAGTTTATGCCCCTATTTACTCATTACTTAGCCAAATTTTACACCCTTAACTCATCCTTCAGTCTTCAAGTATTTACCCTAAAGGTTTATTGCAGCTCAGAATGTGCTTTGATTGCTAGTGAAGAAGAAAGATTAATTTTTTCTGATTTATGTCACCGTAACTGTATTAGAACATTACCTGTCTTATTTATCCAGTGTCAGTGCATGGAGAATTATGAAAAAAGTACAGAAATTGGTCTGTTGGGCTTGTGTTGCACTTTGGGCAGAAGTTGCTAATCTGAAGTGACATCGAGCTGAAAAGCAGCAAAGAGCAGTGGGCCAGAATTGCTGTGCCTTGGCAAAATCCTATTTTTCCTTCCTTGTACTCTGGTTATTAGAGAGGCAGAGGAATAATTTTGGTTTGTGGGGCAGAACCCAAAAAGTTTCTAAATATGGATTTCTGAGTACAGGTGTGTGTGGACGTCTGGATGCTAAAGAGAACTGGTTCTGCTTTGAGAGAATGAGTCAAGCCCAACCAGAAAATAACAATAATCAGTGTTTTTCACATCCTTGAATTAACATTTCTGCATTCTTTTGCTTCACTTGGGAAAACAAACCCATTCTGCATTTTGTTGCTTTAGAGCTGCTCCAAGGGCTCTGTCTGTTGGAGTGAATCCTCTGCTCTGGCTCTGTGCTCCTGCCCTATCCCAGCCCTATTAGAGGAAATCTTTGTTATTGACCCCAGCAGCGTGTGAGCTGCCACTGGGCCGTGCTGAGCAGCCCAATTTATTGATATTATTCATGCTGAGCAGCCCAGTTTATTGATATAATTCATGCTCTTGAGCCAGAGGGACTCCTGTGAGGCTGGCTGCTGAAGGAGGCATGTCCAACCCTCAGCTCTGGTGGTCTGGGGTGTGCTCAGGAAAGGGAAAATGTGATTTCTTTGGAACTCTGCAGATCTTTGTTCCTGGCTGGGAACAAGTGTTTGGGGGGAGTGGTGTGTGGGCCAGTGTTGGATGTGTTGCTGAAACCCCAGCCTGAGTCTCTGGGGATGAAGGAAGGGAGCTTCTGTCAGTTCTTTCTGATTTGAAATAATTTTTTTTTTTCAGGCATGAGGCAGTTTTAATATTTCCCCAAGAACATGTGGTAGAAAGAGCTGGAAAGTGAATGATGGGGCCATAAAACATCCTAATTTTTCAGGCAAAGGGAGATGCTTTCTCCCACAGCTGTTGTCTCTTTGCTGGGTTTCCCTTCCCACGAGTGTTATTCCACACTTTTGGAGCCTTTTGCAGCCTCCAACTCCTCTTGGCTCCTTTCAAACTCTGCAGCAGCCCAAGACTTTTGGGTTTGTCACCATCCCCAAGGAGCCAAACCCATCCCAGTGCAGAGCCCACCCCTCCCAGCAAAGGCACTGACTCTCTCCTCAAATACAATGATTTCCTTCCATAAACAACAGAGGGAACAAATGGCTGGAATTCACATCAAAAAACAGCACAGAGGGGAAAATCAATTTTCAATGACCTCTCTCATTAGAACTCTAAAACTCTGGCACTGTGCTGCCTGTATTTATTTCTCCCTCTTTATTCCTCCTTGCAGTTGTTGCACGTTCCTGTTGTTTCAGTGCTTTTCCTGGCTGCCTCTGCCTCGCTTCAGTTTTTGTTGCAGTTGTTCCCTGTGGTTTTAGGGCTTTTTCCTCTCTTTTCTGTGCTGCTCCTCGTGCTGAGAAAAACATCACCCGCTGCTCTGTGCTCACTCACCTGGGCTGAATGGGGAGAAATAAGGTTAAAAAAAGGGAAAGGTTGTAAAATTTCACAGGTGTGGTACTAAAACATCACCCCTGACAGATGGATTTCAAATCTGGACTGTGCTTCGATTTATTTACTTATTTATGTGTTGATTTTCAAACCAGAAACTGCCCTGCCAAGCTCCCAGCTGACTAAAACTGTGACTTTCCTTTCCCAAAACCAGTAAATAAAAAGGAGAATGTGGTGTCAGCACTGTCAGTCTTGTCCCTTATAAGTTTGACCACCATATTTAAAGAAAAAAACAAGAATGATGCAGGTTTTTGTGTTAAAAATTTTATGGTTTTTTATGTTAAAAATGGTGAGTTTAATTTCATATTTTTGTTTTCCCCCACAGAGTAAGTTGTTGAGGAGAAAGAACATTGTGGGGCTGAACAGAAGAACATTCTTCAGGGATGGACATGAAGATTTCAGATGAATTTATTCCTTCATTTTATTTATTTAGAAGAGGATGAATTAAACCTTCCACAGAATCCTGGCCACAAACATTTTTCTGGGATATCTTCAGGAAAAAAGAAAAGAATTTAAAAAGTAAGTGAGAACAAATTATAGCAATAGTTTAGTTTTTCTATCTTTTAGAGGAGACTGCACCAGAAATAAATATGTTTAAACAATTTCTAAGATAGTCACAGTCAAAGTTCAAAGATTCAGAAATAACTGAAATAGCTTTTACATATTTGCACTTTTAGTCCAGGTTTTTCATTTGTTTGAGTTAAAATAGCCTTAAAGTTGTTCCTTTAGTACGAAGCTTTTTATATGTCTTTAGGTAAGATCTTTATCTTCTCAATTTGGAGGTTCTGATCCCTTGTAAAACACTGGCTATAAATGAGAAAATATGGTCCTTTCAATGGTGACCTGGGAAGGGAACTTTAAAATGCTCTGTTAAACTTCTGAGCCTGAAATTTCTAAAAAAGAAAGATAAATAAGAGAGCTGGGGAGTGCAAATAAAAGAGTGAGAGGTTTATGCTGCTGGCTGCCAGGAATGCTGAATGCATTCAGGTTGGAGGGAAGGAAGGACAATAAAACACCAGGCTGCAAATCCAGGCAGGGATTTCATGGCAAGTAGAGGGACTAATTGTTCTTGTCAGGCTTCAAATGTAAATGAAGGTGTTGTGGGGATGAATCCCAGACTGGTTTGGGTTGGGGAGATATTAAAACTCAACAAATTCCACTCCTGCCATGTACAGGAACAGCCTCCACTGTCCCAGGCTGCTCCAATCCCTGTCCAGCCTGGCCTTGGGCACTGCCAGGGATCCAGGGGCAGCCACAGCTCCTCTGGGCACCTCCCCACCCTCCCAGCCAGGAATTCCTTTCCAATATCCCCGGGAATCCCACTAGACCATGAGACAAGAGAAAATGAGAGACCTTGATGCTTCCTGTTCTAGAACTGTCTCTTCACTTATCCAGAGTTTGGTGTGGGGGGATGCTGTTGGTTAATTGATTTTTTGATGGAGTTTTATTGTTCATGGACAAGTGGGAATGGCTTCCCACTGCCAGAGGGTAGGGAGAGATGGGGTATTGGAAAAAAAATTCCTCCTTGTGAGGGTGGAGAGGCCCTGGAATAGAATTCCCAGAGCAGCTGTGGCTGCTCCTTGATCCCTGGAAGTGTCCAAGGCCAGGCTGGACAGGGCTTGGAGCAGCCTGGGACAGTGAAAGTGTCCCTGCACATGTCAAGAGTAGCACTGGATGAGCCTTAATGTCCCTTCCAATCCCATCCATTCCATGACTTTAATCTGCTCACTGTCAGTAATAAGAATTGGTTACATTTCAAGGTATTGAAATGATTTTTTAGAAGCAATGGTTGCAGAAATTAAAATATTTTGGTTTTGTGCCTTTAAATGAATTTTTAATATTCCGTCTCTTAATTAAGAAGGGCAGGAAAGAAAGGAATTCTTCAGGGGAAAGCCAGAAGATATGGTTTGATATTTTAAAAGTGCTCAAAAATTTAGAAAGCTTAATGAAGTAATAAAGCAGAAAATATATTCCCACTGTTCCCATTTATTTTCTTTATCTTCCACTATCTTGGGACCCTCCAAAGTTTCCAGGGTAGGTGTAGGAACAGTGACTAAACTTTTCCTGGTTACCTCCAGTGCCTCAGCAGTGATCCATGGCCCTGGGGATCTGTAGATCATGACTGGGAGCAATAAAAGCTGCAATATAACTCATTTAAAAGTTACTTTGTGGAAATGATGATTGCTGAGTCTTGCAGCAATATTCACATGAATTGTCTCTTGACTTGGATTGAGTCAATTAAAGCTACTTAATTAGTGCAGTTAGTAATCATCTGCTAAAATTACAGACATTATTTTGTGCCCGGGTTTGTCTGTTTTAATAACATTTTAAACCATTTTAAAAAATGACCCTGTGCAGATGAATTTGGTTAAACATTTTCTTTAAGTTGCTTTTGCACTTAAGGACAATTTTAAAATATTTTAATATCTGAGACTTCTTACAGCAATATAATTCCTATTTTTCTATATTTTTATGATTCCTGCTTTGATTCCTTGTTATCCCTCGTGGTTAAATCTTCTAAACTGTGAGACTTGCTTCCATTTTCCTTGGGCTTTTGTTTGTTTTCCCAATTAATTTATTAATCCTGAAAGGCCATCAACTTTCCTTATAGGAAATGTCATTTAGTGCACCAGACTGAACTCTTAGACTGCACTTTGATTTTGAAGTAATCTGTTCCCTCTTGGAAGGAGCTACAGGACAAGGAAAACTGATAGACCCAAATTAAACATAAATCTTGGGCAAAAAGGCAGTGGAAGAAGCAGAGCCTGTAAATTCCCTCTGGAAGAGCCAAAGGGACAACAGGCTCGAGACTGCCTGGAAATTGGTGGGAGGGATTTTTAGTCGTTACAGGAAAAGCAGTCCTGTAACAAAGCTTTGGGTTATTGATCCCTCTTAAGTTCCATAAACATCACAAGGCGTTGTCACAGAATTCCCAGAATCCCTGGGTTGGAAGAGACCTTCAAGATCATGGAGTCCAACCCACTCTAACTCCTCAACTAAACCAGTGCCACACCCAGGCTTTGTTAAACACACCCAGGGATGGTGACTGCACCACCTCCCCGGGCAGCCATTCCAGAACTTTACCACTCTTTCTGTAAAAACTTTTTCCTGATATCCAGCCCAAATTTCCCTTGGCACAGCTGCAGGCTGTGTGCTCTGGTTGTGTCAGTGCTGCCTGGAGAAAGAGCCCAGGCATCTTTCAGGAGCTGTGCAGAGCGATGAGGGCACCCCTGAGTCTCCTTTCCTCCAGGCTGAGCACCCCCAGCTCCCTCAGTGGTTCCTCACAGGGTTTGTGTTCCCAGCCCCTCTCCAGCCTCATTGCCCCCCATGGACACTCTCAAGCATCTCAACATCCTTCCCAAAATGAGGGGTTTTCTCACTTAGCAGGATTCTGTCATTGTCTCCAACCTGAATGTTTAAATCCAGTGTGGCACCTGGAATATCCCCACGTGGGCAGTTTTTCCCTGCTGAGGAGCTGATTCCCCAGCACACCAGGCACTGGGAAGGACGTGGCTCGTGTTTAGTTCTGGAGCTGGTTCTGCCACGACAAATCCCTCTCATTTTGACTTGCTCATATTTGTTGAGCGAGTAGCAATCCAAAATATTGTGAGAATTATTTTCGAGCCGAGCGTTTGTTTTGCCGGTATTGAAAAAAAGCAGGGGAAAAGCAGAGATATTATCCTGTGACAATGCATCCTTTTATACCTGAGAGGCATCGATTCACAGCAGAGCCATTTGCAGCTCTTCACACGCCTCAAAAATTGTTTACAAGAACAAGGAACCACTGCCAGGCTGCTCTGTGAAATCCTGAGGAGTTTTTTTTCCTATGAAAATCATTCCATATTCAGGATGGGGTGGGTGGAAGGTGGCTTTGAACAATCTCTGTGCTCCTGCTTTGCAGGTCCTGTCAATAAAACCAGACCAGATTTATGGACTGACTGCACAGCCCAGGAAAGGACAGGAATGCTCTGCAGGGAATGAGATCACCAGGAATGAGCCCAGGAACAAACAGCTCACAGGAGAGGACACAGAAGGTGCTCCAAAAGGTGATGGGACAAGGGAAATGGCCTTAAGATAAAGGAGGGGAAGTTTTGATTGGATATTGGGAAGAAATTCTACACTGTGAGGGTGGGGAGGTGCCCAGGGAAGCTGTGGCTGCCCCTGGATCCCTGGCAGTGTCCAAGGCCAGGCTGGATGGGGCTTGGAGCACCCTGGGACAGTGGAAATTGTCCCTGCCCATGGCAGGAGGTGGAATTGGATGATTTTAAGGCTCTTTCCAGCCCAAACCTTCTCTGATTTTGTGATTCTCTACTCTTCATGGAGGAATTTAGCTTCCCAGAGCTCCCATCATATTTAGTGTCAATTTGTTCAAAACTGAGACCTTCAGTCTTTCACTGGGCATGGAATCGTCTTCAGCTAGGGAGATTCTTCTCTCAGCAGCGTGGCTGGATCCACAGTAGCCAGGCTGAAATCACTCAGATATTTCAGATTTATTTGGTCTTCAAATCCTACACCTGAATTTAAGTCCAGATCCATTGCATAAACCCAAACAAAATGAGGTTTAAATGAATCTATTTGCTCTCCAAATCTGTATTTTTTTGTGATTCAAGTATTTCTCAGTTTTAAATAATACAGAACATGCCCCTTATGCTTCATTGGCTTTATCCAGGCACGTGCATGGCCTTGACCTTGGAGAAAATGCCAGTAAATGTTTAATAACTCCACAGGCCAGCCTGAACTGTAAGAATTGTTCCAATACACGGATCAATAGCACGTGTTGGAACGCTGTTATTAAATAGAGAGCTGCCTCAGTAATGAAAAAAACACATCAACTTTCTATGAAAAGCTGTTTTTTAGAGGCAGAGTGAGCCATAGATCAAGCTTTGACAAATTCTGCTGCTGTTGAATAGATTAATTTTTTGCTATCAGCCCCTGTTCCACCTGTAAGAGAGAAAAGAAAGGAATTTGTGCTACAAAAGAGATTTAAAAGGAGGTGAAGGAAGGCACAGCTCCAAACAGCAATGTTTTGATTCAGAAGCTTGAACACTGGTGCATCATAAATTGTAAAATGTGTTTGTTTCTACTCAGTGATAATTCCTGTTTTAGGAGAAAAAGGCTTTCTTTTATATTTCTGACAATCTGAAAAAAAAATTCAAATCCTGCTGTGTTTTTGCAGACAAAATTCAATTAATTTGCAATTCTGTGAAATTTCACTTCTTCACAAAAAGAAAATAAATGGCAAAATATTAAAATTTGAAATTTCAGTGCCTCTCCTGCCGCTTTGCCCCAACAGCACACAGTTGTGGATCCTTCAGCTGGCACTTGGATATTCTGGGTCTTTGAGGGAAAAACTGGAAGTGAGCAATTCTGGCAGAGCCAGAGGGATCCACAAACTCTGGAGTGGGACTGAAATTTCAAAGTTTGTGTTTTTTTTTTTTGTACAATCCCAGAATGGTTTGGGTGGGAAGGGACCTTGAAGGTCATCTCCTTTCACCCCCTGCCCTGGCAGGGACACCTCCCACTGTCCCAGGTGCTCCAGCCCCAATGTCCAGCCTGGCCTTGGGCACTGCCAGGGATCCAGGGGCAGCCACAGCTGCTCTGGGAATCCCATCCCACCCAGGAATTCCCAATTCCCAGTCTCCCATCCAGCCCTGCCCTCTGGCACTGGGAGCCATTCCCTGTGTCCTGTCCCTGCATGCCCTGGAAATTGACTCTCTCCAGGTTTCCTGAGGCTCCTCCAGGCCCTGCAAGGCTCAGCCCAAAGCTTCTCCTGTACAGGTGAACAATGCCAGCTGTGCCAGCCTTTCCTGCCAGCAGAGCTGCTCCATCCTCTGCTCATCCTGGAGCCTCCTCTGGGCTCTCTGCAGCAGCTCCAGCTCCTCCCTGTGCTGGGCACCCCAGCTCTGCAGGTGGGGGTCTCAAAAATCAATAATCGAATTTTATCAATTACCAAAAGCGTTTTGAAGTTTGATTGTCCTGGGCAGTGCCTTCCTGCCCTCTTAGCAAAAGAAAAAGAAGTGTGTTTGAGATGTAAACCTATAAAATTTGTCTGTTCCCAATCCTGCTGAAAATGATGTCACGCTGCAGGACAATACATTCCAAACAATACCTGATATTAAATTATCCATCCTCCCCTGCATGATCCCATTGTCTGTGACCTCAGGGGGGCTTTGGCTGCTCTTTTGTGCTGCCTCCCTGCTCTGTCACCCTGACACTTCCCAGGTGTCCCTGGCAAGGAGGGCGGCACCAAATGTTCTCTGTGAGGCAATTCCACTCAACAGGTGAAATAATCAGCATTTTCCCAGTGGTTTCCTGACATGTCCACCCCCGCAGTGAGATCAGTTAAAATTCCTCCTGTCCCGCTGTCCATCAGCTGAGGAAAATGGAATTGTCTTTGTGCCTCTCTTTGGAAAATTTGGCCATCGGTCAGTGGTGTTTCCATGGCAAATCCAACCTCAGAAGTCCCCAAAGTGCGCCAGCTAAGCACATGTAGCCAAAATATCTCCCAAAATGTGAAATATGATGCTAAGATTATGTCAACAAATCCAGGACAGACATAACTCTTCCTATAGAGTAACTGTGTTATATAAGCAGCCATGAAAGCCTTGGAAACACAAGATATTTGAAATCTCATTTGATAGAGACGATTTGTGCTAAAGCAATTTCTCCCAAAGAAATGTGGATCTAATTTGCCAACTGTGATTTGAAAGAAGAAATATATCTATATTGATTTTTTTCTGGTTTTGTAGTTTTGTGGTTTGGGGTTTTTTTTTTGGCCCTTGCAGGATTTTACTCCAGATTTTACTCCAGAGCAGGGAAGGGGACACGGAATAAATACTCAATTCTTCTCTCATAGATCACTGAAATTCCCTGTAGGAAGTGATGTTCCATTCCACAGATGTGACATCCCCACGCAGCCCTAAATGGTTTATTTTTAAGCCCTGTATTATATTGTAGGTTACGAAACATCTTTTAATAAACACTCAATTTAAGAGGAATTTAGCAAATTTTGGCAAGGTGTCCTCAAAGCTGACTCCTCCCTTCAGTACTTTCAGGGTTTATTTGAATTAATAAAGGTATTAACTTACAGCACAATGAAAATATTTGACAAAAAAACCCCAAAATATTGAATAATGCTTTTCCTTAATATCTTTTTCCTGTATTTTCCAACAGCTGGGGACACTTTTGGAGTCATGATTCCCAACTTTTGCTGCATGAAGCCATGAAAAATAAAAAGTCAAAGTGTTTCTCACAGATTTTGTGATTCTCACTGGAGTCAAAAGAAGCCACCTAACTAAAAGTGAGTATTTTCCTTTGTGGGACATGGGAATACAGTTTCTAAGACAGAATTGTTTGGAAACTGTTGTGATCTGAAGTTGTTGAGGGCACAGTGATGCCGAGTTTTGTCCTTTTAATCTGTTTTCTTAATAACACAATTTTAAAGTCTCGTGAGCTTCCCATTGTCACCTAGTTCAAGGAAAATATGAAAAATCTGGATAGGGATGAGCAGGGAAGGATTGATGGACCAGGAAGCCCATGGGAAATCTCTGGCTCTTTTATTCCAAGGGCTTAAAACTCCTTCTGTACCTCCTCACAAAGATGGTGTCCACCACTCCATCTTTGGATGTATTAATTACGTATTAATGGGAAGGAATTAATATTTATTACTTTTTTGGACTGCAACTTATGGTATTGATGTTTCTTCCCGTCCTTTTTTACTGTTCTCTGTGGAAGACAGTGCTAAAAACAAACAAACATTTGCAGCTCTTCCTCAGAAATTCTCTTTAAAGTTTGATTGTTTTTTCCCAGACCGTGCCTGTTAATCCAGTGACACAAACCCTTCGTTGTTCTCCTTAGATGTTGAAGTTTTAGTTTAAAAACAGTGGTTCTGTTTGAAATCAGAGTCAAATATTTTTATTGTCTCTCTGAATCAAAAAGCATTTTTCTGCTATTTAAAGTCTAAAGAAAAATCCTCTTTACGGTGTTTTGCAGATGTCAGAATCACTCCCTAAATTTGCTGTTGCAAACTCTCCACCTTTCTCTGTTACAGAACAGATAAACACAGGCTGAGGGGCTGTTTCCCTGCCATTTTTTTCATGGTATTTTTCCCTTTATTTGGATTCCATGGTATGATATATGAAGCAAAATCAATAATTCCCACTTTTCAGGTTAAGGGCACAGCTGAATAAATAATTCATAAGTCATTGGATCAATGTGATTTCAGAGAACATCCACCAGCAGAGACCAGTTTTCTCAGATACCCCCATTATTTGAAATTATCTGACAATTGTCTTGGGTAAATCTTTAAGTCCTTCTATTGACCAGAACTAATTTGAAATAAGCACTTGCTATTTGTGCTCTGCTACTTCTTTGTGACCTGCCAGCTCTGAGTCACCTTGTGCTGCCTGATTGGATCAGCAGCAAATCCTTGATGAAAAAGCCTTAAAAAACCAGAATTCCAGACTGGTTTGGGTTGGAAGGGAGATTAAAACCCATCCAGTTCCAACCCTGCCTGGGCAGGGACACCTTCCATATCCAGGGTGCTCCAAGTTGGCCTTGGACAATTCCAGGGATGAAACTACCACACCCTCCCTGATTTCCTTGGGTGGAAGAAATATCCATGCCTGTCCTAGTTTAGATGGAGACAATACAAACCAACACACTCCATTTTCAAAAGGGCTTCAAACTGTTTTTATTCTAGCATGCATGCTTTTTATTCATTCTTACAAAAGTTTACACTTTACTCATTGGTCACCAGAGACAAACAAAGCGTTCATTGGAACAGGCAGCTGCAGGTTTCTCTTATTTATTCTTCTTTCTTTCTTGGTTTCTGTGTCAACAACCTTGGTAGAGAATTTCTTCAGGGGTAAACATGGATCCTCTTATCAAACATGGATCCCCTTATCAAACTTCTCTCTGGCTCACAGAGGTCACTGTAAAACCTCTTCCACACATGCCATTAAGAGTGCAGCACTTTCCCACCAATTTTTTTTTAAGGATAGATTGTCTGGAGTCAAAATCCCTTCTCCTTCCCATTTTTTATTGGCACTATGGAGACAATGTCTGCGAAGGCATTCATCTTCCTGCAGCCTCTTTTTAAGGATTCGCTCTGGAAGGTGTAACACATTTATCTCCCAGTCCCATGGGGCTGATCCGAGCGCTCTCGGAATCAATGGAACAATTCCCGGCGTTTCCAGGGAAAGTGGAAATGTTCTAAAGGGATGTTGGGACACGTTTGAGCCACGGAGATTTCTTGCAAGGTAAAGTTCAGCTGTCTGTGCTGGCGGAAATCAAAATGTTTTAATTCAGAAATTGAATGCAAAGATGGAGGAACAGTAAAAAGAGACATTAATCAAAACTTTTCTGATATTCAGGCTTCTCTTGCTGTTTCCATGGTAGGTTTCTGATATCTGCTCCTACACATAAGTCTTGCCCATATCACATCTTTTGTGATAAGGGCTATCTTACCCGCTGAAAACCCAGCTGATAATGCCTTTCCCAGTCCATTTTATGGAGCATGGAATTTAGTTCTATGAATTCTCAGCCAGGTTTTCTATTTTAAATTGTTTCAGCTATAGGTTGATTTGTTTCTAGTGCTCTTAACAGCTGGTACATCTCTGAAATATTATTTTTGTCATTTATTCTTCCAGGCCTTACTCCTGCCAGGATCACACTGGGACAACAGCTCCCGTGTGTAGCTAAAACATAGTCAGTCATTAAATCAGTCATCATTGCTCATGTGAAAATCTACTTTTTAAACTTCTCCCCAAAATCTTAAAATCTGTTTTATGCTACAATATTTACAGGTAAAAGAGGGACCAGGCTGCTGATGCACTCTGAGCACTTCATCCTTCTGGCCTTTATTTTCTTGCTTTCTGTACTCCTCTAGTGTATTTTGTCTTCAACTTTGGAGGCAGATTCCTGGCCGGGGAACTTCCCTAGGAAGAGATGTAATTCCTCATGTCCCTACTCCATGAACAAAGCTGCAGGCACTGCATTTATACAGATTATAGCTGATTTTATATATCCTTATGTAATGCATTCTAACAGATTTAAGCTGGGGGAGCATTTTGTAACTTCTGTATGGGAGCTTCATCATCAAATCCTATTTGTTTTTCAGATTTTGGTTCTAATTCTCATGAATCCTTTTACAAATGTCCTTTTCTTCACGGAATAATGTCAAACAACTTTTCTGATCGCTGGGTTTTGTTTCTCCTGGAACATGCTGGATTCCTCTGAGGTAGGATTTGTAAAGTTTTTACATCTCCTTTTCTGGTCACAATTGAGAGTATTACAAGTATTTGGATTTTTGGATACTTTGTCCTGAAATCTTTCCTTATTAACAAACTCAGGGAGGTTTTGTTAAGTAGGCTGGCATAGCAGATAACTAATTTTGAACTCTTGAGTGTGCTGAACTCTTGGATATCTCAGGCTGTTCTAGCCACAAATAGTTTTGTCAGTTTTTTCAAGAGAAAAAAATAGGTTTTTAAAGCAAAGCCATGATGGTTAAGATTTAAGACATCCCAATGCAACAGCAAAAAGTTATTTTGGCAGGATATTGGACTCCCTGGTTGAAATAATTAATAAATCCTTGGAAAACTATTGGGATAATCAGTTTGCAGCCACTCTTGGAAGACTCTGCTGCTCTAACTGCCCAGGGAGGGATCTGCTCTGTAAATAAGATTTTACCATTCCTCCATCTCCATTTCCAGTCCATAAAATTGAGGCTTCCCATGGAGGAATGGCCCAGTTATCAACAGCTTCATTTTGCATAATTGGGTTCTCTGGTGCTGCAATAAGAAGTCCCATTAAATCCTAGCCAGGCTGACAAAGCACGGGAGTGAGAGTGGAGAGCAGGAGTGAATCCTGGAGCACTGACATCCCCAAAAGCACCTCTGTGGAGCTGGTCAGCACTAAGACAGTGGGAAATGCTGTTATGCAGAGATGATCCAGATGTCCTGTGCTTGGAACTGTTCCCAGTGCCTTGTTTTGTGGGTGGATTTTCATCCTACACTGATGCAAAGCCACTAAAACTGGTGAAGTTCTCCATGTGGGATGTGGGAATTAGACCCGTGGTAGAGCAATATCCATAACCACCGAGTTAAACCAACTGCTTGGATAGTCAGGACTGAATTTTGAATTCAAAGCATGAACTGTTTTTTGGTCTACAGTTTCTTACTGGTTTAGGACCATGTATAAAACCAGTATATATGTGCAGTATAATCCAAATAATCTGTGTTAAACTGGTTTTACTCCCTCTGTTGCCTGTTATGGCCATGTCCTATAATGATGGGACTCATCCCAACAATTATATCATCCTTCGTCCCCAGAGCATGCTGTGTTTATTACAACCCTTCAGTTTCTCTGGTACTTTGAATATTTTTAACTTTTTTTTTCAAATGCCCAAACAGTTTTCAGATCATTCTGTCTTCTCACTCTGCAACTGCAATGATATTTCAGAGAGCAGTAATAACCTACATTTTAGAGTTTATCCTTTTCCTCTCAGAAAATACGATTAAAACTCTGTTCTCTCAGTTCTGAAGACTTAATTTATTTGTCTTTCACAGGCAGATTATTTAAAGTCTTCTAATATTCAAATGTAAATAATCAAACCTAAGGCCTATTTGCTGTAGATCTTAAAACAAAATCTCTGTTCTTTAAATCTTTGTTTCCAAGAGAGAAAAGAACCTTATGCCAAAAAAATAAAAAAATTAAAAAACAGGGAAAAAAAGAAAAATCACTTGCAGTTCATCTTTTGGATAAGACTATTACAAAGCTATTGGAAGCAAAAAAGCCAACCTACAAAAATGCACATTGTATTGCCTCAGATATAGAAGAATGAATTACAGGATTTGAGTCTTATTTATTTTCCAGAACTGCTTAAGAACATTCAATCTTGTGTTAAAAAGTAGCCACTCGCTGCTTTGTTCATGGGTTTGTTGTTGGGGGTTTTGGCTGGGTGGGTTTTTTTTACCTAAACTTTAGCAAAGCAGAGAGGAAAGTAGGGCACTGCAGCAGAGTGAGGGCCTTGGAGAGGGGAAAACAACCCTCAGCCAGCAGGGATGGGACAGGGGCAGGGACAGGGATGGAGCAGTGACAGCAATGGAGATGTGACAAAGATGGAGCAGTGACAGGGATGGAGGCAAGTCAGGGATGGAGCTGCATGAAGGATGGAGCTGTGTTGAAGAAGAAGCCAAGTCAGGCTCCAGTTTTCAGGATTGTGATGTTTGAACTTCCATATGGGTCTATGGAGATATGGCCACCACAATTTTTTTGAGAAGCCATTGAAGAACAGTGCTGAATGTTCCTTTTCCATCCTGTTATTCCTTCCTTTTTAAAGTTTGTAATCTTCAGAGTGGATGAAATCTTTGGAGAGGATCAGCACACGGAGGAGTTTGTTATCTCTCTTTGACCCTGTGAAATCACCTCCATTCTGAACAAAGCCACCTTGCCTTTGATGTCTGGGGGAGGCACAGGAGCAGAGCTACTCCCTTTGGGAGTGTGAATCCTTCAAACAGAACCTTGGGACATTGTTTTAAACGCTGAAAACAAAGCAGAGCCCTGACAGGGCACATCGCTTTGTGGAGTTAATTTGGGGAGTTCTCAGATCCTTGATGGGTGAACAGAAATCCTTTCTTGGAATATTACTGTGGAGATGCTTCAATTTTACACCCCCCACAGTGGAGGATTCTTGTCACAAAATTCCACATCTCAGATGTTTGATAAAAGCAAGGATGCTGTGAGTGCCCACAGATGAGGCAGCTCCAAAATGTTTTTTTTTTTCTGGAGTCCATAATTGTAAGACATTTTTTGAGGTTTTTTCAAATGTTTTATCTTTGTATCATGATTAAATTATAGTCTGATCATAGACTGACCACGAGGATGTTGGTGAAATAACCTATGAATAATGCAAGGATACTTATCCAGGAGCCTTACATGGGTCTGACTGTACCACCTCTGAAATTTAATTTGAAATCTTAACTTTACCTAGAATTTTTTACAGTAATGTTAATAGTTACTATAAGCACAATTTAATTTCGCTGACAGCAAGAAGTTTGGCTTCTCTATACATTTCCTTCTATCAAATGCAAAGTATTTTTTGAAATCATCTTAGAAATTCCTTCTGTGAAGTAGCTCCTGGCAAAGGTAAAACAAAGGTGCAGTTCTGTTACATTTAACAAGCAGAGAAATGCTTTATAAGCTTGAAGAAATAATTAATGAATTTCTTCTCCTTTATTTTAAATGTGTCTAATCATGAGGAGAAATAACAGAACAGACTAACACCTTTTTCTTTATATTAAGTCAAAACTTATATTAAGTTTTAAAGATTCATTTTCATGTGGAACTGGCTTTAAAATGATGCTTTTAATTTTAATTGTTGCTCTATGAATATTTTAATTTAATCTCTGCTGGAGAGGTGAAGGTCCAGGACAGCGGTGACACAGCCGAGGTGACCCTGAGGGAGAGGGAAAAGCCAGTACAGAAGCTTTAACTCCTTTCACAAGTTCAGACACATTTACAAATACCTATTTTCAGCATCTTCCTGCTGCATCCAAATCTGTCAGATCAACCTCTTTTCAGTTTGTGTGGAATCACATCACTCCTGCTCCGAGGTGAAGCCTCATTAGCCTTCACAAAACAATATCAACAGGAAATGTCTGGGATGATGGGACTGCAGAGGTGCAAAACTGCTGGTGGAAACACAGATACCTGACAAGCCATTAATGAGATCATTAAAAACAGGCAAAAATTCAATTTCATCTGAAAATATGAGACTTGTAATGTGCTGAAAAATACATCAAAAAGCTGTTACATAGCTAAAAATGCTCAGGGAGTTTTGCATCCTAATGTGGGGCATTGACTGACATGCAACTGAGGGAAAAATATCAATATTAAATCAAATGGAATGGCAGGCTGTAACTTCTGCCATCCGTGGGAATTGTAATTGAATTTCATGTGGGAATTGTAGAAGTGGAGGTGCACAAAAATCCCCTTAGGGAGACAGAGGTGCAGAGGCTGCAGGTTTGCTCATGCCCAAAGCTACAGCAAGAGTGAAAATGCAGTGAAAAGGTATT
The DNA here is from genome assembly GCF_036417665.1 of Passer domesticus. NCBI lineage: Eukaryota > Metazoa > Chordata > Aves > Passeriformes > Passeridae > Passer > Passer domesticus. The sequence goes on from NC_087484.1 coordinate 2,118,100, forward strand.
CCTCAATGGATTTTGTCAGGAATTATATTTTTGGAAATATTGCTGAAAGTGTTTGAGGCCAGATTGGACAAGGCTTGGAGCAGTCTGGTCTGTGGAAAGTCTCATGGCAGGGGTGGAACTTCATGGGTGGGCTTCAAACCCAAACCATTCTGGGATTTATTATAAGATTTTATGAAGTTCTTAGGAAATTTGTCAAGTTTGAATGATCTGGAGTGTGACAAAGGGATCTCTAATGAAAAAGCTTTAGATTAATGAATTTCTCCTGCTGAATCATGGAAAAATTTGGGTCTGAAGAGACCTTAAAGCTCATCTTGTTCCAGCCCTGTGCCGTGGGAGATGGGTGGTGCTCAGTGTGGAATTCCAGCTGGGTGGAAGGTGGGGATCAGCTCCTGTGCAGCTCATTCCCATCCCAAGGAACAGCGCTCGGGCTCCGGATCCATCAGCCCCGTTCGATGCCCGCCTTGTCCGTAATCTCTTGGCAGACTCCTGCAGCTAATCTTCCCATTGATTTTGGCTTAGGAACACCTGGAGCTGCTCAAGCCCTAATAAAATCTGAGGAGCTCAGTTTTCGAGCCATTTAACTCATTTGGAGGCAGAGCTTATTTATTTTCTGAGGAGCAATCGAAGAGCTCTGCTCGTTCCTGAGTAAAGGCGTTGGATGGACGGGTAGAAACCGAGCCAAAATCCATCCAACCACACCAAGTCCAGCCCTGCAGCTGGAATCCTTTGGGCTACCATGCACCTGCCTGGGTTTTTTCCCTCCTTTTCCTTCTCTCCTGTTTATTTTCCCAGTTTTGACTTTGGAGAAAAAAAATAAGTTTCTCTTAACCTTGTGTTTCAGGACACTGCCATAAGATGGGTCCAGGTTGGAAGGAATGCCAAACTTTCTGATTGCCTTTACCATTGATTTTGGCCTCTCCTTCTGTTATTTTCTCCACCCTACTCCAGGTGTTGTGTCCAGGACTCCTGGCAGATTTGCTGAGGAGAAGCCAAGGTGAGACAAAGCTATAGGTGCAAGTTTTGGGGGATCGGGTGTGCAGATGGGGTCACCCTCCTGTATCCCATGCCAGGTGCCCTGGAATCCTGCTCACTTCTTCAGGAAAGGCAGGAATTACCAAACAACCAAGGCAGTGCAACAGGAAAAAATCCAGGAACTTTAGTCTGGATAGAAATCGTTACTGGGATGGAGAGAAGGCTGAGGTATGGAAATGGAAAAAACATGGGGAGAGTTCACATTTCCAGATATTTATTTACCTTTATTTATGTTATTTACCTTTAAATAATAACAATATTTTAGTAAAAATAGTTTTATTTTATTGTAAGTCCCTTGCAGAAAGCCTCTAATATTTCGTTGCATAACTGATAAGCCCAAATCTCTGTCAGATAATGTCTCACTTTTCTATTTATCGAAATGATGAAAGATGGATTTTTTATGACTAAGATGATTAAATGACTTTTTCTTTCACGTTTTCTTAACCAGGATGACATTTAGACAAGGGAAAGGAAAAAAAAAGTCAGAGCAGCCATCAATAAATGGTTTTATTGGTTAAATTTTAATGTTATTTTTAAGCAAATAATGAATTACTTTGACTAATAACTGCGGAGCCAGACATGATTCATTCCATAATTAGCTTGACAGTCACCATCAATCCTGTCTTTTTTTTTCAGCTGATTATAAAATCTTGTCTCCTTTTCCCACACAACATCTTCCCAAGTTGCACCCTATAAAACAGGAGGTTCCTGAGGAATTTCCAAGCAAATCTTTGGCACCTGCAGCTCTCCAGCCACTGGAGGTGAGCACCCAGACCTGAGACAGAGCCTGGAGCCAAAACGTGGGAAATATTGAGGATATTGACAGTGTGTGGGAGCTTTCAGCCTGGGTCAAAAAACCAGAGCTGGTTTTGTAGGAGAGTTAAACCTGGAAGCTTCAGATGGAAATCAATCCCTCCCGAGGAACCCAGCCCAGCAAAAGCAGCTGCAGTGGTTGAGCAGTTCTGGGGGACTGAGGTGACATCACACAGCCTTTAGTCACAGGCCTGAGGAGAAGAAATCACCTTGGATGAGAAGTTTTGACATGGGAGACTCCTCACATGAAGAATCCAAATGGAGAAGCTTTCCCACCTTTCAGGAAGACAACTCAGTAGTGGCAAAATAAGAGAAGATGGCCCCAAGCTGTGCCAGGGGAGGGTCAGGCTGGAGATCAGGAAGAATTTATTCAGGGAAAGGGTGATCAGGCATTGGAAGGGGAGTTGTAGTCTCCATCCCTGGAGGTGTCCAAGGAATGCCTGGACGTGGCGCTCAGTGCTCTGGGATCAGTCACAGGTTGGACTTGATGATCCTGGAGGACTTTTCCAGCCTAAAGAATTCCACAATTCCATACCCAGCAATAATATCAAAGATGTGAGAAGATGTGGGGATTTGTGCATTTGGGAAAATCATTGCAATTCTTTCATCAATTTACTTTTATTTTATGAAAATGCATCCACATCCACTGCAACTCCTGTAGATAAAATGCATTATCTCCCTTTGCTCATACTCCCAGGGAGAAATCCTTGGAACCTTCCTGGATTTCCCACGGTAGCTTGCAAAGTGTTTATCCCTCAGATGTGTCAGAGAATAAACATCTATTTTCCGATTAAAAAAAAAAAAGAGTGCAAACATATTGGTGTGTGTTACTAGCATTTAACACCTGAGTTTGGCAGCGGTGCTGCTGTTGGGAAGCCAACTCTCAGCGCTCCCTCTGCAAGAAGAAACTCCTCCTGTAACAAGTGGCTCACAATCCTCACGGTGTTTTCATTCCGCACTTCGCACTTGTGCTTGCTGACAGATTTAGAGCGCTTTGTGGAAGCAATAATTGGCCTGGAAATGCAGCTGGCAGGCTTCCCCAGGAAGGAGCAGGAATTGCACTGCCTGAGGTCTTTCATGAGCTGCTAAAACCGAAGGAACGTGGTTCCAGGGCTGCCGTGTCCTTCCAGGAATGCTGGGAGCCTGTGGTCCTCTCCATCCTCCTGGAGCTTTGTGGGACCTGCTGCAAATGATCTACAGAGGTCTGGAATGCCAGGACACAGGAATGGCCTCATGCTGGCAGAGAGGGGGCTCACGTGGGATACTGGGAGGGAATTCTTCCCTGTGAGCATGGTAGGAGCCTCATCCGACCCATGCCCCATCCCCGGCTGGATGAGGTTTGGAACATCTTGGTCTATGGAAGGTGATTCCATGATGACCCGAGAAATCTGGGATGTCCTTTGGGGACAGAGGAGAGTCCAGAGAAGCTGAGCTGATCCATCTCCATGGAGGGGTGCCCAGCATAGCATCCATCCCGCAGCACTTCCCATTCTTTGTCGGGAAAGAAGTTGTCAGAACAGATTTGTCCAGTGGGAAAGACATTCTGCTGGGTTTTGGGGTTGCTTTATTTGGATTTTGGGGGGTTGTTGTCATTTTGTTACCTTTTTTTTAAAATTTGAAACTATCTCTTTTCTCTCAAAACCATAAAATCTCTTTTCATGAATTCACAGAAGGATGCTTCAGGAATTGAATGCAACGGGGTCATATTCTGGCTGTTAATATTAATGCTTAAGCCTGGATTTGGAGATGCCTCCTAAAATAAAACCAGAAAACTGCACTTTTGGAAGAGTTGTTAATAATACAGAAGGAGTAAAATCTGTCCCACTTTATTTATATCAGAAGTTCCTATCTGAAGAAATATTTCTGAGGAAATTCAAAGATCCTGGAAGAAATCGTAAATAGGTAATATTTAGATTTATTGTCGGTTGTATGGAATTGATACCTAAGAAACTAAAAAGCTTTATCTGTGCAATCATCAGATCTTTTTGAAGTGAAGAGAGATTGGATAGAAGTCAGTGGGAGGATAAAAATAGAATTATTATGTAAAATTGTTTTGGAAGGAAAATGAAGTGCTTTGCCATCCCAGACATCCCAGTTTGTTCCGTTCACTGTGGCTCTTCTTCCTCTGGAAAAAAAAATAAAATCTGATTATATTCCTTATGCCTGTTTTCACTCACGGAAGGTAATTTAAGGAAATTAATTTCCCTCATTAGGTTGTATAACTCAATACTAATTTACTGAAATGATCTTAGAAGGGAGAGGTAGGCTCATCTTTAGATATTAAAGTGTTTCAGTGAGAATCCCTGGAACTTTATTATTTCTGTCAGCTTGGGGAATTTGGTTAAGGTCTGGTTTGAAGGATGGGCTATGAAATCCCTAATAAACATCTCTGCCCTGGAACACTTAGATGCTTTAAGGCTGCTTTAATATTCCTCTCACAGATGTGCTACTGAATGAATCAAAACTGAGTTTATACCCTTAAGTTAGGCCCTGTATCAAACCCAGACTAAAAGTCCCTATTCAGGGAAATAATTTATGAAATATAATTTGTCCTGAAGTGCTTCTGAAACCTCTATCCCTGTAACTAAAACATAATTAAATAATAAAACCTCAGAATCAATCCAGATGGTCTTTTTGGTAATTTGATATTTTTCAGAAGGAAATAAACAAGAGAAATTACACTTGGACTCTTTGGGAATGGATCTTGGTTAGTAAAGTCTGTGTATTAAATGATAATATAATTACTTGTGTGTGGAAAATATAGATATTCCAATAGCTGGTTCAGGCAGTAAAACTGTACTAAATTAAAACAGAAATAAGAATTTATATTTTTATTCAAGCCAACAATACCAAATCCATTCCCTTCTTAAATCTCATTTAAAAAAGTTTTTCCATAACAACATAACAAAAAAAAAAAAAAACAAAAACAAACAAAAAAAACAAAAAAAAAACAAAAAAAAAAACCAAAAAACCCCATAAAACCAGACATTATCACCACTATAAGGTAGGGGAATGACAGGTTAAAACTTGAGGTCTAAAAGTCAGAATCAAAGTAGAGAAGTTGATTAATGACCTTAAAATACAGGAAATAATGACAAAGCTTCAAGAAAAGCAGATTTTGCTGAATATGATTTTCAGCGGAAGAAATGGAGCCACAAGTGGAGAGCAGAACATTAAATAAATATAAGTGAGGAGAACTGGGAATAGAAAAAAGTGCAAGACAAGTTGGTGTGTTCCATAAAACATGAACAAATGCTTAGCAACATTTTACAGTTAAAAAGAGGGATTTTGTTGAGCATGTACAGGTCAGGGATGTCTGTCCCTGTGCATTTGGAAATCTGCAGCACAGATGGGCAAGAAATTTATGTATTTGTCACGTCCATGCACAAATACATTTGTATATGGACAAAAAACCCTCCCAAGTTCAACTTGTTAGACACAAAAAAAAGAGAAATAAACACTGAATTTTTTTGTTTTTAAAGCCTTTAGGTGGGCCACTGTTTTAACTAAAGGGTTTTTTTAGTGACATTTTGAGGGATTCTGTTGCTGCTTCATTGTTAATCTTCAAAACTCAAATAAAAATATTGTTTTTCATATTTGCTGCTTTAAGTAACACATCCAGCTTCCTTTTAATCTCTTGCCTTGCTTTTGCTGCCTTATAAATACATAAAAGCTTGCCTTGAACATTTTAGCAGTTGTTAAAGCAGCCAGAGAGATAAAAGAAAGTTAAAGGACATGCAAAGATTGAATTATGGCGTTTCCCAGCATTTGGATGACAAAGTTTGACCATTATGAGGAATAAATCAATTTGCAGGCACTGTGGCCAGCGAGCTGAGGCTGGAGCTGAAACTGCTCCACTGGGAAATGTGCTCAGAGATAAAAGGAGTCATATTTCTTATTTTGTGTGGAGAAACATGGAAGGGATTTTTAGAGACCAGGAGATATGCAAAAATTTACCAGGAAAATGAGAAGGGAGAAGAGAATGTGAATTCTAATTCTAAAATTTCCCAGTTAGTGTTCTAAAGATGTTTCCCATTGTTTAGAAGTTAAAGTGAAATATGCACATCAATTACAAAAAATTGGTTATTTATAAATTAGGACAAGGTTTCATATTTATTGGTCCACTGTATTTTAATTTTAAAGGAATTCTGGGTTCCTAATGAAGAGTCCCATGATTAATTATTGGAATTTATGATCTTTGAGTTAATGATTCTATGAAATGAGGAGCGCCATCAGAAGCTGAAAGTGCTCCTGGAACCAAGATGAATTGACATGAACTGCTGTGGAACTTCTGTTTGCTGTCCAGGGTCCCAAAGTGTCCCTGGAAGGAGTGTCCTGGAGAAGGTTTGGAAATCTGGTGAATGCTTCATAACGTGAGTGGAAATTTTCCTCTTTTTCATCCTCTCATGTTTTCTCCTTCCCTTTTTATTCGCCAAGAATCCCTAAGCAATTGCAGATATTTCTGAACTTCCTCAGAGTCATTTCCTGCCCTTATCAAGATTTTGTCACAAAAATGAAGAGTTTAATCCACCATACTCACACCTCAAATGGCAACCACTCCATCTCCTCAACCTTTGGAGTGTTCTGTGATGGGGTGGACTGGAGATTCTCCCCTGCTGCAGCCTCAGCAGCCTGGAAGGAGGGGAAGGGTGGTGGAAATCCAGCATTTCAAAGTTCAGGGTGGTTAGTCAGGCTGGGGGCTGTCATGCCCACTTGCTGAATCAGGCACAAGGATTTATTTTCTGTTGCTTTATCATCATGAATCAAAACTGGAAAAAGCCAAACTCGGGAACGGCACAAATCAATTTGTGTGGTTCTTTCTGTAACGAGAGAGACAAAAAGCGAGGGGGGCCTTTTTTATCCTGCTTTCCATTTCAGCTGAGTGTGTGCTGCTAATTGAAACCCAACTCCTGGGCTCCAGCTGGAGCTGTTCCAGACTGGAGCAGGGGGAGCCAAGGTAATGTCTGCTCGGATCTGTAAAGCTTTAACCTGCCTCAGACAGCAGATGAGCCCTTTCATTGCACACGATCCATGGGAGCACTTATAAATGAGTTTGCACATGTTAGAACACTCTTCCAGCCTGGTGGAAGAGCCTGGATAAAGTCAGGAAGGAAGGAAGACTGGCAGGCTGGCTCTGGGTAAAGGAGCCACCACTGTCATCCCTAGAGCAGCTCAGATTTGCTTCTCTCTTTGGGGTAGATCCCTGTACTCCTCTGAGAATAACATTTGGTGATTCCACAGGCTGTTCCTCTCTGATTTCACAGAATCCCAGAATGGTTTGTGCTGGAAGGGACCTTAAAATTCATCCCATCCCACCCGTGCCATGGGTAGGGACACCTTCCACTTCCTCAGGTTGCTCCAAGCCCTGTCCAGCCTGGCCTTGGACACTTGCAGGGATCCAGGGGCAGCCACAGCTGCTCTGGGAAACCTGAAATACCAGCATAAGAACTATTGGAGCCCTGATGCAGAGAGAGTTTTCAGGGTAAATGGTGGTGCTCAGAGTGAAGGGTTAAAAACCAATGTCCTCTGCATCTCAGTCTAAACACTAACAGCACAAAACATCAAAGTTATACCCTCAAAAAACTGTCTGGCTGCTGTTTCTAAAAACCCACTGAAACATTCTGACTTCACTTCTACAAATATTTCTCTCCTGATGTGTACATGGAGTTCATTAGTGACTGTCTGGGAGTAAAACCTTGAATATTTATCCATAGCCTAAAGCCCAGTAGTCACATTCAGTGAAATCATCTCGTAACTGTGCACTGGTTGTGGTTGCCCACATAATTGGGAGAGATGGTGAAATACTTAAGTGCTTCTAGTGAGCTTTGTGTCAAAGTGATTTCAGCAGGAATTTGTCTTTGGTGTTGTTACAGACCCGGCTGGAGCCCCTTTTTAGAGCACGGCTCTCATTTCAGCAGAGATGAAGAAATCTCTCTGATCATCCCCCTCTGAGAGGAGATTTCCTGGGTTAATTGGACAAACAATGACATTTTGAAAAATTAGAGGGTTTGGCCATTCCAAAAATATTCTGAGGATATTTTGCTTCCACAGCTTGACCTAAAAAGTGTTTAACTTGCTGTGCTGCAGTGCCATTTCTTTGGGAATTTTTAGTGCAGTTTGGATGGCTCTGGATGTCTGATTCCAGCATGGCCTTCAATGCTCCAGGAGAGGGGCATTATTTTCTCTCCCCAAACCCATTCCAGTTTAATTAAAGAAAACCAGCTTATACTTCCAGCATGAAAACCATCAATACTCAAAATCAGGGAAATTCCTATTCATGCTCCACTTAAAACTTTTTGTCCTAAAGGGAGCTGCAGTGGCACAAAATGAAAATGATCCCATTTATTCTAGATAATTGCAGAAATAATGCATTCAGCATATTTAAATATATTTTAAAAAGGTGATTTCAAAAGCAGAACTCCCTCCGAGCAAAATATTGTTCGGTGCAAAGATGATCCTGCTTGGGTGGAGCCTTGTGGGTGTCTTAGAAATGTTACCGTCCCAAGATGTTTACAATTTCTTTATCAGGTGGTTTTCGTGTCTGGAAGAGGCGTGTGACACTTATTTTTAGGTTCTGTCCTTTTCTTTCTCTCCTTGCAGCTCCCCCAATATCGGTGTTTCCTTAGAAACCCTGGCTGTCAGCTGGCATCATAAAAATCTGAGATGACACCGAGCTGGCTTTTGGGGGAGGTGATTCTTGTGCAAACAACGTGTTTTCTATCACTGACAAAACTCTTGGCTTTAATCCTCATCCTGAAAACAATAATTTCAGTCAAGATTTAGGAGAGGGAGGGGCCCTTCTGTGCTTCCCTTTGCATTCCTGGTTGAGAACGAGCATTACTCTGAGGAAAAGCTCATTGCTATGCAGAGGTGGAACCTTTTTAAGCCCTAGGTTGATGCTGGATGGATGTGTTGTCATGAGAGCTGCATGCTGGGCTTGCATAACTCTTTGGAGGTGTTTATGTACGAGCTCTCCCAAGGGTGATGTTTTATCAAACCTTATTACAAAAGTGCTCTTCTCTGCGAGCCACCGAACGCTTCGGGAGCATTAAAATGCAGAGATGTGTCTGGTCAAGGATAAGCAGAGGCTGTGTTTCATATTCATGGGAGACAGAACTCCTAGAAATTTCCAGAAGATTTTATAGGAGCTGCAGCTGTCCTGTGCTGTGGTCACCCACAGGGATTAGAATCCCAGAATTGTTTGGGTTGGAAGGGAACTTAAAGCTCATCCAGTGCCACCCCCGCCATGGGCAGGGACATCTTCCACTGTCCCAGGCTGCTCCAAACCCTGTTCCACCTGGCCTTGGATGTTTTCAGGGATCCAGAAACCCCTGCCACATCCAGGGGTTTCTGCTATATCTTTTAGTTCTTCCTCTAACAAAAAAAAATGCAGATCAGAAGGAGTCAGAGGGAAATACTTGAGGAAAGGTCACTCTGCTGAGCTGCTTTGAAACTCGGATAAAACAACACTGATAATCCCATTACAGGGGAGCCACAGATGATTTAATTCAATCCTACAAACCAGGGCAGTCCACATGGAGCCTTCCCTGTCCTCAGGAAGTTTTTGAGCTGCAGGAGAAGGTGCTGATGACACCTTGAGCTTGGGCACAAGAGACAAGGAACGGGATGGTGATGATGGGGGAGACTGTGTGGACATGGAGATGCTGAGGAAGGACAGCCCATTCCAGAGTGATCCAAACCCTCATCTAAAGGAATTTGCAGCTTTATAGACTTGAGATTTTATTTATTTTTGGCTGATTTGGGCAGTGAAGCTCTGCCAGCCCTGGTGGGAGGGGGCACTTGATGCCTTCTCCTGATTGAACCCCCTGAGGCCAAGGGAGGAGAGTTTTATTTTCTGTTTGCAGAGTTCAGTTCTTTTCTCTCTGAATCACAAACCTCAATTCTTTCATGATCCACGGCTTCAGGGCCTGCAGCACAAAATCTCTGCCAGTGTTACTAGGTCAGATCTGCTGTCCTCTATTTATGTTTATTTTATAACTGAGCAAGAAGGGTCAGGTTTGGTCTATGGCAAAGGTCATTTTTCTGTGAGCAGGCTTTGATGGACTGAGATACAAAAGGTGATAAAGTTATTACTTTGAAAAAGTCTTGTTAGAGTACAAATATTATGAATTCATTCTTTTTTTTTTGCCTTGAATTAAAACCCACCAAGTGCAGCTATCTTTGGTTCCCTCGTCTGACACGGCTTTGCCAGTCTGTAAATTTTCTTTCAAATTAGCAGCCCGAGTTTTCTTATCAACCCTTAGCCAGTTGCAATTACTGTCACTCTTTTCAGCACAGTTAATAGGTTTGTGCCAACCAAACTGAAACTTTTGTCAGGAATTGTGATTTTCTGAGTGCCCTGAAGTCGCTGATATTGTTTTAAACATAAGAGCTTTTTTAGACATGGGGGTGACAGGCAAAGCCAAACTTTGTTCTCTGACTTTCTAAATTACACTGGACAAGTCAGCAAAAGCTGAGGGCGTGAAGGATTAGTTTTCCCCTCATTTTTGTGAGGGATTATATATATATATATATATATATATAAAGTTTTTTTTTAAGAATACAATTTGAAGTAGAATAAACAGAACATGCACAAAACAGCTTTTGAAAAATGTTTGGTACAAATGCAGGGTCTTTTGGGAATCAGTGTGATGCATCTAAAATGCTGTTGAAAATGTTAATTAGTCCCATGTATCCAGTACAAAGGAGAACATTTTTGTAATTAAGAAATATGTAGAACTAAGAAGAAAATAGATTCAGATGCCAGGCAGCTGGACTTGCCTTGCTGTGTTTTCTCACTAATATTTTTGAGAAAGGACCTTTTATGGGAAAGAATCCTGTAGAGGTGCAGGTATTTCTTCTGACAAGAAAGGTGGCTTCAGCTCTTTTCTGATGGAAGTATCACTAAGGATACTTCACATCTCTTCCTGATGTTTCCTGCCAGTGAATATTTGGACATTTACCAGTTTGGGGGCTTTTGAGGTCATGGGAAAGGGATCTCTAACATATCTGGGGAGCTCAGTGCTGTGTAACCCGGGAAAGTTTGGGGTGGGGACCCTTGTCCATAAGGCTGAGCCAGGCCTTGCCCTTTGCACGAGAATTTCTGTAAAAAGTGAGGGTTTACAAGGGATTTTTTTTGGAAAAAGAGCAAGTTTGCCTGATCTAAGACAACCATCCTTGATATGGGGCAGTGAGGCTGAAGAAGTGAGGCCTCCTCTGCCTTGTTGCTGCTTTTCTCTATCCAGCTGTGCGAGGAGGGAGTTCTCAGTGGATTTTTTTTTTTGCTGAACACATATTAACATAGAACACTGGGGGGGATTTTTGTGTTTTTCCAAGATTTTTTGCTCCAAATGGGCCAGAGCATCCTCTTGGCCCAGTGGCAGCACTCAGGGCACAGTGGGGGAGCAGCCCTGAGACCATCTGCCATCGTGTCCTTCCCCTGGCAGTGGCCAGCAGCAGATGTCCAGGGCCAGAATTTAACAACTGGGCCAGAATTTAACACTCTGAGAGAGAATTCCTCTGGATATCCTCTCCAGTAATCTGCTGTTTAAGGATTTTCTGGAAGTGGCAGCTACATCACAGCCTCTAACAGCCCCCAGTGGGCCTTGCTGCTGGAAAATCTGCCTCGTTATCCCCTTGCACAATGGGATGGGATTTGAATGAGCAGAAATTCCTTCCTCTTTCATGCTGGTTAGGCCACCTCCAAAGCATTCTAATGGGATTTTTCCTGATTTGACAAAACTGAGGCAATGTTGCAGCCAGACCTCCCAATCCTCATGACTGGGGTGTCCTTAAATATGTGTTTGCTACCAGGGCTCAGCCTCCAAAGGATAAAGGACAAGAGTTGCTGTAAAGAAAGATGGTCCAAACTGCTAAAAATACATTGTTTTGGGGTTTGAAGTCACATTCAGGCTTCCAACAGAGAAATTAATTTGGTTGTCCCTGACAGAGCCTTTGCTCCCTGTGGGTCTCTCCACAGAACTGTTTCTTCAGGGGGCAATTAAAACCCACAGTGCTGGGAGTGAGGGAGAAGGGGATGGACACAGTGTAATAATAGCAGGGCCCCAAATGCTCCTTTCATTACTTCCTTCTCTTCAGATCTCCTTCCTGGCCTGTCTCTTTGTTTTTGTTTTCCATCAGCAGGATCCAGTCTCTTTCTGAATATATTTCCCCGAGTAACTTGCTGGAAATAGCCCACATTTGATCCTACACAAAATGCTTTCATGGGGACCGAAATCCAGCTGAGTGAAGAACATTGGATCCAAAATATATATTTATAAAAACCAAATAAACTGAAAAGCAACCTCTCCCCAGCAAGCCCAACCCTCAGGAATAAAAGTTCCTGCTGATATCCTGTTTTCCCCTTTTCTCCTTCCTTTCACACTTAGTTATATCTAAATGCAAAGTAGACAGCAATAAATCCAGAATCAGGCTCCCACTGTTCCTGTTGAACCATCAAAAATATTTGTTCCAAAATTTTTGCAGGGTAGTTGTAGGTTATTAAGAGTAAAACACTGGAGAAGTTTTTGGAAGTCTGGTTTGCCCCAGGAGAGGGGAAGCCTGCACCAGGAAGCTGCCCAGCTTTGGAGGAGGATTTCCACCTCACTCTGCTACTCCAACTCTTTAAAAAAGAGAATTCTGCTGGATTTTTAATTCCTGATTTCAAGCCAGGCCTTCTTACAGAAAAAAACGAGAAATCTTTGCAACTTGATGCATAAGATTTTTACCCTTGTGTGTTCCTTTACACTTTTCTCACTCAAAACCTGTGTGACTGCCCTTCCTGAGCTTCCTGCGGTCCCAAACACTTTCTGTGCAAGTCTTTATCACCTCAGCCAGGTTAATTCCTGGGATATCTCCCATGCAAACATCAGCACTGGCTTATCCGGGTTGTTCTTCAGAACTCAGTGCCAGCAGTTCCTCGGGGTGGCAGTCCCTGAAATGTTCTGGTGGCTGTAGGGGTATTAATTTATAGGTTTTCTGCTGTTTGCATTTATAGGTAGAAATGCTTGCATTTTTTCCTTGTGTTTTCTTGGGGTTTTCATTCCCAAAATCCAGCATCAGTGGCTACATCAAATGGAGCTGATTGAGGCTGGTGAAGTGTGCTTGGCTTGCATTTTAATGGGAATATTCAACCTACAGATGGGCTCGGAGAGAGGTCACCTAAGTTCAAGTGAGACTTTCCATGCAGATTCGTAGATTTTCAAGGCCAGATGGCACCACTATGATCATCTTGTGTGATCTCCTGCAGAACACAGGCCGTGGAATTGCACCCATTCATTCCCACCTCAAGCATGATGTTTTCTCTGCAGATGTTTGACTTCTCCTCTGTCAGGCCTAAATTTGAGCTGACCTCAATACATCAGTGATGTGGTACTGATATCAGTGCTTTTAATAACCCAGATTACTGGAACATTAAAGAGAAAAGCTTGCAAGGTCTCCCCTGCACTCTTTGGCTGCAATTCCTTTTTTATTTTTTTTTTTTAATTATTTGCTGTAAGATCGATAGAGCTGTATGCTTGTTTTCAGGAGTGTTTAGTAAGAAGTCCAGAGGGAGGATCTGACAGCCTTGCTCTGTGATGGATTGGAATGTCAGATCAGCATATGGTGAAAGGAGGGAAAAGGCAAGAGGGACAGCCAAACCAGAGCTCTTTTTTGAAACACCCTGGAAATTGGGTTGGTGACTAAATAAAGCTTTCTCGCCACCAAAAGTACAGCAACAGCAGCAAAAAATGTAATCTAAAAATAAATCCTACCCCTTTTTTTTTTCCCCAGAAAATCATCATATTTTCCTTGTTCACTTTGGGCAATTGTTATTTTTTCCCAGTAGGATTTCTCACTTCCCTGGAGAAACAATGAACCTATGAAACTTTCCGGAAAAACCAAACCCATTTTTGATGCTTCCCAGCCAAATCCTGGTATTGCTGTGTCAGCCAGCCAGGACAAATGTTGCACGAGGTACTGTGAGCCCAGTTCCCTGCTCTTTGTTCCCCCAAAAAGGCATTTTTTCCTTGGAATTATCTGATTTGGTCTGACAGGAGCTCAGCATGTGAATAAAACACCCTGGGATGTGAGTAATGATTGCAGAATCTGATGTTCTGCACAGAGCTGGTTAGAAGTAGGAATCAATTAAAAAATAAGAGGGCAAATATTGTTCATTTTGCAATTTCATGTTCATTTTGCAGTGTTGGCTGAAGTGAGTTGTCTTGGAGCTGGCTCAGAGCTGGGAATTCCAAATTTCAAGTGTTCCCACTTGAGATTGGGGTGTTTCAGCAGGAGGTGAAATGGGCAGTGATAGGATGGCAAATAGGGACAGGAGCTGGGCAAGGAGGATGAATATTGGCAGGATAAGGGTGATGCAGATCTTAAAAGGTGTTTTAGAGATTGGTGACCAGCATTTCTCCTCACTCCTTGGACTGTGGTTAAAGGTGTGGAAGGATTTAGCAAAACCCAGCCCTGCAGCTTCAGCTTAACAGGGATCCAAAGAAATCCTGTTGTAGTCATGCATCCTATCCCAGTGTCCTCTATCCAGAATCCTGGAATTGTTCAGGTTGGAAAAGCCCTCTGAGGTCATTGATTCCAGCCTGTGACTGATCCCCACCTTGTCACCAGCCCGGAGCCCTGAGTGTCACATCCAGGCCTTCCACAGACACTTCCAGGTGTGAGGACTCCAAACCTTCTTGGGAAGTCCATTCCAGTGCTTGACCACCCTTTTTTTCCCATGGAGAAATTCCTCCTGATATGTGTATGAACACGTAGATTGTGGGCTGCCTTTGTTTTCTCATAACTTTCAGGGAATAAGAGCTAAAAGCAATAAATAATTATATTCACAGAACTCCACAAACCAAATCCTCAAACGTAGAAATGTGGAGGAATAATTTGGGACAGTGGGGGAAGGGACAGATTCTTGGTGGGGATCTTCAGACACAAACAACAAACCTTTCCTAACTGTGGCCAGAAACACCTCGGTGTTCCTCACTTTCTTCCAGGTCAAGATGACTTTAATTTGCAATTAACTGAATAATCTGCAGGGTCTGGAAGCAGTCTGTGTGCAGGAAGGATGTGCCATGGGAGGGAGGAAGAGAATCCCTGGTGTTATCAGTGTTTACAGCTCCTGACAGGATGGCTTTTAGGAATGAAGGTTTCGACGTGGCTTAGCACACGCACGCTGTAATTTGTCTGTCAGTTCTCTGAAAGTTCATTGGCATTGTCAGCTCGTGTTTAACTCAGTGGGGAAATATGGATTTCATCCCTGGTGATTTCACGGAGCACTTTGATAGCCTGAAGGTTCCCCATTAGAACCACATCCTCCCCATCTCTTCAGGAATTACTGCGCCTCCTTGGAGGACTTCAGCATGCACAGGACCCAAAATGAATCTGGATTGATTCTTTCAAACTGTGGGTCCTGTTTGAAAGGATTAAATGTCTGATTGTGCAGAACACCTGCAGGTCTGGAACCTGTCTGGGTATCTGTGTGAGTAGGGGTTCATAAAGCCAAAAGAAAGGAAAGGACAAAAATCAAGGACACAAATCAATCTTCTACCAAGTTTTCCTTGGCAGAAGATGGCATGTGCCAAATATAAAGAACTCTACTTGCTGTGCTGGGGCATGTCCTGAGTAGTATGACAGGAATATTTTGGCACTTTTCTTCCCCTTTTCATTTTCACAGGAGAGTAGGTAACTCTTTGCAGCACTGTACCTGCTGGGCTTGGTCCAATATCAACAGAAAATCTCCACATCCATTGAGGAGCCCAGGCCAGAGGTGCCTCTGCCTTTCCACAGCTGTTGCAGGCTTCAGATGGAGACCAATAAACCTTCTGTATCTGGAGAACATTTAATTTTCTGTGCTCAGCCATTTAGTTAAAGGTGTTTCCAGACAATATTAACAAAAATAAAAGCTGACAGATTAAAAGGAACTCTTCATTTTGGAGGTGTGCTCCGAGCTAAAATAATTCTCGGTACTGATCCTCCACTGTTCAAACCTGAGCTGTGCAAAGCACTTTCTGTGTGGCTTTGGATGGGTAAATATTCCATGTAAAAATAAGAGTGTTTATAGCAAAACAGTCTTTATTATTTCTTTTTCACTCTTCTTCCACTCTTCTGTGGTTTTTGAAATCTGATTTCATGAGCACATACGTTGTTTTTATAGTGTCATTTTACCTGGTGAGTGGAAAGGCAATTTTTATAAACAAAACTTAGTGCTAACAAAAAAACCTGCATCTCTTTGTGGTACAAATGAGCATAATTACAGTAAAACACTGCTTTTAAGGGTGTTCAGCTGCTGTCAGCGTGCCTGACCCACAGCAGAATTGGATACGCATTCTGTTCCTGGAAAAATAGACAGGAGACATGGGTTCTGTTGGGTGCAACTTGAAGACAACTTTTAACCATCAGAAAACAACTTTTAACTATCAGAAGCCAACCTTTAACCCTCAGAAGCCAACTTTTAGCCATCAGAAGCCAAAGGGCACGATGCTGACATTGATTTTCAATCCGAAGCTGGGTTAACAAGTTGGAGGGGAAGAATGGAGATGATTTTTCTGCTGACTGCACAGAACTGGCTGTTTGTTAAACTCCAAGGGTAGATCACTCCCACGTGTTTCTGCCTTGTTGTTTGGCCTGGGCAGAGCTGGCTGTGCAATACGGGATGTGCCAGGCTGGATCACTGTTAATGCTCAGCCTCCAGTGCTGCTCGTCTGGAACACCAAGTGCTCTCCAGTGGCACTGGGATGTCCTGATCTGCTGCAGGCTTGAGGGGACCCCACCCTGACAAGCTGTCACAGCATCCCTGGAGAGGGAGAGGAAAGGTGTGTGAGGATGTGACAGACACGAGGACTCCTCCTGAAACCCCTCAGGGCAGGACGAGGTGCTGGAGGTGGAATTCTGGAATTGGATGTTTCCTCCCAGGCTTCTCTGGCACCTCAGCAAAGCTTTGCCAGGATGTGAAGAACATTTGCTCATCTCCACTTTGTTGTTCCACTCTCACTCCAATCCCTTTCCAGAATTCAAGAGTGGAAAGAACTCCAAGCAAGCCATGATAATAATTCTGTGGCTGTCTTGGTAATGCCTCCATAATTAACATTTGTCCTTACAGATACAATAACTCTCTGCAATGCAGACATAAATATTCCATTTTAAATAGGCACCTGAGTTCTGGGGATGAGTGGTGTAAACTTTAATTACATTTCACAAGTGCATTTCCCTCATAATCCCATATTTTTCATTAGACACAAAATAACATTTCTGCTGATTTTGGATAGTTATTTTTTTCTTCTTTGCTTTGGTCTGTTTAAATACAAAAAAATGTGAACAAGTAGAGGAAAGCCTGTTGACTTAGACAAATTAAATATGTACAGAGTAATTCATACAGAAAGTTTAATTTTTTTCCCTCTGTCTCAATAAAGATATGATAATTTTTTCAATCAAAGTCTTAAGCTTCATAGTGCTACCATCTCTTCAGGAAAACAAATGCTCGATTCATTTGAAAGTTATTTAACATGTTACAAAGATTAATCTCTCAGCTGTTATTGAAAGCTCATGTTGTTGAGTTTTGGTAATTCAAAGAAATATAATTACAATTGAATTTGATGAGGGTCTCTATTGATGGAATACAGACTTTGCTTTCCAACCAGGATTTACCTGCTAATCTCATTTTTCCATGTAGGAAACCACAGCTGAGTTTGGGCAGAAATGGAACTTGAGTTTTATCCTGAAGTGATCCCTGTGAGTAGAAACATCACCTTAAACTGGCTCATGGAATTCATACAAGGGATGGAGGGACAGGACAAGGGGGAAGGGCTTCCCATGGCCAGGGGGCAGGGAGAGATGGGATCTTGGGAAGGAATTCTTCCCTGAGAGGCTGAAGAGGGTCTGGGATGGAATTGCTAAAGAAGCTGTGGCTGCCCCTGGATCCCTGGAATTGACCAAGGCCAACCTGGACAGGGCTTGGAGCAGCCTGGGACAGTGGAAGGTGTCCCTGCCCGGGTAGGGGTTGGGATGGGATGGGATTTAAGATCCCTTCCACCCAAACCATTCTGTGATTCCGTGATTCCCTGAGATAAAACTTCAGCTGTTGTCTAAAACGATAAATCAAAAGTTCAGGCTTAAAGCAGAAATTTCTGTCATTTCTGAAAATAGACTCAAGAGTTTAACGTTGCATGTTTGGTTGTTTCCAATTGACAGATCCTTTTTCTCTCCCTCTATTTATTGAATATTATCTCTCCTTTCTGCCTGTCGTGGCAGTACCTGAAGTTTTGTGATACGCAGGCTTTGGCAGCGTTATTGACTTAAAAAGTTCCTGTGTCCTTCACATTCCCTTGTGTTCAACTCCCCAGATAAGTTCATGGTTATATTCTATAGATCTGATCCAATTTATTTCAACAACAAGATATTGCTTGGAAGGAAATATGTCCTGCTCTCTATCTTTAGGAATTACCTAAACGTGTTAAAATCTGAGCCTAACTATTTTTCACAATTAGGCTGATGGGGCTTGATGCCTTTCTGAGGGAAAAAAACCTGAGAAATATACCCAGAAAAACAAATCATTAGATGCGATAAGCCAGGAGGTCCAGTTTTCCTGATAATTTTTCTTAATTATCTTTTGGGTTTTTTTTTTATTTAACTCTGGGCTACTTGTTTATATTGGAAGTAAAAATAATCCCTCTGTCATCCTTGGATATTCCCAACAGCCAAGAAAGTCTTTTCCATCTATTTCCCCTCATCTCCCCAGCCCCTGCAGCCAAGCTGCCTTCCAAGGTATAATTAATTTATGGTTTGTGCCCCAAGGAGGAAAAACTGAGTGCTCATCAGTGTGATGTTCTAGCACTTCAGTGCCTCATTTTTGGGAATCTTATTGTGTTTATTCCACTGCCCATGGCAAACAAACCTGGATTCTTTGCCCTTCATTTCCTTCTTGAGCACAATAAATCTAATTCTGGCACTAATCATGTTGCAACCAGTTTTTATGATGGTAATTCAGACTAAAAAGGGCCTGATTTTGGTGCTCTCACTGTAGCTGGCTGGGAGGGAGTGGGGGTATCCACTGAAATAGTAAAACACAAAATAGAATGCTCAGAAACTGGCTCTGTTCTAAAAGAAAACCTCAATTTTATGTGTTTTAAAGTGCTTTGTGATGCAGTCCCTGCACAGGGCAACAAAATGTGCACAATTCTTGGTCCAGTTCATGCCACACTTTTTTACTTCCTTGGGAACCTGGATTTCAGCTCCTTATCTGAGAGTCTCAGCCTTTGTGGACAGTGGCAGAACAAAAATCCCATTGCCAGCAGCTCCTGTTGTAACTGTCTGCACTATTTTAGCAGTTCCAGGTAAGTTTGTGAGTAATTTTAGTTTTACAGGAACTGAAAGGATTTTTTTTTTCCAAAATGGTGAATATTGGTCCCATTTTCATCCAAAGATTTTTATTCATTTTATTACTTTTTAATTTGGCATTCTATTTTCTCTTCCTGTTCTAAACTGAGCTGTCAAAAGCCAGTGTAGTGTCTGGGAAGTGTGCAGGGAGAAGGGAAAAAAGTCACATTTTTGTGTTCTTTTATCTCCTTAATTTACCAGGAGATTCAGTCTGACCCAGGACTTCGACAGAGAGAAAATACATTTAATGAACAAGACAGGAATAGAAAGAAAAGAGTAAATAAGCTACAAAATGTGATATTTTGGTGGATAAGACTAAAATTATATATATATTCTATACAGTCAATCAGAAATAGCTGAGTGCTGGTGAATTGTGGTGTTATCTTGAAGGGGGTAGGGAGATTCTTAGCCCAAAATGACAGAATTTCATATCCCTAAAACTTGGGAAATTCTCCTTAAAGAGGACATCTGAAGTCATCTGCATGAACCTGATGTTTATTTTTCACAATGAAATATGGTATTTTCTTACTTTCTCCTCTAAATACCAGAGAACTTTGTTGTTGCTGTTTGTAATTAATAATTCTTGGCATTTTTGCTGCGCATTTTACTGGCTATATTTATAGAACTGAATTTAATTCAATCTCACATTAGGAATACAAATATATTAAATCCCTAAGTCATGGTTCTTCTTTTTTTTTTTTTTTTAACTCCTCACATACATTTAGTAAAAGCTACACTTCCAAAATTCCCATCTGTTCTGCATGTAAATCCATCTAATTATACACTGATTGACAAGGCTATAAAAGGACATTTTTGGGGAGATGATAGGTTTGGGAGCTGCACTAAAAATTCCCACGTGGAGGCATTCTGCAGTTTTCCCATGGAAACTCTGTGTGGGAGTCAGGGGGATACAAACACACACACAAAAGTGTGCTCTGGCTGTCACCTGTGTGGTGTCAGAAAGGCTTTGGGGTTTTTGTGTGTGTTTATCCATGCTGGAGTAAATGTGAGTGTGGGGAGGGGTCAATAATCCCAAATAACGCCACGGCTCAGTCAGGAGCCCTGGATCAGCAGCGATTCCTCAGGCTCTGCTCTTGGCTTGAAGGGCAGCTGGAGGGATCCTAGAGAGCTGTGTATGGACCCACAGGCTCTTATGGGATCAGAGAATCCCAAAATCCTAGAGACACTGAGATTGGAAAAGCCCTCCAAGTTCATCAAGTTCCAAATGCCCACCTTGTCCCCAGCCCAGGGCTCTGAGTGTCACCTCCAGCCCTTCCCTGGACACCTCCAAGGATGGGCACTCCAAGCCTCCCTGGACAGCTTCTCCCAATGTTTACTGACCCTTTCCATGGGGAAATTCCTGCTGTGTCCACCCTGAGCCTGCCCTGGCCCAGCCTGAGGCCGTTCCCTCTCCTCCTGTCCCCGTTCCCTGGGATAAGATCCCAAATCCCCCCGGCTGTCCCCTCCTGTCAGGAGCTGTGCAGAGCCACAAGGTCCCCCCTGATCCCCCTTTTCTCCAGGCTGAGCCCCTTCCCAGCTCCCTCAGCCTCTCCTGGTGCTCCTGCCCCTTCCCAGCTCCGTTCCCTTCCCTGGCCATGCTCCAACCCCTTTATTCCTCCCCATAATTCCATGGAGAGCATCATAGCCAAGGGATGATGGATTTCGCAGTTGAGCTGCAACAATAAATTCTGGGCGTCAGCGAACACCTTGGATTTGAACCTTAAATGCTGAACTTTTGTCTAAAAATAGCCATGGTGCAAGATGAGCCACTCAGTTTCTTTTTAATAAATCACCCACTTTTAAAAATAATTTTGTTAATATTTCTTCATCCTTTCTGTTCTTCCTTTTTTATTTTTTTTAAATCCACATAAGCCACTTTTACTCTAGACAAGGAAGAGGAGAGCTTGTATTTTAAATAGATTTATGCATGAGCAGGGCTATTTATGACAGAATTTGGGAGAAACATTATCAGAAAATTTTGATAGAATTGGAAGGAAAATTGAACACAGAAAAAGGTCAAACAAAAAGCAGACAATTTCTTAATTGTATTCTTAACAAGGGTAATTAAGCACTGGAACAGATTATTAATGGATGTGGTTCATGCAGCATCAGATATGAGGAGCCTTAAAATAAGATTGAATCTCTTCCTAAAATGCCTGATCTAATTTCAGCACGAGTTATTGGGTTAGATGAAGGCACCAAAAAATAAAATCCCAATCTGTGGCACAGGAGAAATGTTCACAATGTTTCTGACGGCCCTGGAATATCTTATTCTGGAAAAATCCACCAGGAGAAAATCCAATTGTTCTTCTAATATGAAATATGAGTATAATCAGGTTTAAAAATTAACACATTGCCTGGACTGTAGAATAATATTGGCTTTGCGGGTTTCTTTTTTTAATTTTTGTTTGTTCTTTTGAAGATGACAGATAAAAGTACCAATCTGTATTTTATATTTTCTGATTTCACAGTATTAATGTGATGCTCGTTGATCACATCAACAAGGAATTCCTGGCTGAGGATCCCAGGTGTTTTAGATCATTTTAATGGGATTTTGAGGATTTACTTTTAACATATGGGGAGGAAACAACAGAGTTCAAATGCTCCTCAGATTCTGCCACAGATCCATGCCATGGCTATCTTGCCATTCCTTGTCCTACAGTGAAATTTGGGGAATGCAATTCTGGAGCACCATTTAGCCCTTGTGGGAACAGGTAAATCTGAGAATGATGTGTTCTGGAAATGGTTTTCCATGGGTGGAATGGTTCATCCCCCTGTCCTCCAGGGGAGTGCACAGGATGCAATCCAGAGCCATCGTTTAATCATTGTGGGAGCAGCTAAACCTGGGAATGAGGTGCCTTTCCATGGATGGACTGGCTCCATCCAGAAGCTCTGCTCCAGATGGAGAATGCCAAGCACCTCCCAAGGTAATTAATCTCCCCCAAACTCCTGTCTCATTTAATGAGTCATAGTTCACAGAGCGGTGTCAGCAAGGACCAAAACGTTGGCAAAGGTCTGTGAGGAGCCTTAAATCAGGGAAGAGCATCACTAATGACTGCTGGAAGTCAATCCAAAGGCTGCTCTGAATTTCAGATTAACGTTCCTAGTCCCTCCTCATCGCCCTAAATAACAGTTTCACCCCTCAGCCCTGAGGGTGAGAGAATACTCGTGGTCCCTGTGCCAGGGATGGGTGGGAGCTGGATCCTTCTGCCACTGATATTCCCAATTTCCAGCCAACAGAAATACAGGATTTTTCCTCTTATTCCCTGGAAATTGCACTTCGCTCTTTCAGCGCCCTTTAATTTTGTTGCCACCATTTCAGGGAAGTGTAAATTCTTAAATTTGGTGGATTTGATGCTGGGAAATTGTGTAACTGATAATTAGACCCCAGCCTGGATGTTTACAACCCCTGGCTCCATGTTTTCAGCCAGTTCTTTCCCTCTGAATTCCATGAGGGTCTTGGTGCAATAACAGGAGCAGGTTTCCAAATAATGCAACTTTGGCTGGATGAGACTTTGATTTTAGCCTTTCTTAGAACCAGGGCTACAAAAATATTTGGGTTTTTTTTCCTTGTAGCCTTTAATTTATACAAGAACCCTTAATAACCAGTGCTTAGCCACCAGGAGGCTGCATTTATTTAAATCAATATCTAATTAGCTTCCTTTCACTCCAGAAATTTAAGGAATTTAAGCAATTAAGTTTGGGCAATGATATCCTCCTGCTTGCTTTTGTTTCTGCTTGACTAAATTTTGCCTGTAATTGATAATTTCTAGACCACCAAATCACATTGATTTCTTTAGTTTGTTGGTCTACTTGTGTATTTTTAAGGATTTTTAAAAATGATTTTGGGGTTCAAGAATCTTTTCTCTTAACTTTCATTTTTTTCCAGCCAGTGGAAAATGAAATTGAAGGATAAGAAGAGTGATTTTTATGGATTCACAAGACAATGCAAAGGTGAGATTTCCTCTTACTTCTACCTTGAAATTGCTTTGATTAAAAGATAAATTATTTCTCTGCAAAGAAATATTGTAAAATGTAGAGATTCTGATTCGAAGGCAAAGCAGAATATTTGAGGAAATTTTCAGAGAAATCCCTTTGAGGAACTTCTTGTGGTGGTGACAGGGAAATCCATCCCATGATACTTTGATACAATTAATTTTTCAATAATTTAATAAGTTGAAATCATTCTTTCTTTGTTTTTACAAGCGGGACCTGAAAAGTAAAAATGAGAAAAATCAGTTTTTCCCTTCCAATAGAAATATTAAATACATGAAAAATCAGAGCTGGGACAAAATATTTCTCCTTTGTTCTTTGTAAAGAACCTGAAAGGCCTCACAAAAAAGATCCATTAGGAAGGATGATTCCCTGCATGGTGATTTGTGGGAATCACAACTTTCCAGGAAAAAATGGAAGTGCTGAGGTTTTTTTTTTAAACCCATGAAAAAATGAGCAACCATTTTGGGCGGACCAGAACAGCTGATACACTCCTGCCAACCTCGTTTCTTTATATAAGTGGTTTATTTATATATGGAGATGTATGCAAATCCTCGACACCGAAAACACCCTGTAAGCAACGGAATTTACAGGAAATCAAAGAATTCCTGGCGCTGCCAAAGAAACTCTGCAGAACCAGAGATCCCCACTGCAGGAAGCCCCTGGTTTGGAGTTTTGGGGTTGCTTTAAGAGTTTTCAGGTTCTGATATTAAAAACTGAGGTTAATGGTTGGACTTGATGACCTCAGAAGGTTTTTCCAACCTGATTGATTCCATGATTTTGGGGTGGCCCTTATGGAATATTCAGCACAAAAATGTCTGAGCAGATTTATTTTCTGCCAGATTTCGGGGCCTTTTCCTGAGTAAACTCATCATGAAAATGGTGCATTGTGGATGGATATCACTGGATTTAATTTGCACCTTTGACAGGAAAAGTGGCTGCCTGTTGTATTCTAGGACAGAGAATGCTTCAGAGCAAACATCCCAGAAGGAATTTTACATTATTACAGCACTGTCAACCTGAAATTGGACTTTCTAGGACTTGGAAATCCCATTCACACAGAGATATCAATTGTAACAAATAATCTCTTGGCTCACTTTATTCCTATTCACCTTATTCGGCCTTATTGAATTAAGGAAATATAAAAATAACCCACTTGCTGAATTTTTCTGCATACGTATTTGTCATTCATGTCAGTACAAAAATAGCTCGATTTTTTCTGGTGTGCCTTTTATTTTTCTCCCCCAAAAACTTGAGAACAGATTTTTTGAGCTGCCTGGAAAAAAAGTTGCCTCAGAGATGACATTTCAAAGATCCAACCCAATAAATCACGATATTGTGGCCATTTCCCTGTATTTCTAAGCTCGTTGTTGGAAACAACAGCCTGATAATTGTGGCTGCTCATGCCATTAATGAAGCAAAGCCATCTGAAGCTGGGATTTTGCAATCTTTTCTGCATATGAATAGTCTGAAGTTCAATGTAATCTGATGATCAAGACCCACTCGAAGCATTTGATTGTGCAAGTTGGTTTTTTTTGTGGCATGGTTTTGTGGTTTTCAGCTCCTTTTGACTCCCAAGTGGCTGGAACGTTGTGAATCACAAGTGGGGGAGCAGCTAAATGGGGAAAGAGAAGCAAATAGATAAATCAGAAGAGAGTGGTGGATTCTCTCTCCTCTACCCCAGCTCTGGGCACACAATGGCAACTCTTGACTTGAGGAACAGGAGGGGAAAGCGTTGGGGTTTCCAACAATCAAATTTGGTATTTTAAGTGTGAGTTTGTAGGGTAACTCAGGTTTGCCAAATGCTGTTGTTGTGGGTTTTGGATGCTCCATGCTCAGGGTTTTTGGGGTGTTTGGGGCAGAGTCTGACCCCAGTGTCTGCATCCACAGATGCACCCTCTGCTTGCATCCTGAATTTTTTGGCTCATCCAGATCCAGCAATGTCAGTCCATGCAGAGCACGGTGAGGTGTGGTGGCCTTGAAGAGCATGAGCAGCACACACAGGTCCTTGCTTGGTGCTGATAATAAAACAAAAAGAGAAAATTCTCCTGATCTGTGCCACACCACACAATTTCATATTTTTTTTCTCTTTTCTGTCTAGATGGGGAGGTTTGGAAGTGTGGTTTGATGGCAGCCCACAACAGAAACTGATCATAGGAAAGTATTTTTAATAAGGACATGCAAGAATGAGCCAAATCAAATGTAAACAACTTTTTTTTTTTAGCCTAATCTGCCTCAAGAGAAGTGGCAGATTCACCTCCAGCACTAATGAGTGAATCCATTCCAACCTCACTGGATTTTCTAACAACTTCTTACAGGAAAAATACACAGAATATCCTATATACAAATATATGGAAGTGGAACTTGATGATCCCACGTGTCCATTCCAGCTTGAGGTATTCTATCATTTATGAAACAAAGGCTGCAGGTAAAAAATTAATTTTAAAAACAATCCTACCACTAAATTAAAGCAACGCTGCAGGTGTTTTCTGTCTTGTTTGGGACTAGAACAAGGTTGGTCCAATTGGATCTGTAGCTTATCAGTTCTTGGTGGCTTTTAATGATTCCTGGTTTTCAGATGTATTTATCCACGCCACACACACCTTCCATGCCACATCGAGAAATTGCTGGTGGGGATATGAAGTTGAGTGTCAGGTTGTTCTTTAATATGCAAAGTGTTTATATATCCCATTTGGTTGAAAAAAACCCCACATTATTTCTTAGTCAGTCTCTTTCTTGAATATGTATTTTCCCAAAATACTTCTGAAGTGTTCCTTTCACCAAGATTTTGAGGTGAAAATAAATATTAAGGTTTTGGAGCTGGCCAACAAGCTGGAAAATCAATTTCTGAACCAGTTTTATGTACAAGATGCTCAAAATAAGAGAGGAAGCAGGATGGAGTCTTCATTCCTACCTGGAGGATAAAGCCCAGCTGTTTCAGAACCACGAGAAATATAATTATTGAAAACCACTAATGAGGTTTCTCAGGTGGCACAACAAACTCACCTGTATCTTATCTCTATGCTTAGCAAAGAGATTTTTACTGGAAAGAATGGTTAAAAGCAATGTTAAGATGGGAAAAAAAGAATTATTTGCTGCACAAATTCTCTGCTTTCAGCTTTATTTTCATTTACAGCCGTGCAAGCTGAGTATAAAACGCAGCTATTTTGACTTTGTAGTATTTCACGTCTCGTTTGAACGGTTTTAAAAATTGATTGAAAGCAGCCAAGAATTGGACCTTTTCCCTCTTCTCTTGTTCCGTGGTGCTTGGTTTTATGTGGCACCTTTTCCACTAAAAAGGCACAGAGGGGACTAAACAGCAAAATAAAAGCCTGCCATGCTCTACTAAATCTTATTACCCAAACCAGAATCATTTGAATGTTTTAAAAGTTTTATCTGTTGGGTCCCTGTGGGAAGGGAATGTTGGGTTGGTGGCGGATTTATTTTCCCTAAATTTCTGAATTTCAATCAGGTTTGCTCTAATAGCTGTCAGCTGACCTGATTAAAGCCTACCTCTCCTCAAGTTGATTTAAATCAATTTGGCTGCCACACAGCAAGCTGAAATCCATGCTGGCCATCTGCTACGTGAAATTAATTTATTTTGGAGAACTTTAATTCAATTACCAGGCCCATATTCCATGGCAGGTGTAGGAGACAAATCCATATTTCAGGTTCCTGTGTGGGATCTGGTGTAGGCAACTGAGGAGTGAGAGGAGGGCTTGGGTAATATAAAGGGAGTAAGACAGGATTTCCCTGAAAGCATTAATTACAGTTTCAAAGCAGAAGATTTAAACAGGCTTTGGAATCAGGAATATTTAAAAGACTCATATTGTGACCTCGCAAATTGCTGCTGGTGTTGCACACAATGCTAGAAATTATATAAATACTGTGACTCGGTTAACATTTCAAATCTCTGACTCACAAATTACCATGAAAATGGGGAATATTTCAGGATCAAATGAGGCCTTTACCCATTTCTTGGCTTGGGGTTGTAGATCTGGAAGGCCAAAGTGGCAGAGCCAGATCACGTGTGGCTTTTGTGTGGTGTTGG
The DNA here is from genome assembly GCF_036417665.1 of Passer domesticus. Taxonomy (NCBI): domain Eukaryota; kingdom Metazoa; phylum Chordata; class Aves; order Passeriformes; family Passeridae; genus Passer; species Passer domesticus. The sequence goes on from NC_087484.1 coordinate 2,145,353, forward strand.
GAGCCCTCCTGTCACATCTGTCAGCTGTTGGAGGAGCTGCACTCCATGGATCCGCTGGCATCCAGGGTGTGGATGCTCCCATCCAACAGGAAAATGTGGAATTGGGGTTTAAAAGTTCAAACCAACTCCTGGAAAACATGGAATTGAGGTTTAAAAGTTCAAACCAACTCCTGGAAAACATGGAATTGAGGTTTAAAAGTTCAAACTAGCTCCTGGGCTGCTCCTGGAAAACGTGGAATTCAGTTTGTTTAAAAGTTCAAACCAGCTCCTGGAAAACATGGAATTGGGGTTTAAAAGTTCAAACCAACTCTTGGAAAATGTGGAATTGAGTTTGTTTAAAAGTTCAAACCAGCTCCTGGAAAACATGGAATTGGGGTTTAAAAGTTCAAACCAACTCTTGGAAAACATAGAATTGAGGTTTAAAAATTCAAACTAGCTCCTGGGCTGCTCCTGGAAAACGTGGAATTCAGTTTGTTTAAAAGTTCAAACCAGCTCCTGGAAAACATGGAATTGGGGTTTAAAAGTTCAAACCAACTCTTGGAAAATGTGGAATTGGAGATTAAAAGTTCAGACCAGTTCTGGTCTGTTCTGGTCTCACCTTAACAGTTGTGGCTCCTCCTTACTTATCAATAACATGAGGGGAAAAGTAGCCTTGGTCTTCTTAATTCCAGGGGTGGTTCAGGATGGAGATCAGCAGGAATTTCCCCATGGAAAGGGTGCTCAGGGCTTGGAAGAGGCTGCCCAGGGAGGTTTGGAGTGCCCATCCCTGGAGGTGTCCAAGGAATTCCTGGATGTGTCTCTCAGTGCTCTGGGCTGGGGACAAGGTGGGGATGGGATTCCATAATCGTGGAGGGCTTTTCCAACCTCAGTTATCCTGAGATTCTTTTCATGTGTCTTAAAGGAAAACTTTTGGTTTTCCTTCAAACTTTAATTCCCTTCAAGCTTTAGTTTTTCCTTCAGACAGCTCAATGCTGAAATGGTTTGGAAGAGAAATGAAGAAAATATTTTGCCAAACTGCTGTAAATCTGTTTATTGATAATCATTTTATGAGAAATTGATAGATTTTAACTTTTAATCCTAATTTGGGAGGGAAAATATCCCAAATATCACTACAACAAACCCATTTCTTGCCCAGCTCTACTCAACCTGCAGATTTATTTCACTACAAATTCAGTTACCTTCTCCTGAAAGGGCAGATAAAAATGGTCTTTTACTACTGGCCTGACATTTTATTAAAATCCTGTTTTATCGTGTATAGGAAGAGAAGTGGTGGTGTGGGAATGCACAAGAGTGGACAGGGGAGTTCTGCCAGGTTCCAGCCGCTGGATCTGCATCTCTGAGCCTCATCACCACAGTAAATACATTTTTCTCAGCTCAGTTTCTGACAATAAAATTGTTCTTAATTTTCCATACGCTTTTTGGTTTTGATTTTGGTTTTGGGGTTTTTGTTTGGTTTTGGTTTGGGATTTTTTGTTGGTTGGTTGCTTGGTTTCATTTTTGTTTGTTTTTTGGACTTGTTTGTTTGTTTGGTTTTTTTGCTTTGTTTTGTTTTTGGGGTCTTTTTTAATTATTTTTTTAGTCCTCCCGTTACTCTGGATTTTCAGGAATATCAATCAGTCGTGCTGCCACGTCCCCCTCCTGCCACCAGCATGACCTGGGGAGTCTTTGAGGGGCACCCAGCTCTGGAAAGCAGCAGGAGCTGGGAATTCCTGCTGTGAAAAGCAGCAGAAATGAGGAATTCACACTCTGAAAAGCAGCAGAGTGAAGAGTTACTACAACCACCCTGAGCATGAGCAGCTTGCACTGTGGTGGCCGCAGTTTTCAGCCACCTTTGCTTCATTAAGGCAATTCCATCAGAATTTAAGGAAGAGTTAGTGCCTGCTTTAAGGGCCTATAATCAGAATTAATGAGTTTCATCTCTCAGAGCCATTAAATTGTTAATCAGGACATGGGGAGTTCAATAAAGGGGGTTGACGAAGATTTATGGTCTTACCAAAATGGAAGAGAGACAATTTTTAAAAATTCATAAATATTAGTGGGTTTCCATGTTTGCCACCCCTTTAGGGAAAAATAAACCCATAAATCCATCACTGCCCTACAGGCAGGGTGGGATTTCTTTCACCTGATTTCATGTTTCTGATGAACTTTGTCATATTCTGGTGAACAGAGGTTGTGAAATGCATTCAGGTTTCCATCCCTCATTAAGATTTACTCAAATTTTGAATAGTTTCATAGATTTTTTTCCCCTTTTTCATGCCCTGTTTTCCTCCTGCACTTGTGTGTTCAGTTGGAGTTCATGAGCTGTTGTAAGGACGCAAATGTAGAAGATTTTAAAAGCAGATTTTAAGCAGAAAAAACCTCCATAATCTGAATAAATAACCACCCTCTACCATGGCAGGGACACCTCCCACTGTCCCAGGTGCTCCAAGCCCCATCCAACCTGGTCTTGGACACTTCAGTGATCCAGGGGCAGCCACAGCTGCTCTGGAAAGTCCATTCCTTGCTGCCGAAGCATCTTCAAACTCTACTTGGGCCAGTCCATCCTTATTTCCCAGTGTTCACTTTACATGCAACACAAAGACTGTGGAAATTCTAATAGAAATTCTAATAAAGGGGGAATTTTCTAAGGGCTAAAATAATTTTTGCCATTGCAAAGCATTCACCAGCTCCCATTAAATATTTTCTCTTTTTAATTGCAAATGACAGCTCGGAATGGCTCTGTTTTTACTGCACTTTGGAACATATTAGTTTTTTCCCTTCAGGGGAAGAAATGAATTTTTCCCCTCCAATCAAATGTAATCTAGAGCATTTAAATAATTCTTTTCCCAAACACATTCTTCAGTCCTGCCTATGAATGAAAATCGAGATTTATTCTTTGTGCTCAATTTTTAAGGGTTTTTTTTCCTTTTTTGATTTTCAGCTTGGATTTTTGCAGTGGAAATTAACTGATTTTTCAATCAATTATGAAATTTCAGTTTTCCCAGCACATTTCTGACTAACCTAGAAGGAAGGAATACAGAACCAGCTGAGGGAATGCAGAGCTGTATTCAACTCATTTCTGGTGGATACAATCACAGGTCTCCAGGTCCTAGTGCGATTGCAGGACTGAATATCTGCTTTTATTTCAGTTTAGTGTTTTAGAGGATGAAAGGTCACAATTTCTTGTCAGCAGCAAGCTGTAATTATGTGTGTTTAGATTTAAACTTTCCAGATCCCACTCATTAACATTTCCTTGGCAGAGGCACAGTTTATATTGTGATGTAGTCCTTTTGTGGAAAGGTTGTAAGGGCTCTGGTAATCTTTGACTTGCTTGTGTTTCTTCTTCTGAAAATGCTGGGGCTGTATCAAAACAGAAGCAAAGAAGAGGAGAGAACAAAGCCTGAACTCTGGCTTTTAGTTTATTCAGCTAAACAATCTCATTCCATCATAGTAACACTGATTAATTCAATAAAATCAACAAAAGCCATTAACAGCTCAAGCCTCTGTGCTGTGACTGCTCCTCGATGCTCAGAAAACTTCTGCTGAAGGCACCTCTGGAGAACATCTGGCCAAACCTTCTGCTCAAGCCAGGACTGAAACAAAGTCAGATTTAACTTCAGGGCTGGGCCAGGCTGCTCAGAGCCTTGGTCACACAAGTTTGGAACATTTTCTGAGTAAATAAAGACACTCAACATGTTTCTCTTCCACCCTGAGCTCTGCAGGGATGTAACTTTTCTCTCTGCTTCCCAAAGATGGGAAGGTACAGTTGGAAATACTGCCCTGGGCTGAATTCTCCACCTTTCCCTTCTTCCCCACTGAAAATAAAATTGTCATACACAATTTTAAATAGCAATAAAAATAACTCTATTCTCATTACAGTGAGTATTCCAATGAAGGCTTAATTAGAAGAAAATCAAGGGGGATACTTTGAAAGACACTTTTTCTCAGAGAGAGGAATTTTATTTGCTTGATTTTTCCTTCATCTCCAACTCCTCCCTGTGTTGTTTGAAACTGCAAAGAAAATAAAAATATTTCAAGGAATATAAAAGATATTTAAGTGCATTTTGGCATTTATTTCTGACCAGTGAAAGGTTTCTTTTTATCAAGGTGGATTTCTTCAGTGGGATCCATTAGTGGAACCGGGTATAATTAATGGTTCACCAAATAACACATAGCCTGCTCTTTCCCATGGTTTTCTTGTTCAGGTTTCCTTTTGTTTGACCAGTAAGGAATCTCCAGGCTTTAAAAATATCTGGTAAAATTCCCTTCTATAGATCCCAGCCTTGCAGACTGATCTTTGCTTCCTGCAAAGAGAAGAACTGTCCTGCCCCATTTCTGCTCCTGGAGGACTCATCCAAAACTCAGCATTTTGGGGCCATTTGCCTTTACAACTCCATCACAGAATCATGGAATGGTTTGGAAAGAACTTAAAAGCTCAACCAGTTCCACCCCCCTGCAAGGGTGAGGACACTTCCACCAAACCAGGTTGCTCCACCTGGGTGATTTCAAAGCTTTTCTCCTTTCCAACATCCAGAATATTCCCCGAGCACGATTCCCTCCTCTCATCCAAATGAAGGCGTTCATTAGAGCATCCAGATTTCAGATCTCCACTGGGAAAGGGAAAAATGCTGTTCCAAATTCTGCTGAGCTCTCCTTGGGTGCTGCTGTCCCCAAAATCCACGTATGGCCACAGGCACCTGGCTGCAGATGGCTGCTGCTCCTAATTGCTGCAGGTTTTACCACGAGCTAATTGCCTGCTCAGAGCCCGTTGTGTAAAGCAGGGGAAGTAATGGCCCATGAGACATTAGAGGTGATTAGGAAAAATAAAGTTCTGTGGAAGACTGAGATGTTGGCTGCCTGGAAGTTATTTCTTCACTTAAATTCCAGCAGCTCGGGTGGGCAGGAGGATACAGCAGGAAAATTAAAAGTGGAGTGGTTAAGCTGCTACTCAGCCTGAGTTAGCAAATTAAGAACAAGACAAATAAACAAAAACCTCCTCCAGATTATATTGGATCAAATTAACAGGAAAAAAAAAAAAAAGCTGGTGAAGACCTGATAGAAAATGAAAAAATTGCAGAGTGAATTTTTCACTACTTCAAATAGATATAATTACTGGAAAAGTGGAGTAGGGAATGTGGTTTTGGTGGTGTTCTTGACCTGGGATTTTTCACACAGGATCTCAGCAGCTTGGAAATATCCTGACAGTCAAGAAGTCAAATAAAAAAAAAATGGTTCTTGAAGGGGAAAAAAAAAAAAAAAAAGGTGATCACATTAAATCAGAATTGACTTTCATTCTGGCCAGACTATGGCTACATGATGATACATTAATGTTTCATAGAGAAATTTGCTTAAAAGCACATGAACATATGAAGGGTAAGTGGAGCATCTGAAGCTGAAGAGGCTGCAAAAATATTGCAGTAAAAAAATCACTTTGAGTAAATTATTAAAAGTATATAGAAATTATGAAACAATGCAGTATTTTAATAACCATGCAGAGCCTCAAGCCTTTTCAGGCCTAGGCTGGAATTTGGGTCCAATGAGGATTTAAAAGGACCCCACCTCTAGGGGGGGATTAGGCACCCACACTGCTTTGGGAGGCTCCTCCCCAGGCATTTATTAAACACAGATTATCTGTTCTTTCTTTTGAGAGTTCTTGATCTATCCTACAATAAAATCTAACAGTACATTTTAATTTCAAATGACAGATAGTCATGATCCTGTCAGAGCTTTCCATTGGGAAACCTAATTTTTAGTTTTGAAATAGCAAAATAATGCTGGAGACAAGTCTTGGAGGAATGAATTTGCTCGTCAACATCCTCATATCTGCCAACCTCTAACTTTAGGGGAACTTTGGTTCAGGCTTTGGATTGAAAAGTGGAGTTTTTCAAGCAAAAGTATTGTGTGATATAAACCAGAAATCTTCCAGCCTAGTCTTTTAAATTCTGGAGGGTTCATGTTTAAAGAAATGTTTTGCTGTCAGCAGACAAATACTGAAATAATTGTTCTCTAGGGGATGACAAACACCCGTTAAAATGCAGACACACATCCAGTTCTTCATTTTTAGAGCACACTAAAAGTTTGATACACTGGGGACTGGCAGATTGATCAGGGAATCTGGAGGCTGGACAACAAACAATTTCTCATTTCTGTCTACAGCAGCTGAACCCAAGCTTTGAGGTGAGAACGATTCAGTGGCACAAAAGGTTCTGCTTCACCCCAATTTTACAAAATCTCCTGAGGCTGAAAAGGTTCTGATGGAGGAATAGGGGGGTGTTGGTGCAGGAGAGGCTCCTCTTGATGCCTTGTGCAGGCTGCCCTAGAGCAGAGGCTGGCCAGAGTTCCAGAATAAAGCAGGGATGGATTCCAAGGATCTCCTCCATGGATCCCCCTTGGGCAGCAGCAGAGCCCAGCCAGGGCTGCCCCCAGGATGAACCCAAATGGCCCCAAAATGCACGAGCGCTGCCGGGGTCTCTCCCTGGGCTCAGCTCTGCTCCATGTGCACATTGCAGTTCAGTGTCCAATCCCACTGCAGCCCCTGCAGTCCCACCCTGCTTGTTTTTCTCTCTGCAGCCCACGGGGTTTGTGCTCCTGGGCTGAGATTGGGATCATTTGTCCTTGGTGCCCAGCTGGAGCAGGAATTGTTTTGTGTCCCTGCTCTGTGCACAGAGCTCACCATGCCCTGATGTGAAGCTCAGACCCACACACTAAAGCAGCACAGAATCTGAAACCTAGAAAAGCTAAACCTGGGGCATCACTGTAGCACTGGTGAGGTTCCCAAAAATGCCGTAGGAATTGTGCCAATCTGCAAGAAAAGAGGTGAGGTCACTCAGTTAGGATAACCCAGTCCTGGTGTGGCTGTGAGGGCCAGAGGGAGGGGTCCAGGCCCAGCTGGGGTTGGGTGGGTTTAGGTTTAGGCTTAGATTTAAGAGGGGGGAGGAAGAGTGGTTTGGCTTTTCTTTTCCTTGAATCATTTTGGTTTGAAAAAACCTCTAAAATATTCTGGACCAACAATTCTGTGCCTTCCACTCCACCATGTCCCCAAGTGCCACATCTCCTGGAGAAGGTAGGGAAGGAGTTGTTCTTGATTGTCATATTCATGATGGTTAAAATAATACTTTTTTAGCTTTTTTCACTTCTTTTTATTTGTGTTAATGAGCATTTGTCCCCTTTTGTGACACAGAGATTCTGGGTAAAAGCCTTAGCTTTGGCAATGCGTTATATGTCCTTTAAGGTGTTAAAAACCAGCAGAATTTGTGTTTTCAACTGTGTTTTGGCTCACATATTTTCAGAGGAGTTGTTTATTAGGTACTCTGGCTAATGAAGTGCCCTTTAATAATTAATTTGTCAGATTCAATTTATTGTTTCATAGAAAAAAAAGTTGAATGTCTAGCTTTGGTGTAAAATTCAGGGTGAGTAGGTTCAGACAATGCTGCTAAAAATAGTAAAAAAATAGTGTTGTGGGTTCAGCCAGAACCTGCTGGATTAATGAACGTTGGGAGTGCTGGATTAATGAATTTTGGGACTGGATTGGGTGGTGCAGCAGGTGGCTGTGTTGTAATTATCTGTGATATGTGAGCACGAGACCCAGTTCTCTTTGGGTGAACCTGTTTGGGGGTAATTCCACCCCAGGGCTTGACCTCCCTGCCTGCACAATAATCAGTGGGGTTTTTTGTACACAGCAAAGATGGGCTTTGCACTTCTTGGTCTCAAAACTTTTGGAAAATCTGGGAAATAACTTTTAGTAAAAATGAGCATTCATGGGAGAGGTTTGCTCAGCACTGGGATAGTTCAAGGACTTGGTTTTCTATGCCCAGGCACCACAAAAAGGGATAGAAAAAAAATATCAGGCAGGAAAGCACAAGCTGAGGGTTTCTGGAGCAATCTTGGTGCTATAATACTGATAAGCAGGAAATTCTGGTATTTTTAAGGAAAATAATTCCAAAATATAGCCACTTCAATGGAATTGTGACACCTTGAAGTCAAGTAAAATCTGTTCCTTGTGCTCCCTGTTTTCAGGAATGTTAATTAGGAGTTAACTGGTGTGGAAGGTTGGATTTTTCTGGGATTTTTGGTGATTCTCTCTGGAGATGAGGGTATTAATAAGCCTCTGCCTGGGTGTTGGTTACTATGACACCATTAATAAGGACAGGCTGTTTCTATGGTAGACATGCAGAATGTTTTAGGTGTAAAGATGGCTCCAAGAAAAAAAAAAATCCCTTATTTTCTCTTGATAACAATACAAATGAAAGCTCTCTTTAGAAGGTTATTAAAGCTTTATGGCTTTATTAAATTATTTTCTGTTTGCTGTTTGGGGCTGGAGGTGTTTGGGTCCACGTGGATAAAGGAATGTTGCCTGGAAATTCAGTTTGTTTAGAGTTCCTCCTCAGACTCATCCAGGATTTTATTCCAAGCCGTATACAAGTGCTAATCTTTGCTTATAAACAAGAATAAAACCAGGTTTAGGCTGAAGAACAATCTGAGGCTGGCAGGGTTTGTTTGGGATGGGTTGCAATCACATTGTTCCCATTGGAATGCTGCAGCTTTCTGCAAAGAAAAGGAAAGTGCTGGCTACTCTGCATGATTCCAGGGAACTGCCAGTCCTAAGGGAATTAAAATGCATTTTTGCATGTGTTCACATAATTTTTAAATCCTCTGGGAGCCTCGTTTTCCTGCTGACTCCATCTCCCATCCCTCCTCAGCAGTGCCACCACAGGCTGTGGCACGTTGTGAGCCAAGGACCAAACCTGTGCTGGCCCTCAGCTCCTCTTTTGTCATTAAATTCCCAGAAAATCCCCGCCACGGTTCAGTTTTGATTTGTTGCTTTATTCTCTGCATGCATTATTTTTTTTTTGCCTTTGCCATCCATTTTTACCAACCCCAGCGCTTTGCCTGGAGGAGACATCCTGGGGGAGCAGCTTTTATTTATTGGGTCAGGATGTGAGACAGCGACCAAACATTGTCCTGGATGCTCGGGTGGTGCCTTGGGGCTGCCTGTGAAGAGGGAAGCCGGGCTAAAAGCAGGAGCTGGAGTCTCCCAGCTCCCATCCATCACTAGATGGCACGCTGGGAGTGGGAATGTGCCTGGGCTGGGTTAATTCGTGCAGACACTCAGGAGCAGAGCAGTGGCAGGCAGCTCACAGCCCCGGTGCAAGGGACAGGAGCTGAGCAAATTAACTGGGAGCAGACGTGTGTGGCACAGCTCCTGGCTGGGTGGGTGGCACGGCCACCAGGGGATGTTTGCTGTTAAAACGTCAAGGGAATCTCTGGTTTCTTTTTTTTATTATTATTGTTTTTATATTGCTTATATTTAATGTGGGTGTTACAGCCACCTAACAGCTCTCAAGCATCAGCGAAATTGAATTTTTTGTTCACTATCACAAATGCCGTGCTAGTGGCACCTTGTATTATTTATATTACATAAGTCTAAGCATTCCACTTAGAATCAGACACAAAATGAGCTCTTGGAGAGTTTGGAATGGCAGCAGCCAAGCTCCTCTCTCCCTATCCCCAGTGGCAGCAGAGATCTGCTCTGCCTCATGTCAAGGGGGAATTCCTTGTACAATCCCACCACAATTTTAGGTCTTTAAATAGGATCTGCTGCTTTTATTACCCCTTCTGAGGGTGCTGCTCATTGATTTCCCTCTCCTGCATGCCCAGACTTTGCTGCTCCCATGGGATGCTGCTCTGGCTGCTGCAGTCAGTGCTGTCCTCAGTGCTTCTGGATCAGCTGGTGTTGGCTGCCACTGGGAAGAAAAAAAAAATAGGAAAAAATAAACCAAATCCAAACAAATTAAATCCTGTGGCCAACCCACAATCATTCACAGAAGTACAGTCGTGGAATTGTGGATATGAGGTTGGAAAAGATCTTAAAAATAATCAAATTCCACCCCTGCCATGGCAGGAACACCTTCCACTGCTCCAGACTGTTCCAAGCCCAAATGTCCAACCTGGCCTTGGACAATTCCAGGGATCCAGAGGCAGCCACAGCTGCTCTGGGCACCCTGTGCCAGGGCCTGCCCACCCTCATGTCATGGAATTTTTTCCCAGTGTGGAGCCATTCCCTTCTGTCCTATCCAAGATCCTGTTCAATCTTCTCTTTAATCCTAAATGTGATATAGCTATGCTGGGATTTTCTGTGGGGATAACACAGATTAATGGGAATTTCAGTGAACTGGGATTTAAACCTCACTGTTTAAATCTGATCTCTTGAGGACTGAGCACAAACTTCCTCCGTGTTTTCCACAGTGTTCTCCCCACCTGTATTTGATGAATTATTGCACCCTCACTGACACCATTTTTGTGTTTTGGATTCAAATCCCTCTGAGAGCAAGTGATGGCTGCCCCTGGCATTTTTTGGATGCTGTGGTGGGAAAATGAGGAAATCTTGGCTAATTGCCTTCAGGAGGAGCAAATTGGGTGATGAAAGGAGCACAGATCTTGTTTCTTGGAGCTGAGTATATTTGTGATAGCTTAAAGGTGGTGAAGGAGCTGCTGTGACATTGCAAGGAATGTGACAACTCCCAGTTTGGCCAAATGCCTGCAATCCCCCCGAGCTGATTCAGACACACATAAATCTTTGATAGAGACCAAATTTCATTGATATTTTCTATCTTCCTGCTGCTGGATATGCTTCAGGCAACTCAGTGACAATCCTAAACTCCAATATCAGGGGAAGATCAAGGGACAAGAGGCAACTTTGGAGTTTGGGCCGTTTCTGTCCACACTTGTCACGAGAACAGCAGGATGCCCTCGACTGCAGATGCCACTAAGAGCTCCAAAAAGGCACCACATCTTGTCTCTGTTGTAGGCAGCTGCATCAACAAATCCTTTGAAAAATATATCCACAGTATCCATGGGACTTCTGACAGGCTTTGGGAGTTTGATCACCCTTGGAAAAAAAACCCAGCTCTGGAGTTAACAAAGGAACAAGCAAAGCCCCAGATTACCTTGCCTGCTGCAAAATCCAGATTTTGGTACAAGGAGAGAAAATCAAACCTATTTGTGTAAATGTGATGCTCCTCTGAAGCCTTACTTCCTTTCAGAGAGTTAGTTGTTCAAAATTCCCAGGAAAATAGGGGAATACAGCTTTTGTAGGAAGGCAGAGTGACAAGAAAAATCCAGCTCACCCTTTTAGGAGGGTGCTGGATGAATATCTTCAAATTCCAATGTATTTTAGAGAAGCAAAGAGTTTCTACAGATCCAACTCTCCTTTCTGTCCCTGTCAGACTCCTATTAATATTCATAAGGTTTCAGGGGTGTTTTTAAAGGGAATAATATTCAAACAATGTTCAAACATGCTGGCTGGCTTTTATTGTGGGAGGTTTGCAATGACATCACACCATTAGATAAAAGAAAGGATGATCATGTTATCATGGAATGGTTTGGGTTGGGAGAGGCTTTAGGGATCATATCCAGCCTGTGCCAGGGCTTCACCTCCCTCAGAGGGAAGTTTTTTCTTCATATTTAATCTAAATTCAGAATCTTTCTGTTGGAAGCCATTCCATCATCCACAACCCTTGATCCATTCCACGTGGACTGTCCATCTGAGGTCAGAGGGAAAAGTGCATGTCACCATAAACATGGTGCTGTGGTGGGGTGAGCTGATATTGGTCATTACACATAAAAACTGGAATAAAGACACTTTCATTCCATCTCTTTCATAATCCAAACCTTTTCTCCACGAGTTGTGCATCCCAACAGGAAGGATCCTGTGTGCATCCACCACAATACACAGAATATACCTTGGCTTTTCTTCTGCAGCACTGCTGAAAAATAAGAATTGATGGTTGTTTTAAATATTGATCTGCCCTACACTGGGGAAATGTTGGGAAAAGCCTCATGTGGATTTCAATGTGGATCCTTTACTCTGACCATAACTTATTTCATGTATATCCCATGAGATATTTGCATATCAATACAGCCATGGTGTGGTTTTGGTGCTAGGTGATCTTGGACAGAGCACAAAAGGTGATTCTGGTGGAAATAATACAGAAATACAACTTTTTCTGGCCTTTTTTTTTTTTACTGGCCTCTTCTAGATGGATGAACGTTCCAAAGTCAGGAAGTTCATCCCTGGAGCACTCATTGTTGCTTGGTATTAAAGGCTGAGAAATTATCTCCACAGTGGGGGATACCTGAAACTGGAAAATATTTCATTTTGGTATAAATATCTTTAAGTGGAAAATAAGATGGTAGAGCAGGCAGTGATTTCATTTCAGATCTGCAATTCAGACAATTGTTTTTTTCCTGAAAAATGATGACTATATTGAAAAATGAAGGATAAAAGGAAGAAATAAGTGATCATTTTAACTTGGGGTTTAACACATAATTTATACCCTCATTTCAAGCTGTATCATCTCCTGTATAATTCCTATGAGCAGCTCTTTTATTGAGAAGCATTGCTGCTATCAGTGCCACTTTTATCTTAGAATCTTTTTATACAATGCAAAACTGGGAAGAAAAATGCATTCTTTCCTTCAGTCACTCATCCCTGTAAACCCCAAAGACAAAGAGCTGAAATTCCTGGGGGTGAGGCAGAATCATTTATCACTCCAAATTCTGGAACACAGAGCCTGGGAGATCAGGCTGGGCTCTGAATGCTGAGAGGCAACTGACATTCCACTCCAGGAAAAAAGGAAGGGAAGGGTGGAATTTACTCCAGAGCTTTCACAGTGGGAAAAAAAACAAAACACCAAGAAAACTGCCAAAACAAACAAACAGAAAAAAACCCAAAAAAAACCAACCAAAAAACCCCCAAAAACCCCCCAAAAACAAAACAAAAAACCAACAAACCACCAAAAAACCACAAACAAAAACGGCAAAAAAGGGTGAAAAACATCATGTTACAGAAATAGAGAGGAGATTTATCTGGGATTGCTCATTTTAAAAACCTAGGTGAGCTGAAATAATTCTTGAGCAGTGGGTTAGGGACTGTAAAGTTTTATTACATAACCCTCAGTACAGTACCCAGCTCTGATCCAGCAGCTCATATGGAGGCACCTCAAGGCAATATTTTTTCACCCCTTTGTTGTAGATAAGAGAATTAAGGGAGGGAAAGGTGAAGCTGGGTGGCAGCAAGAGTCAGGAAAGGAGCCCTGAGGGTGTTTCAGTGAAGCTTCCTGGTCTTGTGTAATTAGGAGAGGTCACTTTATTGTGTAAGTAATAATTTAGTTCACTCTGGAGTAATTGTTTGGAGCGCAGGGTGGTGAAGGCTGATCCTTGCATGGATGTTTTCCCAGTCCTGTGATGCCTGTGCTGGCTGTGGGGGAGGGATGAATGGTCAGTGATCAAGTATTGTGAACTGGGACTGCTGGGAATTAAATTATTTAACTCCAATTCATCTTTGAAATATGTACCTACATCTCCAGGAAAGAAACAGCTCATTTTCAGATGGGTTCTGACTAGATGTTTAAATTTTTTAAATTATTTTTATATCTTTATAAATTTTAGATTCTATATTTTAAAAATTTTAATAGTTGTTGATTTTAAATTTTTAAAATAATTATATATTTTATATAGATGTTAAATATTTAAATATTTTTAATTTTTATATATTTTTACACTTAAAATATTTTTAATATTTTAGAATTTTAAAAATATTTTCAGTTCTTGAGCTGACATGGGCACTCCTGGCTTTTTTCCTCTCCACTCATCAAAGTTCTCTCAGTCCTGCCTGGCTGCAGAGCCACGAGATCTCCCAAACTCACCTGTATTAACCCAAACCAGTGCTGAAATCTTTTGTTCTGTCTCCTCTTGGAGTTAATTCCATGCTCTCCTAGCTGTTTCTTTACCTTTCAAGCTGTTCTTTTCACTCCCTGAGGTGCAGCTGCTGCACTTGGGGATGGTTTTTAGGACCTGCTTGGGCTTCCCAAGGCAGGCTGTGAATTTTTAATTGCCCTGCCCTTGCTGCACCAGTGGCTTTGATCTGGTTAAACCCCTGTGAGGGGAACCCTGGGGCTTTCCTCGGGTGGGAGGGAAACGTGGGTTATTCCTGGAGGTAAAAACACAAACCCCACAGCGTTGCCTTTGAAATGTGCTGGGTGAGGGAAGTGCGCGAGGTTCGCGCGGCCCCGGGGCCACGGCAGCGTCTGCTCCTCGTGTGTGGTTGTGTTCAAGGACGAGGGAAGAGAGGAGAATCTTGACTCCATGTTTCAGAAGGCTGATTTATTATATTATGATATGTATTATATTAAAATGCTATATTAAACTGTACTAAAATGAATAAAGGATAGAAAGGAATGGAATGATGAAAGCTCGTGACTGAGTCCACACAGCAGGACCATGACTGGTCATTAAGTAGAAACCTCTCACATGGACCAGTCAAAATGCACCTGTTGCATTCCACAGCAGCAGATAATTATTGTTTACGTTTCTTTCCTGAGGCTCCTCAGCTTCTCAGGAGACAATCCTATTGAAAGGATTTTCATAAAATATCACAGTGACACATGTCCACGCGAGTTGGATGCTGTGGGGTTTTTAACAAAAAACTGCTGCCAGCAGAGCTCTGGGCAGCTCTGCCCAAAACATCTGGGCTCTGGGAGCTGCAGGAATTGATGCAGCCAAATGAACCCCTCTGAGTGGGGGCTGTCTTGAGGAGAGAACAATTTGGTTTTCAGCTGAGAAAGGGCTGGGAGGGCATTTTGGAGTGCTGGGGTTGGGCTCTGAAGGTTTGGGGTGGGTCCTGCTGATTTCTGCTGGGGTTCTGTTTATTTTTGGTGTGCAGTGCTCTCCTCTTGTTTGATTTTCCTCTGTGGGATCAATGCAGTGCCAAAAAACTGCAAAACAACTCTGTGTTTTTGTAGGGTCATCATAAAATCCCAGGATGGCTTGGCTTGGAATGAAGGGACTGATTTGGTGTTATCTTTCCAACTATAATTACACTTGTAATAAAAGTATTGATATATCAGGGAAATGCTCTATTATCAATAATTTTAGGCCTTTACTTTAAACTTTCAGCTTCCCATGTCCCAGTGTTAGACAAGTTGTCCTCAAGACCGAGTCCTAAAAATCCAAGTTTTAGTGACTTAAAGGAGGAGATTTTGTCCTTGAATTTTATTTCAGTAATGCCTGTCACTTCTGAATATCTCAGGCCAATATCTGGATTATGGTACAAGATATCTGCCTTTGCCTTGCTGGTGTGTTAAGTTTTTTTGAGCATGTGACAGCTGTGGTTGTGACAAAATCCCTTCTTGGAGTTCTCTGGACCAATCCATATTGTCCCAGGGAAGGTATGGTGCTATAAATTCCACCCTGTTCAATAGATTCTAAATCCCTTGGCTGACAGGGATCACCAGGAAGCCTTTGGAGAGCAAATGTGGATGTGCAGGCACTTGTGGAGCCAGTTCCTGTTGATAAATGAACTGCCAGATCCTTAATCATAATCTTTAATCCCATGTCCAGCTTCAGGTTAATTATTCAGAGCTCTTGGAATCAATTTTGGAATGATGCACACACTCAGGAAAACACTTCAATCAAATCCAGGGCTATACATGTGTGCTCAAACAACTTAAGTGCTTTTTTTTGCAGAAATATTCTGTATTTTTGACGTCAGGCCCTTAATTGAAAGGGGAGGTTGTTAGGGAGAAACAAGAGGAATATTTAGGGCATTCCTAAAAGAGGGAATCGCTTTTTCTTGGCCACTGGTGGTAGGACTAAGCACAACTTGGCCAAAACTTCCACTGAAAAATGTTAATTTTACTTAATTTAGGTATTGTTGAAAGCATTCCTTGGTGATAGGGGTGGGTGGTTTGGTTTTTGGGTTTATTTGTGGGGGTTTGCAGTTTTTCTCTTTGTGGTTTTGGGTTTTTTGAGGAGTCTTTTCCCACATTTCAATACATGGTTGGGTTTTTTGGCATGAGTGAGTTTTGAGTCATTTGTAACAGTCACCTGCCAGTGCACAGAGCATTTTTTCCACAGCCAGTGGTAAACGGGAGCTGCTCCCCAGAAATGTGATTTCAAACTCCTGACATTGAGTGATTCCCCCCAGGAATGACTTGGAAAGTGAACAACTAAAACCCCACTCCAGGTGGATGATGGAGAGCTTGAAATACACCTTCCATAGCCATGAAAACCCAAAACCATTTGGAAAAATAAGGACATTTAAGCCTGATTATTTGAAGTGGTGTCTCCTACAGGCACATGGATGCGTGTGGGTTTGTTCCATATATTTTTAACCCTTTAAACATCCAGAGCACTTCATGGAGTGTTGGAATTCCATCACAGGACTGTGAATGTAGATGTACATTCAAACAAATTAAGTCTATAATTCCCTAGCAGAGCAATAATTAAAAAAAAATAGATTTGAATTTGGTAATTTTTCTATAGATTTTTATTTACTGTCACCTTTGTGGCAAAATCCTGAGGGAATTCATTACACTGAGTTAGGAAAGGAATGTCATCCTTTGCAGGGTATGTTTTGTTGTATTGTCCCAAGCCCAGGGTTATTTTGACAGAGGAATAATGGAGATAGCCATGATTTAAAGAAGAGGAGGAATTCCTGACAGGAATGGGGATCTGTCCTTGTTGGGAGCCAGCCTGGGGTACTTGATCACAGGTATTGATTCAGCCCATCAAAATTTGTTGTAGGAAATGTAATTTATGCTGCGACCTTCAGACAGCTCTCAGCTGAAATGGAAAAACATGATCCTTACAGATGGGTCTGCTTATCACTGGCTCCAAGGAAATGCAGGATGGATGGAGGAATTCAAGCAGTCTGGAAGGACTTTCCAGTGGAAAAAACATATGGAAATATCTGTTCTGTAGGCACTGCTTCACATAAAATTTTACCATAAAACTCCTTTGATAGAAGAAATGCATCTCCCAGAAAGTAAAAAACTCCTCCTTCCTCCCTTTTGCAATTCTATTTTATTATTTTCATTATAGAGGTGAGGGATTGTTGATTTTGTTTTGGTTTAGGCCATTTGCAGGTCTGGGGGTGGTGTAGATGGTTGGGGAAGGTGCACAGGAACAGGATTTGAAGGGTTGTTTCTACTGTAAGGGTTAAAGGTGTATTTAAAGGAACAGAGTGATGAGAAATGATTGGGAATGGGATAAACTTCACTGTAAAGGCAAGGAAAGGGGCAGGGACTCCTATTCCTGGTTAGTTTCAGAAAAGTAACCTGGTAGGGAACCTTTCGGCAGGATGGCCTAAAGTATCTGTGGCCCTGTCCAGCCTGACCTTGGACACTTCCAGGGATTCAGGGGCAGCCACAGCTTCTCTGGGAATCTGTGCCAGGGTCTGCCCACCCTCACAGATAGCAATTCCCTTGCAATATCCCACCCAAACCTCTCCTCTGTCACTTCAAAGCCATTCCCCCTGTCCTATCCATACCAGGATACTGTGTTCAGTTTTGCTCCTCTGCTGCTCAAGAGAGGAAAATCTGCAGGGGAGCCAGAGGAGGGATATCAGGATGATTAGAGAGTTTGGGAACTTGACACATGAATAAAGATTTAAGGAGTTGGCTCAAGAAGTTTATCCTTGTAGTGCCAACAACAAAACGGGGGGAGGGAAATGAAGCTCATTCCTCTGTAAGGACTTGAATCAGAGGCACCAGGTACAGCCTGCTTCAGAGAAAAATCTGAGTGCTTAAAAGCAGGAGGAGAAGAGAAAAAAGAGGAGGAAAGAAATGTTAACCACTGGAGTAAATTTTCCAGGGAAGTGAAGGGCTGATCCTTGCTGAGATGTTCATGGCTGGACAGGGAGCTGGACGAGGTAGGAGCCAGGTGGATGTGATGGACAAAGTGATCTCCACAGCTCCTGCACTTCGAGGTCTCCTGCAGCCCACAGGTCTCTGCTCTGGGGCCACCCACAGCAAAGTTTGCAGCACAGGAGGTTTTTCCTCTCCTCCCACCCCTCCCCACAGTCAAATGTTGTTACAAGCCTCGGGGTAAAAGCGGTTCGGAGTCGCTTGGGATGTGGTTTTCCTTACATTAAAATGTTTAAGGAGTTTAAAAGCGCAGTTTTCTAAAAACAGACACCCTCAGGCTTCTGCTTGAGGAGCTGGGGACAGGAATTCTGTTTCAAAGCTGCTTCAGATGCTTGATGGCTGTATCAGAAAATGCTCCTGCTTATGCAGGGCTGGTGCCTGCGGTGGATTCGAGCAGCCGAGTGCCTCCAGCCTTTGTGTCTCTTGGATTTGGAGCATTACAAGTTTTATTTTGCAGTATTTATGTACAAGGCTGCTGTGTCTGGAAACTCAAGAATTGGTATTATTAAAGATATTTCCCTTCCTCTTCTTTTGTTAGATATACAGATGCAGTTTTCAGTTTTGTTTGAGTTGAAATCTCCTCGGTTTGGGGTTTTTCTTTTCCCCCAAAATGACGAGAGTAATCAGCACTGTGCATTTCAATTGCTGTGGAATTAAATTTCAAGTGGAACAGCATGGTAGCTATTTCATTATCTCAGAATTTATTCCAGAATTAGGAACCAACGTTTTCAAATTTCATTTCCTTGTGTAGCTTCTTGAGCCAGCCCTTGTCTGTGACAGGCTGAGCTCCAGCAGGAGCAGCTTTAATTTATTAATTGGAGGCAGCAGGCGTCGAAAGGTTCTGCATTTGGGCATGAACACATCTATATTTGCATACCTTAACTAGAACAAATGGATGTCACTGCTCAGCCCTGGATTTTCAAAGGAGCTCAGGAAGTTACTTTTCTCTTTGAAAACCCTAAACTTCAGAGGAAATATTTTTTAAATTATTTTTACAGTGAATCTGTGGTTTCAAAACCATCAAGAAGAAATCCTGATTAACTCAAGTTTAGTGACTCTGTCCTTCCTTAGCCCAGCTCCTTGGAGTTATCTCAGAGATTTTGTTCTGTTGTTGTGTCCTAAGTTTGTCAATTCTTCTTCAGCAATATTTCTGAAATCCTGTCCTTTCTAAACAAATGCCCAGCATCTTATCTGCTGTCGAGGCTGTTGGGGCTTCATCTCCCATCCTTTATCTCTTATCCCTTCCAGTCCTCTTGGAAGCTGCTGGATCGTTGCTGTTGTCTCTGGCTCTGACAGCCCCATCAATTCTCTATCCCTTCACTGGTCCCCTTTCTTCCTCCTGCATCAAGATAAACCTTTATTTTTATTTCTGAAGACGTTCTCTGTGTTTTCTCTCTGATGTCAGCTCCTGTCATGTTGTCCTCTTGCTGCTGGCTCTGTTCATCTGGATGGTTCCAGGCTCCTGAGTCCATCCCTCCTTGTTTCAGGAACAGTTTCCTGTCCTCAGCCCTTTCCTGCTCTGCAGGGGCCAGAGCTTGCTTCAAAACTATAAAAATGCAGTGGTTAAGGTTGACCAGCTTGATTTAGCCCTCACCAACCCAAGGGTGTGTGCTGGGGACTGCAGACTCCCATCAAGACTCTTCTCTGGCACATTTAAGACGTGTCATCCTCTGCAAGAGCATGGAAAATGCCAAGGAAAGCTTGGTGGGATGTAGGGAATGCTGCCTTTCCCAGCCAGGTGCTGGGAGGATGATGATTCCTGCTGTCCAGTCTATTCTCTGAACCTTGGTTATGTGAGCTGAAGTTTGATTTTATCACTATTTCACTGCTGGTTTTGTTGCAGTACTTCTATGCACAAATCCTTTATTCCTGGTGAATTTGCTGTTGTGAGTGTGCTTAAAAGTGTCTTCACTTCTCATCTCACTGAAACCCCAAAACCTCAAAAAAAGCTGTTTATTCCAATGGAGACACTGGTTTCATATCTGCTGTCTGTGAACAACCCCAGACTGATCAGGGATCTGTCTGGTGCAGAATTTGAAATCTGAAGCCTGGCAAAGTGCTGAACACTTTTGGTTCCTGACCCTTTTGCTGTCTTTGTGCCCCACTCCCTGTGGGCCCGACATAAACCTCTCCTTGTACAAGAATCCTCCTCTAATTTTCACTGCTTACACTCAAAACACTTTTTGTGTGTAAGCAGTGAACATTCCCAATTTCTTAACCCTCTTCCAAGGGCAAACAGCTGTTTGCAATAACAGGATAACACCAAAATGAGAATCTGGTTTGTCCAAAAAAACCCCACACAGCTTCTCAAAACCAGCGTGGCCCAAAAGGAACTGGAGTCATTGCAGGATAATTACCATCCCTTGGATATCTGAGTGTGCAAAAGTGCATTTGATGCCATTCCTGTAAGACCTGATTACATGATGGTAATGAGAGTTTTTGGAGCTGCATTGTTGTTACGGGAAAGCTCCTTTTGAATTCAGCACAGCAATAATTCGCTTCCTTTGATCACAAGAAATGTCAATTACATTCATATTTGAGCTGCGGATCGTATAAACAAGCCCAGTCCTTTCAGTAGTGCATGGATAACACAAAAAAAGTAATTAAAGCACATCAATACCGTTTCTCAGAAAGCATGGGTAGGGGCTAACAACAAAGTACAGAATCTTACCCTGCTTCTCATTATTCTTTAGGTTAATAAAAGATATTTTTGCATCAGCTTGGTGGTTGTCCACATATTCAAAACACTTTCCTCTCTGGCAATGTCAGATATTCTTCCTTTTCCACCTTGTCCAAGAGGAGAAAGGCACCTCTGGGAACTGAACTGCTACTAAACCAAGTACCAGGAATTTTCAGAGTTCATTATCACCTGTGAATAGGAAACAGGGCGGGGTTTTATAATTCAGTTATAACATTGAATAAAATAGCAAGTATATTTCATATTGTGGCTTCCTAAGAGAAGAGCCTGGTAGGAGGACATGGTCAAGTTCTTGGCCTGTGTGCAGCAGGTGGGAAACTTTGAAATATGCTGTTGGGGAACTGAATTGTCCTGGTTTCTTAAGGTTTTTGTTTGTTCGTTTTCAGCTAAAAATAAATGGGCTAAATCAAGGTCAAGAGTTTGTCAGGCTGGTATGAAAACAGCTTTCAAGAACTCACTGCAACCATCTAGTGAAGGATGAAAAGATTTTCTAGATCTTTGTTCTGCCCCACAGTGATGCTCATGTGTGGGTTGAGAATTGTGGGTGTTGTGTGGGAAGAGGGCTTTTTCCTCTGTTCCTTAGTCCCACCAAGTGGAAAGGGCTCAGGGATGATGGATTTGGAATTTTTTGGCTGTGATCTCATTGCACAAAAGTCCCTGGATTTATTTCTTCAACTCTCAGGCATGGGGTGTGGTTTTGGAGTTGTCCTGAGCAGGATCAGGAGTTGGAGTTTTGAACCATGTGGGTCTCAACTCAGGATATTCCATGATTCCCTAGATCAGTGTCCGTGTCATGGTAATGGAAGTAGTTAAAATGAGCTGGAGATGTTACTGGAGAAGAAACGATGCTGAATTGGGAGCTACCAAATATGTGTAAGTTGATGTTTGATGTAGTTACTGCACTCTGCAAATTCCTAAGGAAAATATTCCTAAAAGAAGCAATTTCAATGGTAATAGTTAACCACTTCTAGGACAGGTTTATAATCCAGAACATGGAATACAGTGACTTAAGTCTTGACTCTGAGCAGATGTATGGCAACAAAATAGGGAAAATATTCCCTCCTCTTCCCTGCAAAGCATCAGATGCATTCCATGCATCTGCTAAACAATTTTCAAGGCACAGCAATAGGTAGGATTTTTTTATAAATGCTTGATCTCCAAGTCCATGGACAGAAGTGGTTAACTGGGCTCTGGTGGGAGGGATCCATGAGGAAAAACCAGGAGTGTGTTATTCCAAGGTAATTGTTTTAGTGCACAGTGCATCTATCTCAGCGAGCAGACGCTGCTTTGTGTCACTGGCCAGAATTGTCATGGTCTGCTTCAGCAGGCAGACTTGCAGAATAATAAACAAGATTTCTGTATGTGTGACTGCAGCAAACACTTGTTGACGGTGACTGCTGTATTTCTTTCAGAGGTCCTGCCAGCTTTAATTAACTCAGGTTTATTCTGAACCGTGCCGAGATTAGGAAGTTGTTTGCAATCTATTTGCGTTGTAATACACAACCCAGAACATCTCTCCCTGTGTCTCCCTGACTGCAGATCTGTCCTCTGCCTTTCCACAAGTGAATTGGAACCCTGGCCATCCTCTCTGCTCCATTTAGCTGTTGCTTTTTAGCCCAGGTTTGGGGACACGCGCTGGGGAGAGGGTGATGCCTGCCAGGCTGCCTGTGTTTGTCAGACCCAGCAGCTGTCAAAATCTCAGAATTTCTTGTCAGATGTGCTTGTATCATATTTCAGAGTTTTTCCACATCACCTGCTCCTCTTGCCTTCTGTCTGTGAGCACCTGGGGTCTCTGATTCAAGGACTGGATCCTCCTCGAGGCTGGAGGTGCCTCCAGCTGTTGCTGTGCAGTGCCTGGAGCAGGGGTTGGACCCTGGGTGTGTTTTGGGTGTGTGAACTCAGCTGTAATTACACAAGACTTGTCCAAACACACATTTGTATATCTTCCATAAGGCTGCAGCACAAATTCTTCCAGTGTTTCACCATTTATTGCTTTACCCTGCTAGGACAGGCTCTGCCAGGGATGCTGCTGCACCTCCTCCTGCTGCTCCCACTCCTGATCACTCTGCTCTCAGCAATCTCCTTACAATTTAAGTTCTGGCTTAATGAAACAGAGCAAAGCCTGTTCTCCCTGGCAGCACAACTGGCCAAAATGACAGTTCCCACTCTGGCTGGGACAGAGATTGATGCTTGTGTGCTGTACAGGAAAAAAGCTCCAGTAGTGCTGGGAGAGAAGGGAA
Source organism: Passer domesticus (assembly GCF_036417665.1). Taxonomy (NCBI): domain Eukaryota; kingdom Metazoa; phylum Chordata; class Aves; order Passeriformes; family Passeridae; genus Passer; species Passer domesticus. Next base: position 2,167,975 of record NC_087484.1, read on the forward strand.
AACACAGGGACAATGGGGATGGAGGATAAGTAAGTGCTGCTGCCAAGTTTCTTAGATGATTGTGTTGGATTGGTTGGGACATGATTTGTTTTCTTTTTCAGGGGAAGGGAATAGCAAAGTTCCTCCCACCACTGCATTGTGTAGTTTATGGTGTAGGGAAATTGGTTTCTCATGCTGATGTACTTTAACTCACCCCTTCAGCTTTCAGTACTGAAACCCACAATTATCTGTATGGAAATGTTTTCATGACAACAGGCCAGGCAGTGATTTACCCAGGAGGTGGTGTCACCACCTCTCCAGGGACACTGAGAGCTGTGTTTACTTATTCTCTGTAGAAAAGAGGAGTTTTACTTTGTGTCCCTGTAATAAACTCTTTATCCTTCTGCTGCCCTCCTGCCCACACTGCCATCCTCCCACCCCTGGAAGAGAAACCTGCCCCATCCAGTGGGAGAAGTGCTGGGAAAAGCTGAGCTGGGGCCAAAGTAGTGCTGGAAAGGTGATTTTTGGTTTAGTGCAGAGCTCTCCTTCAGTGCTGCTGCTGCTCCAAGCTGGCCTGGGTCAAGTGTTCCACTTAACAGTGGAGAGCCTCAGCGCTGGGAGCAGCCCCAGGAATGGTCCTGCTGTGGGGATAAAAGCCCTCAGCACACAGTAACGCAGCGTGGGTGGAAATGGAGAGCTCCAGGCTTTTAAAAACAAACATTTCTGGCCCAGCAAGCCAGAGACAGCCCAGCCAAGGAGCCACCTGCTCCTGCTCTTGTTTGAAGTGGAACTTGGGTCTCCTCTTGTGTCACAAATGCTTTGCCTTACTGCCAGCTATCAAATACTAATATTATTTTATAGAATGGAGCCCTTTGTGCTCCTCTGAAGGACCAGCAGGGCTATAATCATTGCCTGAAGGGCTTTAAAATTCCAAGTATTTTTGCTCAATGGTTTGGGAGGTTTTTCTTTGAAAGAAGCCCTGTCCCAGGGGAGCTGCTTTGCTCTCCACAAGCAGGAGCACAGGAACTCCTTGTGACACTAATGGCAGCTGTGCCTGCATGAGGTCCCATGCCGAGATTCCATTGAACAAAGCTCAGCCTCCACAGCACAAAACGCAATGGGAAAAAGGTGAAATTTGTAAAGGGCCTCCTTCTGATCTTGCCCAACATCAATTTTAAAGAGACAGAAAGTGGGAAATTGCTGTAGATTCGCTCTCTGTGGAAAAAGCAGTTTGTTTCTTGGATTTCTTTCCCTTTCCTGCAGTCAGCCTCCCTCCCTCTGCTCAGAGGCTGCTCAGGTCCTTCTGGTTCATCACCCAAACGTGCCCTGAGGGCAGGCTGCTGTCACCTCCAGAGCCTCCCTGGCCACTGCTGCCAGGCCCCATCCATCAAGTGAACAGGTTGGAGGAAAACAGGAGCTGCCAGCCTGAAATAAATCACAGCTCTGAGCAGCATCAGCTTCTTGCTCCTGCTTCTCCTGCCTCATCCCTGCCTGAAAGCTTCCCAGCTCTTGGCATGGCTCTGGAAGGGGCTTGGCTTTGGTGTTGACATTTCTTTTTGGCTTTTCCCTGCCAGACAGGCTGGGAATGGTGGGGCTGTGGGATCTGGGGCTGCTCAGACCATGGAGACAATGCCTTGTGCTGTTGGGTCATCCCTGTGCCAGCTGGGAATTCAGGGCTGGAAGGCCCCCATCCCCAGGCACTTGGAAAAAGTGGCAGTACTGATTTCATTATTTTATTTCTTTTTATCAACTGCTTCCAAGTCAGACAACAAATTCCATGCCATTGTATGTGATCCACATCCAGAGAACTGTGTGATTGTTGTCCCTTTCACTGATAAAGGAATACCAAGTCTTCTGTGCTGCGGTGGGATTTCTGGGATTAAATTTGGAGGTCCTAATTTAGTTTGCTGATGACTGGGATGCCTAATGAAGGGAACACTGATTAATGTGGTTATGAAAGGTAGTAAACAAAAACATGGAAATAATTCAAATTTGTTGGTAGCGCTTTTGCAGTTGTACATGAGAAAGTCAGTGGTACAAGATCTACAAAATGTGAATTCAGGGTGGAAGAGGAGCCCTTCCTTTCATCCTAAAAAATAAAAAAGTAGGAGAAAGCAGGCTTGGAGTTTTGAAAACATGCTGTATGTGATGGATCACACCCACTCTCTTGAATGACTTTACTTAAAGGTACCAGTGCATTGCAAGTTTAATTCCTCTGGTTTGAAATCTTTCTTGTAGCTGTTTTGCTTCAAGGAGCACTCAGGGAGTCTGGACAGGATGGAATGAAATGATGAATGGTTCTGTAAACATCCCTGATCCCTGCACAAACATGGAAACACTCATGGATTACCTCAATGGAGGAGAACCAGGAGCTCCTCGGAGCTGGAGCAATGCAGGATGTGGATGTGTGAGCAAAGCTCCTGTCAATAAACAGACAATTTAAGTGATTTTTTAAATTTCAAAACAATCTTGAATTTCTAATGTTGAATTCTAGATATCAAACTTAAAACCATGCCTGCTTTGACCCTTTTTCCTCCTGTTTTTATTTGTTTTATAAGATTCATTTCACTCATTTTTTTACCCCACTAAAAGGTGAACTCATGGTTAGCACGACACCTTTAATTTTCTCCTTTTCATTTCTCCTTTTTATAGCACACCTCAGGATGCCTCTTTGCTCCACACCTTAATTTTAATCATGCACTGAGAGCAGCCTTTATATTATTCAGGCAATCTTGGTGGAATAAAAAATGGAAATTGTTATTTGTCCTTGATGGCTCCATTTCCCGGGGAGATGTAAACATGCCAGGCTTCACTTCCCAGTTCCTAAAGCCAGGCTTCCAGGTGTGTCAGGATTACACATGGAGCATTAGGAGGTTTAAAATGTTTTTCCTGTCAGGATGGGAGTCACAGCAATTTTGGGCATTTGATGCAACGGCCCATCCCATGCTCGCTCTAATAGGGGTCGTTATAATGCCTGTTTTGGAAGTGGTGTTATTGATGAGCTGCAGCTCTGCAGAACCCAGATTGCCTTTCCAGTCTGCTTTCTGCTCACAAGTTGTTTTCTCGGCGGGAAATAAATTGTTTTCACTGTGGGAAATGTTGGTTGTTTACTAATAAGTTGTTTTCTCGCTGGGAATAGATTTTGAATGTTAAGATGGAAGATGGGGTTTTGCTTTGTGCTGGTGAAGGAAATACAATAAGCCTCAACTCCTTGACTATGGGGACTTTTTAAACAGAAGATTTATGATGTCATGTGTCAGTCTTGCACCTTATAGGGTTCTATGGGGACACAGGGAATTGTGTCTTGGCAGTCACTCAGAACTGAGGGAATTGTGGTCAAGCAGGCTGCCTGTTGATGGAAGAGGAGCATGGATATCTCTGGAACTTGTGCTCATCTGCAGCTCTTCCAGGGGAAGATCTGTGTCTTTGATCTGTGTCTTTGTTTCGTTTCTATCATGGCAGCACAAAGGTTGGAAAAGCTCTCCAAAGCTGTGTCTGACCTGTGTCTGATCCTCACCTTGTCAGCCAGACCAGTGTTTGGGTGAAAGAGTCCTGAAATCACCAACAGTGCAGCTGGGTGTGGTGTGCAAGTGTTTCCTTCCCTCCCAGAAAACCTCCCTGGGTTCATCAAAACTCCAACAAAATTCCTGCTGTGTGGTGATGGGAACATGGGATCGACATTTTCTTCTGGAGGTGTTTGGACAGAACGAACTCTGAAATACGTTCAGTGGAACAAGGGTTTCATAGCTAGAAAAATGAGACTGAGTTGGAAAATATTCAGAAATTAATTTTCTTCCTATATTTTTCTTCAAATTTTGTTTCTGTAGACCAAAGGAACTTTTTGATGATGCATTTTTATGTGAGATTTCATCCTAGAATTCATAGAATTGTTGTGGAATAATTTGGATTGGAATTGGACCTCAAAGTTCATCTCATTCCAACACCCTGCCATGGGTAGGGATAACTTCCACTAGAGCAGGTCATGGTATTCAGGAGGAATTTCTTCATGGAAAGGTTGTTAAACATGGGAAGGGGCTCCCAGGGAAGTTTGGAGTCCCCATCCCTGGAGGTGTCCAGGGAAGGGCTGGAGGTGGCACTCGGGGCTCTGGGCTGGGGACAAGGTGGGGATGGGTCACAGGCTGGACTTGATGGTCCTGGAGGGCTTTTCCAACCAAAATATTTCTGGGATTCTGTGATAGCAGTGAAGTAACAAAGACCCATTCCCATCCAGGGAGTGCATCTTTCTTGTATTTCTTGGATACACTAGATATTAGGGAATATTTCTTTGAGTGGAGTCATCATCCCTGGAAGTGTCAAAGAAAAAGTGTGGATGTAGTGATATTGGACATAATTTAGCAGTGCTGGTTCAATGCTTAGATTTAATCTTGGAGGCCTTTTCAACTTTAATGATTCCATGATTCTGTGAAATATTAAAGAAAGCTTGATATGTGTTTTCTGTAACGTTTCTGTTCAGGTGAAATACAAGATTTGTGGTTTTCAGGAGGTTTTGAACTTGTTAATTATTTTCTGTTGATCAAATGGGGAAAAAGTACAGGAGAGGGCTTTTCTGAGGGAGGAACAAGCTGGGTTTTCAGCAGCCAGAACTGGGATGTGCAAACACATTGTACCTTTGGACATGTGTAGCTCAAAGATGTTTTAAATGGGGAGAAAAAGCCAGATTATTTTACATGGGGGAATTGTTTGACTGGGTAGAATACACATTCCCCCAAAAATGGTCTACATGATCCCCATTTCCTTTCCTGGAACACTTCCAGAAAACTGAAACATGTCAAAAATTTGAGATTTTGCATCTATTGGAGAATTTGCATAGGGTAACTGCAGCTCCTGCTGTAATTCATTGGGTGCCTTCTGTGAACACAGATGTGAGCCCTTGGTGCTCTCCATAAATTCAAAGAATGACTGCAAAATGATACATCTAAAAAAATAAAACCAAAAAAAGCAGAGAAAACCAAGGAAAAACCTGGGCAGGGGGTGAAGAATTTGCCAGATGTGCAGAAGAGAAATCACAGCAATGAAAAGAAGCAGCTGCTGGAGGGTGGGATCTTCCTTCCAGGCTGGGAGAAAGTTCTTGGGGTCAGCTCAGGGCCTTGCTGGGCCACCAGAAACTTCTCCTTGATTCCTGAATCATGGAATCATTCAGGTTGGAAAAGCCCTCCAAGATTTTGGAGTTGAACCATTCCCCAGCACTGCCAATCCCACCAGTGCCCCATGTCCCCAAGTGCCACACCCACAGGGCTCTGAAATCCCACCAGGGATGTTTGGGAAAGGAAGAATTTTGGAGGGAAAGGGTATTGAAAAGCTTGGAGTAGCAATTCATATTTGGTTATTTAAAAGGAAGTAAAGTCCAGGATCTCTGTATGGCAAAATGACATTTGAATTTTTCAAACTGAGCCATTCAAAATTCGTCTCTCAACCACAGGATGCAAAGGAGATGGTTTAGGTCACTTTCCTTTTGTTTGTTTGTTTTTTTTTTTCCTTTTAAAAATTTTATTTTAAAAAATTTATTTGGGTTTTAAAATTGTATTTTATTTTGTGTCCATCTTTGCAGCTCTTTGCCTTTTTGGAAACTCCTGAATTTCCATTTGTTGTCTGTTCTCTAGAGCCAGGAGTCCTGGAATTATAAAACTCTTTAGGCTGGAAAAGCCCTCTGAGTCCAGCCCTTAACCCAGCACTGCCAACCTGTGCCCCCACTGCCACCACTCACTTTCTACCCAGTTTTGGTGGCTTTCCTCAGGTTTTTCTCCATCCACTCCATATTTTAACAAACTAGGATGCCCAAAATGCAGCTCAGTGCTCCAGGTGATGACTCCCCAAGGACACAAAGGAGGGGGAACATCCTTATCTCTCCTTCCCCCTTACTTTGGATATCAGTTTAGATCTGTCTGATAAAAAGCTGTCACCACCTAAAGTCACCAAACTGGGCTGGAGGGAGGAGCTCACTCTGGCATTTGGATGTCAGTAAATATTTAGAAAAGTAAAAAGTCTAAAATGGGAATTTTGTGGTGTTGGAGCAGAGGAACAGATGGATTTCTGCTGTGGTTTCATTTAGGTCAAGGGAAATCTAATTAACAGAAATTACAGCAGTTGAGTCTGGTATTAGTGCTGTATTCACAGAAACTATGATTTTTACATTAAAAAAGGTAATTATCTGTTCCTGTGAAGCAGTAGAGGAGACATAAGAGCTGTCAGAGGGCATTTGGTGTATTTTGCCATGGAATTTTATTGCTAAATCTAATTATAATAATGAATTTTTTCAGTGATGGTGAGGCTGATGGGATTGCTCCTGAAATGAGGAGCAGTGATTCCTATTTAACAGTCTTCCAAGGAATTTATCAGGGCTTCTTAGGCTTTGTTTTGTGGGCATAGCTGGGGAAAATAATCCAAGTGGATTTTTCAAACGGGTTATTTGAATTGAGTTTTGAATTGTAGACAACCAGAGATTGAGAATTCAAGTCTTAAATTTGCCTTAGAGATGAATTAAGCAAAACTGAAATAAAGCTTTGTTAATTCTGAATGTCTGAGAGGCTTCATAGCTGTTAAGGCAATTTTAACTAATCCCCTATAACTTGATATTTCCAGTTAATTTGGATTTATATCTCAGTGTTGCTGTGCTGACAAAACCTGATATAAAACCCATGTTAAAATGAGCTTTTTGTAGGGAGAAAGTGGAATTTTGTTGTGCATCTCAGTGGAATGGTACCACTTTGCTGAAATCCAGGGTGTTTTCCCTCTTGCTGGAATTGTGACAAGGCAAATATTTGGATGACTAATTTTAACTGCTAATTTCTAATTAATTGATTATTCAGGGGCGTTCTTGAAAATTTTTCTTTTCTCTGGAACAAGCCTTACCTCTGTCAGGCAAAATTCAAAATTGTATAATTTTATTGAACGCTTTTTAATTTATAAATGTGGCTTTGTACCTTCAGAGGTTGCCTCATGTACAAAACTTTATAAACATCGCCGGAGAAACAATTTACAGAACTTTATAAATAATACACCTCGAGAAACAATTTACAAACTCGTTTCAAAATTACTTTGGTGGAGAGGCAAAGTCTGAAAAGCTGGAGAGAAAAGCTCAGCTTGTGCTCAAGCTGGGTCTGAGCTGTTCAGAAAGAGCAGAGTCACGTCCTGGGTGGCATTTAATGATTTTGTCATTGTTCTGACTTTGCTGTCACCGTTGTTTGTTTATCCAACCTGCCTGAGGCGCCGGGGCTCGTTGGGAGCTGTGACACTCAAAGTTCTCCAGAACAGATTTGGAGCCAAGAAGGGCTCGTGGGCTTGCTGGGCTCTGTGACAAAGGATGATCCATGGGGATGAGCTTCCCCGTTAATATTTCTGTGGAGGTGGTCAAGGTGATGGAATGAGCTCGGAAATATCCGTAACGGCTCATCGGGGATCTAAAGACCTTCGTGCTTAAAGATTTTTCACTTCATTAAGAAACCAAAGTGAGTAAAAGTTAACTACTCAATAATCACCGAGTTCTGAAGACAATTTGCCATCAAATTAGGTCGGATATTGAGAGGGAAGGTCTCTCTCACCCTGGAACTCCTATAAAAGCACTTTTGAGGGATGTTTTTGCTCCCCTGGTGAGCAAATTTCATGTTCAGATTTATCCGGGTGACGTTTCCACCCTGGAACGTCAGCTGGGTGCCCTAGAAAACCTTGCCAGTCATCTTCCCACTTGATCTTTGGGGATAAATTGGGAAGTGCTATTTTCCACAGGTTTCATGTGGAAGGGAGGTGAGGGAGCTCAAGGATGTGAGATGGCTCCTGTGGGTTTGGCTGGCTCTTTTATTCCTTTGAAATTCCAACGTCTCTTCCGTGGAACAGTTTGGGAGCTCTGTTCTCCACCATTGATCATGAGAAGAGAAAATTTTGAGTCAAATGTTTTTGCAGCTCAAGATAAATTGGTGGCAATTTTAGGATGAAGCTGTTTGACTTCAGCACAGTCTCTTAAGGTGCGGTAAATTTGGCAATTTTCCTAAACTTAGACTAACAGGACTTCAATATCTTGGAATAAACTTCACACCTTAAATATTTCCAGTTGTTGTTAGCACCTGAGTAATTGAGCTGCTATTGCCTGAACAAAATTAAATGTCAGCTAAAACAAGTGTTACTGTTTAATGGCATGAAAGAAACTGAGCTACGGCTCAAGAATTTCTGGGAATTGATAGTCTGGTTTTAGAAGATTTACTTGTTACCCTTTCGTTAAGCATTGCCACTTTTTTTGATATTGTATTGCAATTTCCTTCTCACCCAACTATATTTTTACTTCAATTCTTAGCCTTTTTTGTCACATAATAAACTTCATTAGTGAGTAGGATTTAGCCTGACTTTTTATGTAGCTCATCCAAACTGAAGCACATCAACCACGAGCCTCTAAAACGCTGGAATGGGAATGTTTACAGACTTCTGACAAATACTGAGCTGTTGATTGCAGAGATATTTTTATGAGTGAGTAGCTAATGTTTCTGGAGAGATCATTTACAGTGAGGCTGTTCTGATTGAGTTATTTGCTGCATTTCTGTGGTGCTTTTTTTTTTTTTTGGTTGTTTGTTTTCTCCAAGGGAAGTCACAATAAAAGATGAGTCTGAAAATAGGCCCTGTGTCTGGTGGTAATGGATGCAGTGCTATAAATAGTGGGACTTCTGGGGGCTTTTTGGATGTCACAATGAAATCAATCTTGGGATAATTATACCACTCTGAAGAAGCTGGAACATCAGCTTAGTCGTTTATGTGTGAATATATAGGAGTGACTTTACTGATAGTACAATAATTGGACATTATAAAAACTGTTCAGCATCTTCCCTAAGTGTGGAAGTGCCTATGAGGATAACAGAAACTCAAATTTGATCTGAACCCAGCAGCTTTTCCATAGATGGGGGTCCTTCTTTGCCTCTACCACCAGGAATGTAAAAAGCAGTTTTTCATCACAATGCAAGCAGCAATCAAAAAATCTTAATATTTTTGTTTCCTTCAAAAGGCAAATGAAGTGTGAATGACATATTTTGTCCCATTTTGCCAATGCGTGTGTTAGAAATGTTTTCTTCTTAAATGGTTTTAGTAGGGTGCTTTTCTTATCTGTGGTCTGAGTCTTGTGTGTCTTGTGAGATTTTTACACCAAAACAAATATTAAATAAGAAATAGCTTTTTTTGGTAAAAAACCCCCAATAATCCTAGATTAAATTTATAATCTAAATCTATTGAGACTAAGAAACACTGGCCCAAAAAGACAAGTAATATTTATGTTAATATTTGCTTTAAAGGGAAGATAGTTTTGGAAAGTCCAGGTAAATTCCTCCACAAAAAATATGGGAAGAAGTTTTCTTTTCCTGTTTAGCTTGGCTCTGGAATGTGGTGCTAACAGAGGGAAAAGAGATTCCTTGTTAATATTTCGCAATTATTTTCTAGTTTTGCACCAAGGGTATTGGGTTTTCATTGTACAGGGCAGTTGTACATAAAAAACTGGAAAATATAATGGAGTGACTGGAACGAAAGTCATCTTGTGGATGTCTTTAAGTCCTTCCCATGGTTGGCATTGTGGAGGTTCCTCCTTGGGCCAGTCTGGCTGATGTCACTCAAATATTTGGGTGCCTCCCAGGGGCAGTAATCACTGATTTTACAGCAGAGAAACTGTTAATCCATTTCCCTGCCTTATGTACGTATAGATTTGTGCATATAGATTCAAGGAGAGTGAACACTTCAGGAGAAAGCTCAAAAATGACATTTCTTACACCTTCATGGCTATTAAAATAGGAGCATTTGAGTCCAGCCCTATCTATAGACAAGTTATAAATAGGTTCCAGCCAGCAAATGATTTGTCACCAGCAATTATTAAAAACTTTCCAGTTAAATCCAAGTTATAACCTCCTCCTTAAAAACAGAGAGGGCTGAATTATTATTTTAGGTTTCATCTGGGTCATTTTCAAACATGAATAAAACATTTCCCTTGCACGAATCATTCATCTCCACGAAACCTTCAGGAAGGGTCGCAGAAATGACCAGCAGAGGTGAAGATGTTCATGCAGATTTCGTGGTGATGGAAAAGCTTTTTTAGAAACAAGGGGAGAAAGCAGAATGTGAGAAGAAATCCATCAATGGAGGGGGGAGAAATGAAGTGCTTTACTCAAATGGCACCACGACTGAATTAGTCAGGGGCTGAAGGCTTATTTCCAACAAAATATGTTCACCCAGCTATTAAGAGTGTCCTCATGAGGAATTCCTGCTGTGTGGGACATCAGTCACAGGCAAATCTCCTGGCTTGTATTGAAATTGCTGGGTGAAAAGGTGATTTCGAGTCTCCAGTGATTGTTAGTGGATTATACATCAGGGCAGAGTGAAATGGCAAAGCTTTATTGTCTGATACTGCCTTGCAAAATTGGTATTAGGTTAAATCACGTCGGTTGGTCATAAATCAGAGACGCGCGGGTAAAAAATGAATATACACAAGCCTTTATTGCTGTGGCTTTGTTTGTGGCTTTCTCCACTAATTCCTGCTTAAAATTCAGCTCTGTCTGCTGGAAAAGCAATCCCAAACCCATCAGTAGCTGTAAGGACCTGATAGGAGCAGTGATTCGGGGGAGCTGCTGCAAATATTTGTGAGAGGGCGCTGGCTCCGCAAAAATCATGGAGGAGTCATTTGTAAATAGAAAATTTATCTGCAAAGCTCCTCTCTGGGTGCTTAATTCCTTGATCTGATGGGGATTTCAGGGGGAATAAATCAGGAAGTTGGACACTTGGACTCTTCCAAGGATGGAACAGTCGCAGCTTCTCTGGGCAACCTGTGTCAGGGCCTCCCCACCCTCACAGGCAGGAATTCCTTCCCAATATCCCATCAATCCCTGTCCTCTGGCAGTGGAAGCCATTCCCTGCGTCCTGTCACTCCATGAACAATAGAACTTCATCAAAAAATCAATTAAATGGCATCACAATCCAACAAAACGTTGGATAACTGAAGACACAATTCCAGAGCCAGAAGCCTTCCTCTGGGCCTGTAGCTTATTTTGGCTAATATTTAATGGTTTTAGGCAAGAACAAAGTAAGAAAAATAAGTTTATGAAGGAAGATTTAATTATTTTTTCCTTTTACATTTTAATTTCTTGGAATATTTGGTTAAAATGCAACAGTCTCCTCAGATTTTTATGTATTTACTTTTGTGGTCACTCTGCAGGTTTTGGTAGCACTAACAGAATGAGGTAGCACTGTAAGAATGAGGTTCCACACCTGACTGCAATAATGAGTCATAAAGTCCACATAGAAATTATTTTAAAAATCCCCTTGCTGTTAATTGGAGTGATGTTATTTCTCTGTATGTTATTTCATTTGGGCTTTGGAGGATTAATTTGCTGGAAGTATCTGAATTGCAACAGAAATGCTGATTGTACTGAAATTACCTTAAATGAGTCAGACAAAAATGGGTTTTTACAGTCAAGCTCCTTCTCCTTTTCTTTTTCTTTGAAACTTTCTTCTGCTTCTCCACTTGCTTTGTCCTTATAAAAATATTCAAATTCTGGTTGCTTTTTGGAGACCTGGAAAATCTTAATGTAGCTCGATTTGATTTCAAACACTCGGCTACACTCTGGGTTTGCAATTGGTGTCTGAAAACCTGTGAATTGAAAGTTTGGGGGTAGGAAGTGGAGTAAATTCCATGGGAATGAGCTGAGCTGGGAACCACCTGCGAGCACCAACCTCTGGTCTTGTTTCTCCCTGTTTTTTTTTGGGGCTGTTATTCCAGAAACTTCAACACTTAAACAATTTCTGGTGTCTGTGTGTTCAACAAATCAATTTTTGACTTTTTGCTCAAATATGTGTCGGTAGTGATGACAGATTTATGGGATACAAGGACTGCCAGCCATGCTGAGGGTTTCCAAGGATTTTTTTTTAGTGTAACAGGGAAGTGCTTCCCTATTATTATTATTATTCCTCCTTACCTTGGCTCAGCTGGCAAAACCAAATCAGTTTTACAGCTGCAGCCTGAAATCTTAATTCAAGCCCCTCGTTCCAAGCAGTGTTTTTGACATTTCTGTTCCTCCCCATGTCAGTTTTTGGGTAATTGCCGCGTGTTTATGGAAGCGTTGGTTTGGAAAACCTGGGAAGCTGGAGTCCATAGCAGCCAATTAACACTATTTAACAGCTGTTCAAAGGGATAATTGCCTGATGTTAGCATCACCTAACGTTATTTTTAATGCTAATTATGCCCAATTTACTCTCCCAAAACATGGTATGTTTCCAAACGTGACAACTGCAATATTTGTGTTCCTGCCAGCTGCATAAGGGAGCTGCAGGATTTTGTGGCTGTGCTGGTAAATCAGAATATTCCTTGTTGAAGGATCCTCTCCTGAATGGAGATGCGTCACATTTATCCTCTTCTCCCTGGGGATTTCTTGGTAGGATTGGAAAACCAGAAGGAAACAAGCCACAAAAATTTCCACAGCCCAGCAGATAGCTCAGTGTGTGTTATTTTTTTTCCAGAAAATGGGGACAGCAGAGTAATTCCCACCCTTTTTAATGAACTTTATGTTGTTTCCATAGTCCTGTTCACTAGAAGTTTCTTGGAGAATTACAAGATTACATCTGTAATTTTTCTTTTAAATCCAGCCTCTTGATTTCTGTGAATTCCAGAAGTGTGGTTTTTAGATTTTTTTGAAGATTTTTAAAAGATTTATTTGCTCCATAACCTCCTACTAAGAGCTGCCTAAATTTTACCACTTTATATAAATGACTTGTTCCTCAGCTTCTCTACAGTTTTACAAACTGAATAAAGCAGCATAAATTACCCATCTAGGAAAGGTCTTATTGAATGTTAACATTTTACATCCAGGATCAAATTGAAATAATTGCCTGAAAGGAAAACACCTAAAACAAATGATGGGTCTTGAAAATAGAAATCATAGTTTCAAATAAAAATAGATAGAGAGCCCTTCAGAAGCTGTGGTAAATGAATGGTTGGTTCAGTTGGGAAGTGGGGATTTATTAGCTTGGGTAGATTGTGATGAAAGATACCTGTGAAAATAATTGGTCTCATTTTGGGAAAATCAGGCAGTCCATTAAAACTGCTGCACACCATGATCACAGGAATACTAATTTGGCTTGTAAATTCCTGTGATTTTTAGCACGCCCCGAGCCAGAGTAAATTCCAGCCAAGAGAGGATAATTCAGGTCATCCAGAGTCTTTTGTTTGTGCATCTTGGCATCCCCTGGAAGATCCTTGTGTGGGAATGTTTGCTGTGAATCCCTCTGAGTCCCTGGGAGCCTCCAAGCGCAGGCAGGGAGATATCAGGAGTTGATGTGGAATATTTACAATTAATTTGGGGGTGAAATAACCCAGAAAATGGAGTTTACACTCCCAAACAGTGCCTGACCCACACCCATGTACAGAGCAGGGTGAGCTGTGTGAGTTTTTGAGGCAGGAAAGCAGAGCTGGAATCACCAGTTAGTTAGGGCACAGGGAAATAAAATTCTCCTTTTTTGCCTTTAAAGATGTAAAAATAATTTGTAGAAATATAAATAAAATGTGTGCTTTTTTTTAGGACAGAAAGAGTTAAAATAATCACTATCATGGATAATAGAAGTTGGGGTGGAAATGCTTCATTGGCAGCAATGTGTTTTCTGTAGGTTGATAGAGACAGGAAAATACTTTTAATCTTTTCAATCATGATTGATATCAATCATCTAAACATGCAATTACCCAGGTATACAATTAATCAAAACACTGTGAGATGAACAGAGTATCATTATTTAATTTCACCAGTAAATGCCTTGACAGAATCTGCTCTTGAAAGATTTTTCCAATGCTGGCTTCAGAATTGGTTTCAAAATAAGAAATGATCTCCCATATGGAGTCATTTGTGAAAGTGTTGCTGGTTTGGAGTGTGGGAATAGTGAAGCTTGTGGGTGTTGCATCTCCTGCAGCAAAAAAGGAACATGAACCTGTGGAGCCAGCCAGAAAAATGTACAGGGAGAAAGTCCAAGTGAAGAAATAGTGGGTGAAGATTAAAATGTTGCACTTTTCTACATATTTCTGGACTTAAATTTCTTATGATAAACTATATTCCCTTTCCCAGCCAGGTCAGGAAGTCTCAGGGCTCAGCACTTGGGCTACCAACCCATTCTGACAACAAACACACCTGGAACTGCAGAACTAAAAACCTTTCTACCACTGATTTATAATTCCTTGTGCCTGTTCACTGTGACCAAACACAAGGGGTTTGTTGCCCCTCCAGTTTTTCATTCTGCTGTGGTTGGACAAGTGAGATTTGTTGTTCTTGGTGCCTGGGAGAGAATTTTCTGTCTGTAAAATGAACAGTGAACAAAGAATGACTTTGCTTGGTGTAATTTTGTGGAGCAATTTGATGGCTTTTGAAGATTCTCTGTCATCCTTGAAGCATCACTTTCTGTGAGAGTATTTGATTTTGATGTTCATATTTTCAGAGCCCAGGCTGAGCTTACACTTTCCCCTCTGCTCCTCTCCTCCCTGATCTGGAGTGCTGCTAGGATTTCCCAGGACCTTCTGTTTATGAAATGCAGAGCAAACCTGGATCTTTCATCAAAATTAAGATTGAGTTGTGCCTTATCTCTGTTTCCTCTGCATCTGGTGGATTTGCAGGGGAGCATATTTCTTTCCTGGGTAGTGTAGAAATGGGAAGGGTTTTATTTTTAGTGAAAATCCAGATGAATTCCACTGTAAGGCCAGCTCATATCTCTAGTGTAAGAAGTGAACTAGGATGCAATTGATTTCTGGTTTTGCTATAAACAGCACCATAAAATGGAGATGAAATTGGGAAGGGTGAAGTGCCTACATGGAAATATCTGTGTGTGTGTAATGGCTTCCAGTGGTCTGAGATAAATATACATGACTAATAGGAAATATTCCCAAATTCCAGCAAAAAAACTCACTAAGCAGGATTACAACATGAGGGACAATTCTCCAGTCTGAAGGATTAAACAAAGGAAACTCTCTTTGAAAACCAGGAAAAGGAGTTGTGACTGCAGCCTTCATTTCCTAGAGGTGTCCCAACCTTGGATCCCATCCTGATCCCTCTAGCTCTTTCCCAATCCTGCCTGGACAGGGTGATGTGACAGCTCCCAAAGGTTCCATCCAGCCTGAAGCATTTTGTGACTGGGCAAGGCTGAGGTGACAATGGCTGGGTCAGTGTTGACTTTCCTGGAAAACTCCAGTGATTGTGGCAAAGGATAATACTGAGAGAAATTGCAATCATTTTCAGGTGTTTGAATATAAACCCCACTGTTTTCTGGGCTAGTAATGCAGTTGTATAATATTTTCAATATTAATAATGGTGCTTTTGAAAGTGGTTTCTAAATGAATAAAGGTTTTTTAGGTAATGCGACTTGTTATCCAAATGAAAACATCCTTTGAGATCAAACTTTACCCTCCTGCTCATTCCAGCTCCTGTCCTTTGTGTGTTCCTTACTCAAGGAGTGACATCTCTGGCAGAAAACTAAAGAGTCTATTACAGAGCGAGGAAAAAAACCAAAACCAAACTGAATTTAGCTCAGCATTCAAAAAGGCAGTTTCCTGAAGGGCCCTGCTCCCCTCGGAAGGCGCGGAGAGCCCGTGGCAGCTCCATTTGTCACTGCAGCAAACGGGCAGAGCGTGGGGCTGGCTGCAGGCACGCAGGGGACACAGGGGCTGATGGATGGTGCTGGCCCTGGGCTGGAGCAGGAACCCCCCAGAGGGGCTGGGCTGGATCCTCTGCGGGCTTGGGGCTCTCCGGGGTCCCATTCCCAGGAAAATCCGCGGATATTCTTTTAGCAAAGCTAAATGTGGCAACTGCTGAGGCTGGATCTTTCCTTTAACTGATTTTCTTGGGGCAAAAAGAGGATGGGAGAGGAGCTGCTGTAGCTTAAAAGCTGAGCTGAGGGGTGGAATGACACTGTCACATTTTCTGGAAAAATCCCTTCACCAGGATTTCTCTCCTGGGAAGATGAGAAGCCTCAGGGAAAAAGGAAAACAATATTATCTCCTTTGCTTCTCCTGTGTTTTGCTGCTTTGGAATGTGGTAGGTGAGTGTTTCATTGGTTTCATGTGAATTGTTTTTACTTAATGGCCAGTCACCATCCAGCTGTATTGGGGCTCTGGGGAGAGTCATGAGTTTTATCTCATTATCTCTTTAGCCTTCTGTCTGTATCCTTTCTGTATTCTTTAGTATAGTTCAGTATAGTTTTAGTATAGCATTTTTTAATATAATATCATAAAATAATAAATTAGCCTTCTAAGTACATGGAGTCAGATTAATCATTTCCTCTCTTTGATGGGATCTCAGAAAATACCACAGTGGGACTCCTCAATTTTTTTCAAGCAGAGGAGTGTGAAGTCCTCTTCTGTCCTCGACAGTGTCACCACAGAGGAATGTCACCTGATGGAGGCAGGGACACTTGAGTCAACCTCTCACTTAAAAAAGTGATTATATTCACAGATATAACATCCCATAGCCATTTAATAAGTTAATAAGTTATGTAATAACAGGGTTTTTACAGCACAAAAAGATGTTTAAAGCAAATACTGACCAAACTTTCAATATGGGTTTAAGCCAGACCCTAAATTTAATTTCTGCTTTGCCCCTCCAAGTGTATCAGAGGGAAGCTGTGATTCCTCACTGGAACACTGGGTTATTCCTGCAGTGCTGGCTGGGAAATAAAGGAGGCTTTCTCCAAACTTGTTTCCCAAGTTGAGTTTCGTGCAGGGCATGGTCAAATGCACACTGGAGCTGGGAAAGGACAGGCAGGAGCGTGGAGGGACCACCTGCTCTGCCTCAGTCCGGTCTGCAGCCAGGGAAGTCCAGATTAATTGTGTTTGTATTTAACATGAGATCAGGAATAACAGATCTGACAGAGCTCACCAGCCTCAGGGCTGGGATGGAAGATGGAAATCAAAGAATTCCAAGCGTAGAGCTGGGATATGGTGCTGTCAGGACAGTTGCAAGTGAATTGCTGTGAATTTCTAGCCTTGAAATATCAAAGGATGGAAAGGGAAGTCCAGTTCAATGCTAAAAAGTCCAGAGAGGTGGCCTTGCCTCTTGCTCTGATGACTGCCAGAGCTAGGGCTTGTTGGAATTGCTTAAAATTGGGGAAGTGATGAAAGTGAGTTATTTCAGAGCCTGGAAATGCTGTAAAGCCACAGCATTTTGATTCTTTGTCAAAGAGCACTGCAAGTCTGAGTGTTATTGGTAAAAACAACACAAGAAAATGATGGTTTGGGCTGTGGCCTCTTCTGTACACCAATGTATCAAGCAAGGTATTTCCCTTTGGGTGAAAAAACATTGTTTTTAATGGAGTGGAGGAGAACCTTTGGAAGCTGTGCCTGGCACAGCCTTCATTAAATGCTGTCTTTAGACTGATAACTTCAGCATTGCAACCTGCATTTTATATTTCTGATAATGCTAGAACAGGAATATTAAACATCTCTATATTCTGCCCTTTGCCTCGACAGATGTCTTGGCCAGGATTAAATTAATTGCTAAATGTCTTTTCCTGCCTGACAGCTGGGATTTTGAGGCTTCAGAGGTAAATAGGTTTTGAAGCAATCCAATAATAGGCTTACAAGGCTGAGAGGCAACAGAGCTGAAAAGTGAAAAAATCAAGAGGCTGGACCATTAATACCTCCTTGAAAAGTTAATCAGCCCATGACAACGGGCTGGAGTCGAAAGAGTGGCTGTGTTGAGGGGTTTGGCAGGTCAGAGTTTTGCCCCGGGTGTTCAGGTTTGGAATATTTATCTTGTTATGTGTTGTGTGGTAAATAGTTGTAGTTAATTAACTTTGTAATAACGGTGTGAGGTGATCTGAGCAGGTTTTCCTCAAGAGAAGGGGTGAATGTCCTCAAAGTGCTCCTCTAAAGTTGGTTGTCACTGCCTAGCAGATATTGTCTTGTATATCCCAAATTTAGGTTGTTTTTTTTTTTCCTGTATTTAGGTTCAGGGTCAAGGCATGATGGAGTTGCTGACTCCAAACACCCAGAGAGGATAATTCCAGAGGATGAGGAGGCTGAGGGTGGCTCTTCCAAACCTTTTCAAGGAAAATCTCAGTGTTGGTGACCGTGGGTTCAGTGGGGACAAGAGGAAAAACAACATCAGAAGGTCCTTGGTGGCCTTGGGCACCAAAGGCTGCAGAAGTCGAGGTGGTGCTGGAGAGAGGGCAGAGGTTTGGGGTTGTATCAGAGAAGGAAAGTGATGGGGAGGGTTAAAAGATTAATGATGGATGGAGAAGGAAAAACTTGGGGGTGACAAGCCTACTTGATAATGTTATTATTGAAACAAAAGTAGAATTGCTGAGAGCCTCCAAAGCATTTTGCACCAACTGATAAAATACCAGTGCCCATCTGCAAAAGGGGCTGCTGGAGGTTTGTTTTCCTGTTGTCTGTCTCCATGGTAATTTAGTTTCCTGAGGGCTGAAATCCATTTGTTTAATTACAATCTTTCATTTTAATACGGCGGTGGCTCTGCGTCCCTAATTGCTCTGGCTGGTGTGCAGATGCAGAGAGACCTTTTTCCATGAAATGGCTCCAAAATTCTGGGGGTGTTCCCAAAGAAAACATTAACATCTGGAGCAGAGTAATACTTTTGGCTATTAAAGCTTCAAATGAAATATTCAGCTTTAAAGCACGCTCCTGACCGTGAGGAATGTGGACAGGAGGAGGTCTGGGAGCCTGGCAGTCTAACAGATGCCACTGAAGTGTGCAAAAGTGCAAATGTAAGCCAATCTGGGCTTTTTGGTACAAATTCAGGGACATTTGTGCCATTGAATTCCTTCCATGTGGGTAGAGCAGCTATAAATTTCCATGGAGAAATTTCCCTTTCCAGCCCTGCTGGTGCTGGGAACTCGTTTTTACCCCCAACCACCTGCAAATCACCTGTAATGAAAGACCTTGGGGGAAAATGGGATTTGCAGGGCTGGGCTGTGGGATGAGCAGGAGCAGGGATGGATGGAGCTGATGGAGACTCCAGAATTATGATGGATTCTGCCTGCTTTAGCAGGAGAAATGTCTTGGCAAACATTCCTGTTTGTTAGCAGCTCCTAAATGGTTTCTTCAAGGACTCCTCTTTGCAGGAATTGCAGAGGAATTCCCTAAAAATGGGAATTTACCTCTGATTTGGACAGAGGAGTGTCATGAGGGAAGGGGGTAGGAATGGCTCTGGGAGCACTGCCCCTGAAGGAGGAGATTGTAAAATTTATTATTATCAAATCCTGTCATTTCCTGGCAGTTTGTAACCATGGTATGGTGACTTCCTTTTTATTTGAATAACTTGCCAGGTGAATTTCTACTTACATTATTTATCATGTATTTCTATGGAAAATACTGGTAATTCTGGAAAACAGCCTTCATAAGGAAGGAGTGAGCCTTGTGAATTTTAATTGACTCATAATTAAGTGTGGATCAGATGCTATTCCCAGCATAATCTGTCTGGTTTCAAGTGTGGTTTAAGTTTTGGGGTTTTTTAATCGAAAAAATTACAGAGGAAATCTTTCTTGAGGGATTTCTGAATTTCTTTTATATTTTCTTTGGTAATTTCTACCTGCTTGGATCTTTCCTGTGAATACCTTGGATGGGGATGGGACAGTGGAAGGTGTCTCTGCCCATGGCAGGGGGTTGGAATGAAATGATCTTTAAGGTCCCTTCCAACTTAAACCATTCTGTGATTCTATGATAGCATTGAGAGTGTTAGAAAAATGAAGTATTGCTGGTAAAACTAAAGGAATTTTAAATGTTATGATGATGAATTATTGGCTTTCTCTTCTGGATTTGTCTCTGTTTGATGATGCTGAACACAGCACAGCTCTCTTTAGACAGATTTTGTGCCATATTGAATTCCCAATTCCCAATTGCCATATTGAATTCCCATATTACTCTGCTCCAGATGTTATTGTGTCCAGCTGTGCCTTCAGCCCTCCAGGGAGGGGTTTGGGGGCCTTGAGCTCCCTCTCTGTGCAGCTGTGATCCCCCAGAGCCCTGAAGTTCCAGGGGCTGTGTCTCAGTCAGTGTCAGTGGGGCTGAACTAAGCACTTGGTGTTGGATAAATTCAATTTCCAACATTGATGCATTTTGCCTTCACGCCCCACCTTCCTCCCTGTTTTTTTCCTGACTCCTGCTCCAGGGGATTGATCCCCTCTCCTCTCTCTGATCCAAACACCTCTCCTGGCCACGTGAGCTCTGCAGGCTGAGCTTGTCCTGCTGGTGCCTTCCAGGCAGGGAACAAATGAGGAACAGAGACCAGCCAGCAGCCACGGAGGTCAGGAAATATTTGTTTTCCTTCTGGCAGCAGCAGCTGCATCCCCAGCACTGGACAAAATCTCCTGGAAAGCTCCTTCTGGCTGGTGTGCATCCCATGGTTTGACATGGTCATGCTGAGGTGAAGCCACCCTTATTTAACGCCTTGGAAATTAAGGAAGGGAAAAGCAACATCCATTTTTACACAGAGAGGTTGTTGATGCAGAATCCCAGATCCCTTTAGGTTGGGAAAGACCTCCAAGATCGAGTCCAAGCTGTGCCAAATGCTCAGCTTGTCCCCAGCCCAGAGCTCTGAGTGCCACCTCCAGCCCTTCCTGGGACACCTCCAGGGATGGGAGCTCCAAACCTCCCTCAGCCCCTCACAGTGTTTAACAATCCTTTCCACAAAGAAATTCTTCTTGATGTCCAACCTGAACCTCCTCTGGTGCAGTTTGGGACTGTGTCCTCTCATCCTGTCACTTGTCTGGGAGAAGACCCCATCCCTGCACAGCAGGGGAAAATTAAGCCCAGCCATGAGTTATTCCAGAGTGGAGAGCAGCTGGAAGCTGGCATGTGTGAGTTACTTGTGTCAATTAAAAATATTGTCCAGCCCTATTCAGTTTTTTTCCTGTGGAATTTGGCCTAAAACTGTAATTCCCATCCTTAATTTCCCCTTCAGCTCTGTCTTACGAGCTAAATGTTGATGTGCCTGGGTTTGATTTCATGGTGCTATCAGGAGAGTGCAAGAAAAACAGGGTGCCTTTGAATTTTCTTCAACAAAATGCCATCTTTTCCCAGTTATGCCGTGCTTTTCTCCAAGATTCCTGCTAGTTGGGCCTCCAGCTCTGTGACAGGCAGCATCTGCTGCCAGCCTGGAGCTCTGGGTGGGCTGCCTGGGGAGCAGGTACTGCCATTCCCTGCCCTGCTGGGAGGGAGATGCAGTTCTGGCCATCTGGCTGCTGTCTCTTAAGAGCAGAGAAAGGAGTCAAAGACCTGAGAATTGGCAGCTGGAGGGGCTGAGGAGTGGATGTGTGGCTGTGTGTGGAAAATGGACTTTTCAGAGCTGCTTTTTGTGCTAACTAGAGGATTTTTAATTTTTTTTTTTTCTCTCAGACAGCGGGTTTTGTTTTGAGTTTTTCATGCTGTGGAATATTTGGGTTTTACATTATTTTGACTGAAAAAGGAAGTTGTGTTTCCTTTTCTTAATGTATAGTTGCCTGCTCTGTTTTAAAAACTGTAAAGGAAAACCCCACCTTGTCCTGATGGAAGTGTTTTTCTTTTCTGTATGAGAACATGGAGAATTGCACACTTGGATGCTACATTTCATTCCAGTGGATCCTCTATTAGGCTGTATCAGATGGAAATTGAGGGCGTTGAGAGAAATTAGTGATTTTTTTCTTAGGGTAAAGCAGGTGGAGCATGGCCTAGACAGGCACAGGGCACTGATGCAGGTAAATCATGCAGATAAATGATAATTCCCCTGTCCATCAATTAATGAGAGGCATTTCCCCTCCATTTCAAGCTTTGATTGGGCAGCTAAGACTTAGAAATCAAAACTAGTTTCTTCCACTGTCAATTATTATAATAGACCTTTGTCTTTTGCCTCTTCACAGATCAGTAGCAATTTATCATCCACTTAATTGCATACAAAAAAATTCTGTTCAGCCTTGAGTTAACCAGGAAAGCAGATCCTTCCCTTTGATCCTGAGGATATGAGCTGCAGTGGGGAATTTTCCTTGCCTTCTCCTGCCTCAAAGCCAGACCTCACCTCATGACTCACTTGCTTGAAATGAGCACTGCTTAAACAAAAGAGAAATTAAGTCAGGAGGCCCATGTGAGGATGATTCACAATTCATATTAAAAATTGCCTCGTCATTTGGTGATATCAAACCAACGTGCATCCAGATCTTTTTGGCTTCAAACACTTCCCTGGTGAATAATTGCATCTTTCCAGCTTTGCACTTCTTTTACTCTGCAATTTTCAGGGCAGATGTGCCTGGAGGAAAAGCTGCTGCTGAGCTCCGTGCTCTGGGGTTTTGCTAATTAAAGGTTACCAAAATGCTGGTTAGAAAGTTCACGAGAAGAGACAAAAAAGCTTTTCTGGGAAGTGGGAGAGGGATGTGGGCACTGGGATGGGATTCTTTAGGGACAGTGGGGGCCGGATCTGGGTGATCCCACTGCAGATCCCAGTTTGAAGTCACAGGTGGGAGCTGAGGGACTGAGGGAAGGAATGGGAGTGATGCCTTGTCCAGGCTGAGCTAGAGGAGAGGCTGGGCAGAGTCACAGAATAAAGCAGGGATTGATTCAAGGATCTCCTCCATGGATCCCCCTTGGGCAGCACCAGAGCCCAGCCAGGGCTGCACCCAGGATGAACCCAAATGGCCCCAAAATGCACGAGCGCTGCCGGGGTCTCTCCCTGGGCTCAGCTCTGCTCCATGTGCACATTGCAGTTCAGTGTCCAATCCCACTGCAGCCCCTGCAGTCCCACCCTGCTTGTTTTTCTCTCTGCAGCCCACGGGCTTTGTGCTCCTGGGCTGAGATTGGGATCATTTGTCCTTGGTGCCCAGCTGGAGCAGGAATTGTTTTGTCTCCCTGCTCTGTGCACAGAGCTCACCATGCCCTGATGTGAAGCTCAGAACTGCACACTAAAGCAGCTCAGAGTCTGAAACATAGAAAAGCTAACACTTAAGTCCTCAGGAGGACCTTTGGAGAGTGCTGTATCCATGGATGCAAGCACAGCATCCTGGAGTATCCCCCTCCCTCCTCCCAGTGTCCTCAGGTGTGTTCAGTGCAAGCATTTTCTCCTTACACTGTTTCTGCACACCTGAGC
This sequence comes from Passer domesticus, assembly GCF_036417665.1. NCBI lineage: Eukaryota > Metazoa > Chordata > Aves > Passeriformes > Passeridae > Passer > Passer domesticus. Next base: position 2,191,026 of record NC_087484.1, read on the forward strand.
TTACTGTGTGTTCACTGCTGGAGAAATTACATGGAAATGTCAATGAAAACATTGCTGAAAATTCCCTTTGTCCTTTCCACATGTCCCTGCTGTGATGTGACATGCCCCTGGTACTGACTGTGGGTGTGCTGTATTTTGCAGAAGCCTGAATCCTGGTACTGTTTTCCATGTGAGATTGGAAATTTGGATTTTCTGAGGGGATCAAACCCCACAGGAGTCTCTGTGGAAGGGAAACTTTTCCCATTTAGCTCAAGCTGGAAGTGCTAAAGTGCTGGAAAACTTTTCTCATTTAGCTCAAGCTAGAAGTGCAAGTGGAGTGGCCAAATGGCAGCTCGTAAACACCAGAGGTACCAAGTGAATAAAACCCACCCTCAAGCAGAGAGGATGTGGAATTGCAGAGCCAGGCACATCCAGCTGGGGATCCAGGAGCTCTGGGGCTGCAGGGAACATGGACAGAGCCCACAGCTGTGAGTTTTACAGGCCTTGTGTAATGCAAGGGTTTACTGGAATGTAAACCAGGGAATGGCTTCTTGCAGAATGGGAAGGGAGATGCAAAGTGCATTGATGTGAACAGATGAAAATCAGCCCATTGGCCTGCCAACAAATACTAATTTTATAGCTGCTGTGAAAGGAACTACATCTGATACAAATCTGATCATCTTCTACACAAATCTAATTTTAAATTCGTTTATTCAGTAGCAGAGCATGGGCAGGGTTTACTTCTGACTCTAGGTCAACAAAGGCCTTTAGCATAGATTAACACCAGAAAAAAAGAGTTTTATAGTTTAGGTGGTTATTAGGTGTTAGAGAGTGTCCAGGGAAGGGAATGGAGCTGGGAAGGGTTTGGAGCCCCAGGAGAGGCTGAGGGAGCTGGGAAGGGGCTCAGCCTGGAGAAAAGGGGCATCAGGGGGGACCTTGTGTCTCTGCACAGCTCCTGCCAGGAGGGGACAGCCGGGGGGATTCGGGATCTTATCCCAGGGAACAGGGACAGGAGGAGAGGGAACGGCCTCAGGCTGGGCCAGGGCAGGCTCAGGGTGGAATCAGCAGGAATTTCCCCATGGAAAGGGTGAATAAACATTGGAACAGACTGGCCAGGGAGGTTTGGAGTGTCCATCCCTCGGGGTGTCCAAGGAGTGACTGCACAGGGCACTCAGTGCTCCGGTGGGGATCGATCACAGCTTGGACTCGGTCTGGGAGATCTTTTCCAAGCTGAATATCTCTGTGCTCCCTGTGGATGAGGCTGCCCAGACAGACCCTGGGCTCTGTTGTCTCAGCCCAACTGGCTTCAAATCCTGTTCCAAGTGAGCATTGACTTGAGGAGCCCCCTCCCTTGCCAGGGCTGGAAGCCCTGCCTCTATCTGATGGAATATGAAAGCTCCTATCTCTTATTCATGGTGCTGGAAGTTGCTCAGCAGCAGCCTTCAAACACACCCCTGCAAGCACCTCGCTCTACAATTCATGTGACATGGAATGACGTGCAAACATCTTTGAAAGTTAAGTATTTGTGTTAATTATTGAAGAGAGACATTCCAAGTGACAGACTGGATGAATGCCTCCGGTCTTGTGGTGAGGAAAAGGAGACTTAGGGAAGCTCTGGGAAATATTTAACTCTGGAAGTTGTAGTCATTCCAACTCTCTGCTGTGGTTCCACTCTCCCAGGCTGTTCCAAGCCCTGTCCAGCCTGGCCTTGGACATTTCCAGGGATCCAGGGGCAGCCACAGCTTCTATAGGAATCCCACCCCAGCCCCTCACCACCCTCACAGGGAAGAATTCCTTCCTAATATCCAACTTATTCCTCACTTCGTTTAAAAATATTCCTCTTTCCTATCACAATCTGCCCATGAAAAAGTCTCCCTCTTTTTTACAAGCCCTGTTCAGGTCCACTAGGCCACACTAGGCCACATCTGGATTCTTCTCTTTCCCAGGCTGGACAGCCCCAGCTCTCTCTCCCAGCCTGTCTCCAGACCAGAGGTGCTCCAGGACTAAAACAATCACCCCACTGAGGTCACTCCTGTCCATCCATGGGTTCTGTGCCATATTTATAAATACTGGAGCTTGGGCTCTCCTTCCAGCTGGTCTGAGGGTGTTTATCACCACGTTTCAGTGAGAATCCTCATGGAAACACACAGGTGAACAAAGCCCCCAAATCCTCCTTTCCAAGATTGTGGAACAATAGAGGAAGAAGCTTTTGTTTCAAAGGTCATATCACCTGCTATTAAAATTCTTTACAAATAATTCTATGTGCTACTCTGCTGTTTAAGTTTCATACCTTTTTTAATTCCAGCAGGCTGCAATATTCCCAGAAATAATATAAAAATGAGAGCAGGGAGATCTCCTATGGAAAAATTTCAAATTATTACAGCTCCTTTTTTTTGGACTTATTTGAAAATCTCCCCTCTCAGCACTACAGCTCCTCCCTAACACAATCTGCAGCATCTTTTGTGTCATCCTGCTCTGTGGCAAAGACAAAATTGTGTCTTCCAGGGAAGGAAACATCCACTGGACATGAGAACACTTTCAGGCTTTTGTAGGAATACAACAATATCAGGCACAGGGGAAGATGCCATAGGGAATGTGATTTTCAAACTTATTTGTTTTCTGCTTCAGTGCTTTGAGTGAATTTGTTCCCCTAATTTGATTTGTTATGTGCTTGTTGTAGTTTTGAAGCCTGGTTCTCAACAATTGTGGAAATATTGAGGCCATGTCAAGTAATTTTCTGCTTTAATTTCAAAATATAGCTTCTTTTATCTGCTGGTGTTCAGTGATAAACATCGATATCGTCATCAAGACCACTCACAAGATAGTGGTGTGTGTGATAATAATTTAAATTTTATAGGATTTATATGGAAAATTGATTGAGGGGTGGCACTGTACAAAATTAGCCTGAATGTTTACTTTGTGGTTTCTAATTAAGCAGTTTTCATTGCTGAATGAAAGCAGTGAAAAATTCCTCTACAGAAATTTTTATCAAGATTCACTGTCAGTTTTTCTTCCTGAATTTTCTTCCTGGGTATTAGAACTAAATCAATATTTTTGTCCAAGGAGCTATAAATATATGTATGTATTTTATATAATCCCACTAATGGAAGTGCCAGAATTTGTATGGTTTTTCTCTCTAAAAACAACCTGATAACTTGATTTATTTTGGGTTTTTCAAGGAATTGAAGTCCCTTCATTCTTCGTTCTTGAAAATGTGTGTGTTTCTACATTCCTAAATAGAAATTCGATGTGTTTATGACTCAAATGCACTTTTTTAGTCACTGACTCTTTAAAAATGAAACAAACCCAGATGTTTGGTCTCCTGGGCATCCATTGTTGATATTTTATTGCACTTGTAGAGGCAATGAAAATGTTTATAAAAAAATGTGTTTGCAACTTCCCACACTGATAATTTTTGGGGAAGTGTGAGACAGTGTTGTCTTTTCTGCTACCTGGCCTGGTGATATTTATTTGTAGATATCCAGGAAAAACATGATGGTGCAGGGTTTGGAGATATTGAAATATTAGGGCCTATTTAGGGTGAAGTGGTGGATCATACCCTGGATCCTGTTATCCAGAGGAATTTTAGCAGATGTGAGAGATTTATTATGGCCATAGAAATCTTGTGGGTTTCAAGGTGATGCTTTTCATTTATTTCAATAAAAATAAGGTTTCCCAAAGGATCCAGACTGCCCCAGGAGAATGAAATTCTGGATTTTCTCAGCCACGAGCACAGACTGTACCAGGAAAACCTTTCTCCACACCAATTTTTCCATGGCTTGGAAGCTGCTGTGTGCACTTGGGCTCAGTCAGGAATTTTAGCTCCCAGGGAAGTCTCTGTGTGTTTGGAATGTCATTCATGGAAAGGATTCCTTATTTTTTGATGTCCCCAAATCCCACCTTTGTCAGTCCTAAAACTTTCACAATTCCTGGGCATTCTGTGAATACCAGCTTTTAGTGGAGACTCCATGGGGACATTCCCATCTGTGGCTTTCTCAGGACATCCCTAAACCCCCAAATTTGAGTTTGTACTGAATGCAGTGGGAGATGAGAAGGTTCCCTGGCTGTATGGCTGATTCCTTGTGTTTAGGAGCTCCAGTAGTAAACAGTTCAACTCCACCTACCTGAATTTACCTTTTGTGTCTTTAGCATTAATAATAATTTATTTTTAACTTATGCCTTCCCTTTGTGACCAGGTAATTACTGAAAATCAGGGAATCATGGAAAGGTTTGGGTTGGAAGGGACCTTAAAGTTGACCTTGATCCAAATCCCTCCATGGGCAGGGAAATTTTCCACTAGACCAGTTTGCTCCAAGCCCCATCCAATCCAATTTCTATTATAATCAGTATCAATCTCAATTATTCCATATCCAGGGAATTACTGGAATCCCAACAAAAGGATCAGTCTTTACTCTCTTTTCTTCCTTTGCCATTGTACAAAAGCTCCTCAGTGCTGGGCTGGCTTTCAATAAGGAATGAAGCTCCAATTGTCTGTGAGTAGCTGATATATCAATTTAAATATATTTGGCCATTAATTAGGTCCCCTTCTTTTTGCATGCAAATGGATTTCTCTCCAGGGAATTAATTACAGAACAAATTTCAAGCTAATCTATCTTTGCAGTCCAATGCAATATTGTGCTATAAAACCCACTCTCAAAATGAAGCTGCTCCCATTTAATGAATTGCTATCAAATTTCTCTAAACAATTTGGCACAATCCAGTTAAACAAAACCAGGAATCTGCCTGAAACTGACTTCTCAACATCCCAGTGCAGTGGCTCTGGGTGACAGGGATTGCACAGGGATTTGGGAGAAGAGCTGATGGATTCAGAGATGGTTGCATGGGGTTTTATAAATGGCATATTGAAATCTGGATTTAATTTGGACTTTTTAATTATATTGACTGTAATAGTAATTTTCCCATGGAAACAGATTAAAGCCCATGCTCACTATTTTTAAAAAAAATTCTACCATGTCCATCTTCTAAAAAATGAAATCTTCCAATAATCCTTCTATTCAAACTGATAGTGATTATTTTTCTCAGGACACAAATATCCTTTCTAGAGGAATTCCTCCTCTCCTGGAATGAAGACTAATTTTAAAATAAATTTTTTTCCGTGTACTTATATTTAGTAATATCAGGAACAGTTGGGCTGGGTGAGACTTTACTTTCTGACTCATCCACCTTTCTTTAAAGACAGGGAAAACTCTGTGTGTCCTAGATTGATACCAAAACCCCCCATTCTTGGCAAGAATCTTATGCTCTGGAAGGAAATTAGTACAAGTGTTTATTTTTTATTACTTTTGAAATATTATGGTGTTGCCTAATAGTGATTATTGGTGTGAAGACCTCGGTGGTGCAGTGCTGGTGCAAAGCCCTTCCAATCCCCAGGAATGCCACCAGCCGTTCCCATTCTCCTGCCAAGCCCAAAGGACAAAGAAATATCAGAGCTGCTGCTCTGGAGGGATGACAGCATGAACACCCAGCATCAGGGCAGCCCCTTCTGCCACAGTCTGGATGTGTCTGAGCTCGCTGGAAAACCTTTATTCCCCATCTGATTTATTCTGGCTCTGAGCACCGACCTTTAGGCAGCTTTATCAAGTGGAATCACTCTCCATTTGCTGCTGCTTTTTAACAGCTTTCTGTTTTACTTGTGTTTTCCTCCCTGGCAAAGGTTAAGTGGAGGTCACCCCAATCACATTTCCCTCAGTCCCCACTTCACTCTGTCCTGGCACCTCTGTCCTCCAAGGCAGGATTTATCATTGCTGATCTCATTTACTTTGGGTAATAACAGAGAATCTGCTCTTCCATTTCCTTCCCTATCACTTCCCCAGCTCCAAAGCCGTGTCCTCTGCCACTCTATTATCACTCTTAGAACAACTCAGAGTGAGTGACTCAAAGATTTGTTTGTAAATGGGTGCTTAAAGCTGTTTTTCAAAGCACAGTTCATGGCAATTCAGCACTCACAGTTTTTTTGTGGAGCTTCTTTCAGGTGCAGTAACTTCTGCTGGCCACCTTCACGTATTAATTTGTGGTTTTGCCTGCCTGGAGAAGAGGAGGTTGTATGGAGATTGCAGAGCAGCCTTCCAGTGTCTGAAGGGGCTGAGAGGGACTGCTCATCAGAAACTTGTTATGGGAAAAGGGGGAATGGATTTAACTGAAAGAGGGGAATTTTAAGTTGGAGTATGGATGGAATTCTTCCCTGTGAGGGTGGCACAGGGTGCCCAGAGCAGCTGTGGCTGCCCCTGGATCCCTGGCAGTGCCCAAGGTCAGGCTGGAGCAGCCTGGGACAGTGGGAGGTGTCCCTGCCATGGCAGCAGGGGTGCAACAGATGATTTTTAAGGTCCTTCCAACCCAAACCATTTTGGGATTTTATGATTAAAATAAATGAGTTAATAGCACCTGATAGCAATGCTCAGTTTGTTCAGCTGTGTTGGCTGTCCCTTGTTCCAACAGCTAAAAAGTTTCAGATTTATTTCTTCTGCTTTGAGAGCAGTTTTGTTTTTCCTATCAGTACAGAAGTAAAGTGAAATTCTGAACTTATTTCTACTGTGGGGCAAAACTACCTTGAGCCTTCAGGGAAAACCCTGAAGGGTCCAGGATGTTCTCTGCACTCACCTTGTAGCAATATACTTTAAGCACCTTCAGATAGAAGTGATATCTAAAAGAACAAAAATAAAAAATATACATCTGTTTTAGCCTTGAAGACAGGCAGGCTCATAGAACATCAGGAGCTGTAATAAAGCTGGAAGTTTTAGTAGTTATCTGGAGAAGTGAAAAGGTTGAAAGGACAGAGCAGGAGATGGTGCCCTGGTGAGAGAAAAATAGCTTTTCTCCAGGACATGTTTAGTGTGTTGTGACCCTGGGAAACTGTGGAAAAGGAACTAAAATGCAGCTTAGCATTGTGGTTGTGATGTAGAACAGAAAATGCTATTAAAATATGGATCTGTGTGAATAAATGCACATATACAGACAAATACATGTATATGCACATATTTATTTGCCTGAAGGGGGTAGGAATGGAGATGAAACTGCTCAGATGCTGCTCACCAAGTATAAACAGAGTGAGGTTTTGGGCTTTGCAGACACAGGAGGAATTTGCAGCTGCAGCTCTGTGAGGTAATGTGCTGGTCTGATTTTTCAGCTCTTGGACTGCTTTGACAATTTTATTGCTGCGGCCTCTGACAAAATGTATGAAAAAGTCATTTTGCAAGGCTGGAAAATGAAAGGTGAAAACGGTGAGGGGGCAAATCGAGATGGACAACAGTCAGCAAACAGAGCCATGGATTGCTTAGGCTGGAAAAACCCTCTCAGATCGAGTCCAACCATGACCCAACACTTCCAGCTCCTCCAGTAACCCCACACTTCTGAGCCCTCCCAGGGATGGTGATTCCACCACTGCCCTGGGCAGCCCTTCCAATGCCTGACACCCCTTTCAGTGCAGAAATTTTCCTTAATATCCAACCTAAACCTCTCCTAGCACAACTTTTCCTCTTGTTCTACCTCTCGTTCCCTGGGAGGAAAGACCAACCCTGCCTGGCTGTGTCTCAGCTTTGACACTCACACACAACTTTCCTCAGCAGCTGGAAATCTTTATTTTCCTTCTGTTTTTCATCATTTCAAGCCAGGGCTGGAGTGGTGCTGCCTGGGCAGCAGGAGGAAGGAGTGAAGAGGTGTTAAACAGAGCAGCCCAGCAGGGAGCAGAGGGATGGACTGACGTCCACAGAGGGACAACAGGTGGATTATGCCAATCAGAGCATCCTGTGTTTAGGAAATAAACTGCTTTGGAAGTCAAAAAATGCAACAAAACACCACAAACCTGAAGGGTGTTTTCTAAGCAGAAAGTGGACTGGCAGGCGTTGGGTAGAAAGTAATTGTATTTTCATTTTCAAATGGAATAATGAAGTGTGTGCCTCCAAAAATATGAGAATTGCCTCCTCGTGCATAAATGGGCAATCTAAATAAGACAGATTTTTGTAAAAAAATGAATTTTTAAGCAGAACTTGTTAAAATTAGATATTAAAAAAATCTGAGCATATCCATTGTTTGTGCGAGAGTTTGGGTTGTTTGTGGTGAGACTTGGATGTGAAGGAGTTTCTGTTTCTTTAGATGAGAACCTTCTGGAACAAATGAGGTTGGATGCAGATCAATTGCTGCGTAAAATCACAGACTGGCTTTGAATGTAGAGATTTAGATTTGCATTGCTTTAACTCACAATTTTCATACAAAATTTGTATCCCGTTCACAAAATTTGGTTTCTAAGGCCTGCTTCTAATTAAAAAGTCTGTCAGAAATTTTACGGAATATCTAATTACTAAAATTGAAAATATGTGTATGCAGCCACCACTGATTCCAACCTCACCAAAGTTTTAATTGTAATTGGTGCTGCTTACCCAGAATTGCCATATCTGTCCTTGATTTGCAAGAACAATTTTGGTCAAAAGAGGTGATACTGGTAAAATATCCAATTTGGATGGAAAGACCAATGTGCTCTTAATTTGTCTGCTTTGAAAACAAAGTACAATTTCTATAATTTCTTTACAGAGAAACAATGAGAGATCCCTAAGAATTTTTTTTTTAAGTGGATTTAAAAAATAAAATAGTACACTTAACTCCAGTTTTTCCCCAAGGAATGCTTTTTTAATCTTCTTTCAAAATATATACCTGCATTTAATTTATTTAAAAGACCTCTTTGATTTTCCACTCTTTGCCTTTGGAGGAACTTACACCATGAATGATAAATCAGGATGTTGAAAAGTTTTCTTATCACTTTTAGACCTGAAGGATAATGGATGTTTCAAGAAACAATACCAAAAGCTACTTGAAAGGCAGAATTAAAAATAAATAAAAGAAAAAAAGATGAGAGAGGGAACCTCCCCTGTGGGTTTATGTCCTTTTGATTTATCTGGAAGAAAAGCTGAGTTCCTGTGACAGGAGGGAGAAGGGCTTTAAGTGCCTCCTGTTAACCTTGGGATATTCTGAATTTTCAGTGCTGAGTGTATGGGATAGCACATAAGAACTTGTTGGGTGATAAAAATCTGCTTTTTCTTTTAGCAGGTTCTGATCTTCTCTATCTTCTTTCTCTTTGTGGTTTTCATCAATAAATGCAAGATGGAATTTCTCCTGGAATGAAGTCATCCTATAATAAATTGGGGTTTGTGCAATGAGTGAGGCATTTGTAGGATTGTCCTGTGCACTTTAGGGATATAACTGCTACAAAGAAATATCCTAAATTTACAGCTGGTGAGGAGCAGCATCCCTAAACACCCTCACGTTGAGCCATTCCAAGCTATTTCCTCCTGGGAGGATTTTTCTGCTTTACAACTTTAAATTTCCCCTTGGCCCTCCCACGGGGTGGAATTTGGTGCTGCCTTTTTGGCTCTGTGCTCATCACCTTTGGGAGGCTGGTTGAGGGCAGAGCAGGATTCCCTGTGGGACATTCCCTGGGTGCAGAGCCCATCCCTGCCCTCCTTTCCCTGCTGGTGCCAGGGATCCCGGCCGTGTGGGCTGGCAGCTCACACCGAGGATCCCCCACCTCTCTGCCCTTTCCCAGAGCTTCTCAGAAAGACTCATTTCATTCTAATAAGGCAGATGACATTTCCAGCAGCCCTTTCCAAGCAGATTCCCTGCAGGGAACTTGAGGAGATTTGATCTAGGCCTTGTCAGTTTTTGCTCTCTTTTGCATCTTCTTTGACCACTCGCCCTTAATTTGGTTGGCCCCCAGTGGTGTCCTGAACCAAGAAAGGTTTTTTTGTGACAGCTGTGCTGCTGCTGTCCCTTGGCTCCTTGTCCAAACACTTGGCTGCACTTTTGCTTCAATGGAAGCCACAAACGAACTAATTTGCATCGCACACCAATTATATGATTTGGAATAATGAAATATCCGAGTGCTTTCACTCCTAAATCAAACCGTGCTCCTCCAGGTGAGAGAGATTGTGCTGCACGTTAGAAATGTTGGCTGTGCCCCACTCCTGAGTCCTGGCATTTGGGAAATCAAACCTGAGACCCTCAAATTTCCAACAGAGACTCACTGATGCTTTTGACTCCCTCTCCCATCGTGTCAGCCTTGCCAAACTTCAGACTTGCTAATCAGGGCAACGGATTTTCTTTCCTTTGGCTGAATTTTATTTACTGTCCTGACATGTAAAATTCATCTCTTGCTCTGATGCCCCTCTAGTTTTACATAAAGACTCCAGGAGCCAACATTTCTGTCATTTCAGACTAACAGACTTTTGTCTGTACAATTTTTGTCTTTGGTTTTCACACAGTGAGGACCCAAGGAGAATATTGCTTGCTAGCCATCCCCCTCATCAGTAGTTACAGTATTTTAGTTTGCATGCTGATGCTATTAATTAGATTTGAAGAACTTTAGGACTAGATTCAGAATCTCAAAGTATCTGAGAACTACTTTAAGATTCTCTCCTAGTTTTGATTTGTTGTTTGAACTTGTCTTCCCTTTCCTCATCCATATGTTGGATGCTCCTTGTTTCCTTCCAGCCATTCAGATTATTCAGGCATAAGAATTGAATACCATTATGGCTCAGCTACAAGAGTTTTACATTAGCCAAAATATGAAAAGCAGATTTATAGTAGCTCCTGTAAAGCCAGAGATGGTAAATTGTATTGACGTGTAGTGTTTAGGGAAATCTTTCTTTACCACTGTCCATTTGTGCAATGTAAACTGATTCTTTTGCTCCTCTCTCATGAGAGCATGTTCCATTCAGGGAAATACATTAAGGTTTCAATTATTCAGTGTGCTTTGCTTTGAATGCTCTGAAATCAAATTCAAATCTAGCAAATAAATCCCTCCTTATGTATTAACAATGGAATAAATACGAGTGTTTTGCCAACAGAAATTATTCTTCATCTGGATTTTTCTGTTTGTTCGGTTTTGACTCGTCAGAGCAAAGTGGAACTCTGAGTTTTCTCTGCATCCCAACTTCTCTCTGGGTGACCTGGGGAAGATTTTTGTGGCAGGATGTTCTTCCTCCTCTCATTTCATAACAGTGTGTGTTGTTGTGAAGGACTTGGTGATGGAAGAGAATAATACACAAGATTTGTGATATGAACTTTGTAGTGGACTCAACACTGCTCTCCAGAGTAATGGGAAAAATTCTGAAGGCAGCTTTGCCTGAAGATAACTTCTTTTGTTGTCTGAATAGTGTCAAAAAAACTGAGTAGATGTGACACTCATGATAGGTGTGATGGTCAAAGGTTGGACTTCATGGTATCAGAGGTTTTTTCCAAACCTTCATGATTCTTTAAGCTGGGTTCATAATTTTTTTCTCTAAAGGCTTCAAATATTACAGAAATGATAGAAAACAAGTAGCATCTGCAGAACTCCTCATGGTAGCATCACATCTGTGATGGATTTCTCAGTAAAATTGGTTTTATAGGAGAAGGTGCTACAGAGCAAAGGGCAGGGCAGAGTGAGGGGTGAAATCTCCCGAGCTGCTGCACCAGTCTGAGATGGTCCTACTGTGGCTTTGGACCTCAGCCTTCAGCTGTTGACTTAAAGATTTTATGGAAATAGCTCAAGTTTGGAATAGATTAAGAGCTAGTGAAGGTTTTTTGTCAATCCTTGCAGACTTGTGACCAGGAGATATTTGACTTAAAGTCCCTGTGTTAACAAAACCTTAATAGAAAGCTGTGGCCTGGGAATGGGGGTAATTTATGGCCTGCTAAATTTAAGGAGGAATTTTTAGGGTTTTCACTGCAGATGTGTTTATTCCATGGACAGAAATCCTGGGATTCCTGAGATGAGGATGGTGGAGTTGGGAGTGCTCTGCATGTTGCAGAATTACCCTAATTGTCACTATAATTACCAACTGCTTTAGTGCCTTCTTTTCCTCCTTTTCCTGTTTTCCAACTGAACAAAATTTGCTGCCCTTGAGTCTCAAAAACTGGTAATTTGCTGTGTAAAATGAACTTCCACTGCAGAGAAGAGGTGACACCTCTGCCTCATTGGTGTTAAACAGATTGTTTGATGTATCTACCTTCATTTCCTTGAGCCTCCTACTGTCAGCTTTTATCCTTCTCTGACCTTCTGACAGTTTATGCAGAGTTTCAAAGCTAATAATATCTGCTAGAAATCATATGCTGTGCTTCAAATCACTCCAGAGCAGGTCGGAATTCAGCTGGAAAATTGAGGAGACTCTGTTAACTTTCTGCAACCTCTTAACTGTCTTCCTAGAAGAGTAAAATATGTGTTGGTTTTATGGGAAATCTTTGTACAGAGTTTCACGTCCTTTCCAGGATCTGAGTGAGAACTTGTTCTGCTTTGTAATTCCATAATAATCCATGGATATTCAGTCAGCTAAATGAATCCAAGTTGTGGAGGAGTCTGATGGTGCCTCAAGAGTATGGGAGTCATTGGAAAAAAATGAATGGAAGGAAATTTGGGGAAGGATTGGAGTGTTTGAGGTTTGTGTTGGAGCAGCCTGGGTTTTCCTTGTAAAACCCAGTGGGTGCAGCAGGTTTAGTCCAGACTAAACCACATTTCTTGAGTGCAGCTGGGGCAGTGTCACAGCAAGCCCAGAGTCCTGTGGCTCCCCAATGTCTCCCTCAGTGAATAATGAAACCTCATTTCAGTTTCCTTCATGCCCAAAACTGCACAAGAGCCTCTCTCACAGAGCTGTTGGGGGAATTTGCCAACAGCTCGACAGCCATGAAAAGGAAAAAAAAAAAATCTCGAATGTGTGTCATATTTGTAGATGAATGTTATTTTGTTCAAATACATGAGAACTCTTTCCAAATATTGTCTGTGGGTTACAGGCTGCTCCCTCTTCAATATTGCCACGGCTGTGAATTGCACCTTGTGTTTTTTTTTTTTTTCTAGTCCATTCACTGCTGTGGGCACTGAGATTGATGCATTTTCTGATTTTTCTTTTTTTTATTAAGTCTGTAATATGTTGGCCTTCCTCAGGTTCTTATCCTGACACTCTGATGTCTGTCCTTTTGTTTCCAGAGCGTCCCAAATTGCTCATAGCCATAGAGATATCACTTTGTATGCTCTTCTCTCCTGTATTTATTCCTTCTTTAGGGCACTATTGTTGATGCTCACAGGTTTTAGTGTCGCATTTTTGCTGACAACTCCCAAATCTATTTTTCTATCTGTACCCACTGACCCTGTCCTGGCTCTCCCTTTGCTGTGCCTTCAATGCATTTCTGGTCTGAACTGATGCCATCAAACTTTCCCAAGCTGAGTTGTAGCTTAAAGAGCTCTTTCAGTATTACTTTTATATCTGTATTTCCTTTTTTCCATTGACTTTGGTGGATGCAGAAAAATCTCATTATTTCCTCTAATATCAATAACTAATTGTAGCTAATATCAGTAAATTATTAGTGTTTCATCATGGAAGTCTTAATAGCAATCAGTGTTTAATAAACTTACAATCCTCATAATCAAATTAATGAATTTAGGCAACTGGAATTTCTTCAGTGGATAAGGATGTTAACCTGTTAAGAATGTGTGTCTGTTTTGAAGGGCAGTTCAATATAAAACTTTAAATAATAAAATTCAGAAAATCTTTTTCTTTTAAAAACTCCATGGATTTAGTTTGTAATGCTGAGGTGATTAAATCCAAGCTCTATTTTGTGATTTCCTGTGTGGTTAAAACAAATTTTCTTTACATTTTTCCCAATTGCTTCAGTCTTTACCCTTATCTTCTCCTCTGCTGCTCTCTCCTCTGTCTCTCAAGCCTGTAACAGAATTCCTTATCTCATCACCCCCTCCCTCTGCTGTGACTTCTGAGAAGAAAAGGTTGATCCAACGTTTATACCCTTTGCTTCCATAGTAATTTGCTCCTTCTGGAGCTTCTCTTTGGTTTCCCAGCTGTGGGATTAACACCCAGCTCCTTTTGGAACACTTCCTTAGACTTCCATTGTACTCCTGAACATCCAAGTTCAGGACTCATCCAGGCTTTAAGATATTGGAACACGATCTGCAAAGCGGCTTCCAATCAATATCAGCCCAAAGCAGGAAGCTTTATTACCCCAAGAATTATGCTTAAAATTCAGAGTTAGAGGGGAAAGGAGTCAGGCTTGAGAGCCAGGGGTTCAGGGTGGTTTGATCCTGTTCTTCTGAGGAGGGCTGGAGGGCAGATGTTGTGCCCTGCAAGAACTGATCTTGTTATCCTCCTGAAAACCTGGAGAGGTGACGTGAGGGCAGAGGGAAACCTCTTCAAGCCTGGAAATAGCCACAGAAAAGCTTTTATTTCTGCAGTGAATGTCACTGCTTGGGAGCTGTTCCTGCAGGGACAAAGGGAAAGTGACTTCCGACCTGGGCAGGTAGTGATGGGAAAAGGGGGAATGGTTTGCAAGTAAAAGAGGAGAGCTTGAGATGGGATTTGGGGAGGAATTCATGGCTGTGAAGATGGGCAGGGCTGGCACAGGGTGCCCTGAGCAGCTGTGGCTGCCCCTGGATCCCTGGCAGTGCCCAAGGCCAGGCTGGAGCAGCCTGGGACAGTGGGAGGTGTCCCTGCCATGGCAGGGGTGGCGCTGGGTGGGCTTTGAGGTCCTTCCAACCCAAACCATTCTGTGATTCCATGATTTCTATGATCCAGCTTTCATCCTTTTGGACTGGACGTTGACCACTTGTCCAAATGTACAAAAATTAAGCCTCTTCTGGTTGGTTTGGGCAGCTGTAGGACTGGAAATCTCCCAAATGGTAACAATATTAATTCCCTCCATCTCAGTATTAATTACTTCACCAGCATGCTTAATACTTTCCTTTCTCTAAGTTATCCCCCCTCAATCTTAACTTCTCATTAATTTACACTTCATGGTTCCCAAAAATGACGATGACACACCAAACCACTTGGCTGCTGAGCAGATTCCAAACTGATGGCAAGTGTTTGTAAGTCCGTGCAATTTAATTAAACTGCGTCCAAGCGCCTCAGAAAGTGACGAGTGGAAATGATCTAAACAAAATGTTTACAAATGGGCACATAAATCTGGTGTGGAGCCGGGCTCTTTGCAATGCTGGGCTCGTCTCTGTGCAAAGGCAGCTTCCAGCACAGCCTGCCTCTGATAATTGCATTTTGCCTTAATAAACACAAATGGGACGGATGCTTATTTTTAATTATGTTAATGTTTCCTTTTTTTGATGCATCTCACTGATGCTGTGCATAGAGGGGTGCTTGGCTTTTATATTCCATGGAGAATGTCTCCATGTTCAGAATTAGGGATGGTTAAAAGAAGGAGCAAATTTTTGTCCTTTTGGTGGAAAATTTGGGGCACATTTCAAACCCATTCTATCCTTGTGAGTTTTCTCCAAGGGAATGGAATTTATTGTACATCAGAGGGGTGGTTTATATTTACTCAGCAGTTTCCACTCTAGGTTTTGTTCATATGAGCTATGTCACTGTTGTGTGTGGAAATATGGGATATCGGAGTGTGGCAGGACACAGGGAATGGCTTCCCAGTGCCAGAGGGCAGGGATGGATGGCAATTTGGGAAGGAGTTCCTGGCTGTGGGGGTGGGCAGGCCCTGGCACAGGGTGCCCAGAGCAGCTGGGGCTGCCCCTGGATCCCTGGAAGTGCCCAAGGCCAGGTTGGACACTGGGGCTGGAGCAGCCTGCGATGGTGAAAGGTGTCCCTGGGACAGGAACTGGATGAGCTTTAAGGTCCCTTCCAAGCCATTCTGTGATTCCATGATTTACAGGACCTGGATCTAACCAAAAATCTCTATTTTCCCTCTCCATTTTTCTTTGTCTGACACATTTTTAGAGCTGAGGGAGTTAAGGTTAGACACACTTCTGCTAATGGGCTTTTTGACAGTTTTTTAAATGCTTTCCTAAAAAAAAAAAAAGAAAAAACAAACCCAGTGGAGCAGGATAATGCCATGGATTTATCAATGTAAATTGGCTTTCTGGGTTCAAATTAACTTCTCAGAAATGTCACAAGACATTCACAAGTGAAAAGTAGTTCTGTCCCAATTAGACAGAATTTGCTCTTGGTTGTTATATTTTAGAAGAAAAAAAAAAAAAAAAAAGGAACACTTAAATTCCTTATTTTAAGAAACGGAGTAAGAAAAATTAGTCTTTCAAAATCCTTCATAACCCTTGCCATGCAAAGGAAATGAAAAGGAGCACAAACTTTCTCCTGGAGAGTTCAGAGGTATCACTTTTACCTTGATTTGTGACAATGGAAAACTCTATTGACCAGTTCAAGCTGAGGATTTGGAAGGAATGCTGGGATCTCCATCCTGGCCTATTTTTATCCCCTACTAAGTTTATTTTTAGCTGAAGTTGAATTTTGCTGTTGTGTCTCTGCAGCCTTTTATTGTTATTATTTCAGGTGTGAAAACTCCTAAACATTAGGACAAGGAAATCCATAATAAAGAGAGGAAATGCAGTGATTTCCAAATGACTTTCCAGTGAAACAGAGAGTAATATTTGGGATGAGTAAGAAGTTATGTATCTGCTGGAGTTTTGCTCTTTGTTATTAGCACGTGGCGCTCTTTGTATTCTTTTGGAATTTGTGGGTATTAATGGAGAAGCTGAGTGGTAGGATAAAAGGTCTGTTCCATATCTGTTGTAAAAAACTCTTTGAAAATGTGTCAGAGGAATTTCTGCAATTCCATAAAACTCCAGGGAGTTTGTTGTTCCTGCACCAGAGAGTGCAAAACTGGGGCACTTAAAAAATTGGGTTAAAATGTTTTGTTCAACAGTCATGAATACTCCTCTGTTTGTTATATATGTTATTAAATAATTTTTATAATGTATTCACGGGGGAAATAAATGGTGCCATTCCCCAGTTTTGATGGGATTCCTCGGGGCACAGCAGTGCAGAGGATTTATCTCATTAGACCTGGGTTTATATCAGCAGCAATTTGGATTAAACCAATGTGCTCCCTGAGTCAAGAGACCTGGCTTCAGCAAATGCTGAATTTAAAAGTTATCTTGGCTTTGGTTAATTTTCCTGGCTTGGGAAAATTTAGTTTTGATTAAGAAAAGGGTTTTCCTCTCCTTTCACCCTATAGATTAGGAAGAGCCTAATCCTGGAGTGTGTTGGAAGCTGGGAAGGGCCTCAGGCCACTTTTGGGGCAGCAGTGCCAGGTAGAATTCAGCAAATGCCTGAACATCTTTTTGATTTATCCCGTGTGAGTGGGCAAAAGGGAAATATTAGCCTGCTGCTAATGCTTGTCACTCACCTGCCACGTCCCTGTCTTGCTTCCAGCTCTGCTGATCCCTCCTGCCCCTCATCCCTCCCCTCTGGATGAAGTGGTGGCCTCTGGACGAGCCCCTGTAATTCCATCCCTGCTGGGATGCAGAGGTTAAGTGGGAATCCTTTGGCTGGCTGTCAAAAGCAAATTTCCTTCCAAGAGGCAGCTCTTAAATGTGCCTTGGGAAGGAGTTGTTGCTCATCTCTGTGGCTGATGATGGGCAGTGCTTAACACAGCTGCTGGAATGTGTTTGGGGTTGGGGTTTTTTTTTTCCTTACACAGAGGGAATTTTCATCTTTCCACAGCTGAGAGCTCTGTGGCAGCACACGGTGAACTCACACAACCTCCCATCCCTGTCTGCTGGCATTTCATTGCTGACAAAAATGCTCTGATGTGCCAACACCGGCAGTGAACACAAAGAACAAAATGTGTTTACCCTTTTAGTGTGTTTTATCAGCTCTATTGATTTCTTGATAGATCGTCCCCAGGATCTCTCTGTTACAGAGCAGAGCAGCCTCACGTGTTCCAGAGGCTTCTCCCATGTGCCCCACTGGGAAAAATCCCAGAGCCTGGGAGGGCTAAATCCTGATTTCAGGCACTCTGTTGGGAAGGCAGCTTGGTGTTGTGTATCCACAGGGAAAACACTTGGAAATGTGATTATTCCTGCCCCTTCAGGGGCTTGGAGCATCCTGGGATAGTGGAAAGTGTCCCTGTGTCTTGG
The DNA here is from genome assembly GCF_036417665.1 of Passer domesticus. Classification (NCBI taxonomy): domain Eukaryota; kingdom Metazoa; phylum Chordata; class Aves; order Passeriformes; family Passeridae; genus Passer; species Passer domesticus. Next base: position 2,208,892 of record NC_087484.1, read on the forward strand.
TTGGAAAAGACAGGTGTTTGTTAAGGAAGGCAGGAGCTCCTCTTGAAATGCAAAATGTAAATTCCTTCCCTTTGAATTATTATAATTTTGAAATTAGGGGACTCTCAGGCAAAGATATGGGAATAGGAATAACAGCTCTTTATTAAGAAAATTAAAATAAAAATGCAATAGTACAAAACCAAACCATTGCCAGAGTCAGTTCAGGAGCTGAGCCCTGTGGGTCAGGGTGGTGGCACAGTCCCATCCCATGGGGGCTCAGCCCTCCTGCAGTGCCAGCTGTGCTTCTGCTGGAGCAGGGATCCTGCACAAGGCTGCAGTTTTCCTCTGCAGCTCCAGGGCTGCTGGAGATGGGCCTGGTGTTCCTCTGGGAATGCAGGGCAGGAGAAAGCTGCTCCTCTGGGAATGCAGGGGGCAAAGGCTGCTGTGCTGTCCCAGGCTCAGATTGTATCCAGGTAGGAATGCTTGGCTCCTCCCCTGGGCGGAGCAACTCCCCATGGGATGCTGGAGTTTTCTCAGCCCTGCAGGGACACTCAGTGGCCATGGACAGCAGAGATCTCCTGGAGGGAGGATTGGCTGTGGGAGAGATAAAGAAAAAACTGCCCCACGAACAGCAGAGAACTGCCCAGCTCTGACAGATGGGAATGGAATATACACCCCAGCCACAGCTTGCATTTCCAGCCTAAGAAACCCTGGAATTTGGAAAAGTTGAACTTCAAGGTCCCTTCCAACCCAAACCACTCTGTGGTATTGTGTGTATGCATTGCTTATTCACTACTAATTATATACAAAATGGTGATCTTGCGTTGTTTAAATACTGAACTTTACAAGAGTATGTGAACCTAAAAGAAGTTCCACCCAATAACCAATTAGATGGATCAACTATGAATGTTGTAATAGTATTTTTAGTTTTTATGACATTTTCCTGCCAAGGAACTCACACTGGGTATGGCACAATTTGTCAAATGTCTCTAACAGGAATTAAAGGGTATCAGGAGTATTGTAAAGTCTCTATGAATTATCGAATTGTAGCTCCCATAGTCAAAAGCAGCTTCCCTGGAGGCAGAAGGAAAACAGCTGGACATACAGCATTTTGGAGGGGAAAAAAGCAGGTGTTCTGTCTCATGGCAGGAAACTCAGGGGAGCTCAAACGTCTATTAATAAATATTTCTGAGTCCTAGTAATGGAGCTGAGAACTTCACTTTTGAGCCAGAGATTGCATTTAATGCACATTTCTTCAAACGTGCTCCTTTATTACAAATATCTTCTCCTGGCCCCTGTGACCATAAAAAAAAGCTTAACATTCTCCAACAAAAATTTTTGCTGCTCTCTTTCTTTATTGCTCAAGATTTGTAAGGTCCAACTTTCATAAACATAAGGATTGGAGGGAATTTTTTTTTTTTTTGCAAAGGTCTCTTTAGGCTTCTGCTTTTTGCAGCAAAAAAAACAAACCAACTTTCAAAATCCTGGAGAAATTTGCTGATTTTCAATGTCCAGGCCCAGGCAGCTTTTAGGGTTTGTGATTTTAAGAGAAGCATTTGTAATTTAGCAACTTCCATGGCAAAAAGACACCACTAAGTCAAATATGTTTAAAATTGCAAAAGGTTAAATATATTTAAAATTCAGAGATTTAGAGTCTTTTGAATTTCTGTCTACAATGGATCTCTTTAGGGACTGTTATCATAACTGTTGAGAACGCTCATTTTATGAGTAGGAGTCTGATATTTCCTTTTTATGCAACTCTTTTTTTTTTGCTTTGGTGGCTCAGGATCAGGCTCTGAGATGGGAGATAGAAGCCCTGTGATAGAGGGTTATTTTTGTCAATAGCAGTCCTGGGTAATGAGATGTATCTCTTGGTTTCATTTGAATTTTAGAAGACGTTTCAAGTTATTTTTAAAAACTTTATCACGACTGTCTGAAAGGAAAGATAAGACAGGATGTGGAAACTTTTAGAAACTCTGCTTGGGAGATGGATGAGATAAAGGGTCTGAGTGTAAGTGGGAGAATGAGCCAGTGTCATGCCAGAAACTGATAATATAAATATAAATAATATAAATATAATTAAATAAATATGTAGGTAATTTGGGTATTAATGACTTCAGCAATTCTTGCTGCAATATGCAAAAAATATATAATTTATTTCACAGCCCATTTCAGTTCTGCCAGCCCATGGGTCCCCTGGAAGAAGAGCAGGGAGAGAAGGGATCATTCACTGCTCACTTCCATTGAGGAGATTGTGCTTGGCGTCAGCTGGTTCTGGGTTTTGGGAAAGGAGTTTTCCCTCTAAACCCTCACCTGGGAATACTCACTGAGCACTTTTAACTGGGTTTTTGTCACTGTTTAAGGATGACAGATAAACCATTGCCATTAGTGTGAAAACTATCAATACCACAGGGAGTTTTCTTCACTTTTTACTTAAATTGCTGCTAAAAATAAATTTGTGTGCTCCAGTGGGGCCACTGGAGTTGCTGGTGGCTGCTGGCCCGTGGGACACTTTCATTTAAGTGAAAATTAATTTAATTTTCATTTTTTTTAATGCAGCAGCTGTGGAAAACATGGCGAGGGTGTTAATCCCTAATTTTGTTGAGAGGTGACAGTGTTAGTACAGGAGAGGGGATGCAAAGATCCCCAGCCCTGTGGTCTGTGCAGAAATAAATAAAAACACAGGCATGGAAGGCAGCACAGAACCCACCTGGGCTGTGCCATGATGGAAATGTCTGCTGGCTCCTCTGCCCGATTATCAGGGAGGTTTGGAAATCAGGAAAAGTTCTTCCCTAAGAGGATGGTGGGCACTGCCCAGGGAATGTCCCAGAGCTCCAGGGGAGTTGGGACACCACTGCCAGGGATGCCCAGGGTGGGATTGCTGGCTCTGTGCAGGGCCAGGAGCTGGGATGATCCCTGGGTGCTGTCCCTTCCCCTCAGAATATCCCATGGTTTTTACAGATAACAACAAAACTGATCTGTTCATGGATTAAGCTGCAGCAGAGGTCAGTTTAATTAAAGCATGAGACTAAAGAATGGTTTTCTCTACCCAGCTTTGCTCTGGTCTCCCTCCTGCCTGGGTCTGACCAGCAGCTGGAACCATCTCCAGGTGCCAGTTGATGTAAGGAGGGATCCAGCTGGTTATTAATAACCCCAGACCTGTCAGACATTAAGCCCACACTCAGTAATGAGCACACCCTCCCTGGCAGACTCTCTTGAAAAAAAAAACCAACCCCAAACCCCTCCATATATTAAATATACACTTGAGAAACACGACCTAGCAGTGCTCCAGTTGCAGGCATATGCTGCTGAGAATATGCAGCAATTTCAGACTCAATCATATGTTCTCCAAGGAAACCCACTGATACCTAATTAGGGAAAAGATTACAAATGATAATGACAACATAATGAATTGCAGAACCTTCATGACTTATTAGCACAGCTTCCTGCTATGCAGCAAGGCACTCGGATGGGATGTGAGGAGAGCTTTGAGTGGCGTTTGCTGGTGGCTTCCAAGGGAGGCCAGGGAGTGATGCCTTGTGCAGGGTGCTCTGGAGCAGAGGCTGGCCAGAGCTCCAGAATAAAGCAGGGATGGATTCCAAGGATCTCCTCCATGGATCCCCCTTGGGCAGCACCAGAGCCCAGCCAGGGCTGCACCCAGGATGAACCCAAATGGCCCCAAAATGCACGAGCGCTGCCGGGGTCTCTCCCTGGGCTCAGCTCTGCTCCATGTGCACATTGCAGTTCAGTGTCCAATCCCACTGCAGCCCCTGCAGTCCCACCCTGCTTGTTTTTCTCTCTGCAGCCCACGGGGTTTGTGCTCCTGGGCTGAGATTGGGATCATTTGTCCTTGGTGCTCAGCTGGAGCAGGAATTGTTTTGTGTCCCTGCTCTGTGAAGAGAGCTCACCATGCCCTGATGTGAAGCTCAGACCTGCACACTAAAGCAGAACAGAACCTGAAAAATACAAAAGCTGAAACCTGAGGCATCAGGGGAATTAGAAACTGGGTACTTCTGGTTTTATCAGGATGGCACAAGTTCTTGTGCCTGCTATGGTTTTTATAAAGTTAGAACAAAAAATATCCTGATTATGGCATTTCCTAAATCTTTGCCATCTCTCTTGATACCATGCTTTCTGCTTTTCCAGTTATTACATTTCTATGTTATCACATTTTCTTTTTAGCCCTAATTTATTCCATTGCCTTTCCTGGCATAACCTACAGGTTAAGAACACACAAATAAAATTTCAAAGGAGAGGAATTCTGGAGTTTGATAAGGCCAAGATTATACTTCCTATCACTGCTCTTCCTCCCCTTTTCCGTTCATTGGGTTTCAGACATGGACAAGACCATGATGTAATAATTGTAGATAAAATGGAGATAAAAATCTCAGTGTTCTCTCTTCAGTCATAAAAGTACTGTTGATTTTAAGCAAACCATATTTAACCCCTGGTATGCCCCCAAATGCCACAGTGGTGACCCAGGCAGAACTCTGTAATTTTATAATTATCTCCTGCAGACAATCCTAAATTCACTGCTGACTGGAAAAGGTGGGTTTCAGTTTGAACAGGTTAGCCAGGATTTCCTTCAGTCTTGCTAAGCTTTATTCACTTCTTGTGTAACTCAGCAATATCTTGTCAGAATTAGACACTGTGGTTTTCAAAACTGGAATTTGTTTCAACCAAAAAAATGACACAGGTGAGGTTTGAAAGAAAAGGAGAGGTCTTTGCCTAAAAGACAAAACAGCATCCAAGGAATTTATCAATCATTTTCCTTCCAATGGTGTATTATGGCTAAACATGTAATGAATACTCAGTAAATGAAAAGAAATCTTGTATTTGTTTGCCTCATTCAAAGTGAATTTAAACCCAATGTGTTTTAGCCACAGGAGGAGAAAAAGCTGTTTGTCACTGGTGTCAAATGCAAGACCTCTGGTCATTTTAAGAGAAGTGAAACAAAAAAAAATCATGAAACCCGTACATTGAGCACAAGCAAAATATCAAATATCTGTGTGTGGATCTGTAGAGTTGATGGCAATGCTGTGGATTTTACTCTCCATGGAAACTAACATTTTTATTTTTTTTATGAAAGTTGAACCCTGAAGTCTCCCTTTCAGTGAATGTCACTCTCCTCTTGTGGAAAACAAACCTTTGCAGGAAAGCAGTGTCCAATGTGAGTCCTCCCTCTCCCTGATTTCTCTTAGGAGTGGGAGGAGAATCTTTTGCCCAATTCTATTTTTAAATTTAATTTTGCCACTTGATTCCTGGGAAGTACTTGGCAGGTACTTTTTTATCATAATTCTTTCCTGACAGCTGGGAGCTTCACCTGGGTTGCAGGGCTTGTCCTCATTTTCCCAAATCCAGAGTGACTTGTACAATTCCTGTGTCTGGGAACCCTGAATTTTGCAATAATTATTAATTCCTACTTGAATTCTGTTATGAGTAAATGGGAATTAAGGAGCTGGCCCAGTATCTGGAGATAACCCACTGTGGGGCTGGCATCAAAGAGAGATCTGATTTAGAAAAAGGGATTATCACAGACTTATTCTGGGGACATTAAAAAAAAGAAAAATCTTCAGAAATCTGTTCCAGATTCTTAACCACACCTAAATTCCTGCTTAAAAAAAAAAAAAAAAAAAAAAAAAAAAATCAGTGTGCTGCTCCAGAGCCTCTTGGAGCCATTGGTGGGATAATTTCTGCCAGTTGTGACTTTTTAAAATATCTTTGAATTTCTTTTACAAAATATAAATCTAGCTTAGAGAATGGTGTTTCCAATATCCTTTGTGTAGATTTTCGATCAAATACTTTGAATAAAAAATAATTTGGAAATTTGAGACAGGTTTAAAATCAGTTTGTCATTGTGGGATGGTTAGAACCATGCATCCAAGTGTTGGGCTGTGTATATACAACTAAGAAAGAAACAAAGAGTTAAATAATAAGGATAAGGAAATTATTATTTGACTTTTTTTTAAGGGGGGAATGTGTGGTTTGAATTCTTTAGAAGACAGTTATTATGATTTTGATTGTAGGAGCTATGAAATTGTTCAGGCTGCAAAGCGCCCCAACCCATCAAATTTCCTTTTGAGCCAGAGTGCCACAAATTCACAGAGGAGCAGATCTGATCTCTTTTCTAATGCACATAAAATATACAAAAAATTAAGGTATCGTATTCTACTTGCTGGATTAGAAAATAGAAATTACTGGAAGAGTGTTCTGATATCTCAGGCACTCGAAACCCAAGAATTGAGTGTAAGACATTGATTTTCCCTTCCAGTAATTGTTCCTAAGAAAACGAGTTTATTCCACAAAAGAGAAAGGAATGGGTGGATGTCTGCATGTCAACCAAACTCCTGTTGAAATATGTGATGGTTTATATTGATAAATAGATGGGCAGAGAAAGTCGGGAAACTCCAAGCCAGAATCAGTAATTTACTTATGAAATAATGATTAGATTTCCCAAAAGCTCTCCCATAAAAGGCTTTCACTGCAGTGCAATGAGGAGTTCAGAGCTGGAAGTCTGGGATACCTGCAGCTGGTAAAAAAGCAGGCTCAAACACCTCCAGGTGTGTGTTCAGCATGTTTTTTAATTTCCTTTTTACATCTGTTCTGCAACCTTGCAGGCTGTTCTTGGAGCTGAGGCAACAACTCCAAATGGCTGGAGTGGAAAACATTATCTCTGACTCCGAGCTGGAAAATTGAACCAGCGGGTGAGCACAGGTAGGCAACTGCTTTATGGGAAGAGCAAATGGTTCTGTGATTGCTGAGGTAAAAGTGCTTCTCGAAACCAGAAATATATAAGAAAATATATAAGAAACCAATCATAAGCCTTAGCAACTCCAGGCTCACAGTGCCTTTATATTGGAAAGAAGTAATTTTTAGGTGTGCTGGAAGATTTGCTGAGGTTCAATTTCCAGTTTTTATTTAGTCCTTTCATTCAGTCTATTGTGTTAAAAAAAATAAATATAAATCCCTCTGGCGTGAATGGAGTGGTTTCTCCTTTCAGTTCTGTTTGTTAATAATTTCATTAAACACCCCAAATATTTAGAGGCTGAAAGGACACTTATTTCTGAGTGGGCAGCTGGGTGGGATCCAGGGCAAGGTGAGATGATGCTGGAGAGTTCCTCCTGAGTGAGGTTATTTTCCTGGCAGAGCTGCAGTCAGGGATGGAATTCAGAGCCATTTTGCAGATTTTCTGATGGAACATTTCACACCTATTGCTGGGAAAAGAAAGAATTATTCAGCTTATGCTTACTGGAGCTGATGTATATCCTAAAATCAATTTAAACACGTCTCCTGATTGAGGAACTAGAGAGGCTTTACATGCATCTCAGTTTTTTATTACTGCTTCAATTTGCAAGGTTAATTTGAAAAACATGCCCTCAGCCTAATAATTGAGACTTTTTTTATTTATGAGGGTTCTTCAGTGATTTGTTTATTAATCCAATTGCAAACAGATGGTGGTGAGTTGGGGTTTTTGTGTTTTGTTTTTTTTTTTTCTCCTTTTTTCCTGGCTGTGTTTCTCTCCCATGTGACCTCACTGTGAGGTTTCCCACTCAGTTGAATGGGGAAAATTTGGGTGAGACTTGAGGTTCAAGAGAAATCCTTGAAAGGAGGTGGTTCATATGCAAAGATGGCACAGGAATATATTGATTAACAAAAAAACCACCTGAGATTTCCTTGTAGACACAGAATGGTTCACATCTGCTCCACAGCTGGGGAAAGGCTTTGTCAGAGTGAAGCTGAAAAACTACAAAGTGGCCAAAAAATTTAATTTTCTTGCCACGTTTTTCTGGTGTGTTTTGTGCTGTGACAGGAAACTCAGTGGCAGCGGATGCATCTCCCTTGCCCCCTCCAAATATTTTGCTAATTGAACAAACTCTGATCTTAAAACATTTAAGAGGAATTTATGCTGCATGAGGTGAAGTTGCTCCTGTAATAATGTTATTTGCTGGAGTATTTTTTGGCATTACATGAAGACAAATTGGATCAGAAAAGTCCAATCAGTCTGGTACCTGAGCAATTTTACTTTATAAATGCAAAGTGCAGAATTGTTGAAATTCATCAACTTTTTTTTCCCCTCATTAATACTAGAGAAAAGAAACCCAGTCATCTTTGAAAAAATTCAATAATATTTTACCTAATGAACAATGCTCATGCCTCATTTATTTCTGGAAAATTCCTTCCCTATTAAGTAGCTGGTAGTTTTTAATTATAATTTTTCTTTAACAACCAGGCCTTTCCAACATTCATTTTTGTGCTCTTATTAGTATTAATAATAATGATAATAATTTAAGAAGCAGGCCTTTCCACCATTCATTCATGTGCTATTATTATTATTAGTAGTATTTTAATAACCAGATTATTCCATCATTTCAAGCTGGTTTTAGCAAGGACACAGAGGTGACAGCCAGGACAGGTGAAGGGTGGTTCTGGGAAAGGTTTTTGTGGATATTTTTGCAGGAAACCCCTCTGAGCTGAGGGTTTGGGTTGGTGTTGAGAGTTCCTGCTCTGAGATGCAGTGGCTTTGTTTGATTTTTCTGTCTTTTGAGTGTTGCAGGGACTGTGGGATGTTTTATCTTCCCATAAATTTAAATTACTGCTTTCCCCAAGCACCTACAGGAGATTTCCAAGAAGGAAACTGCTGTGACCTCGGTGGGTTTGCACGGAGTATTTCACCAGCCATTAGGGGAGGTTTATGATTTAATCCATTTTCAACTCTTCCTGTAAGTACTTATATTTTCCACTTAATTGTATCCATTTGATCCTCAGCAGTCCTTCAGGAGACAAAGTTATTGGACCATTATCTAGTCATGAGGCATTGATTTGTGCTATATAAAGAATGTATGGATCTTGCTCTTTTCAAATGAGAACACCTCTTTGTACTTGATCTTGTAAATGGGAGAAGACTTTTCCCTCTGTGAACTTCAGGCTGAAATCTGTCCAGATCACAATTTTAATTTTTTTTTAACAATATGCTTCTTATAACACCCTTAGAAATGGGATTTGGATTTTTCTTGTCACCTTTGAATGATGATTTTTAGAGTCTAATGAAGTGGTGTGCCTAAAAGGAGAGGGCTGTTTATGGGATGGAATTGGATTTTGTTCAAAAAACATTGTGTTAAAGAGGAGTTGCCAGTGGATGTGACTGAGGGGATTGGCAAAACCAGGTAAACATTTCTGAAGGTTGGTGTCTGTGGTGTCTCCTCAGCACCATCAGCTTCACAAGGGTGAGCTACAGCTGCAGGAAGTGTGTCAGGAATTCTGACATCCCCTGCCCCAGTAATTCAGCTCAAAGACAGATCCACAGCTGGGATTTATCCCTGCACACAGCTCCTTCCCCAGGGCACTGCCTGCCTTGGCTGCAGTGACAACCAAAAGGTGCTTTCCCTCTGGTTTAGAGCAAATGTAGGATTTCATTTCTTTGAGCTGGTGCTCGGGGATTCAACGTGAGGCTGAGCTGGTGGCAGGGCTCTCATATTTTACCCTTATCAACTGATGGCGTGACTACACCCAAAATCTGTCTCACAGGTCCACTTAAGTCAGAAACTGGTGCTGGTGGCTCCCCAACCTCCCAGGGAACAATTCCTGCCCAATCTCCCACCCATCCCTGCCCTCTGGCAGTGGAGCCATTCCCTGGCTCCTGTCCCTCCATCCCTGTCCCCAGTCCCTCTCCAGCTCTCCTGGAGCCCCTTCAGGCCCTGGCAGGACTCTGAGCTCTCCCTGGAGCTTCTCCTCTCCAGGTGAACATTCCCAGCTCTGCCAGCCTGGCTCCAGGGGGGCTCCAGCCCTGCAGCAGCCCCTGCTCCCCTCTGGCCTCTCTCCAGCAGCTCCATGTAGGCTCTTCCTGAAAGTTATAGCCCCTAAAATCACATTTAAATGAATGTGGTGGGAGAAGCAATCCCTGTCCTGAGCTGCTGATGGTTGCAGTGGGCAGAATGGGGATCCATGCAAGAATCCCCTCTTGGATGCCAGATTTATGGGCACAGGCTCACCCTAATAAAGCAAAATGAGCAGCAGTAAAGAACAGAGAGTGTCAGACTGAAAGGGCATCTCCAGTCCTGCTGTCTGTGGGAAAGGATTTCTGTGAAGGGAGGAGACAGCACCTGAAGGAAAGGGCTCCTGGACTCCTGAGACTGATAATGCTCATCTCTACCTTGTGACTAATTAACGCTCGCCACAAATCTTCTGATTGTCTTTGCAGCCTCCGCAGTGTCCTGACCCTTCCCAGCCATTTATTCTATGCCTCTCTCTGAGTTAATATCCAGCAAATCCATTTGCTGCTCCCTTGTGATCGCTCTGCCCGTGGCACACGAGGCTGAGGTTTGTTTAAGGCATTAGGAGTGATGTTCCTGCTCATATTTCTTCTGCTGAGGTGGCACTGAGCTCACAGCCTGGGCTAATCTTGCCTGGCACTGGACATGGGCACAATTTCCAGTTAATGCACCCTGCAAGGCTGGGGACATCCATGTGGTGATGGTGGAATGTTGCAGAAAGGTAGAGAAATTATAAAGAAAAATATAAAATCAGGCCTGCTCTGGCTGGCCTCTCATTTCTCCTAAGTCAGGCTATCCCTCTGCAATTGAAAACAATCCTGGTGCGAGCAGTTCATTAACATAACAATCTATTCCTGCGGAAAAAACAACCACCACCTGTATAAACGGTTTTTACACCCTTAGAAAAATGAAAACTATCTCTCACAAACAACTTTTCAGCACCTACACACCGGGGTTGGAGTGACCAATGAATACAGAATAACAGCTTGGTACTGACTAATAAAGTGACCAAGACATCTCCTGACCAATGGGAGTCACACACAAGGTCTGTAAAACTGGATAAAAAGGAGTTCTGTGAATAAAGAATGGGCTTTTTATTTATTTTTATATTTTATTAATTTATTCCCATAGTGGAATCCCTGCAAGTGTTCGCAGTGAGTGGTTGTGGCACTTTGTGATGTGATTTAGCAGCAGGGCAGTATTCAGTCAAAGGTTGGAATCCATGATCTTGGAGATATTTTCCAACTTTAATGATCCCAGGAGTCTTTGGTTGTGTGGACCACGGGGACATCACCCCTAGCACACGTTCTAATTCAGGATGGAGTTACAAAAGGAAGATTAAACAGTCCCTGCTACAAGCTTGGCTCAGTTTGTGCAGGGGATTATTTGTACAACTCCATCCTCTCATCCCTCAGTTCAGCCCATGCCCTGTCCCAGAGCAGTCTGTAATTCCTGCCCTCCTGTGCCACTGCACCTCTTGCTCACTTCCAGAACTCACCTGTTGTCTCTCCTGCTTTCTCTGTCTATTTTTAGAAGAGGGGGGTGAGTTTAGATGTTTTCCTGGTGTGTGAGATGGGTACTGGCTGCGTTTGTCCTGTTGTGCTTCAAATGCATCACAGGAATTTAAAAATATTACCAATATTCCCAGGCATGCATATTACTCCAAACACATCCTGATAAATTATTCATGTTTAATGTATTTATTATGCCCATGTACAGGCACACCAGTAAAGTGAATCATGTTTTTTATCAAAAGCAATATTATGTTCTTCCCCCTTTGCCCTTGTCACTAATTTTGAGAATGTCCTGGCACAGTTTAGGTGGGATTGGGATTTAACTGGGAACAGTCTTCATGTGCTTTGGAGCTCATTTTAGTCTATCAATGAGTGTTTCTGTTTGGTTCTGCAGTACAAAATGCTCATAATAAGAAATATCACACAGATTTGGTCCCCGAATTCCCAAAACTCACAGAATCACAGAGTGGGAAGGGAGCACAGGGGTCATCCAGTCCAGCTGCTGGCCCTGCCCAGGACACCCCAACAATCTCACCTTGTGCCTGGAGCATTTTCCAAATGATATTTTCTGCCTAAAATCCATCATTTTGACCCACCTGCCTCCCTCAGTGCCTCTGTGTCCTATAAATCCCATAAGCAATGCCCACCAAAATCCATATCCTCATTCCCCAAGCTGAATCTTCTGTATTCCAAAATCCTCTCTGTTTCTAAATTTGTGATGAATGTTGCTGCTGCACTTTTCTAGGTTGTTTTTTTATCTGGAGTGCTTTAATTTGCTACCAGTGCAAATATGTCTCTAACTACTGCTGAACTCCAGCTGACAGCACCTTATGCTAATGTGGCAAATAATAAAACCACTTTGTTATCAAGCAAATAATTTAAAATACATAAAGAAGAATTCATTATGATCTGTTGTAAAAGCAATGAGAGAAAGGAAGCCAGCTTTTCACAAGGCCATAAAACATGGCTGGTGGAGCTCACCTCACAGCACAATCACCCAGGAGTAAACGAGGCCATAAAATCAGCCTTGCCATCCTTAATTGCTTAATTAACACTGGATTTTAAAGCAGAGTTTTAATATAAGGCGCTGCTAAGCATTGCAGAGATTCACCTGAGATAAAATGTAGGCAAGTGAAGGAATTTTTAATTTGTTTACAGCAGACCTCGTGTCAGCCTCTCCTGCAGCTGTCATTGCAAGGACCAGCTTTGGCTCCTGATTCCAGCCATCACAGGGCGGGACTTGCCAAAATATCCTGGATTTCTGAGCTGCCACCCTCCCAGGTCATTTGTCTGGAAGAGTGATAGGATCAGCATGGAGCAGCAGGGATATTTTTAGGGGAATATTTATATATTATTCCATGGTATCACCATGGGATGGCATCCACTGATCCAGGATGGATCCAGTGATCCAGGAACAGACACCAGAAATGGACCCAGATAAAAAGTGTCTTCAAATGTGGAGTGGCATGTTGTGGAGCTTAAATTAATTCAGTAATTAATTAAGTGCTATGGGGTCTTTTCCTGAGAGGAGCTCTGTGTGGTGGGGCTCTGGTTGTATTTGTGGAACTGTGGAATCTCACAAAGTCATTTGCTCCCTAAAACTCCCTGAAAAGAAATTGTGGCCAGGTGGGAATCAGTCTTTTCTCCCTGGTAACAAGAGGAAACAGCCTCAAGTTTTCTCCAGAGGAGGTTTAGATTGGATATTAGAAAAAATTCCTTCACCAAAAGGGCTGTGAAGAATTTGGAACAAGCTGTCCAGGGAGGGTTGGAGTTGCCATTCCTGGAAGTGTTCACAAAATCTGTGGCATGGTGTTTAGGAACACGGGTTAGTGGGGGACCTGATGATTTTGGAAGTATTTTCCAACTCGAATAATTTTGTGATCACGGCCTGGAAAGGCTGTGCAACAAGTTATACTTTAATTTTCCTTTTCTATGTTTGTTGTGGTGTGGTTTGGTGTGGTTTGTGATGGTGTGGTTTGGTGTGATTTGGTTTGGTGTGGTTTGTTTGTTGTTTTTGGGTTCTTTGCTTGGTTTTCTGGATTTTTTGGGGTGTTTTGGGCGTGGTGAAGCCCAGAGACTGTGAAAAGAAGGCTCAGGCTGTTCCAAACCTCTCCCATTTTACAGTGTTCCTGCTCAGTGGTCCCAGTGCCTCGGTGACACAGCCATGCGTCAACGTCATTGCCTGGGTGCCAGCTCAGGGATAATCGATGGATTTACAGGTGACACTCTCCCAGATGGGAACATTCCTTTGACTGATGGGTTACTGTTCCTTTGCCACTTGAAATTAAGCAAATAAATTAGCTCCAGGTTCTGTGTGGAGTGAAGTGCAGCTGGATTGGGAAGTACATTCCCAAACAGAGTGTGGGGGCTTGGCAAAAATTCAAAGTAACCAATCTAAAGTACAGTTCAGACCACCATTTTCCAATTATCCTGTTTGCTCCAGTTCTGCAATTCCTACTTTCTTGAGCCACTTATGAAATAACACTTTACTGAGGCTTAAAGGATGGTTGCAGAAAACAAAACAATTTATTTAATTACTTATTTATTATAATAGTAAGGCTATTACAGGTTTGTAACAATGAAATTAACCAAATTTGATCTATTATTTTAGAAATTCCAGGAGGTTTTTTTGATGCTGGTTCTAGTCCCTGTTTAAGCCATGAAATAATTGTCCAGCCTGGTGCTCCCCTCCTGCTCTGGGAACAGCTTCCATGGGAATTACTGGGCTGGTGGCTGCAATGAGGCCACCTGCCCACAGGTGACACCTCTGCCCTGGGACAGTCCACAGACTGGATGGGTTGGTTATGTGGGAAAATTAAATTCAATTTTTTATTTCTCAGTTTCTGAGGCAGCTCTGCTTAAAAAATAATGGATTTATAGGAGTTAACACCATGGTAGCGCTTTACTTATTTATTTATTGAGATTTATTGTGAAACTACAGAAGCTAGTTGAAGTTAGAAGCATTATGAAACTAATGAAACTGCTATTATGATCCTACAGAAGCTGTAGGATCAGGAATTTGGCAATCCTTGGAGTATAGGCATGTGAATATCAGGAATTCTCTGAAATCCTGTTGCAGAATTGGAAATTCCAAAAGGACAACCAGGAGCCCAAGAGGAGCATTGGTTCCAGGACAAGCTCCCCTCTCTTTCTCTCTGTCAGCCTCAAAGGCTTCCTGTGGACACATCCTTGAGCCCAAAATAAAAATACTCTGGGAATAAAATTTTCTTTTGCAACTTCCCTGTGCTCCCCAAAAGTGAAAAATGAGGGAAGACCAAGGACATGAATTCCTACCTTTTCCTTTTACTGTGTGAAACCCACCTGACATCAAAATTCCTGTTATTGCAGTTCAAAATGCATCTTTTTGTATGCTGCCCTTGGAGCGCATTCCAAAGGAAAATGTTTGGATGGAAGATTTGAAAAATAATTATTTGTTTTCCTGCAAGACACCCTGTGCAATCTAAGCAAATAGAAATAGCACTCCTAAAATAGGAACTATTGTTTCTATTTGTGCTGCTTCATCAACTGAACCACTTCATGATCCTGTTTCTTTATCAAGGAGACATTTAAATGGAGGAAATGATTTTTAATACTAGGGCAGAAATTAATTTCATGCATCTGCTGGCAAATGCCTACTATCAAGAACCGAGTAAACAAACATTTGCACATCTGCTCCTGCTCTGTGACAACAGGATTCAAATTAGAAAGGAAGTTGGGGTTTGCTTTTTAACTTTCTAAAGGCTGCAGTTTGTAGTTTGCCATTTAAAATGTTGTGAAGCGCAGTAGAACAGAACATGATTTTGTAACCAGGATGAGGTAGAAAAATGTCATTGGTGGTGATATTATGAATATTTAGTATGAGCTAAATTGTTGGTTTAGTGTGTTTTTGGTGTTTGAGCCAGTCCAAGTCCTGACATTGGGTTATTGGGAGAAGTGTCTCCAAAGATGTTCCTCACTTCTTTTGTTTTCTTTTTTGGATTTGGGTGGTGAAATCTGAGGCAGCAAATCAGTGTCATTCAGGCTGCTCTCATTATCGGAAATGTCCTGGTTTTGGACAAGCTGGAGACATAAACCTGGCAAATTCCTGGGGTGGGAAGGCAGAGGGGCTTCTGCTGCTGGAGGTGAGAGCAAGCCAGAGGCAGCAGGTTCTGAAATTTTAGGGAGTTTCTAGGTCTTTCCATGGCTGGTTTTGTGTGGTATAAAGGTATTGGGTGTGTAGGAACAGCTAAAAAGTGCTGGTACAGGCTGAAATAAAAATCTCATTAGATAACACAGACCAAAAACATTTGGTCATAGAATCATTGAAGTTTCTGGGTTGGAAAGGAGCTTAAAGGATCATTCCATTCCACCTCTGCCATGGCAGGGACACCTCCCACTGTCCCAGGCTGCTCCAGCCCCAGTGTCCAGCCTGGCCTTGGGCACTGCCAGGGATCCAGGGGCAGCCCCAGCTGCTCTGGGAATCCCAGCCCAGCCCCTCACCACCCTTCCAGGGAACAATTCCTTCCCAAGAACTGATCCCAGCCTGCCCCTGTGAGTTTGAAGCAATTTTCCCTTTCCCTAGCCCTTCTCCCGAGAAAGCTGTTGGCCAAAAGGTCTCGTTTTGGGAAGTTTTGGCTTTGTCCTGCCTGGCTCTGTTTGCTTTCTCAAGTGTCAGATGCCACACGAGGGTTTTTCAGACTACAGGGAAAATGGTCTCTGAAGAGCATTTTGCCTAAATACTTCTGCAGTGTGTACTGAAGGGAAATTAGATTTCCTTTGGCTGTAGCTTTACTCATGGAGTGTGTTTTGGACGTGGTGATATTCCAGGAATAGCCATAGAGGCACCAGAAAAGATGGGAATGTCTCCATAGGGAGGATTGTGCCAGACAGCTGATTACACACTATAAATAGAGATTTAAATTTGGTTTAAGCAGTCTGTGGAAGGCATCATTTAAATCAGTCACAGACACATGCAGTACAGGCATAATAACATATTTTAGCTCTGACAGTGACTGGAGTTAATTCTCAGGTTGGATTTTTTGACATCTGGCTCCTCGAAACACATCCCAAAAGAAGTTCTAACAAAGCAAGAACTCTGATCTTGTTCAACAAATGGAGCTGAAGAGCAAATAAAGCCTTTGTGGCAGGAGTTGTACATCATTAGCTGTGATCTCCTGGGTGCAGGCCACCGTTTAATGGCATTGCTAAAAGAAAAGCAGGGAAAAACCCACCCCAAATCTGAGGCAGTTCAAAGGGAAGACTGTTTTCATACCCTCAAGAGAACAGATTAGAGAATGGGACTGATTATTTTGAAAATGAAATTGGTTCTTTTAAGATGCACTCAGGAATTCTGATTTTCTTGTTTTCCTGTGTCCTTATGATATAAAACATCACAGAAGGTAAATAACGGATCAGAGGTGTCATTCCCAGAATTTCTCCTCACACCATAAGCAGGAAAACAGAACTGAACCTTTTTTTTTGCCCATTAACTGCAGTAGGAGCAATTCTACTTCCCTTGAAGTCACAGAGACCTTTCCCATTATCCATAGCCCAGATCTCACCCTGAGAATTGCTGAGGTAGAGTCTAATAGAAAATCTGTTGGAGTTGATGGAATTTCTTCTGATTTTAGTGGATTTTGCCTCAGGCCCAGAGTGGACAGGGTGTTAATATTACATCAGTGGTGACTCAAACTGCTGAGCCCTCCTTTCGTTGCCCCTAAACAATAAAATACAGTTTGTTAGCAACAAGGAGACAGATTTTTTCTGGGCTCTTGTGAACCCTCTGACTCTGCCTTCAGAGGAATCTGAGGATGCTCTGTATTGTTTAAATTTAACCCCAAAAACTCATTGATAGTTGCACATTGTACACAAATATCTTGCACTTCAGCCATCCCAATTAGGCACAAGAAAAACAGAAAAATATTTTTTTTCTAAATTAAAAGCACTAAATCTTAATAGGAAAAAAAAAGGTCAGGCACAAATATCTTGAATTAAACTAGCTGCTTTTGGATGGGTGAAACAGAGCATGGAGTAAATCTCCTCAAATAAAACAGCAGCACTCTGGAGGATTAGTTGCATGCTCTATTTCCCCCTCACAAATGTGCCACGGAGTGCTGGGCACTCCCTTGCTCTGCTGGAGTCAAGGTGTGTTATCTCCCTGATGCAGATACAGCCCCTCCTTGTCAACCTGTTGAACTTCAAATTGTAGTTGTTTATTAGAGGTGACAAAGTGATCAGCTGCTGGAAAATAATAATATCTTTTCCTACAAGCAAATGCAGCCATGTGCTAGAGCAAAATGTGATGTGTTAATTAATTTGGAGCCCCTCTTTTAAACTGGCTGTAACTGAGGGGCCCCAAATTAATTGAATTTAAAATATTATTATTGTAATTATGAAAAATATTATTGAACAAAACAACAAGGTGTCTTGCTTTGTTTCCTGGTTGGGAATTTGGATGCTTTGGAAGCTGAATGTCATTCCAGCCCCCCAGGAAAGGAGCTTTGTCACCCTGCAGGGATGAGCAGATTATTTCTCACTCCTTACCTGCTCCGATGTACTGAGGTGAAAACATGTGCCAGAGTAATGCAGGAAACAGGAATCTGCTGTGAAATTCTGGTGTCTTACACAAAAGTTGACCTTTCCACAGAACTAATTCAGGAGAAGTCAGTGAGAACAAGGCACAGAACATCATTTGTCACTCTCCAAGCCCTGGCTGTGCCCACAGCTGGGGCAGCCTGGGCTGTCTCCATCCCTGCACCCCAGGCAGGGCATGGAGCCACCAAGGAAGGTGACAGGAGAGATTAAAGGCTTGGGGAGAGGGCGTGGGAGGGAATTTTCAACAGATTGCACTTTTTTATTATTATTATTATTATTTCTCTGTGTGTAGATTTTAAAACACGTTACCTTTCTGTATTTTCCTATTTTACACGTTATCTTTATAAACTGTACACGTAATTTTTCTCTGTAAAGAAAACCTGCATGCCTAGGGGCTGGGGTTGGGAGTAGTTAAATTCTCTTTTCATGGTGAAATAAGGGCAGTGGAGAAGAATGCTTAAAGAAAGGAGCTGTAAACCCTCTGCCACATTAATGTAAACATTATCTGCCTCCTAGGTTTGACCTCACAGCAGGGCAGCTAAATCCATCCAGCAACTAAATGATTTTACTCTATAAAAGTCTTTGGAAATAGATTTTATCTTTTTTCTTTTTGATTTTTTTTTTCCTCAGGAATATATCAGAGCAGAGGGATTGATTTTTGGAGAGCAAATAAGCTCTATAGTGTAAATTATGTTAATTACTGAGTAAAATGCCAATATTGGAGGTATTTAGGCCAACTTATGTGGAGATGCTCTGCTAAAACTCCTGCCCTCTTGTAGTTAAATATACATTGAACACAGATTTAAGGAATAGTTTAATGAGGGTTTTTTGCCCCAGAAAATTGGATTGGATTTTAGAAGAAATGGTTGCATAAGGAGAGTTAGATTAGTTATTTGACCCAATTAACCCACCCAGTGTTATTCTAGATATTTTATTTACACCTCATCCTGTTTTCTCCAGACTAGGAATATTCATGGAGAATTTCTGGGAGGAAAAGCAGGAGGGGCTGGGTTTTGGTCGGTGCTTCTTCCTGGAAACACAGAGGGGGAAAAGTGGGAAAATGGCAGAGGGGGCAAAAAAAGCATCAAATGAACCAGTCTTTTTGGAAACAGAAAGGGAAACCTGGCCAAATAATTCAGTGCACGAGTTGGAGCAGCTCTGAAGGGTTCTAACTTGTGTAACTGGGATTTATGTAACTTGTAATTCAAGCTGACACCGACTTTGCCACCACCGGGAGGGTCATTTGGAGCTGTTCTTGAGCAATCTCAGCACTGAGCAAACCATCCCTCATGCCATGGATTTAATGTTTGCAGCTGACACCCTGCTGAAAAAAATAGCTTTAATTTTGGGGGGAATCATAAAAAAAAAAGAGCTCTTTCTTGGTTGTCAAAGTCATCTTTTGTGTCTCTTGGTGCTTTTGAGGGCGGTGTCTGAGTTTTGGAGTTTTGTTCCAAATTCCTGTTTGCGTTTTGGATCTTGTTTGAGAAGCCAGAGCCAAAACCCAACTGCTGCTGTTTAGTGCTGTCCTGCACCACTGGTTTTTGTCATTTGAGGATTGCAGAGGATTTTCTCCTGGTTTTTGGCATCTGTACACGTGGCGTGCGCTGCCCAAATCAAGCGCTGCGAGCGTGTGTAGCAAATTTAACAGAACCAAGTCCAAGCTAAAATATGAGAGAAAAAAATCCAATATTGATTGAAAGAGCTCCTAATTTTCACAGAAAGTTTATCTGGAGCACTGCCATGCTGCTTTAATCCTCGAGCCCAGGCAAAGTGAGAGCTGGGATGGAAATGGTTTTTCTGGAGAAACCTTCCCCCAGTCTCCCCCACTATTCTCCAGCAACTCTTCTCCAGCTCCTCATGTCTGCTTGGTTAGATTGTATTTTACACAAATCTGGATTACATCAAGCACAAAACTGATTCAGGGGCTGTTCTTTGTCACCCAGGACTTTTTTGGACTCGCCCTTCTCAGTGAAAGTCGAATAAATCCCAAATATTTTGAATTCCAGTGCTAACACTCAAAGAGATGTTTTGTGAGCTCTCCTGCCAAGCTTTACAGGTGACAGCAGAATGTCCAGCTCATCTCTGAAGAGGCTGAGGTTTGTGTGCCTGGATATTTGGGTTAATATTTGGCATATATTTAAATGGCAGCCTGGATGATGTACTTCAGGAGAGTTGGGAGTGTAGTTTATTAGAAATATTTGGTGATAAATTACTTATTGAGGGCACTAAGTCAATTCAGAGCTCCTTGTCTGTAATCCATCCAAATATTGATTTTTAGAAATTATTTTACTAATGAGTTAGAGCTTAATTTATCCAAATAACATGAGGAACTGTGCAGCTAATAATGCTGTTTATTGGCCTGATATAATCAAATTAATGTTCATGTAAAAGCAACATCATAAAGGTAAGAATTATGAGTGTTCATTGATGAAGATTGTCAGAAAAAATATTTATATCCAGGAAAAAACATCAAGGAAATTCTGCTACAGAGAAATGGATGATCTCTTAAAAATCTCACAATAAATATATTTATGGAGAGTTGCAGAGGTGAGGCGTAACAGAGGATATTTTGCATTCTGGCCCTGGGATTCCAGCTCCAAAATGAGATTACAAATCCCAGCTCTCAGATTCCTGTTGCAGCCACAACATGAACAGTGTTGAAAGCAGAAAGGCACTGAGTGAATTTTATGGAGCTCATGAGTAGGTGTGTAATTGCACAAAACGCTAACGAGCATTTGGCAACTTAAAACAGGGCCAGGCTCTGAGGGGAGGCTTAGGGGTTCCTGTGGAAGTTGTTATTCCAGTAATGACTTCTGAGTGGCCAGAGTGCCCTGGGAGTGGATTTTTGATAGGAGAGTAACAAGCTGTGCTACTCTAGAATAACCTTTAGTCCTCTTAGTGTCACTGTCCTTGTGATCAAGAAGGATCTGCCTGGGGGTAAATCAGGGTTTAATGGGAAATTTCCCCTGGAGAGATGGGAAAGGTGGGATAGAGACCTGTCAGGTGAGGCTGCAGCAGCTGCTGAGCCTACTCAAGCTGCTTTAATTTAACCCTCCTTTAGATTAGCTGGGATAAAACTTAATTTAGGATAATGGAGAGATCATATTAATCGTGATTAACATTAAATCCCTCCCCTTTGGAACACTGGTGTAGGTATTATGTTCATGGAAGTTTATTTTTTCTTAAAAAGATCTGGGAATAAATACACTGCTGAATGAGAGAGCATTAGGCAGGCTGAGAGCATCAGGAATAAACTGCTGCTGTCCCAGAGGTTCCACAATTGGGAATCCCAGAATCATGGAATGGTTTGGAAGGGACATTAAGGATCACCTTTTTCATCCTCATGCCATGGCAGGGACACCTTCCACCATCCCAGGCTGCTCCAAGCCCTGTCCAGCCTGGCCTTGGGCACTGCCAGGGATCCAGGTGCAGCCCCAGCTGCTCTGGGCACCCTGTGCCAGCCCTCCCCACCCTCAGTGAGGAATTCCTTCCCAAAATTCCATCCATCCCTGCCCTCTGGAAGTTTGAAGCCAATCCCTCTTGTCCTGGCACTGCAAGCTCTTGTAAATAGTCATTCTGTGTTTTAGAGGCAGGGATGAGAATCTCCCTTTGTGTCCAGAAAAAGGGAAAGCACTTCATGGGAAAACTATTCCTTAAGAGGAAAAGAAAAGCATTAATAAGGTTTTCTTTCTCCCCCCCTTTTTTTTTTTTATTACACTCTTTTATATTCTGGGTTATTGCCATTACAATGTGCAGAGCCAGGGGACAGGACAAGGGACCCAGAAAAATGCAGAATGTGTGAAATAACACCAAGCCTTCCTTAAGTTATTTCACCTCAAAATTCAAGGATGTCTCCATCTCCCTGATCCTGGCTGGACTTTGCTTATTGGATTTTGGCTGCCTTAGATGGGAATCCAGAAACTTTGATCGATGTCAGAGCTGCTGTTGCATCTTTAGGACTGAAGATCAAGGGAATGGAGAAACCACAGCTTTGGCAGGATGCAGAGGAGTGGGACAGTGAGCTAAATTAATATAAAATATGTTCACACCTTAACTGCTGTTCCAGCAATTGCTCTGAGCAGGGCACAAACAGAAAAAGCAGTTCCCAATTATTTGTCGTGGCTGGGAATGCACATCATTACTGAAATGTGAGCCTTCACCTGTTCTACATTTGCTGAAGAATTTATCAACACTGACACTTCCCTATTTAGGTCAGTCCCAACAGCATCCCTTTGCCTTTCAGAAATCATTTAATAATCAATCTGGGAGCTCTGTTAAACACAAGCTGGGAGTTCATTGTCATCTGGCAAAATCCCAGCCTGCACATTTGGATTTGGCTGTGCTGGAGAAGAAAATTCATCCTTTCGTCCACCAGAGAAGCTCAAAACAGGACAAGTTGCCAATTTTCATATCCAGCCAGAAATGGAGGTAAAAATACACAGTATCATGCATGAGATGGTTAAAAAAATCGACTTTTTTTTATGTGAATTGGAAATCTAGACTTTTCATTTGAAATATTGCAGCTACAACATCAATAAGAGATAAGAGAAATCTCTGTCCTTGCCTCCAAATTAATCAATTGCACATTGATCCAATAACAGAGAAAATAATTTTGTAGTCTTTTCCATCTTTTCCTTATCACTAAGTGATCAGCATTTACACCAAATTCATGCATTTCCTTATTTGCTGCTAAGAATGTTTTTTTTTTTTTAATGTTAAATACTTTCAGACTTTTAAAAATAGGCAGAATGGATAAATGAACTTTTTTTTTTCCTGTGGAGGGAGACCTCAGCACCTGAGCTCCTGTGTGGAAGCAGGGGATGTTCATAGCACAGGGAGCAGGAAAAGTGTGGGGATGAACAGAACTGGAATGGGAATTGAACTGGAAAGGGAGGAATGACCTAAAGATTGTGTCAGGACCCTGCTGGTGGCTCCAGCAGTGCAGAGATGCAAGTGTTGCTTGTAGGATTTAGGCAGAGCTTAGAGCCAGCCTAATAACTGTTTTTTTCATGAATATTTGGGATTGATTTAAGATTAGTGAAAGTCCCTTTTGGAAACAGCAATGGGCCAAAACCTGTAGTGTCCACAGTGTTAAAAGCTCTTTTAAAACTCCAATCCCAGTGACTGTTCTTCTTCCCTTCTCCACCCCAGCCCTCTCTGGTGGCTTCTCCGTGTCCCTCTGCTCATTCTGCTCCTTGAGCCTTCTGAACCTGCTCTTTCTTCCTTTCCAGAACCCCTGGTTTGAATCTGGGGAGTTTAAATTCAGAGAGTTGGCTTCCCAGTGTTGGTCCATGCGAGTCTTGGACTGAATTTTCTCTCCTACAGCCCCTGTTGCCCTCAGCATTGTTAATCCTCACCACAACTCACCCTGGGGTGGCCTCAGATGAGTGGAAATCAATTTCTGGTGCCCACAATGAAAGGAGAAGCACCAAAACTGGAATCTGAACTACGACCAGAAGCTTCCAAACCACTAAACCCATCTGAGGAGCTGTTGAAATGAGGTGCTGGCAGGGAGCACTGATGTGAGCTTCAGCCCGTGCAGTGCTTGGTTCCAGACCATGTCCCCTCTCTGCCTTGACATGAAGAAAGCACCAAATTCCTTTCAAACCATTCCAGCTATCCAGCAAGATGACATCATTTGTGCGCTCCAAAAAATCTGGTTCTAACAGGTTAGAAATTAATTTTAATATCTATTTTTTAATTGTTTTAATTAATACTGTAGCTTTGCCTGCCCTCATGATCTGTAAAGGAATCCAGGTGTTTTTAACAGCTGGAATATTGGTTTTTTTTCTCAGCCTCGGTGAAGTCCTTGTGGTGAGGATTTCAGGTGCCTAATTCAGTCTTGTATGGAAGAAATCCTCTTGCCTGCTTTGTGCCCTCATGCTGTTCCTGAATTTTTACATCAGGGGACTGGAGAACAGGATTCCACCATCCCTTTGCTGTTGTAAGTCTGGGCTTTTTATTTATTTCTTATTTCCCTTGTGTCCAAGGCAAACAATGCTGCTTTAGACAGTTTTCCATGTCAATAATGGTTCTATTGCCTCTTTCCAAAAGCCGCCAGTCCAATGGGGTGCTTCTGAGCATGAGGTTCCAGGAGGGAATCAGGGATTTATTTAATGCATTCTAATATTTTCTGTATTCTTTTTCATCCTGCTTAAATATCCTAAAGTTTCAGCTGCTTTTCCAGCCAAAAGAGCTCTGCTCTCAGCTGCTGGAAATGATTCCCATTATTTTCCTGCTTTGCTACGACTCACATTGAAACTCAAAAGGGCATGGATGGTTCAGACCGTTCTCCCCTGAATCCATCGCTTTGTGTTTCTTAGCACTCAGTTCCTTTTTTTCCCCCTTCCTGAATATTAATTTAGTCTGGATCTTCTGAGGAAAGATTGGCAATGCAGACCTGACAGAATTTGCATTGTGGTTCTGGTGTCTCATTTCCATGTTGGATGGGGCTGCCTTGTAGTATTTTCCTGTGTCTATCCCACAGCTTTTCCCAAATGTTCTCTTTAAATAATTTTAACTGACTGGAAGGATGTTTCAAATCTATTTTTTAAACGTTTCTGCTGGCAGAGTGTAATTTGTGAGGGACAGACAATTTTCTAAATCAAAGTGGAGTTCCTTTGCAGGTACAGATTTTATTTCCTGTGATACCTGGAGAGCACATGGAGTTATATTTTATTACTGCTGAGCACCAAAGGGAAGCAGAACACTTTGAAACATATACATATTTATATGGGGTGTATTTATAGGGTTATTTATATATTTATATAGGGTATATTTTATGTCAAGCTTCATGAAAGAAGATCTCAAACTTTGATTTCTGGGGTTATTAAAATACCTTTAATTTCTAGATATTTTTAGCTGCTCTCCATTTAAATTTTTTGAAAATTATATTTTGAAGCATGGTTGGACTTGATGTTCTTGAAGGTTGGAAGGGACCTTAAAGCTCTTGTTCCACCTCCTACCGTGGCAGGGATATTTTCCACTATCCCAGACTGCTCCAAGCCCCATCCCAACGTGGCCTTGGGCACTTCCAGGGATGGAGCAGCCACAGCTTTTCTGGGCCAGGGCCTCCCCACCCTCCCAGGGAGCAATTCCTGCCCCATATTTAATTGACATTCCCTGGGATTTTTCAGGGTCCTCTGTTAATTCTCCACGGTGCTGAATGTTGAGTGTTCCATGAGAGACCCGTGTTGGGTCTCAGGGGTGAAATGATGATGGTGGGTGCAGCTGAAAGATAAAGGACACCTTAAAAGATAAGTGACATGCTAAAATTACTCCTAAAAAAGCTGGAATGGAAAATTTTGCACCAAACCACAGGGACAGGGAGCCCAAGGTCCCCCATCCCCAGCTGGGAGGCATCCAGGTCCCAGAGCTGGAAAAGTCTCCTGAGGAAGACACAGCTGGAGGCCTCTGCATTCCCCTGCTGCCTGATGAATGATGAATCACAGGTTTATTGCAGGTGCCTGGATGTTTCAGGCTGACAGGGAGTGTTAAAACACCCTCCTGAACGCTGTCAGGGGAAGTTGTTAATATTGAGATTTTCCACCAGTGCCTGGAAGTGCACAAGGAGCAGGGGAGAGCTGTGACTGTGCTGCTAAAGAGAAGCAGAAGCTCCTCCAGTAAATACAGAATGTAAAGCTCAGCTCTGTGGCTTGTTAGTGCTGTGCTTTGCCTTTCTCCAGCCCCATGAGCTCCCTGTGCCTCCTCAAAAGTTTAAAAAAATGTTTCCTCAGGAAACTTTCCCGAAGTGTTTTATTAAAATTGTGCTCCTCCTGACACATTGATGAAGTTCTTCTCTAGTGGAAGCTCCAATGATTTTAATTTCATCAGGAAAACACATGAAAATCAAGCAAGAGGAAAACCATCAAACCCTAATAAATCTTTTAAAACAAATTAAAGTGATGGCTGAGCTGACATATTCAATTTTCAATAAAAAAGGATTTTCAGCAAGCCACAGGCATTACTCAAAGACTTAAATCTGCAAAACCAGGATTCTGCTTGTTTGTTTGCACTTTTGAGTGCACTAAGTCAGCTGGGGGGGCTGATCTGTGGAACACTGCCCACACTGTGGTTCCCAGTGCTGGAAGTTGCTCATAAATAACAGATAAAGACAGAAAAATGACTTTTAAATGAACTTTCTGTGCACAAATGCTGTGAAGTTTCATGTTTGGGTCATCTGCCAGTTATATAGATAGGGATAAGATGTAGGATTTGTGTAGTCACAGTTAAAGGATTTGTTCCTACATATTTCTAATGAGTAGTGTTGGATGTACCCTAAGTGACTGCTTTGTTGCCTGCTCAGCTGAACATATAAACACTAGGAAAAAAAATCCCAATCCTAACTGGAAAATTTCCTTCCTCCAAATGTCCTCTTTAAGCATAACACACTACAGAAAAAATATTAATAATTAAATTACAAAGCAGGGGATTGGTGCAAGGGTTTCAGCATACAGACAGCAGGGCTGGGAAAAGAAAATCCTTTTGGGCTTCTCTGTGCGACTCTGATGCCTTGTGCAGGCTGCCCTAGAGCAGAGGCTGGCCAGAGTTCCAGAATAAAGCAGGGATGGATTCAAAGGATCTCCTCCATGGATCCCCCTTGGGCAGCACCAGAGCCCAGCCAGGGCTGCCCCCAGGATGAACCCAAATGGCCCCAAAATGCACGAGCGCTGCCGGGGTCTCTCCCTGGGCTCAGCTCTGCTCCATGTGCACATTGCAGTTCAGTGTCCAACCCCACTGCAGCCCCTGCAGTCCCACCCTGCTTGTTTTTCTCTCTGCAGCCCATGGGCTTTGTGCTCCTGGGCTGAGATTAGGATCATTTGTCCTTGGTGCCCAGCTGGAGCAGGAATTGTTTTGTCTCCCTGCTCTGTGCACAGAGCTCACCATGCCCTGATGTGAAGCTCAGAACTGCACACGAAAGCAGCTCAGAACCTGAAACACAAAAAAGCCAAAACCTGAGGCATCACCTGAAGGTGATGGGATTCCCCTGAAGGGAAATATACGGATGAAAATGATGATTTAGGGCCAGGGTTGTTGGTTCATGTGTCTGCCCCTGTCTGGAGTCCAAAGAACTTCCCCATTTCTCCCCTCTCTGATTCTCCAGCCTCAGGGCTCATTCCCATTCCAGCTCATAAAGGTAAACCCCACATCCATTCTGCTTCCATATTTTGCTTCCTTCATTTCTCTTGTCTTATGCCACCTTTTTCATGTGGGGAACAAAAGGCTGATCTCTAATGACTGAGTAAACTCCAGAAAACTGTGCACTGCTTTCCTAACAGCAACCACAATTACTGACTTTACTCACAGCCTTAGCTTGATGTGCTCCTGATTAATTAGGCAGCATTTTTTCAAGCATGAAGCAGTTTTAAAATACCTTTCCAGGTCTAACAAGTGCTGCACACTGGATACCACAGTTTTTACAGTTGAGTTTATTCAGCTTTTGATGATTTGTGCATCCTGTCCTACAGTCCACCTTTGGATCTCTACCTCATTGCCTTCAAAGCTTGGGCTGCTCTTTTTATAATGAAATAATTAATATTGGTGACAGAAAAACACGAGGCGTGAATACAGCAGGAAGAGGGTTATGGCCTCTAATTAAAATAAGTACAGGAGTACAAAAGAAATTCCTCTTTTATAATTATCATCTATATTATGCTTTTAATGAATGGAACATCAGGAGGTGGGATGTTATTGATTGTTCCAGAGCTGCACTCCTTGAGGCACTTCAGCTTTTTCCAGGTAAACTTTATTCAGCTTCTGGTGTGTAGGACATAAATCTTTATTGGGGATGGTGTGTCAGTAACAACATCATAAAACTGAGAGTTGAATATTCCTGGTAATTTGTGGTGCTCTGCAAAGGTCAGCCCTCAGCTGTGGGAGAGGGGGAGCAGCTCCCAGCACGGGCACCAATTTATTTGGGAATTTCTGCCTGGTTAAATGGCTGTCAGGCGTGACAGCTGCATTTATAGCAAGAGTTAATGCTCCAGAATCTGTCAGGACTCTCTGACTCTCCTGACCTCATCTTTAATTCAGTACCAGATTTCCATTTTGGTGGGCACAGGATGAATGTATGACATGGATGGATTGATTCTTGGTTTTCATATGAATGGTTTGTGCCCTCGTGGTGCTGGTTTTGTGGTTGTTGATGTCCATCCTATTAACCTGTAATGAAGGCATTCATTTAAACCCTCTAACACAGGGCAATATAAACTTCCCCAAGAATTACTGTGGAGCTATAAGGATTAGGTAAATGTTCAATCTCTGTGTGTTCAAAGTCCACCCCATAATTAAAAGGAAGAAAAAACACCCCCAATTAATATCAACAAAAGCCATCCCCAATTAATATCAGTTCCCCAAAACAGACTTTTATTTTAACACACAACATTCCTGCCCTGAGATTTGGTGGCATTTAGGGTTATATTAAAAGTACCCCAGTTCCTCTATGAATATGCTGATTGTTTATTAGAAATCCTTCTTCCTCCAGGTTAAGAGAATTTGTTCTCTATCAGAAATTCCATATAGATTCTCATTTGTTACTTGCACAGAGCTTTTCCTTTCTTTAAAAGGACACACTTTGTCAGCAAGGAACTATTTTCTGGCAATAATTTAATTGGGAGGGAAAAAGGCTCTTTCTTCTCCTTTTTATTCCAACAAAAAGGCTGCACATGATGTTGTTTTGTGAACCATGGCACAGCCAGGGACTCGATTCCATTTTATCCCATCTCCAAAGGCACTGCTGCTTTGAGTTCCACCTCAGAGCTCCCTGCCCCTCCCCTCCACTCATTATTTTGTTGTTGGAGTTAAACTGGGGTTTGATGGTTCAGTGTTTTAAAATCAGCAGCAAACCTTGAGTTGGAAGAGCTTCTCTTCCCAAACTGATCCTGAACTTGAAAGTGCTGAGAGCTGAGTTGTTTTTAATTATCTCCAATCCTACTGAAAGCAGAGCTCACATTTCAGTGTCTGTGTTGTGGAAGTTGTCTGGATTTTATTTACGTAGCTGCAGGTGAGGCGA
Source organism: Passer domesticus (assembly GCF_036417665.1). NCBI lineage: Eukaryota > Metazoa > Chordata > Aves > Passeriformes > Passeridae > Passer > Passer domesticus. The sequence continues at coordinate 2,237,739 of NC_087484.1, forward strand.
GAATAAAAAGAACTTAAAAATAAGCTGAGCATTAACAGCTTGAAACAAGTTGAGTGCTAATTGTGTTACTAATGCCACCTTCATCTTCTTTTTGATAAGACAGAAAATTTTAAAAGCCCACACTTGTAGATCTGTTGTGAAGATTTTCAGAGCCACAGCAAAATTCTAGACAGAGCAATATCTTTGCATAAAAAATATTATGGAGAGGCCACTTTATATAAAAGTGATAAACTGCCAATTGATTTAGGTTCAGTCTAATTGCTACTTTAGGACTTTTTAAAATTTAGCTTGGAGTTTATAGGAAAATTTCCTCTGGCTGTAAAGGGAGTTTTAACAGATCCTGGGGAAAAAACAAGTGTGTGTGTATGTATTTATATATGTATATATGAATGAGCGATAAGATGGAAAAAACATCAGAGCACAAGTTGGAGCACTGCTGGCGAAGCTGGCAGCTGGAATGGCTGCTTAAGGAGTTACTCTGGTGGATTTTCACTGTGTGAGCTTTTGGCGGGGATTGTAGCAAACAACGGGAAGGGAAACGCAAACATCGGGAGCGCTGGAGCCGCCAGCGATCCAATCCCCGGGAATCCAAGCTCCAAATGTGTCCTGCCTACTGGGCAGCTGGGTGGGATGGCTTTTGGGGCTGCCTAAAACCAGAGTGAAGGGAATAAAAAGCAGTTCTGTTTATTGCAGGCCCTTCAGGTACATCCAGGGCAGGCCAAGCCCCCCAGGGCTGCACCCAAAATGCTCCACGGCTCACAGGTTTCACACTTGGATAAGTTTGGGCCATTTGCATTTTGGGGCTTCATCCTCCAGTTCCAGCTTCAGCTCATGCAGTCACTGACCCCCAGTTTGCTCCCCCAGCTCACTTTTGTTTCCATCTCTGGCCCTGAGGCAGGGAGGTGTCCTTGACTGCCAGGCCTGGAGAGGAATTGTTGTGTCTGCCCAGGATGGGGAAGCAGCAGCTGGCACTGGGTGTGGAGCTCAGAGTTACACACTGAAGAGCTGCAGGGGTACAGATACATGGAAATAGAAAAGATCAAATCCTAATCATCAGGTGCCAGGGGCAGTGCCATGAAATTGGGCAGTTTGGCTTTAGTCCAAGGTCTCAGCTTGGCTCTGCCCAAAAAAGCATGAGACAAATCTGCAAGAGGTGACAGCAGAGAAACCTTTGGGAATAGAAAAAAATAACCTGAACCAAAGGGCGCTCACCAGAGTAATTTTTCCATGAATTATGGTTTTGTCATGCCAAAATTATGTGTTTTCACTGCTGTGATGATTCTGGAATCATTATTTATTGGTATTTTTAACCTTTCGCTGTGGCACGCCAATAAAGCTTGCAGGAGGTGGGGACATTTTTGGAAGTGCCACTGTCACATTGTAACTTGGTGACAATATATCTCCTACAGATGTGGCTGTGTTATTTTATTTATAGGTAATGCAAATAAATCCATTATGGGCTAAAAATAAATCAAGCAGGCTAGTCCAAACAGGTGTACATCCCTCCAAAAAAGCAGTATTATGGATTATTTAACATTAATCTTCTCTAAATCAAATTAGGAAGTTATTAATTATCAAAATATGTATTTATTCTTCTGTAAAAGTTATCTATTGCCATTCACAAGTTGTTGCACTTGTTTCTAGGACATCTGAACCAAGCTTAAATCTTAGCATTTAAAATCTCTTCCCAATGCTAATAGTGTTCTACATATTTGCAAATTTTGTATTATGGCACCATAAAATCCATAAAGTGCCTCGAGCATTTAAACTGCACAAAAAAGCGACAGCAACTCATGACTTTGCCTCGAGTGTGATGGTTTTTCATGTCTCCAAAATGAAGAGCAGGAGAGGGAATTCCAGATATTTATTCTTATTCTCAATTGGGCCTTTTTCATCTGCACAATGGGTTAGTTAGTGGTATTTGAACTTTTATTCGGGGGAAGAATTTACTGTTCTGCCTTGGTAAGGATTCTTTTCTTTGCTCACATGCTCTGGTGTGACACAGACAAAAATAATAATATCAAACCATTGCCTTTTTGAAGGAGTCATTATCTTTTTATTAATCATCTGATGAGAGGAATGCATTCATGTCACAGCAGCAATTTCTCATGCTCTGCTCCTGGTGAATGGAGCTTTTGTGAGGCAGCAATTTTACCTTGACCTGTAACTCAGCTCTGAACCTCTCTCTCTCTATAAGGAATTGTTCCCATTCCTTCTCTTCAGCATTCTGCATTTTACTGAGTGCCAGGAGCTTCAGAATTCAAAGAACTAACATTTACTTTGCCTGTGTTCAAACCTAATTCCATCAGTACGAAAATAATCAGGGTTTCTTTTCCATGGCATATTCCTCAACTTTTCTGCATTGGATGTGCAGCATTAGCAGAAGGTGGAAAGTAGTTTTGGGGCAGGTGCTGAGAAGTTTTACACCTTCCTGAGAGCTGCTGGGGCATGGTTGGAGATGTTTCCCAGAGCAGCTGTGGCTGCCCCTGGATCCCTGGAAGTGTCCAAGGCCAGGTTGGATGGGCTTGGAGCAGCCTGGGACAGTGGAAGGTGTCCCTCTCATGGCAGCTGGATGAGCTTTAAGATCCCTCCCAGTCCTCTCCAATCCATGATTTTCTGAGTGACTGTGAAGATTTAAATTCCTTTTTGTCTGCCCCTGGGAACTCTGCATTGGAATGTGAAACACTTTATTGTCCATAGGTGGTGTTTGTGCACTCTTGCAATGGGAAAACAGTGAATGCTACAAGAATTCCATGGTTAGTGGAGTCTACATCCCTGCTATTTACTCTTGAACTTCATGGACTTTTTACTTTTTGTTGCACGGTTGTTTAGGTATTAATTAATTTAGGTATTAAATTGTAGTGGATTTAATAATGAGCAGAATGCAAATGGTAAATTAAATTAATTGCTCTGCAGTAAAGACCCCACAAACACATCCCTTCCATCTAGGTTTGATATAACCCAATTAAAAACAGGATAGAGCTCATCCCTTTGTCTTAATAAGCATGTTAAATTAGCTATTTCCTCCTCAGAGAAAAACATGCTTAGAAACAAACTCCGGAATATTTAGGAATGGGAAAAGAGTTGATTTCTTGTCCCCTGCTATTTGTAATCTGTGATTAAGTGGTGTGAAATGGGGCTAAGCCTTCCTGGCGCTGCCTTAGAGCGCTTCCTCCTCCCCTGTGCGCTCCAAATGTGTCTGGAACAAAAGCTGAGCAAGGCAGGACTAATCTCCATTTTCTCCACAGCCTTGGAAAATCTTTCCTAGTGATGTAAACTCCAAGCAAAGGCTGTCACATGTTTAATCCCACAAATCTGGAACTTAGAGAGGAGGGATTTAAAAAAAAAGGAAAGTGTATGGAGCTCCTGTATTCCATGGTAAAACGAACTGAAAGTTGTGTTGCTGTCTCCATGTATAAAGTAAATTTCTTGGGTCCTTTTTTTAATTTGATTACATTTTTGAATTTGGAAATCCCAGTGATCAGAGGCTGGGCTGCAAAGTGTTTGAGTGGATACTCAGATGTATTATCAAATATGTTTTTAGTGATGCTAAAAATTAAGTTATTCAGCTGTGTTGTATTTACACCTGCAACCACATCCTGGGGACAACACACCTGCCCATCTCCTGTAGGAGCACTGAGGGATCATTCCCTGCCATTGATGCTGCAGGAATAAAAGCATTACTATGAATAAAACCTTAATTCAGAAGTTCTCTAAATCTGATTGCATTGATCATGACTTCAACCTGTTTGCCAGTTTGATTTGGAAATGGTCCACACTGCACCTCTTTTCCTTTTAATCTCCTGTTGTGCAGCCTAAAATGAGTTTATTTTATTTACTCTGAATTTTACTTGCATCAGAATAAAGGGAGACACGGTGCTGTCATACCAGGTAAACTTCTTTCCCTATGGAATTGTGGATACCTGTGATTCAGTGTGCTGTAATAAATAAAGCTTTGCTGAAGCAAGGTTATAAAACAGATTATTATTTTCTTAAGAGTGATAGAGACACACAGGAGTCAAGTCACCCTAGCAATAAAAAGAGGAAAATTCCGGATCCTAAGGCAGCTGGAGGCAACTGGAACAGGGAATACCCACTAAAATGAAAGGTCATTTCTATATTACATATAGTAAACTTTAGGACTACAAATTGCTGAAGAGACCTAATGGTGAGGCAGAGAAGAAAATAAATTGGAAGCAGAGTATTGTAAGAAACGGGAAACAGTAAAATAACTGAGGGTCACCAAATACTTGGGGACACTGATAGAATGAGAGAAATAGGAGCTTAACTGTAGTGCAGAACTGAGGCAACCCCGCACTTTAAACTTGTTTTGGCCATGAGGGCAGATCCTCAGGCAGGGAATGTTGGAGCCAGCCTTTTGGGTAGTACCGACCTCCCAGGGATTATGGAGAGTTGTTTTTGAACTTGTTCATTTTCTTGTATTAATGTTGAGGTAGAACAAGACTTTCCTGAGGTGATGTTCTTTATAACAGAAGCTGCATTCCTTGGTTTTTGTCAGGTTCACATGGGGAGGATGAGGGCTCCTCCTCCTCCCTCCAACAGAAACAGCAAAATATCAGCTCTGTGCCCAGGGCAGGGAGAATTCTGTCTCCAGGCTCAGCTGCACTCCACAGCCTCACCTTGGAAAGCAGCAGCTTTGATTAAAAAAGGGCAAACCAGCAGGAGCCATTCCTATGATCTGGAAAAATTTAATCTCCTTGTCTGTGATCCTAGAATTTAGTCCAGAGGAGTTTGTTGTGGTGCAGCACTGAAATACTGGAAGGTTGTGTTAATGCTTTCATTTGCAGAAGACATGAAGGTTCTAATATAAAATTAAATTCTTCAGTGAGTGGCAGCAGTTTATTGATCTGCAGAAATGTGTTGCAGTTAATAATTCTTCTGTGAAAAGTATTTGGTTTATTATTAAACATTATTGAAGTTTCGGGATTCATTCGTCTTCTCTTTCCCAGTTTGTTGTGATCGTGGCACACCACAAGGGCCTGGAGTGACTGGACAAGAGGAAATGGATTTAAATTGAAAGGGAGCACGTTTAGATGGGATATTTGGGAAGAAATCCCTCCCTTGAGGATGGTGAGGAGCTGGCATGGAATTCCCAGAGCAGCTGTGGCTGCCCCTGGATCCCTGGCAGTGCCCAAGGCCAGGTTGAAAAGGGCTTGGAGCCGCCTGGGACAGTGGAAGGTGTCACTGACATGGCAGTGGGTGGAATTGGATGATTTTTAAGGTCCCTTCCAACCCAAATCATCCTTTGATTCTACTATTCAAATCATGTAAGTTCATATATTTTATTTACCTGAACCCCTTTTAGGGATCTTTACTTTTCTAATGCTCTCTTGTAGAACACTTTAGTCACCAACACCTCTATTCCAATGTCACATATTGTATCTGACTCTTACTTTGCAGTGGAACGAAAGCATTTAAAATTGAAATTTGTAACTACCATAATCAGCCTGTGAAGGTAAATTCAGTAAATATCAGTGTTTCAGTAAAGAATTTGGCTCCTTGACATACAGTGGATGTTCACAACAGAGTTGTTCAATATGTGCATCACTCTAAGACCATTTATTAGGTTTGAGCTATGTTTGAACTTCCAAAAAATGGGCAAATTTGTGGTGCTGTAACTGAAAGAGAAGAACAGTGGTCACTAATAAAGTGAAATAGAAAAATTGATTGTGAAAATCCAACCTCTCATCTATTTCAGCCCAATCAGAATTGTCCTGGAGCAGAGTCCTTGCTCTGTCAGTTCCTCCCCTTCACCTGTACTAAATGTCAGAATTTCTGAGGGATCACAACTCAGCCTCAGGAGGTGGGAATGAGCCAGCGTGGCACAAATATGAAACCAGAGTAAATAAATACCCACAGCACTGCAGTGCTGGGACAGGAACCATGATCAGATCCATAATGTCCAGACCCAGAGGCACTCCTCCAAGAGCAAAAGTGGTTTTGTTGCTTGAAATGGCATAAAAAAGGTAAATTGCTGTGCCTGGGCATCGTGCTTGTCTGATTTAAGAGCTGCTTAGCTCCCTGTCTGAAAGACCAGTTCCAATTCTTGCCCATGTGATTCACCCAGAGCGCAGGGAGCTGGGAGAGATAAAAAGCTTGTAGAGCAGTTAACACTATTTTATGTTGGAATTGATGCACCAGGCGGCCAAGTAGCACAGATGCTTAATACACTCAATTTGTAAAGGAGATTTTAATCTTCACAAGTACATCTCTTTTCACTTTCAGTTCCCAGCTCTGCTCGGTGAGAAGGAGAAATGTTCAGCCAGGCTCAGGACACTAAACCAGCTTAAAGAAGCCCTGAGGTGGCCACTAAAGGACCTTGAATTTGCCTGTGAAAGCCCCTGATATTCAAGTCTATAAATTCCAGTTTATTCCAGTAAATCACAACAGGATGTGAAGCAAAAAGCTGGAGAAGGCTGCAAAGTGTCCTTGGAAATGGGGGTGTTTGGGATAATCAGGACTGAAATTCAGCTTCCGAGAGGAGTCAGGGCTTGCCCTGTGGCTGGTGAAGCTGGAGTGAAAAGGTGAGGAATATTTTGCTTTTATCAGCCTCCCTTGGTATTTTTGTGTGTATAATTAAGGAGGAGCACAGTCTGTAAGCTCTAGGTTGAGATTTTAATTAAATTGAGGGTTTGTTTTTAAATATTGGTGAATTCAGCTACAGTCTGGTAAAATTTTTTGTTCTTGGCTGTAAGAAATGTATTTTTCTTTAGGACATTGTTAAAATAACATCACTAAGTGTGTTCTCCAACACCTTTCCCTCATGGCTGCATTCCCATCCTCTGATAGGGTGGTGTCTGTATTTAGGAGTTAGATCAGGATATTTCACACCCTTTTCAGATTTAACATTTGGTTCATGGTTGGACATTTAAATCTGGATTCTGCACTATGAGAAGCTGGGCAGTGGGATTTGTGACCTTTGCAAACTCCACACAAGGAAGGACCTGTGATAAAAAATATCTCTAAGGGTCAAGAGCCCAAGGGAAGAGTGGGCACCATTAAATCATTGGAAGGAAAGGAACAAAGTCCAGGCCCAGCAATTCCACGTGGGGACTGCTTTGCCTTTGGGAACTGCAGTTACTCAAGGGTGTTGAATTCTGGGGGTCAAACCCCCAAAGGGAATTGATACTTAGGAAAATGGTGGGGTTGTTTGCCAGGGAAAGGGTTGCTGTGGTTGTTGTCAAAAATCCCCAAATCCAGTCAGGTCAATGGAGTGACTGTCATTAGTCCAATGATGATGTCATCATCATCATCACTGACCAGCTCATCCAAAGTCCAGGCAAGTCAAGGACTCATTTTCAATGACTTCATCAGGATTTGTATCAAGCCCATGGTGAAAATGTAACTTTTGTTGAACAAAATTCTGGTGCAAAATTCAAATACGTTTTCATCCTTATGCAAACACACCGTATTTGGGTTGATTGAGAGCAGGTAAAAGCTGTAATTCTGTATTTTATCCCTGTCCCATTTGCAGTCCATGGCTGTGTCCCCCTCTGATTTTGAAAGAGGAACTTAGCCATTTCCCATACAAGATTTTCTTTGGTTTTGTTTGTCAGGGCGAGGAATTGATGATCCTTGAAGATCCCTTCCAACTCAGTTTTTTCTGGGATTTATTATGGCTAAAATGATGAATCTACTTCAATCTCCCCATTTTCCCTCCTCCTCTCAGGCTAAATGACACCTTTTGTTTGACTCTGTACTGACTGTGGTGGGGGCATTGCTCAGATTGTGACTGATTTAATGAAAACCACGTCATTAAACCCAAAAAACCTCCTGAGAAAGCACTGTAAGCTACGGGTGGAACTCCTAGAAACACAAGTGGTGAGTACTTAATCCCATTATACTGGATAAGCTTCTCTAGGGTGGGTGTGTTCAGAGTCAGAGCTCCCTCAATTGTAATTTTTTGGCTGATTTCTGGCCTGGATCACAGATCTAGACTGGCATGACCTGTCTCAGGCATTCATAACTCTACTGAAGTTCTTGCCAAAGCAGGATTGCTGTGCCTGATGCCTGTGAGCCACCAAGGAGCTGCTGTTAAGGTGTTTTATCCACTGTGCAAGCTCTGGGGATGCAGCCTATTTAAATATCCACAGGTTAGGCAGTGCTTTGCATTCCTGCTTCCTGGAGCATGACAGGGAATCTCACCCGCTACCCACGTGCAAATAAATACAATCATCACTCCCATCATCATGGATTTTCTGCTTTGCTTACCCAGCCTCAGCTCTGAGACATGCTCAGACTCTGTTGGCTCCTGTAGCACACATGAGAAGTGGATTCATTTGTAATTTTGCTGTTTAAGCTGTTCTCACAGTGCTGCATCACTGTTTGTTTTCTTTTTTTTTAAGGAACAAGTTCTTGTGGCTGCTGTTACACACATAACTCCAAAAAGCTTTGTGGTAATAATACAGATAAGCCAACACTGCTTGTAGGAAAAAAACCCCAATGTTTATAATAGCTGGAGAACATTCCTATTTGTATTTCAAATTTCCCTTGTACACTGGAATTGATTTCACACCAGCCTCATGCTTGGGCTGTGCTATCTTCACTCTTGCAGGGAGAAGAGGCATTTGAATGAAGCAGATCCTGTTGTTCTCCTGCAGTGGATTTGTCATGTTTGCTCCTGTCTGAAATGAAAAGGAAGCGGAATGGGAAGGAAATTTCTCCATCTTTCTTTGAACTCTGGGTAAAATCCCTGCAAGCAACAGTGGTGGCTCTTGGGGCTTGGGGTGACGGTGGCTCCTGGCTTTGTGACAGGGTGGGAATGGCTCAGGGGACAGCTGGGGTGGGATCTGGGGGCTCTTCTCCATGGCTCCGGCCAACATGGACCTCTGGAATGGGAGGGAGCTGAGGGAAGGGGCTGCTGTGGGGAGGTGGAGCCAAAGGATGGTGTAAGTTGGAAAGACCCATAAGATCACCAATTCCAACCATTCCCCAAGGCCACCACCAACCCACGTCCCCAAGAGCCACATCCACACAGCTTCAAACCCCCAGGATGGGGACTCCCCACTGCCCTGGGCAGCTGTGCCAGGCCTGGACAGCCCTTCCAGTGAAGATATTTTTTGAAATATAAAAAACCTTCCCTGGTGCAGCCTGAAGCCATTTCCTCTTGTCCTGTCGCTCGTTAACTGGGAGAAAAGGCCTGGCCCCAACCTCCCCTCAGGGAGCTGCAGGGAGTGAGAATCCCCAGATGACTGAGGTTGGAAAAGCCCTCCAAGACCATCCAGTCCAACCTGTGGCCCATTCCCACCTTGTCACCATCCCAGAGCTCTGAGTGCCACCTCCAGTCCTTCCCTGGACACCTCCAGGGATGGGCACTCCAACCTCCCTGGGCAGTTCTAAGGCCTGAGCACCCTTTCCATGGGGAAATTCCTCCTGGTGTCCAACCTGAGCCTGCCCTGGCCCAGCCTGAGGCCGTTCCCTCTCCTCCTGTCCCAACTCCCCCGGCTGTCCCCTCCTGTCAGGAGCTGTGCAGAGCCACAAGGTCCCCCCTGATCCCCCTTTTTCTCCAGGCTGAGCCCCTTCCCAGCTCCCTCATCAGACAAAAGGAACATGAGCCCTGTCCTGGGCCTGGTGCCCACACTCAGCCTGGATGCAGCCCTGGGACACCTCTGGAGCATCTCCTCACCCTGGCAGGAGAGAGGGGACACCCCTGGGAGGAAAAGGGGATCAGCAGTGAGGGCTGGCTCGCTCTGGGCAGTGAGAATGCCCCAAGACTCCCAACAAAATCCAAATAATCCGGTTGCAGCTGCATCTTTGGTGCAGAATGGCAGTGGAAAAATGAGCAAACATGTCTGAGTTGGGAAAAGTCCATCCTGACCCAGAGATGATTAAAAATACAGAATAAAAACTTACCTGGAGGGGCTTGTGAGCACATGAAGGGTCTTTGTGACAAATGATTTTATAATGGCTGAGGAAGAAATTATTTATTAGTTCATCAAACATAAAGGAATAGTTAATGAGAGCATTCATTATAATCTTTGTTGTGGCACATAATTAGCAAGCTCTGCTTCTGTCTCAGTGCTGTTGCTGAGCACGACTGGGAGAGTAAAATGTGTGATTTATAATAATATTACAAGCCACGATATTTCACCCCAAAATTAATGAATCCTAGCAGAGGGAAACAGGGAATGCATTTACCAAGATTTGAGTCTGGCTCTAAAATAGCAAGTTGTGAACCAGCAGCTGCTGTCTTGCAAGTCTTGTGCTTTTTGTCAAAATTTGAGATGTTTCAGGCTGGTAGAAGTCACATTTCTAGCAATGATCATCATTACTGGAGAGTTTGGGTGATTCATAACCTAAAAAACATTTCTGTTCAGCTTTCTTATCAGCAGATTCCACTTTTTAGTACATCCTTCATTTCTAGAGATGAAGAGGACAGGAAAGCTTTTGATTTTATGAGGCATTAGATGTCCAAACCCAAAATTCTGGGCCTTACAAAGAAACTTCTCACTGAGCAGGAAATTGAACCTGACCTTTAAATTTGGGCCTTTATCATCCTCATAAAATGTAACAATTCCTCTGTGGTTGTTTCAAACCCTTTGAGTGTTGACCACTAAAAATTCCCAAATCCTCACTCACTAATATTAATTTAAGGCTATTTACTGCTAATAGAATTTCACCTCCATCAGAATCCACAGCACAGAATTCATGCTAAATAAACACTTTATGGGCATCTAGTTTTGTAAGTGCAATTATAGAACTGCCCAGGATCTTATCAGTGTAATTGAATAATATTCACATCTTTCTTTATTTCTTTATCTCCTTATTCTTCTAAATTCTGCCTAGGTGGCTATTTCTACTTCTTTCAACAGAAGCTAAAATACAGAATTTAGAGTAGGTATCACATGCCTGGATAAATAATATGGGATTGATTTGGGGTGGGTTTTTCTTTTTAAATGCATTATAGTCCCTTTTAAAAACACAGCAAAACAAATGGCCTCGAGTTGGGCTGGGGAGGTTCAAGTTGGATTTTAGGGAAAATCTTTTCCCTGGAGGAGTGGTTAAGCACTGGAAGAGGCTGCCTGGAGCAGTGCCGGAATCACCATCCCTGCAACTGTTCAAAAAATGCATTGTGGCTGTGTAGGATATGATTTAGTGAGAATGGGGATATTCAGTCAAAGGTTGGACTTGGTGATCTTCATCTTTTCCAGCCTTAACAATAATTAAAGGCTTGAGAGCTTCCCTGAACCAGGGCTTGTGTCAGTTGATCAGGCTTTGCAAAGATTCTGGCTGGCTGGAAATATCTCCAAGTATTTAGAAGCATAAATAGAGCATCAATAAATAATGTGGATTATTAGAAAGCCTAGCCCATCCTAATGTCCTTCCCAGCATTAGGAAAAATGCTGCAAGGTGATTAGGAATTCATAAAGAGGATCCACAATTAATGTCATCTGCTTACAACTCACTAATGATTAGGTTTCAGATCCACTGCTGCTCGTGCTGCCTAGCCGGGCTTTCATTTTTTTATCTTTTTTTTTATTTTTTTTTTAATCTGCAAATAATAATTGAGATAAATAGTTTAAAATGTATGTAGGGCAATATTTACTTTTGTGTTTCAAATGTAGGACTTGGGATAGTCAGCAATGTTTTCTGACATTTCTATCCCACTGCAAAGCCTTTTGGTGTTTTCTCTTCCAGCATCTCCTCCTTCCCAGTGGGGTTTTGTATGTCTGTACAAGGGTGTCCTCCTGGCCCAGGTGTGGGGCTCAGTTAAACCAAACCACCTCAGAGACTTTTTGCTTGAAGAGAAATATTTTTTACTGGGACATGGAGACAGCAAAATCCCTTCTCCAAAAATATCAATGAAATTTAGGTTTGGGGACTGAACTAAGCTTAAAAAAACTCAGAATAAAGGAGAGATCCTGATGAGTGCATTGGGATCCTACTAAATTTTGTCCTATTAAATTCTGAATCCAATCCCTCTAACGTTAGGGTTTATTAATGGTATTAGGTCTTGTGTGCAGTAATTAATTTGTTTTATTTTGGAAATTGATTGGGTTTTGATTATTGGTTATGTTTACTGTCAGTATTAAAAGACAAAAAAAAAAGATTAATAACAAGGTAAATAATCTTATTTACTGAGAAAGAGGGGACTCAAACTGAAGTACTTGCTTAAATATTATTATATGTTTAAATGTACATATTCTATCTAAAAAAATCTATGCTTTTTTTAGATGAAAGCCTTAGGTCAAACTTGTACCTGTAGCAAAAATTCTCCCTGATTTCAGCAGACTTGAAGGGGAACTCCAGTGGATTTAGGAAGATATTAACTCAGTGCTGAGATGGATGGGATTAAGAGGTCAAACTGGAAAGAAACAGAGCAGAGTAGAGGCTGAACCTGACACACCAATCCGTTGTTCTCATAGATTTTTAAGCAAGAAAATGCCATTATAAACATCTTTCCTGACCTCCTGTGTATTGCCAGGCAGGAAATTTAATCCCTGATTCCTGCATTAGGGGAAACCTCTGCTCTGTTTCATAAAATGCTTGTCTTGTTTGTTTTGCTGGGTGATATTTTACCTTCTCAGGGTGGAGAAAATCAGCCATCAGAAAGCCAATTTCTGCTCCCATTGCTGGGGATTTCTTTGAAGCATTTTGATATCTGTTGTCTAAATAAAAGCTTCACAGCACAAACCCCACTGAAAACAATGCAGTCACCTCTCAATTCTTGGTTATTTTTTCCCCTCTCTCTTCAGATTACAAAAAGCTCTTTGTTTGTTCAAAAGCCTAAGCCCACCTAAGCCTGGTTTGGCCATAAATCCAAGATGGAAATCCTCACTCTAGCCCCAAGTGGGACATTTAGTCCCACACAATCAAGGTAAGATAACATTTTTCTGTTGGAAACCCACCTCCAGCTCAGGAAGCTGGAGGGATGAGGTTGGAATTCCAGCCAAAAGGTAAATCAGAAATAAAATAGACTGGGAAAACTGCTGAGGAAGATGTTTTTTGGGGACTGTTCCATCTCCCACTCATTACAAACCCAGAATTGTGCTCCCTACATTGAGAAAATCTGCTTTTTTTATATCTTGGCACACCTTCAGAGACTGGATTTGTCTGCCCTCACTTTATTATGACAAGAAGTGAAATCTCAGGGGAATTTAGGCACTTAGGCTGTTCTATTCAATCACTGTAAATATATTTATATGTAAAGAAGTCTGAATTTCCTACCAAAAATGAAATAGGAACTGTGCACAGTGTATTCAAGTGTCTGAATGGAAGGTGTAGAAATACTAACTTTCATTAAATCAGAATGCATTGCCCTGCAAACACTCCTGAAAAGGAAAATTTAAGAATTTGGGGATTTTACAGGCTGTTTAGATGAGTTCCTCCACAATCTGATTTGTACTGCCCAAATTAATGGAATAACCATGTTCTGTGATACTTCTGCCATCACTGCTTTATCTTAATTATAACTAATTTGCAAAAGGTATTGGAGTGGAAAAATAAACAAAGTAATAAGAAAAATCTCTGCTAAATGCAGTGCCAGAAAAATATAATTATATTATTGATTTCATTATCAAAAATTAACTGATTTGGGTTTTTAAATCAGCCAAAGTGTTGCTCTGAGAGTACTGAGTAATCCTAATGTTTTGTTTCCCATTTTTTATTAGATTTTCCTCTGGAAGGAATTTTTGCAATATGAAGGTGGATAAAAATAATCTGAAATTATGTTTTAAGATTTTTAAAGTATATTTGCGAGAGTTTTAGTTGTTCTGAAAGAGGGGAGCCAGAAAGGGAAAGACCAACATGGCCCAGAGGAGCCCTGGGGTTGATATCAGAGTCGAATTTCTGCATGAAATATTTGAAAAATGTGAACTCTGAAAAAAATCCATCCTAAATAAAATCAGGAAGAGATCCATTTGCAGAAGACATTGATTTCAGCATAAAATCCAGCTAGTGGGGGTAAAAATCATTATATTTTTGTTGGATGGCTCAGGGACCCAAAGGCAATCTGTGTCCTGGTTTGGCTCTCCTGGAATTTTCAATCAAATTGAAATTTGCTGGAAATTCCTCTCTCTCCTGGTGCTGCCTTGGTCCTTGGTTGGTTTGGGTTTTCTTTCTGTGGAGGAGCTGAACAGGAGACACCAGAGGGGAAAGAGGGAGGACAACTCTTCCCCAGGCCCTGTGGACACCGATACCTGTGGGTTCTGAAGGTGAAGGATGTGCCCATGTGTCTTTTAACATGTTTATTTGTTAAAACCTCTGGTTTTTTATGAATTTCATTGGAGAGAGGTGTTTTTATGGTGCTCTAACCTGACCCAAGCACTTGGAATTGTCAGAGATATTTGCTGATTGTGCTGCTGCACCTCTCTCAGGTCTCAGCTGAGAGCATTTCTGATGTGCTGTAAATCACCTATAAATGTATTTTCAGACACAGTTTTCTATCCATTTTGCAGACCATAAACAAGAGAGAAGCTGCCTGCCCAAATGCAAGTTCTCCTTGGCTTTGCAGGATGGAGATCCATAACCTTTCCTGAGGGACTCATGACAGTCCAGAATACTGGCAGGCCACCAGGGTGAGAAAATTCACCTGCTTTAGTAATCTGGAGGTGATTAAATCTGCATTAAAACTGGTTGGAAGCTCTTGTGGTACATTTTGTGCCTCAGTTTGTTCTCCTGATCTCAGGGTCTGGTTTGGGCCTTGGTGGATCTAATTCCCTGGGACGTGAACAACCAAAACCCTTTTTGGTGCTTTGTGCTGGGCCTGAGCACCCACAAAGTGCTGATAAATCAGAGCTGCAGGGGAATTTATCAGCAGGCACCTGGAGATATGAGGGATCTCATCTCCAGGAAGGTTGGAAGGCCCCAATGGCTCAGGCTCTTTGGCACAGTGAGATACTGAAGGGAGGATGAGCTCTGGGTGATTTATCTCTGGCTCCTGGTTCCAGGTGAGTTAATAAAAGCTCATTGCAGCTAATCTGCATCCTCTGGGTATTGTCTGTGTGTCTTTGTGGCTGGGATGAGGCTGCAGTCATGCCTTGGCGAGGGGAGCAGAGCTTAAAGCTTCTGATGTCCATGAATTAAATGAATCAATCTCTTCCAACACACTTTAAATTGATCTTTGATTGGACCACATGGCCCTTGGATAAGGCACCCTGGTATTAGTCAATTTGACTTGGAAAGATGATGATACAAATTCAAATGGAAAGATGATCTATATTGAGCAGCTGTGCTTCTGCAGAGTGATTTTTTTTTTTTTTTTTTTTTTATTAGTATGCTGCTCTGTTTGTGAAGTCCTTTTTGTGAATACTGATGTCTGAGCCCAGGGCTGCGTCCAGAATTGCAAACTTGGGCATTTGCATTAACGATCTGTGGCCTGTATTATTGCTTTAATCCTGCCTTCAAATTGCTCAGAATCTATAACACAAAATGCTCCTATATCCTCTGCTTAAAAGAACCTATTTATGTCTAACACAGTTACTCAGAGCTGCCTGCTGGTTTGAAGGGTCTGTCTTCAAGTAGCTTCAAATTCATATTGAAATTCATGTGAAGGTCTTGAGAATGTACAATTGAGATTAAAGTCCTGAATTCCCGGGGAAAGGGTTCTGTTCAGACACCTGGGCTGCAAGGGAGGCTCCTTCTGTGGAGTTTTATGTGCCCAGGGGAGAGTGGGCGAGTGGAGTAAATATTTTCCTTGATTTCAGCAGGGTTTGTGTGACCTTTGCACAAGTGACAATGTAAAACTGACGTGTGGAATGATTTCCAGCTGATTTATTTTTGATTAACCATAAAGCAAATGCCAGTAATTTTTATGGGTGTAGAAAAGGTGAAACGTCACTCACCTATCTCAAATGTTCTTTAAACGAGGCTTATCCCCACAAAGAAGTGTTTATTTCAAAATCCAATAATTACCTGATTTATTAACGAGATAAACCAATGCGTCTTCAATGTCAAGCCCCTTCTGCTTTCAGCCTCTCTCACACGCAACTCCACGACCAAACCTGATTTCTAACCCCAGCTGATTTCAGCCCATAATTAAAATTTCATGGCTAAATTATAAATAGGCCATTCCCCTTATCCCCTGCCAAAGAAGATTTGTAATGGGACAACTGACAAGGCGGGACACTTGTGAATTTAGATGTGGAGGCTCCATTGTGTCAGCCCCATAATGCCATTGCCTTGTCAGCTGCATCAATAACAGAGGGACAAGATCAATGTGTAATGAAGGGAGATGAGGTCATTTATCCAACTCCAGGGCTGGGATTCTTCCACAGGAGCTGGAAGCTGGAATTGCTGTGGTCATGCTGGATGACCCTAGTTTGGAATAGCCACTAGTAAATCAAATTAAACCTCCAGAGCAACACATTGCTCATAAAGATTTGAGTAAAAGAAGGTCATATTTCAGGTTTTGGAATGTAGTTTGTATCTCCAAAGCACAGAATGCAGCATTTTGTCTCTGTTCTGTTGTTTCTAAGCTTTGTGTTGTGTTTTTTCAAGTGAGTTTAGCTGCAGAGCTGTGGGTGAAATGGGGAGAAGTGAGAGCCCCAGGTGGCTGCAGCCAGGAGGGTTAACTGCATGAAAAATCTGCTTGGGCTCTGCTCTTTGGGGGATCTGCAGGTTGTGAGGGGATCATCCACGTGAAGGAGCCCAAAGGAATCCTCTGAAGCCAAAAATGACACCTGAACATGCCCCTGATTCTTCCTTCTGCTTTTCCCATCTGAGGCATGACTCCACTGTTCCACATCCTGCAGAGTGTGCCAAAGGCTGGATGCCTGCTCTGGACAGATCCTTGTGAAGGGATCACAGTTTTACCAAGGTTAAAAGGATCTGTTCCCCTGCAGGACCATTCCCACAGCCCCTCTTACACAGGGTTTCATGCTCCATTTGCCTTTGGCCACGTGGCTTTGAGTTCCCATCCCAGCAGGGCCACTCCATCCTGTTCTAAAGTGCCCAAAACATTACAAGCAGGTTGTTTTTGTTGTTTTCCAGGTAATATCTTGGAGTTTGGTGTCTGGGAGAGGGGCTGAGCTGCTGGAATGCAGCAAACCCCTGACAAGTGCAACAGGGTTGTGTCTGTGCCAGCTGAGGGCTGAACTTGGTTTCTGTAAACATCACCCAGAGCTGTGGTCACAGCCTTTGCAGCAGCAAAGATGTGCTAGAAGTTGGGAACTCTGCTTCTAATCCTTCTTTAAAATTAGTGGTCTGGAGGTGAGCAAGAGGTTAATGATTGAAAATTAGTAATTATGCAGTGGTGGAGGGGGAAAGTGAGGAAATACCTGTCACCTGTGTCCCTGCAGACCCTGTCACAAGCTTCTGAAGCAACATCCATCCTCCAGAACCCCCTTGCCGATTGCCTGGCTCCAGCTGTCTGTCATCAGTCAGCACTGGGTACAGACAGCTCTGACAGCCAGCCAGGGATGCAGAGGGACACAAAGGAGATCGGAAGAGCTCTGCTGCAGGAATGGCAGTTCTGCTCCTCACCTGGCAGCTCCAGGGCTGGGGGCAGCTGGGAGCTGGGACTGAGCTGCTGATCTCCCCAGGATCTCAAAAGGAATCAGTGTGGATCAGCAGGGTCAGGGGATTAGGGAATAAACCTCTTCAGCCACACAGGTTGCCACAGCAATTGTGTAAGGAGTTTCCTTTGAGAAATGAGAAAAACCACCCTGTTTTGGTTCACTTAAAAAAATATGGATAATTTTCTTCTTTCCCAAGCGATTTTGCTGTTGAGATGTTACTCACAATGGTGTGGCCAGAGTCACACCTGCCCTGAAGGAGTTTGTGGCAGCAATTCTGTGCAATCCAGGGACCTACAGGGGATTAATAGCCCCAAAAATGCCCCCACAGCTGCACTTTCAGCTCATGTTTAACACAGCAGGTTATGTAAAGCATCATGTGATAATTATGTGACTTTTTAAATCCTAAAAGATGATCTGGTGGCATTTTCTTCGCTATTTCTTTTACTAATTTTTCTTAGATTATTATCTCAAAATTCTTACATTGACTTAAAATTGTAGCTTCAATAACATCTAACAATTAAATGATCTATTATAATAAATAATAATTTATGTATTATAAACATCTAATAACAATTAAAACCCCCTGGATTTAATTTTTTATACATTGCAAAAAAAATCCAAGAAGGGTAATAAGAATGACTCAAGACTTGTCCTTGACAGTAATAAATATTTTTTATTGCTTTTATGATTTTAATATTCCTAATGATTTAAAAATCTGTTCTGATGTTATTCTGGAAGAGGCCAGATGGCCAAATAATGTGTAGCATGTAAATTAAATCAGCAGTCTGATCAAAATACTTATCCAAAAACAAATACAGGCTGTGACAATAATTCCACAACCATTTTCAGAAGCTAGGAAAAAAGAGTCTTGTGCCAAAACCTATGCTTTGGCTATTCCTTAAAATTGCATTAGTGGTTTTCAATGAAAGGAACATGGAAATTGATGTCTTGTGTGGTAGAAGGAAGTATCTATATCATATAGAAACATAAATATTATTAATTATATATTAAAGAATGATACAATTCTTTAGTAATGGGTATTTTAGTATTGGTTTTTAATGTTGGTGAGTGTGCTCTGTGCTTGATCACTCTGTCGTGTGCCAAAAGTGCAGGAAAAGTTCTGTGGGCATGGGGTTTTCCAGACTTTTTTCTTTAGAAGTTGTTCCCAAATGCTGCCATCAGCAAAGCAGCCCCAGCTCCAGTTAAACCAGTTTGGCCAGCAATGCAAATCAGTCCAGACAGTCCCTGGAACTGAAATTAGGATTAAGGATATCCCAAAAAGGAGTAAACCCAGGTGATTGTTGTTTCACATTATTAGGATTGTTTAGGGTGTCCCATACAGTCCTTCCCTTCCATATTGCCAGTTTTAATTTTAGTGTACAAAGGAGTGTTGCTGAGTCCCAAAAATCTGGATAAAATTAGGTTTTGCTGGAGCAAGAGGCCTCATCTCATTTTATGTCTCTTTCATTCCATCCAGCAGATCACTGGAGATTGTTCTTGATTTGCTCTTGCCAGAGATTGTCCCTCTTTATTAATATAATAATACTGAGATTTAATTAGACCACATATTTTATTTTACTTCCTATCCTGTCAGCAACAAAAGGTGCAAGGAGAGCAGATCATAAAATATGTCAGCTTGGGGGGGGTCACTCCATCAGCTCTGCCCTGCAAGGCGTGGAGCAAGGTTATGGAAAACAGGCAGCACAGAGGAGGAGGGAATGATGGATATTCTCATGTTGGCTTAGATCTGCTCCTCTTTAAATCAAAGTTTCAACTCAGGGAGACTAATTCTGGCCTCTTTTGCAAACACTCTGTGGAGAGCAGGATCCTCCTCGTGTGGAAATCAAGGGAAGGAGTTTAAGTGGTGCTGAAGTTTGGTGGCAATGGCTTAGGTGACAGTAATGCCTTATAAAGTTTTTTACCTCTAGGTCAGCACTCCAAATCCAGTCTAGGTCATTACTGACACAGAGTCGTTATCATCTCATGAATGTCATCAAATGGCACTCCAAATGTTAAGTATCCCATTCTGCAATTGAGACATGAGGAATCTTTCTGTCAATTTCCAGGACGATCGGGGAATCGCTCGTCGTGTGGCTCTTCACCCGTAGCCTCTCCTTTATCACATCCAATAAAAGCCATCACCTGCCAAGGATGGTCGATATCCCGTGGCTAACCTGCCATCCTCATTTTCTGTAGGATAACCTGAATAATTTATTTGGTTTGTGTCCAATATGATTTTCGTCCTGTCATTGTCTCACATTAACATTTCCCCTTACTTGCAGCCCCCTGGAGGTGATTTGGTGTAGTAGATATTTATTGCCAAGGGGCAAATAGTTAAACTCAAAAAGTGCTTTTCATCTCTGTGTTGTTATTTGCAGAGGTGGCTGGAGGGCAGTGTTGACTTTACCAATGATATGATGTCCATTTTATGTTTCAAGACACAACTATTAGTCCAGTTCCAATAATGCTAAAACTTCAAAATTGATAGAGGAAAGCCTTATTGATAAGGAAAGCCTTATCAATAAAACACTCAGAGTTAATTTATAAGAAAACTTTATTGTATTTGGTGTCATGCTCCCCCGACATCCTTCTGTGTCCAAGTGTCCACAGCTCCAGTCCTTGTGAAGAGGGATGGGGAAATTAATTTCAGTGCTGGTCAGGGTGGCGATTTCTTCCTTTTCTGTTTTGGGTACATCTCTATTATCATTTACTTTAAATCCTTTTCCCTTTTATTATTCATGCTGCATCTCAGTTACATTTGGAAAACTTCCCAACAGCTCCTCCAGCCCAGTGAGATGTGAAGGACAACATTTTGTGACCTGGTGGCAACCTGAGCCTGTCAGACCTTGGCCATGTGCAGCCTTCACGGAGCAAGGACAGGTGAGACGTGTGCTGACCAGGGCTGAGGTTTTAAATAACACCAGCCCTGCTGGAACAGTCTCTGCTGAAGCTGGAGTCCTTTGTGAGGGTGACCCTCCTTTGGCCAAGAGGTCACTCTCCATTGCATAAAGAAAAAAAGGACAGACAGTTGGAGACAGCAGTGAGGAGGAAGCCAAGGAACTGTCAAAATGTCTTTAGGATATGAGCAAATTATTACTTCTTAATGTGCTTAAAAGACACAGAACTGAAATGAAAACTAGTAGGTCTGGTTTTATTCAGATAAAGTAGAAAGAATCTATGAAGCTTTCTTTCTTTCTTTCTTTTCCTCCTTTTTTTTTTTGACCCAGAGATTCTAAAATAAAATGCTTTTTAAATAGGATTGTTCTCTCCAGCCTTACTTTTCCAATTTCCTCTTAGAGCTGTTTCTACAAAGGCTCGTGCTGCTGCCACTGGAACATTCCTAGCCAGCCTGCTTTTCCCCATGCAAAATGCAAGCAAGGCTGAAAATGGAGAGCTATTAAAAGCCCTGTTCTAAATCCAGGTGGAGATAGGTGTGCCAGCTGCTGGAGAGGAAGGACATCTGAGGTAAGTGGGTGTTTCCCTCATCGTTTAGAGCAAACAAGGTCTAAAAGTCGAGGGCAAGACCCCTGTGCAATGGGATGCTCAGGGAATCATTCCTGAGGCCAATTTTGTGTGTAAAATAAGGTTAAACCTGCTCACAGCTTGGGCTCTGGGTGCTCCCATCTGAGTGCAGAGGTGTTCCTGTAGGACCAGCACATCCATGGAATAATGAATGCCCAGCTGCCTTTTTCCTTTTCCCACATGTGTTTGCTCCAGCCCAAAAGGAGATGAGTGCATGGACTGGTACAAACAGCTCTGGCTTCAGGAAAACACACAGGAAGGAAAGGAACCAACCTGGCTCAGCAGTAAAACCTGGGGAATTGCAGATTTTTAGCCTGGCGGTGCTGCAGAAGGCAAAGCAGGTAAAGAGGAGGGAGCAGGATTTGCCTGGACACATGCCCACCCAAGTTTCCATTTTGCAAAAGGAATTAAACAGTTATCATTCAAAGATGTTTTGATTTCTGAAATTATACTGGTTTCTTCTTCCAGGTTGTGTAAAACTGTTAAAAATCAGTTTGTCCTGCAGAACATGTGGGTTCCTTTCTATTCATTGTGATGACAGGAAGGAATCTGATGTCCCCATTACCTCAGTTTCCCTCTCAAGGAGCCAGTCTGAGACCAGCTCTGCTAACTGTGAAATGTGATTAGAAGCTCTGCTAGGTCAGAAAGATCTTTCTTCCCCAAATGTGAAAATATCTTCTTATGTAATAGACCATCAGAGTCACCAACTTTTGCAAACCATCTTCCTAAAGAAAAACAAATTAAATAATCTTGAAATTATTTAGGAAAATCTTGTGGGAAACTGCATCTTGTGGTCCACATGCAAAGATCTCAGAGTCTCTTGCAGTATTTTCTATTTTATGTATTTTTAAGGCACTATTCCTTTTGGTTTATTTTGCTTTTGCTGGTACAATACCTTCTAAAAGGTTTTACATACATAAAAGAATGGAAATACAGGCAGCAGCTGAAGCAGTTTCCAAGGAAAAGCAAGAGGAGGATGATTTACTGAGAGCTGTAATGAGGAATAGACTCTCAGTTTCATAAATTCAGAGTAAGCCCTGGTGCATCTCCCTTAATTGATGTGCTCTCCTGAAGTGCCACACGACTCTGAGTCCATCCACCGGGGAAAACACATGGATTGGACTGGGTTATTTAATAATGCAGGCAGCGAGGAGGGGAAAATCACTGCAGGCAGAGGACTGCTCACAGCTCAGGCCTGAAATCCCCAAAAATGAATGGGCAAGTCCTGCCCTCCCTGCGATCCAATCGGGAAGATGAGTTGTCCTGCACAGCTCTTCTCATTAGATCCCGAGCAGCACTGAGGAATTATTGATGGAGATATTCATGGATTGCAGGATGAGAACCTTGGAGGCAGAGCTAGAAGGTTCTTTTAACCCAGGAATTGCTGTTGCCTGTTGGAATCTCCAGGAAAATCGAGTGTCTTTGAAGGTGTTTGATTCTGCACTGCCGATCAGAGGAAATGTGACAGTTTGCCTTGGGAATGCTCTCTGGAATAATTTTTTACATCATTGAGAAACATTTTGCCTGAAGGTGTGAATTTGAAATTGTGCACTAAGAATCTCGAGATGTGGTGCTGGGTCTTGTGAAAAAGGGAAGAAAAGGGAGAGAAACCCAGTAATGTAGATAAATAGAAGAAAATGAGATCTACATGAGAGGTTTGATTAAATTTGGAATCGGCTGCTGGACCAGAAAGATAGAACTAAGTAAAAGCATGGAGTTAACTAAGGGAAAAATGAGTTTGGAGCAGGAACAGAACTCAAATTCATCTTTGCCAGGGAGGCAGGAAGCTGGAGTGACCTTGAGAGCTGCTGTGAGTGCCGTGCACGTGCGAGCCCTACGGCGGCACGAGAGAGCCCCGCGCAAAGGCATCTCTGATTTTTATTTTGGTGCATTTAACACAGAGCTGCCATGGACCGTGTGTGGCATTTGTGTTAAGTCTATAACTCATCCTGCTGAGAAACCAAGGAACTGGCAGGGAAACTCAGGCTCCTGAGGCCCGGGTGGTTTTATACTGAAGTAGCCTCAGTCTCTTCATGGTGCAGAACTGGATGTGTCATTAGATATAGATTAACAGGTGACAGCCTCAATTTAGATGTGGTTTTTTACAAACAGAGGGATTCTTCCTGGCCATCAGGAAGCATTTCTTCGTGGAAAAATGTTAAACATTGGAAGGGGCAACCCAGGGAGGTTTGGAGTTCCCATCCCTGGAGGTGTGCAAGGAATGCCTGGACATGGCACTCAGTGCTCTGGACTGGTGACAAGGCAGGGATCAGTCACAGGCTGGATTCGATGGTCTGGAAAGACTTTTCAAACCTCAGTGGTGGTGTGATTCTGTGGTGGGACCTTGGTCAGTGGTGATGAAACCTGTGGTGACAGTTTTAGGGTCTCTGAATCAATAGATGGGTAAGTTACTGCTATGTCATGGCCGGTGGTTGCCCTAAAGCTCTTGTGCTTTTGGTTTTAAACTGAAGAACTCATCCTCCCTCCATGGGAGCCATGGCCACATTCTGGCCCAAGGCTGTCCTGTGTCCCACAGGTGGCTGAGCTCCTCTGGAGGGTGTTCCCCCAGCCCAGCTGGGGAAGGATCCTGCTGGGATGTGCAGGATCATGAAATAACTGAGGATGGAAGGGAGTTCAGGAGGTCCCTGGGCACAGCTCCTGCCCGGTGCCATGAGCTCTCACTGCTATTGGTGGGGCTGCTCTCATCACTGTCATGTGCCCAGAGGGATCAATAAAACACGGAGGGAGAGCAGAATAATGCAGTGACACCTTGAGAAAAATCCCAGACACGTCATCACTGTCCCACTTGGGTGTGCTTCCCACTAGCAAGACATCAGCAGTGCCTTCCTGCACATATTTTCCATTATTCTGATCCTCTGTGGGCTCGTTTTTCTGCTCCCATGACCTATTTTTTCCTTTCTGTCCAGTCACAGCTACTTCATCTCCTTGTTTTTACATCCTATTCTTTCTATCCAGACTCTCTTTTTAAAATTTTTCCCCTGCTAGTTAACTGTAATTATACAGCTTTTTAATGAGTTTTGACTCATTTAAATGTGCTTTATGTGCCTTACAGAAAACCCCCTGCTGGTCTGAGTTTATATAGTGTATTTAATTGAGACCCCTTTTGCAAGTACAGAGTTTGTGTGTGGTGAGCACTGTCTCCAGCCATAAATTCTGCTTTATTCCCACTCTTCTGATTAGATTTTTATTTGCATTACGTGAATGTTTTTTTCCCACTAAAATCCTGTCACGTACATTTTAACCACTCCAGCAAATTAATTCTTGCTATATTTAATGCCATACAGAGAAACGCCTTTATGGAGCTTCTAATTGTTCATTTCAAGCATTCCAAAATTAGTTCCCTTTTATTAATTGGGGAGTCACTGCATTGTGGAGAAGACAGAAAGCTCTCTTGCAAACCACATTAAGTGGACAGATGTTCTGAAATATGTTAAAATATGATCAGTGAGTGGTGATACAGTTCATCAATCATGTCAGTGCCACAGCCACCCTGGGATCTGCTGTGGGATAAAGGTGCTGTGGGAGAGGCAATGTCAGAAAGGATGAACTGACACTACAGACAGCACTTTTATGTTTAGGGTAAAACAGGAAGAAAATAATAATTTAAAATAACTGGAGAAGTGTCATTATACCTAACAGAGAATTATAGAATGGTTTGGGTCATCTAATTCCAATCCCCTGCCATGGGCAGGGACATCTTCTACTGTCCCAGGCTGCTCCCAGCCCCAATGTCCAGCCTGGCCTTGGACACAGTTTCTCTGGGCACCCTGTGCCAGGGCCTCCCCACCTTCATAGGGCATAATTCCTTCCCAAATCCCATCTAAATCCATCATCCAGCTCAAAGCCATTCCCCCTTGTCCCACCACTGGATAACATTGAATGGAACCTTGCAGCGCTCAACAAAGCCATGAGAAAGGAGGGGACTTGGTTTGGCTTTCACTGCTGATTTGGTGTTCACTCTTGGTTTGGGGTTCACTCTTGGTTTGGGGTTCACTCTTGGTTTGGGGTTCACTCTTGGTTTGCGTTTCTCTCTTGGTTTGGCTTTCACTCTTGGTTTTGGTTTCTCTCTTGGTTTTCCCTGGAACTCAAACACTTTACAAAGAGTCAGGATCATTTAATGAGTGCCAAACACAAAGTTCAAGTACAGCAAGAGCTGTCCAGGCAAAGTTTTCCTGAATGTATTGACTATGTGGGTAAGAGGCAGATTAAGATTTTCTTTCCAGAGTGGTCACCAAAAATAACCCACCTGCCTCCTGGCAACAGTTCATTAACTGGGTCATCTCCATCCCTCTCTTCAAACAGATCTTATCAGCAACACATCTGATGGGATAAGAGTGTCTTGGGATGTACATTTACATACAGAGAGATAAGAAGCCTTACATAACCCTAAGAGCAGGAAATGCATCTCCCCCTGACAATTGCCAATGTTCCCTTGCTAAATCCTGCATAATGGGGTTTTCCTGCCATGTCAGCAGCTCCACAGCAATAAAGCCAATGGCACAGGTATCCTGAGAGCCAATTTCAATGACCACGAGGCAAGAAATGCCAAGTTCTCTTCCTTTTTCCAGCTAGATGGATGATATTTGAGCAAAGAACAAAATCTCTGCATTATGGTTCTTAACTAACCCATTCAAAATAGCCCTGGGAAATATCCAGAGCTCTTTGTTTTATAGCAGGGTGTTCAAGACTGTTTAGTCTTTTTCAAATACGTGGCAATAAAATTGAATTTCCTGAAGCCTTCCAAGAACCCAATCAGGGCACGTACTGACAAAATCCCATGTGTTTAAAATCATGGGCACAAAAAGAGTACTGCAACAATTAAATTTCAGTTTTTAGGTGCTGGGTGTCTTCAACAAGCCTGTTTATTGAGTCAGCCCTTTTGATTTTGTCCTCCCTCAGCCAGGTTTTCCATAGGATTTGCATAAACCAGCCGAAGGATGTGGCCAACGGGAGCTGTGAGGGTGAAACATGAAGTACTGAGACTCAGGACAGCCACTGGCATCTTGTTCATTTTCCATGTTTACTTCCTGAAATACCTGTCCCTGATGTGTGTCCTACAGTGCTCTCAGAGGGATGAGCTGGGATTGGATGTGGGGTGGCCTTGGAAAGCAGAACTCTGTGTCATGACTGGAATGAAGGGTGCTGCTTCCTGAGGGATGATCCTAATTGATCTTAACTTCATCCCACAGAAGCCTGTTGTGGTCCTGAGGAGTTCTGGGCAAGTCTTTCAGGAAGTGTGGAGCTGAAATGTGGTCATTTGGTGATGGTCAGACTTCACAGTGGACAGGGGTGACCTTTTGGGCTTCGTGCTTCTCCCAAGTAAAGAACTCTCCATCCACTCAAGTCAAACTTGCTCAGGACAGAAAAATCTCTCTGGGATTTGTCTGTAGAAAACTGAGAAATGAATTCATTCAATCACATCATGGAAAATAAGAAGTTTCTGGTAGTATGAGAACACTTTGATTAGCTGTATGATCAGCCAAGAAAAAAACCAACCATAACAGTAACAAAATCATCTGAGGTTTATTTTTGCTGTGAGCACTTCAATTTTCTGCAAAAGCCACAAGCAAACAAGACTTTTGAACCATTTCAATCTACTCTAAGTCAGAAAGCACAGTCTCTGTTGGCATCTGTATTTTATTATTGTGTCAAAAATTAGGTGAGAAGGAGAAGCCCGAATTAACAAAAAGCCCGTGTGTCTTATGTGTTACAGGAATTATTTTTGCCTGGCTCTAAACAGGCAGCTCCAAACCCCAGCAGGATTCCGGTGTTAGCTCACAGAAGAGTCAATGTTTGCTCAGTTCTCTCTTCAAACACTTCCAGCATTTTGACCACTCATTTGAAATCCTCCAGAGTTCCTTTGAAGGGTTTTGCTTTCCCCGGGTGTTGAAACAAACATTGGACGTCTTTGTGACTCTTTTCAGCCGGTTTTCCTGCGGTGCCATCCCAACTCTGTGGGATTCCTAACGGGGAAAAAGGATTCAGAGCTTGCACATCGAGTTGTGACGCACTCAATATTTGCAGCAGCTGGGGAATGTTCACTGAGCCCACGAAAATCCACAGAATCTCCTCTATTTATGGTTAAATATCATCCAGAAAATGTTCTCCAAAAGCTCTGCTGTTTGTGTGGGACAGAGGTCCAAGCCCCACAGGAGATGCTCAGAGGAGAGCAAGGACACTGTGGCCATGTCATGATGCAGCAGCAGCAGGAAATTTTTAGGAGTACAAACAACTTGAGAAAGGCCACCAAGGCCAGAGAAATCCTTGTATTTTCATTCCATGCTTTAAAGCAGGATTGGAGTGTTTCATTTTCCATGTTGGAGCAGAGTCCTTTATCAGAAATGGGAATGTTTTGGTCATGTTTGTACCTAATTTTGATCGGAGTGTTTCCCGTTCCTGCTGGAAGTGTTTTGCTTGTGTGCACTTACACCAATTTTGGTGCTTCTGACATCACCATCTTCAAAAGTACAGTGAGAGTTTTAATCCAGCAGGATAAAATTGATAACATTTATAATGACATAATTATTACTAGGAGTATTAAAGAATTACTGCATTTCTTTAAACCAATGTTATTTTTAGCCCTGACTCTACAGTGACACATTGGATGACAGTATCCTTGACATTATTTTAAAATTCAATTTAAAATGTAACCCATTATGTGTGAACTGCCATTCCTGGCAGGTTACCTGCCATAGTTTCCTTATTTAAATCCAATTGTAATTTCCAAATTAGTGACTTGACCTTCTCCACACTTGAAATTAAAATCAGAATTTAAATTTCTGAAAGTTTTGGGGGGGTTGGGGGGAGTTTGCCCATTATACAGTTTTTGTATCTTCTCCATGGCCATTAAATATGCTGTTGGGAAGGTGAGAAGTCCTGTGCACCCAACAGGAGATGAGTTCTCCAAAATTTCTCTGTTACCCACAGGGCTCCTGGCTTACTCATAACATAACTCACTGCTCCTGTGAGTAAGAGCCTACCTCTCAGGCTGGCACTAATCTGCAATCAAGAAAATCCCTCTGGGCTGGTTCTCCTGGGGAAAAGGGGCTTGAGCATCACCAAAAGTTAAAGAGGGAGTGACCCAGGAAGGCATAAAAAGGGCTCCTCTTAGCCTGGAGTTTCTATTTTTAAGTGGATAACTGTGTTAAGCTTTAGACTCTTTTATTTTTTTTTTCAATGGCTGAGTATTTGAGGTTCCTTTTCAGCCCTTTCAGAGCCTTTGAGAAAAGGAAAATAAATCCAGTGGAAACAAATCAAACCAGAATATACATCCAAGATATCACCTCTCCACGTTTTCCAGCTGAAACCCTGCACTAGGTAAGGTTGTTTACTAATCATGTCCTAAAACATGTTTGAAAGCTTTTATTTGTAATTGAATTTGTTCTAATGTTGCAAAGTAGCCAGATTTAAAATAAGATGTTTATTAAATCTGTAAAACCTCAGGTCATTGGGTGACAGGGTTGTGAAAGCAGGATGTGTTCAGCAGTGCTTGTAGGGACTGCAGCTGGAAATTCCTTCCAGAAATTCCAGAATCAGAGTGTCATTCCTGCATGGAGCAGTGGGTGCACAGGAGGAGCAGAGCTGGAAAATCCTCTCAGGTTCCTGGGAGTTTTCTCCAATTTCAGCTCAGCACAAGAGAGATTTTCCCTGGGGCTCCCTGTGACATTGTTATCAATGGTGCTCCTGCATGGAAGCACCAAGGAGATGCTGTAGATGTTCCTCCAGCCATGGCCAGTGTGTGTTTTTAGGGGAAAAATCCAGGAAAAAAACAAAACTCAACAATCAGAATAATGTTTATGAAGGGCCTACCTTTCACAAGCTCAGGGGAAAAAATCAGCTGCATTCTAAACTGAAAAAATTACTCCCCATCTTCTGTTAGCTGGAGTAATGAGGGTGGAGAGAGATTTGGATGTCGCTGCCTAAATCCCAAGGTAATTTATCCAGTGGTTAACAATGTTCAGAGGAAAATACCTTTGGAAAGGACGTAAATCAAAGCAGAGCTAAGAGGGAAAAGCTGCCTATCTTATATAACGAGTTTGCTGAATGGGAGTTACAGATGTTTTAGCATAAGTATGAAATTATTGGAATAAGGGAGACATGGCTGAGTGAGAAAAGTGATTGGGGATTTAAAACATCAGGAGTTTCTGGGAAGGATGTACTAAATGAAATTGGAGGTGTTATTGGCAAGGGATTATGGAGGCTTGCAGAGAAATGATGGATATATTTAGGTGACATGGAAAAGAGTTTTGCTTTGAAATTAAGAGCAGTGAAAGTGGAGAGATGGCTTTGGTATTTTGTCTCCAAGGGAAGAAAGTCAGGTCATTATTATAAAAATATATTAAGAAAACAGGCTAGTACATCAATTACTGTAAAAGTGCATCAAAATTGATAGTGCATCAATTACTGCTTGATAATGTGCATGTTGATAAAGGAATAAAGTTGGAATATAGATTTGCCCCTGGAATATTCTGTTCACTGGGGAGAGCTGTGGGGTTGAACACTGCAAGTGAAACTGGGAAAACACTCCTCCAGTTTGTAAATACAAATTCAATATTATCCTGAACTCCTTGCTTTTGGAAATGTCAGCACTTGGTACTAAAACACCCAACCCCAAACCTGCAGCAAGGCACTGCCTGCAAATTTCCCAGTCCCAGAGTCTCAGCTGATCCTAAATGAGCCACATGGTGGTGGTTTCTATGAATTGTGGCTGCTTCCCTAGGGAATTTCACATCTGCCAGAGCTGGGTGGAACACAGATTAATTAATTAGTTATTAATTGCAGATGAGCTCTATTTGGTTTGGCTTGTCTAGGGAAAAAGTTTCTCGCTTCCTTTGCTTCCCATTTTTCTGTTGGTGTTCTCCTGTCTCTGCATCAACTCTTCCACCATTTGATTTTCCTGTTTGCTTTTTAAATGGCTCCCCATGGAGCAGGGCATTGATTTCTCCTGCATCTTCTGAATTTCACCTCTGTTCCTGCATTTACAAGCTCTTTTTTCATCTCTTTTCTGTGCCTGTGTCACTCTGGTGAGTGCAACAACTGCCACCAAATTGACACCAAAGTTTTCTGATACCTCCCTGTCCCTAAACCTGCTCCTGTCAGACCCAAAACACCCCTTTCCTTCTTTTCCGTTTTATCTTGTTCTAAACTGATTCCTATCAAATGATTGCCCAATCCATCTGTCCACCAGGCTCCTTTCTAATTTCTGAGAGATTTGCTACCACTTTAATTTCATGTTGCAGCCACTTCATTGTCTTGCTTTGAGAATTAATCTCTCCAAGCACTTTAACTTCTCCTTTTCTTTATTGCTGCTCTCTCTTGCTTATTATTTCCTCCAACATGCATCAAATTCCCAAATAAAAACCTGACAGTGGCCTTTCAAGAACTGTAAATATTGATAGTCTGAGTTTTCCTTTCCTTGGGTGTTGATTCATGTGATGGCTCTTATCAAAACTTGTGTGGTTCTTCCCCCTAAAATATCTCAGTAGCTGGTGACAGAGGAACAGCTTTAAAAATAGAGATCACAGCCTTGGGAAGAGGTGAATTACTGGTATTGGGGACTTGCTAGGAAAAAGTTCTTCCCTGAAAATGTTGTTAAGGCTTGGAACAGAATATCCAGGGCAGTGGTGGAGTCACCATCCCTGGAGGAATTTTAAAAACATTTGGATGTGGTCCTTGGGGACGCAGTTTGTGCTGGGACTTCTTGATCTCAAAGGTCTTTTCCAACCTAAATGATTCCATGACTCCCTAAGTTTTGAGTTTCAGAATTCTGCACCATCTCTGTTTACTGCCCGAGATAATTGGAGCAATAAATATGAGAAATCTCATAAACTCTGCTCTGAAATACAGAAGATATTTGAGTCCGGTGTGGGACAGGCAGTTTAATCCATGGAATGGGAATGGGAGCAATGAAAAGCTTTCAGACCTTCTTCTGTGCCATGGCTCAATCAATATTATTGAAAATCAAAAGGCAGAATTACCCAACACAGAAATATCGCTCAAAAAAGGAGATACTTTTTGTTCCGCTTGAAAAAACCATTTAATCCAAAAGAAACAGGATTTTGAGGCTGTTTTTTTGGCAAACCAATCCACATTTCTGCATGCAGGTGCTTTCTTTTGACAGGTTTTAGTTAGCAGGTGTTTAAAGGAAAAAATGGAGTTGTTAATGTGTCAGGTGCACAGGGAAATGTTCCCTGATGTGACAAAAATCCTGCAAACGACAAGTGGAGTAAAATACCAAGTTAATATGGGGTGTGGGGCTGCAGTCTAGCTGGAATGGAATCCAACCCATGAGGTTAACTTGAATTTTTAAATTTATTTTTAACACAGAAATTAGAAATTCAAACCACCATGGAAACAAAGAACTGTCTCTCCCCCCATTACATGATTTTATGGAGGTGATTTAGAGGACAGACTGTGGATCAATACAGCAGCTTTTTATTGGCATAGCAATTTTTGTTGATTGATAAGTTGTCTGATATTTCCAAATGTAAAAAGTGGAAGGTGTCCCTGACCCTGGCAGGGCGTGGCATGAGGTGATCTTTAAGCTCGTCTTAAACCCAAGAAATTCTAGGAGTCTCTGCCTGTTCTATCTCTGCCAACCTAGGCTAAGTCTTAGTACTGAAATTTTTGAAATCAAAACTAAAATTACCCAAATTCTGATTGCAGGGCCAAGTACCCTCTTGCCTGATGTTTGTTATATATTATTGCCTCCAACCAATAAAAGAATATCATCATTAACTTTATTTAATGGTCGCCACTAACTGCAAACTGATTTAATTATAACCACGAGGCGACTGCACTAGTTAGACTGATTATTTATCAGCCAGAGGTTGATGGCTTTAATAGGGCAGTAATCTCCTAATGAATGCACTTTAATTGTCTATATGGAGAGGCTGTGGAATTGTTATTTAAAGTACAGAACAACCCCTGAATTGCCAAGGCCCAGACAGAACAGGGTGAAACGCTGCTTCCCAAAGAAGTTCCTTGCTGGAGTGAATTAAACTTGAACCAGGGTCAACCACCTGCAGTAAAACTCAGTTTTTATGGCCTCTTTGGCTTTTGAAATGTTATTCTTCTTTTTTCCCCCCTCGTTTATGGTGTGTGTATGAGTGTTTCTTGATTTACAATGGAATGTTTTATTAAAAATGACGCTGGCAGTGTCTCTGCACCTGCAGAATACTGAAACTGGAGGGATTATTCACAGACACACACTGGAAAGCCAAAAAGTCAGCTCAGCCTCACCTCCTGCTCTCCTTGGGAACAATAACTGTCCATGGATTTTAGGTAGGCTGCAGTAGAATGTCATGAATTTATTATTTCATAGTGATTTATGCTGGTAAATATTTTATTAGGAGTTTGAATTTATATTTTTCAATAGGCATACCTAGTGCTAGAACTCCTTTAGGATATTGGTGTTTTTTTTGTTTATTAAGTTAAGTTTGTGTCTTTAAAGTGTTTCAGAGTGGTTTGTGGTTGGAATTGACCAACATCATTTGGAGGGTAGTCAGTGGCCACAGGGAGCATCACAAAAAAATCAGAATTTAGTTATTTGGAGTGGTTCTGTCAGGATATTCAGGCTGTGTGATTTCTGTACCAATGCCAGGATTCAGGAATATCCCATTCCCACAGTGTGTGTAAAGAATTAGACTTTGAGAATCTTTCCTGACTCTTGTCTTTTCCTTTGCTTCATTATCTTTAAAACTTAGCCCTTTTTATCTTTTCCATGGCCCAATCAAACAAATATGAGAATAAAACTTGTCCATGGAATCTTGGAATAATCTTTACATAGAAAACAATCAATACCCAAATTAACAGCAGGAATGGTCTGTTAACAAACACAGCATTAAAAACTAATTAGAGATGCATAAGGCTCAAAAGGCAAAAATAACATTGGAACCCACAAAGGCTGCAGGTTTTGAAGCAGGGCAAGGGCCCTCCATGGTTTCTTGGCTTCCTTGTGCTCCAAACTTTCTTCCAGTCCTCTGTTCCCATTTAATGTTGGCTCATGGTCATAGCAACAGATTTCATTTCTTCCCCCATTAAAGCATCCAGATTCAAAAATAAAAATATGAAAAGCAGGGAGTGAGTAGGTGGAAATCCTTTGTTGTGGAGCCAAACAGAAAGATGGACATTCTGTAATTTTCTGACACAGTGGGAGCTCTGCACGGGGTGGGGAAAAAAGAGCTCTTGAAGCCACATTTCCCTTTATCAGTTCCTGTGCCTTGAGTGCACTTTCTAGTTAAAACTTTTAAATTACTTTAATTACAGCAACTAAAAAGGGCTGCTGCAGAAATTATTCCCACGCAAGTGAAGAGGTCATTAAAAGTTGTGGCACTGCAGCTAATTTGTGAACAATGCAAAGTGAGAGGGGCTCCAACTGCCATAATTACATTCCAAGATGCATTTGCATTTTCCAGCCTGTCCCTGCAGCCCCTGGCAGAGCCCTCCCTCAAATCCTTCTGCAGCATAGACACAAGCTGTCATTATCAGAGATTAATAATTAGGAACTTCACATCAACCCGCTGATGTGATCCTGAAATCCATCCCTGACAGGTCAAGCTTTGCTTGGGTTCACCTGGAATTTTGTGAGCTGAGCTCTGTTGTAGTGGAATTCCCCAAGGAAATGCTGTCCTTTTAGGGATAAAATAACAGAATTCAGTTGCCTTCCCACAGGTTTGAAGGCTTAATTTTAGTTTTCTTTAAGAAACAAAAGATATTTTACATATATAACCACCTAAGTCACCATAAGAGATCCCATTAATATTTGGGGATTTTTTTTCCTCCAGGAACTTTGGCCTGTATATATTTCCTCCTGTTATGACATAAAACTGCTTTTCCTAAACATTAGAAGCCCTTTTCACCCTCCTATTTTTACAGGCATATGTTCCAAAGCAGTAAATTCCAGCTTGGTTGAACACTTAATGTGGTGTTGGCAGCAGGAGCTGGGCTTTTTTTAAAGCCTATATGATACTTAACACCAGCAAAGCCCTTAAGTGTGACAGAAGAAATCAAGCCTGAAAAGCTGATTTTTGCTCCATCTTGTAGATGATGCTTTCCACCTTGAAAACAAGCTGTGAAATATTGAATTTAAACATAGAAGGTTTCTTTCCAGTCATCCTTTGCTCAGCAATAGCTGTGGTGTTAACACAGGTGTTGCTATGATAAGGGGAGGTTCTAAAGGGGGCTGGTTTTAAAATTACCCAAAAATTTGGGGACCTGTGAGTTGGTTTCCTGTGAGGGAGCTTTTCCCAAGATTTAATGATGGCAGATTTAATCCCATCCAGGTTTAATTCCAGCAGGAAATATCCCATTGCAGGCACCTGGGCATCCAGGGTGCCCCAGACAGGCAGGAGCTGCCTGGTGCTGAGGGATAACAGGGAGAAGGAGAGATTTTGGGAATATTTCATGGTTCCAAAATTGAGAAATGTCTTTTTTATAAATAAATAAATACATATATATAAATATATATATATACACACAATATCTTGTATATATAACAGAGACTATATTATATATAATATTGCATATACAATATATGTATATTTATAGACTCATATATATAATATATGTATATTTATTTATATATATGTATATAAATGTCTATTAATATATTAATATTAAATCAAATTACATTAGCTCATTCCTGCCTGGGCAGTGCCTCCAGTGTGTCCCTTGAATTGCAGGGTCCAGCACATCTCCATCCCAAGGGACCAGGAGAGTTCTTTACAAACAAACCCCACTTTTGTGCCACTCTGTTGGAATTCAGTGTTCTTTTCCTCCAATCACAGACTGGGCAAGGACTTGGCAAGGTTTTGAAGCTACCTGAGATTTCCAGTTTTAAGATTTTATTTATTTCCTCACCACTTTAAGCAAACAGATTTTCTTTCCAGACCCTACATATTTCTTTCTCTTTTTTAAAAATATAAAGTAGTCACCATATTTTATTATTTCTTTATAGAGAGTAATAAAACACAGCCCTGGAATGGATGAGGAGGAATACAAAAACAATTGCAAAAAAAAAAAGCACAATATAAATGTAAATCAGGCACATTTTTACTTTTCAGAGCTGTGCTTGGCTTTTCATCAGCTGGTCCATTGTGGTAATCCTTTCCAAATTGTCCAATTTTTTTTCCTAAATCCATGGATTCATTGCTCTGCATCCTTAACCTGCACAAAGTTTCTTTATTGGAGATCCCACTAATGCCAACCAATATCCTGAACGTCTCTGGATGTCTTGGTGGAGTAAACATTTATCTGGAGTGGGAAGAACATGGTTTAAAGAGAAAAGAAAAGCTGAATGATTTCATCCCACTCTCCACGGTAAATGATCAGTCAAAAACCCCCTAAATATGTTATGGGGGATCAAATAAAGTTGAAAAAAATTCCAGATCTCTATATTATTTATTTATTACTTGAACCAGTTCAGTAGAAAATACTTCTGAAAATTTTTACTTGTGCAATGTGGGGTTGTTTTTATTTTTAATTTATTTTAGTTCTTCCTGAAATGTCTTTATAAAAAAGTTAAAAAGCCCAGCTGCAGAAATCAGGAAACGTGAAAATAGTTTAGTTTTTCATTAGAAACGTCTGTGGTCAGACCCTTCAGTGAAATCCTCTTCTGAAGAAGGCTGTGAAAAACCAACTTCTATAAAACACTTTGAGGAGAATAAGGAGGAATGAAAGGAGTGACAAAGCCCGTTTCATGTTTTGTACTCAACTTTTTAATGCATTTTTCATTCTCAAGTTCCTTTCAGGTGAATATTTCTACTTTCTTAAGTCAATCCTGACCCTTCTTTTGTGTCCATTTAATTAAAGCTGACCAGGGAAAAGACCATTATTGAAGTGAGAAGCAGCCAGTGAGGGTTTTCTGGAACCAAACCTTTTGTTCCCTGACAAAACTGATGGAAATAGGAAGGGCAGCATCTCTTTGGATGAGGCTTGAGACATGACTTGCCTTATAAGAATTATTGTATTTAATATCAGCACTACAGATGTTAAGATATGACATGGGGTTGGAAGATTTCTTTTTCCTGGTCTATCTCTGCTGTCCCTGCTCTTAAAATTCTTCCATTAGAACAGAATCAGCCCCAAAGAAGTCATTAAGAGAGGGGAGTGTTTGCATTTAAAGATCTTTTTTGTTATGTAGTGGTTCACCCCTTCAGCCATGGACAGGGTCATTTATCTTCCCTCAATTCTGTTTCCCTGCTGTGTTTGAAATAAAAAGTGATTTTAAAAATAAGTCAAATTTAAAAAGTGTGGTTGGGAAAAGTTGGGGAACTTTCTTACCACTTAGGAGTGGTAAGAAATGCATGTTCTGGCTGAAGTCTGGCATCATTCCAAAAATAAAATTGTCAGTTTAAAACTGATGTGGAAGTGGAGCTGAAGTTTGGAGCGGTTGCAGTTGCTGGAGTTTGAGACATCAGCAATTTTTGGAGACAGGGAAATGGAGTTACAGGTGGGATGTGCTGAGATGGAATAAGGAGATTAATGAGGACTTGAGCATGAAAATGAAATCTAATTGAAAACTCACATCTGTGGGAAGTGTGAGTTGGGTTCCTGATGCCTTGTGCAGGCTGCCCTGGAGCAGAGGCTGGCCAGAGTTCCAGAATAAAGCAGGGATGGATTCAAAGGATCTCCTCCATGGATCCCCCTTGGGCAGCACCAGAGCCCAGCCAGGGCTGCCCCCAGGATGAACCCAAATGGCCCCAAAATGCACGAGCGCTGCCGGGGTCTCTCCCTGGGCTCAGCTCTGCTCCATGTGCACATTGCAGTTCAGTGTCCAATCCCACTGCAGCCCCTGCAGTCCCACCCTGCTTGTTTTTCTCTCTGCAGCCCACGGGGTTTGTGCTCCTGGGCTGAGATTGGGATCATTTGTCCTTGGTGCCCAGCTGGAGCAGGAATTGTTTTGTGTCCCTGCTCTGTGCACAGAGCTCACCATGCCCTGATGTGAAGCTCAGACCCACACACTAAAGCAGCACAGAATTGAAAAATATAAAATCCAAAACCTGAGGCATCATTCTCTCCGGGGAGAAGGGTTGGGATTGGGGTGAGCAAGGCCGTGCTCATGGTGCCAGCAAAGGGAGGATTTGGGAAAGCCTGGATTGCAGGGATCCATCTCTAAGAAGTGTTTGGTTTTTTTTCTTCAATGCAAATCCCATTTTGGAGCTGAATGCACAAGTACGTAACTAGAAAATGCAGCCCAATCATTGCTAGGAAAAGCCCTTGGAGGAATTTTGTCTCAATTCCATGTTCACACCTCCGAGAGGGCCAAACACAATTTTTTCAGGACAATGTTGTAGTATAGTCATGGAACAAATACAGGAGATAACAGGCAGCGTTATCAGAAAGGTCAGGAACAAATTAAATAAAAGATTGGAGCTGTCAGGACTTTAGATTGTTGTGTGGAAGAGACAAGGGATGTAAAATATATTGAGTAGGAACATTAAATAGTGCTGGTGGTGCTGGTTTCCATACTAAGGGTGATATTTGTGCTTGGAAGCACAAATCCACTTTCAAGCCTCTTTCTTGCCTATATTTTAGTATTTATGACATCCCTGCTCCCTCTTTCCTTGGAAAAAAATTGTTTCAGTCACTGTTAATTCTCTAGATATAATAAAATCTTTTGCAAGGTCCTTTCCTACCCAGCAGATTCTGTGAAAACACAGAAGGGAAATGGATGAGTGACCATGTTTAATCTGTTCAATGGAGGAGCTAAAAGTGTTCTTAATTCCAGTTATAAAAATTAAAAAGGGGAAAAAGGAGCAATCAAAGCCAGGACTTCTGGTGTTTGATTTTTCATGTTATAAAATAGAAATTCCCACAAACACCCACCAAAACAGTCAACAGAGGCCCATTTACCCTCATGCCCCAAACCTTTTCCAACCAAACCACAGAAATTCCCAACATCTGAGCATTCCTGGGAAGTTCTTTAGACTTGAGCATTGCAACATCTCAGGAGAAAAATGGGTTTGCCCCAGGGCAGAAGAGATGAAGGATGCTTGAAACAAATCTCCTGGAAGAATGATACTTTTCCTTTTGCTCTGTGATTTTTTTAGAACTTAACATAAAATTTTCTCCACTAAAGGGATGTCTTGACTGCAGCAGTCAGTGACTGAATCATTGAATTATTTCTTAAGGTGCTTGGAGCTTCCCCACCTGGAAACTGTCACTCAAAAGCCATTAAAATATGTGCACTCCATCTTCTCAATCCCAGTTTGATAATTTAACATAAAACTAAACCTCACTGTCCTACTTTAGGCATATCATTTGGTTTTCCATTTATCTTCCTGACTTGCTTTTTTAAACTTTTATTCTTTTTTTTTTTTGACAGTTAGGCTGCAATAAAGTATCAGGAATTTGATTTTATTTGATGGAGACCTGCCGAAGAGATGCTGCTTTCTAATAGTCAGTAAACATAAATCATCATGGGTGATGGACCAAAACTTGGTTTAAGATGAGTTTCTACATTTTTTTAATTAATAGGGTGATGGAAAAGATAATGAATTTGGGAAGGAATTGTTCCCTGCAGAGGTTAGTGAGGCCCTGGAATAGAATTCCCAGAGAAACTGTGGCTGCTCCATCCCTGGCAGTGTCCAGGGCCAGGCTGGACAGGGCTTGGAGTGATCTGGGATAGGGGAAGGTGTCCCTGCCATGGCAGGGGTGGGATGGGATGAGCTTTAAGGTCCCTTCCAACCCAGACCATTCCAGGATTCCATGAATTAGGGATCATGTGCACTAGGTGGCAAAGCTGAATTTCTCCTTTGTTTTACATGTCAACGATCATTATAGTCAAATTTACACTACCTTCAAATTAATTGATAGGAATACAATTTCAAAATCTCTTTTTAATGCTCTCTTTGGGAGGATTGACAAGATTTTCTTGGGACAGAACCTGCTGTGTTGGGGACTGAGGAAGTCTGGATCTCTACTGGGATCTCCATTGGGATATCTCTTTTCTCCATGTTGAATCAAAGACATTTTTTGTAAGAAATGACTGAATGTGTGGATACACATGATTATGTGAAGGAAAACAAAATTACAGCCTCACAAATTATCAGGAATCTGTGCAACAGGAGTTTGGCTTCTTTGAGATGCCAAATAAGTTGTTGAGTGCAATTCTTGCTCTAATTTTTGGTAGAAACCCTTTGCAGCCGTATCCTTTGTGTTTCCTGGAGCTCTCATCTGTCTCTGGTTCTGTCTGCACTTTGAAGGGGCAAAGAGCACACGAAGGATTATCCTAAAAGAGCATTTCTACTCTTTAATGTATTACAAGCAGAAGCTTTAATAACAGTGTGGATAGCAGAGGCTGCTCTGCAGCCTTTATAAGCACGAGGAGATGGGATGGAATATTTTGTATACAAAGCTGAAATATCATTGCCACCCAAAGCGCAGCACTTACACCCAGAGTGCTCTCTAATCCATTTCAAATTGAATAGGAATACTTCAGGGAAAACACCATCTCTTTTCATCAGTGTGTTGTCTCATTTAGAAGAGTCTTTGATCCTATAAAAGCCCCCATTTTCTGGCTCAGCCTGTTCCAGACATGGGGCTGGATTTCTGTGCATGGGTATTTGCTGGCAATGGGTTTTTAGGTTTTGTTACGGGGTTGATGTGTTCAATAAAAATTGCACTTCAGAGTTTATGATGTGGCACAGGAAGGGCTTCAGCCTTGTGAACCAAATGCATTTAAAATGTTATCCTTTAGGCTTAACTTTGTTGTCAAAAGTAGATATTAATAGAACATCCATGCATTTGTTAATTAGGTAATATATCCTTGGATGGACTGCCTTGTGTTGTGAGCACTTTGCCTTTTTCTGGTGGCACAGAATTTGTGACAGGGCTCAGAGAAGTCACCATTTCTGTAACAAAGTTTTAGATTCTCTGTGAGATGTGCTTTTGTGGGGTTAGGATTGACATGATGCGCAAGAAAAACCACATCCAGCTGGGAGAGATGGAAAGGAGTGTGCAGGCACAGCGTGGCAAGTCCTGGCTAAATATCACTGATTTTTACTTTATTTTTAGATTAAGAAGTTGCTGTTAGCACAAAGTCCCCCCTGCTTAGAGCTTGTTTTATTTCCACCAGATTTGCTCCCAGCATGGAAGCTCTCTGTGGAGCCAACCTCATCTTCTGGCAGGAGTGTGGAATTCTTCAGGTTTCCAATGCTCAGATTTCAACCCCAAGTGGACGCTCAGGAGCCAGAGCAGTGACTGAGCTCTGGGGCTGAAGGGCTTTGCACTGCACTGTCACCATTTTATTTCTGAAAAATCCCTTCACCAGGATTTCTTCTCCTGGGAATCTGAGAAGCTTCAGCTTCTCCTTGTTTTGGAGTGTGTTCTGGAGATTGTTTATCAAACATGTGAATTATTTTTACTGAATGACCAATCAAAGCCAGCTCAAGGCTCTGAGAAGTCACGAGTATTTATTATTTATTCTTTTCTATATAGTTTAGTATAGTTTTAGTATATAATTTATTTTAATATAATATAATAAGACAATAAATCAGCCTTCTGAGAATATGGAGTCAGATTCATCTCTTCCCTCATCCTGGGGACCCTCACAAACACAACACTGCACCACTGCAGCATCTGTCACGTTAGCAAAGACAAAAGCTGCTCTTCCCCATCAATTTTGACCAGGTTTGGATCTTGTAGGATTGTCTGGCTTTGATTGATGTTGCCTCCAGCCCCCCAAGGGCTTCGGTGAGGAACAAAATGTTTTGGAGAGAGAGAGAAAGCTGGAGCAGGGACAAGTGCTCCTTCCTTCCAAAAGGAAATAAATCCAGGGCTCGCCCAGCCCATCCATCACTGCTGTCCCCTCAGTGTCTTGTGGGGAAAACTCCCGAGTTTTCCACTGGGAAACTCCCTGGTGAGGCAGAAGGAGGTGGGAATGCAGTTTAATTGAGATGGAAGCTCCCCATCCCTCCTGAGGGATTCAGCAGCAGCAAAGTCCTTCTTTTCCTCCTTCGTGTCGTCATTCAAGCTGTGTCCTAGAGAATGTGGTGTTTTCCCTGCTGGTAAAACTACCCCAAATTACCCCAAAATAAAGCACGTTATTTAAAATTAAATAATGTGTTATTTGGCTTTGCTGCCAGAATACAAAGTAGAGGAAATTCATAAAAAATTATGAGCAGTGCTGGATTTTCAATTAGGATTTCCTTCTCCTTGGTTTTGTGTTGTTATACTCAGCAGAAGATACGGAGAGGGAATATGACATTTTAGGGATAAACGTGATGCTGTCCCAAACTGAGGCCAGTGGAAGTGAAAAGAATTTTTCACAGAACTTTAAATTATTTCTGGTCAAACTGGAAGTGGAAAATGTTTGGGTTATGTTTTGTAATTGACAGATTAGACAGTACTTCTGTGTGGGATTAAAATTATTATTTTAAAGTCAGAGCCAACCAAATCTGGAGCCACAGAGGGCAAGAGCAGAGAGTTTGCTGAACTGGGCAAGTTTCCTCTGGGGATTTTCTCTTTCAATATTGTTGAAATTGAAAGGAAAAAAAAATCCCAGAGGGATTTTTAAATTCTTTATTCTTTAATTCTTTAATTTTAAAATAATTGCTTACTTTGTAAAAAAAAGGTAAATATTTTTTATTTTAAAAATAATTTTAAAATAAATTAATTTAAATTTTTGATTGTTAAATTCTTTTCAATTTTTCAGAGCTCAGGTGAGCTCTGCCTTCCACGTGAGGTGAGCCCCAGCCACCCTGCCCACATCCCTGTCCCCACAACGCTGTTGTCAGCTCCCCAGCAGGTTTGTCCCTTGTTTTTATCCTAAAATAAAAGGATTTAGAGGCTTAGCTCCCTGCATTCCTGTGCATGTGGTATTTTCTTTTATTAAAATGAATGTCTTGGCTCTGTACGTGGATATTCCCCATTCCTGTGAAGAATGGGAGGCTGGAATGATTCATTAGAAAGGTTTTGCAAGAGTGATTGCCCAATGCCAATTTTTTCCTTTAAAATTCTCTCTAATTTTGATTTTTTTCCTTAAAAAGTCTTGGGAAGGCAATTAACTTTTTTGTCTATTTATTATTGTTTCACCTTGGGGTGGGAACTACAGGAACTTTGATAAATGGGTTCAAAAGTTTGTCCAGCTTTAAAACTGCTTTTATAAATCTCAGCTTTCTGCTGCTCTGAGGCTCTGGCACAGATTCCCAGAGCAGCTGGGGCTGCCCCTGGATCCCTGGAAGTGTCCAAGGCCAGGTTGGACAGGGCTTGGAGCAGCCTGGGATGGTGGAAGTTGTCCCTGGATGATTTTTAAGGTCCCTTCCCACCCAAATAATTCCACGATTTTCCATTGCTTTGGCCTGATGCAAAGCTATTTACAACATTTAACATCCAGGAGTTATTTCTTTGTTTCAGTCACATTTTTGGCTTACTACAGCTCTGAAATTAATTAGATTTTTTCCTTTTTCTCCCCGTTTGCTTTACTATTCTGGGTCTGCTGTGTGAAATGACAGAGCTGTGGTCAGGTTGGCAGCCAGGCTTTGCCCTGGGAGCAGCCACTTCTCCATGACAACAGAGAGTTCTTGTTTCCTGTAGCTATTTAAAGAAGTATTTCTTGAAACCATCCTGGTGTTAATAAGCACAGTTTTCATGGAATTAGCAGAATTAATTCACGTGGACACAGGGAAAAAATCCCAATTAATTGCAGCCTGACAGATTTGGATCTCCCTCCTTTTTTCTCTGTGCTGTGGAAGGAGCATTGGGAGGCAAACTGGGACGTGGCTTTTCCCCAGCCCCTCCTTGCACCAGGGCTCCATGAAGTGCATGCAGAGAGCGATTTTTCATTTGGAACCAAACAATAAAATGACATCTCAGCAGCAGCAGCAGCAGCTGCAGTGACCTCCAGCTCGCCCGTCACGGGCCATCAGTCCCTGAGCACCTGTCACATCCCGGGACTGCGCTGGAAAAATGTCACAGTGTCAACACATTTACCACGTGAAACTTCTCTGCTCGTGTCTCCTCTTGTTTTATGTGCCCATCAGTCAAGCCCAAAGTGTTAGAATTCCAGCAAATGCCTTGGAAGGGGAGCAGTGATGTTTGGGAGCGGGATGCTCGTTTCCTTTAAGTGCTTCCATCCAGCCCTGAAGAAGTAATCACTTTACAGAAGCTAATAA
The DNA here is from genome assembly GCF_036417665.1 of Passer domesticus. Lineage (NCBI taxonomy): Eukaryota > Metazoa > Chordata > Aves > Passeriformes > Passeridae > Passer > Passer domesticus. Next base: position 2,280,874 of record NC_087484.1, read on the forward strand.
AGAATGGATTAAGCTCCAGCTTTGAAGAACTCATCTCCAAAGGGCCCCGAAACCACTGTCTAAAAGCAATATTAGCAGTATTAGGAGCTGAAAAATTACACCAACAGATCTAGGTCAGTGCATTATAGGGAGAAACAATGGGACTGATGTCAGGAATATTACCCAAAATCTGCCTCTGGTAGTCCAGGGGGATTTCAATCATCAGCTCTGCTTTCATTTGGAGAGTTTGGGGCATGGCTGTGTCAATCTGCATCCTCATGTTTGGGGTTTGGCTCAGCAGGGGAGGTTCTGCTCCAGGGTTTTGTTTTAAAGATTTCCCTGCGTGTTTGTTACCCATGTGTGGGTTCTGCTGGGAAGGAAAACCTGGACCCCAGGGGAGGTTCAGACTGGATATCAGGGGAAAAGCCTTCATGGGAAGGAATGCTGAGCACTGGCACAGCTGCCCAGGGCACTGGTGGTGCCACCACGCCTGGAGGGGTCTCAGAGCAGAGGAGGTGGCACTTGGGGACATTCAGGCTGCCCTTAGAGCTCTTTCCCAACCTCTGTGACTCCCTGGTTATTGTGTAAACCCCATTTTCCTCTGGAAGGCTCTTGCTGGGATTGTGCTGCTCACCACGCTGTGACTCTGCTGGTGACATCCAGGGACATCCCCTGCACGATTTGTCACATTTTAAACCAGTGGTCATTCCCCAGCAGATGATGCTGATAAAAACCCTCCTGGACAGGGAGAAGAACGAGCAGAGAGGAGGGTGGGCAGGTTTCTACAACCACTCCTGTGCCCTGCTCAAAACACCTGCTAAAACAAGGCCTGTGGTTCTTTAAAGTTCTGTTTGGGGGGTTTTGCATCCTTTTGTTGCAAGGGAAGAGCTCTGGGAGGTGCCGAGTGCTGTGAATGCATTATTTGCATTGATATTAAATCTATATTAGAGACTAAAACTCATTGGTGTGTACAACAACATGCAGCAAAATCAGCCTGAAGATTTGAAGCGAAGACACAAAATTATGGGTTTGATGTCTGGAGGTTTTATCAAGTCACTCTGAAGCCTCCTGTGCTTCAGAGAAATAGCAATAATATTATTTATATTAATCTACATTACAGCTCTGAGGGCTGGGAAGGACCTGGTCACAAAGGGAGGTAATGCAGACAAAGTTTTAATCCTAATAAAACTAATATTTTATGTTGTAAAAAACTAAGATTTTTCACTGTTTTAGTACTCTAGTTGAAAGCACAATTTTAATAATAAGATAATGGAGAAAAACAAAGATGACTGGAGTGTCTGCGACAAAATTATGAAAACATTCTTTTCTTTTCTGAATGCTGATGGATACCAGGAAACCTCCTCTCTAGCAGCTGGGTAATTTGATTTTGTGTACTATTAAAAAAGATAATTAAGCATCTGAGAGGATGAAAAAAGAACCAATGGGGGGGAAAAAAAAAAGCCAGTATAAAACTAGTTGTACAGCTACAGGAAAGCTATTAAAAAAAAAAAAATCAATTATTCCCTGAAACATGAGAAGCTTCATTTCAGAAATTGCAACAAAAGGAACTGCTGGTAACCACCCCAATACATCTCCATGTCTCAAAATAGTACAAGCACTTGCAGAGAGAAGCCAAGTCATTCATTATAGAGTACCCCCAGGAGAGAGATTTTCTCCAAGTGAACTTCACATTCCTCTTTTGCAGAGAAAAGCAACCCTGAAATAAAGACAAGGGCTTAGAAAGAAAACTTGAGTGGCCTTAAAAGTTCATACATTTATGGGCAGCGTGGGCATTTTGTGGGTCAGATTGTTCATTTACATATTTAGATGTTTTTAAATCCTTGGGTTTAGGTAAAAACCCTCTCTGTAGGAGTAACTGGATTGCAATACACCATTGTTTTAAATAGTTGACTGTAATAATTAACTTTTTTAAGCACTCAGGTGAGTGGTGTTAAAGGATGGAGAGGAAGAGGTTTCACCAGGTTTGATTCGGGACTGTTGCTTCTGCAAAATGACAGCATTTTATACAAAAGTCTGAATATAATTCCTGGAAAAGCAGCCAATGAATACAGTAGTATTTTCACAATAAATAGATTTTCCACAAGAGAAATTACAGTTTTGCAAAATTGGCAAGTCAGACGCAGAAAAGAGCCCTCTCAAAATTGATTTCTTTTAATCCTGCCATTGCTTTTTGATAATAAGACAACAAATTGCTGTGTTCTGCTAATTTATAATTTGGCTTCTAAAGATTTTTCTTTGGTAAAGGATTAGCAGAGCTGGTGTACAGCTCTCAGCAAGGTAAAGAGACTTTGCTTTTAACTGTTTTCAAAGGGATTAGATGTCTGCCATCCCTGCAGAGCTTTCCCTGGGAATGGTCATCTCAGGGAGCTGGAAATGGGCCCTTGCCAGGAGAGATTAACCCTGACCTTTGCTTGGCAGATCAGCTCCATGGACAAGAGGACTTTGATCAGTTTATGCACAATTCAGAGCCTCTCATGAGTTCACTTTGAAGCACTTCTTCAGCATGAACAGGGAAATAATCTCAATTTCTGCACTGCTCCTCCCTGTATTTTCCTCGTGTTGTGCTGCCCCTCACTGATATTTATATTTTTCCAAAAGCTCAGCTAATTGGGAATTGAACCAACAAGTTTTTTGGCATCGTCATCCTCCTCTGAGACCTCAGGGCACTCCAACATTCCCTGAGAACAGGATGGAGCCCTTCAGGTGTAGCTGTGACCCTTTTTTGCAGCTTTTTGCGGTTGATTCTTCATGCAGAGCAATTCATGAGGAAAAAACACCTTGGTTTTGATCTTTAGGGTGGTGCCCTGTTTTTTGGGTTTTTTTCCCCTGTCTTTTGTGGTTTGCTGAAAAGGGATTGGTGGATGAAAGATGGAAAGGAGGACAGAAGGTGGTCAGGACAGTCATGGTTAGGATGTTTTCTTTTAAAAGATAATTTTATTATCTTTTAAATAAAAGAGGGGGAAATGACATGGCCACCACCACAAACTTCACCTAAAGCTGTGTCTCCTCTTCAGCTTCTTCTTGACCTGGGGCCTGTGAGATGTTTGGGAATGCATTTGCATCTGGCTGGAGTGGACCCGTGGACATGAGCAGGAATTATGGCATCACATGGAAGCTCAACTGATACAAAACAAACCCAACTCTTTCTTCCTCGAGCCAGAACACTGGAGAATTATGAAAATTGGTGTTTGAGACTGAAAGTCACTGGCTGACATTAAAGGTCAGGTAAGGCTTGAATATTCATGACCCCTTTTCTACCTTGGTTCCCCATTAGGAGCTATGGGAAACTCTTGGGATGTTTCCTAAAGGAAAAAGTGGTGAAAACCATATTTGTGCTCCTTGGGCTGCTGATTGCTGAAATATCCTCATTAAATGAGGCACACAATTACAGGGACTTCAGAAAAATGAGGCAGAGCTCACCAGCAAGTCTTTGAGGGCTTTTCACTTCCTCTTGCATTCCTGTCAGTTTGGAGGGGTTTGTGCATTTTCACAGTTTTGGGGGGAATTGTTGTTAATGCTTCTTTCAAAGTGAAGATTAAATCTTCAATAATTCAGTCTTGGAATTTGAGTCTGATTGTGGTTGTTAAGGATGCTTCACTTCCTTTAAACAAGTTAAAACCATCACAAATGCATTTTTATACTGGAGTTACTAATGTTGCTAATGAAGTCATAGTGAGCATGATGAAGGTTGGGCTTGATGCTCTTTTCCAGCCTTAACAAATCCACGATTCTTTAATTATGGTTCTAGAAATCAGGCTATTCTCTGTATTCTCCTAAAACAAGGTTGTTTTGGTTTTGGTTTTTTTTTTTTCCTTCTAACCAGCAGTGTTTATCCCAAGATAAATGTTTGGGCCTGGCAGCAAATAAAGCTGTTCCCCACCCTTTATGACCTGGGCTGGTTTTGGTTTCTCTACAGAAATCAAGTCAGATGAGGAAAGCTCTAACAAAGCCACAAAAATATGTGGAGCTCCCTCTTCCAGGAATTTCCAGGAAGCTTTGGATGCCTCCAATGCTTTTGTGCCTTTGAAAACAGCACCCAAACAACTTTTAATTGAAGCAGAAATCCAGACGTTATTATCAGGGCCTTTCTCATCCTTTGTGTTCATAGGCAATAAAAGAACTTTCAACACCAAGAAAACAGCAGCAAATACTGTTTATTTTCCTGTCCTGTTCCTGTGACTTTTTCTATCATGGAGCTTCTAAAGTAGGGCAGAAAAATGAAAATTAGGGCTAGCATGGCTGATATTCAAAGCAACAACAGAAGACAGATTTTTTTTTCCCTTTCTTTTTTTCTTTTCTTCATACTTAGGCAATTTTTATTTTTTTTTTGGAGTTGACATTGTGAGATCAGTCTGGCTAGTATGAAAGGGAACAATCCCTGCCCATGGCACAAATGAACAGCCACTGCAGGCAGATGAAGTTTTTGTGCTGGGCTGTTGGCACTGGCCTTTGTGCTCAGCCTCACCATCAAGTTGGAGCAAAGAAAGAAAGGTCTGGGGTGTGTATCCCATAAAAAAAAAGAGGGAAAAGTTGAGAAGCAGGCACTCAAAAGTATTTGCTGTTTGTTTTTTCTTACCACCTCTCTGAAGAATCCTCTTTTTCATGTGAGTAAATCTGGTGGAGTTTGATTTAGTTTTTTTCTTAAATAAAAAATTCCTTATGTCATACCCATGGATAAACTCCTAATGGTGTTATGGGGAAGCACAGGAAAATTACAGTTGTGGTGTAATTATAAAGTGCATTGGGAAGGGAATAAAACAACAAGTTCAGCTTTAATTTTTGAATATTAATTTTTTTTTCAAATATTTAGTTGAGGAATAGTCTGACAGGCTAAATAGTTATAATTAAACATATTGACTTTGCATTTGCAGAGCAAGGAGTGTAACGAGGACGATGTTTGGTAGATGTTGATGTTCTGGGGGTGTTTATTTGGAAAGTTCCTTTCCTGGGGAAATGGGAGAGTGAGGATTTCTCCATCAGCAAAAGGTTCTGTGTTTATGCATTATTTGTCTGTATTTCCATGAGCATGGTGAGCACAGCCCTGCTTGTTCCTTGCACCATTCACAGAACAGTTCTGGGATCTACAAACCTGTAATTAACACTCACATCATCAAAAGTAACAATTAGCTAAAGTTTCTTGAGCAATTTGTTGTTAAGGAGTTTTTTGCCACATCTTTTCATAAATGTATTTTATAAACAAGACCAGATGAGCAGTGGGCAGTTTTAGGCATTCCTGCATGTAGGTTTATGCTCATGAAATAATGTTTTTGTATTTTTAAAGATCATATTTATCTACCTGAGATGTATCTTTAAGTTCAGAATTGACCTTTAACTCCAAAAATATAAAAATAATCAAATCTTGAGAGCTCCAGAAATTTGAATTCTCTGCTGCTGTAGGATATTTGTGTTTAGGTTTCCCACAATTTACCATGTGCCACTTGTCGTGTCCCAAGGAACTGAAAGGAAGGAAGTGACAAGTTGTGGTGACAAGTCTGGAGTGAAAAGATGAGCAAACAAAAATAAATGCAGACATTGCTGCTCTTTTCTGTGCTGCTGCAGAGATGAAATCTTCAGGCTGCTGGGTTTGGGTTTGCTGGAAACACAAATTGTGGCTCTGGGTCCTGGTGGGCAGGGAGCCCTGGGGATGGGAAAGGCAGAGAGGATCTTGCTCAACAAGCAGGGAAAAGAGGGGGATGTAGATTTCACGGAAATGCAAAATGCCAGCAGAGCTTCTTCCCCCTCCCTCTGTGTCTTCCTCTGGAGCTGGAAGTATTTGAAGAGGCAGTCATTAGTTATTTTAACCATGATTTTGTTGAAAACTTCAGTCTTTCTATGCAGAAATAACTGGGGAAAACATCAAAATATAATATAAACTCAAACAATTGTAGTAAAAGCAGAATTTTCACAGAATCCCAGGATGGTTTGGGTTGGAGGGGACCTTAAAGATCACCCAGAGCCACCCTGCCATGGCAGGGACACCTCCCACTGTCCCAGTGTCCAGCCTGGCCTTGGGCACTGCCAGGGATCCAGGGGCAGCCACAGCTGCTCTGGGAATTCCATCCCAGCCCTCCCCACCCTCCCACGGAACAATTCCTTCCTAATATCCCATCCAATATCCAATCTGTCCTCTCATTTCTGACATGAGTTTGACCTACAGTCACCTTGAAATGCATCAAATCCACCCTCAGAAATGTTTATATTTTCCTGTATAAAGTAGGATTTCAACTTAGAGGTGTAACATTTTATTCATTTATTATTAGGATTATTATTAACATTTATTATTAGGGTTCAAAGCTCCCTGCATCTACCCACAATCCCCAATGACAGAAAGAAAGAAAGCAAGAAAGGAAAAGAAAGTCAAGACAAGTGGAAGATATTTCATATAAGAGGGTAGAAAAAACTGCTTAAAGCCATGTCCCAGACTTTCTGACAAAATGAAATTAATTAACAATTAATCACTTGAAGTCCAGTGTAAGTTAATTGTACTTTGGGTTCAAATGACCCCAAAGTCACTCATGGGTGATGGTAAATAATGCATCCTTCAGCAGAAATCATGGATTACTTCTTGTTCCAGGCATTGAAGGGTCTATTTGGAATTATTTTGCAGCTGTGTATGTGCCACTTGCCCCTTGTGGATTTTAGTTATCCCCGCCTCCTCCTAATGCAATTGTACATCACTTAAATGCTTTTTTCTTATCCAGTTCAATAGATCAGGAAGGGTAAGGTCACCTCAAGCTCTGCCTTACAATTCTTTCCAGGGTATAATTGAACATTTTGTTAAAAAATTGACATTTGAGGAAGGAGCAGCATTCATTTCACTCTCAAAACAGATACAATGTGAATTTATTTGGTTCTCAGGACTGTTCTTATCAATGCCTAATTCATTTCTCCACAATGTGGGAAGATAAAGAGAAGCTTTTTATTCTCAAGGTTCCACCTCTCCTAATTCATTCCAGCTTCCTGGCTTGAAGCAGGTCGTGTTTGCACATCCAGGGATTGATCACAATTTGTTAGAACAAGACAGAATTCCCACTCATCCCTTGCTGCTGATTTATAAATGGGTTTTATGGGCCCATCTGATCTGTGCGTGCTGTTCTTGCATTTCAAAAGGCTTTAATACATTTATTTTGACGGCAACTTTTTGTTTAATAATAATATGTCAGTCTCACATCCTGGCTTGCATAAATAATTCCTTCCAACAGCATGTTGCTCACACAAGAAAGTGTTCTTCAAATTATTCTTTTGTAAATGTCTCTAGAAATTCGTTTCACTCCACATGGAGAGCTCATCATGTGCATGTTTTATATTTGAATTGTCTGTTAGGTGGGGAAATCATTTCATGTTCTCGTTTTGGGGCTGCCGACCTCTGATTCTGGGCACATTTGGGTCATGGAGCTTTTCTAAAAAATATAATATTGATATTTTTCTTTCACCTGCTATTCAAACCAATTGGTCAATGGGTGTTGTCCACCTTTATTTAGAGAGCACAGAGAATTTTAGGTTATTTAGGAAACCTCCTTACCGATCCAACATTTTGACTAGACAAGGGAAAATAAACCCATGAACTGTAACACACCTGGCATCTGTAGAAGAAATGTTTCAGAAAATTCTGATTCCAGCTCTTCTGGTTTTAAGTGCAATTAAGAGCTATTAATGCAAATATTTAATTACATAATTGTTATAATTTAAAGCAGCTTTCAGCAATCTCCACCTTGCACTACAAGGCCATCTGAAGAGGTTGTGTTTTGTTCAGTGAATTCTTGTCTTTACTGTTTACAGGGTTTGCTATACGTAGTTCAGGGAGAATATATATTAAATAAATTTAAATACTCTGGTTACAGGGTTTATAGCTTGTGTTTTCTAAATAAACACAGAAAACCTGTAGTAGCACAGCAGAATAAGAACTTTTCTCTCTCAAAATGGCCTTTAATTTGATAACAATGAAATAATAATAATAATAATAATAAATCTCTCTCACTGCCATCAGTCACACTTAAATCACTGTGAATATTTTATTAAAAGGAAAGATTGCAACAAAGTAATTTTAAGGCAGTAGAATTGAAGTCAGTTCTTGTGGGAACGGACTACTGTTCTTTCCTTCAGTCTATGATTAATTTTTAAATAAATGAAACTACACAGGCATGAGACCTTAGAGGCTTCTGATTTTCTCCTCTCTGAAATGATCTGATTAAACAGCAAGACAGAAGGATTCCAGAGATCCAGAGCTGAAAACTATTGTAAATATTGCAGTTTGTTTCACACTGGAAACGTGTGATCCAATGGGCCTGGGGTGAATATTTCATTCCACGTTGGCATCAGGGCTGGGTGACGCCAGGGCCTGAAACTGGGAGGGTTTGGAGTGGGAGCTGGGGGCGAATCCAAGGTGCTGCAATACTGCAAATCTATCCCGTTTTCCTAAGGGGAATCCCAGGATCATTTAGGTTGGAAAAGCCCTCTAAGATCGAGTCCAGCCATCCATCACCCCTGCCCTGTGTCCCCAGGTGCCACATCCACACAGCTTTGAGATCCCTCCAGGCATGGGGACTCCACCACTGTCACCATGGCATTTTTATGAAAATCCTTTGCTAGGATTTTTCTCCTGTTCTAGCTGAGGAGCCTCAGAAAAGAAATGTAAATAAATTTTTGATAGGTCCATGTGAATTGTTTCTACTTAATAATCAATCAAAAATGCACCTGTTGGTAAACCATGTCCAGACCACATTACACAGCCAGCAGATAGTTAATTGTTTACATTTCTTTTCTGAGACTCCTCAGCTAGAACAGGAGAAAAATCCTAGTAAAGGATTTTCGTAAAAATATCTTGGTGACACACCACTGTCCTGTCTCAGCCCTTCTGCTGAATAGATTTTTCCAAATGTCCAAACTAAACCTCTCCGTGTGCAACTTGAGGCCATTTCCTCTCATCCTGTCCCTTGTTCCTTGGGACAAGAGCCTGAACCCACTCAGCTCCAGGGAGTTTTTGATGCTCACCCCCTCTCAGCCTCCTTTATACATTTCCTGGGCACATCCAGTCAGCACACCCAGCTCCAAATATCCAGAATAAACCCCTCTGCTGTTTATTAACTCGCAGAATGCAGAGCAAACCTGATGCTGTGTCTTTTTTTGCCTCCCTGTCCAGCCTCTCTCTGCTGTAGCAGCAGCTCTTGTGCAGCACCATTCACTAGGGGGGCTCTGGGTTCATTTTTGGGGGCAGGTGAGGCTTTGATTTAAGCTCAAAGTCAAGACTTGGTGACTCACACTGGTGTCTGAGCTCTGTAAATTTAGAAAATGTAGTCCATAATCCTCAGCCCAGCAGCTGTTTACTCCATCTGATGAGAATCTCTGGTGCTTTGGCTGCAATAGCATATATAAAAAATACCTTAAGTGGCTTAGGTAATTGTGCCAAATCCTGTTTGATTAATGCACTTCGTCTCCCTGTTGCTCCACTTGCAGCTTTGGACCATTCTCAAAAAACAAATATCTCAACAGAAACTCATTTTAGTGTGGATGTGACATCTCCTGACAGTGGGTCCCTCACAGCCTCTTAAAGCTTAATTTACTTTCCTGTCTCAGAATATTTCTGAAATCTAAACCCCCAAAGTTTTCACAGAGGACTTTTTTCCCTTTTTCTCTTTCCCCCAGAAAACAATTACTGTCCATGACTAATTCACTCGTGTTGGTTTTTAAATTCTGGAGCAAATAGGTGAAGCCAAAGGGAGCAAAGCTTTTTTATTTATTTATTTCTTGCCGTTGCCAACCGTCTGTGATATTTTTCATCCTTAATCATCCCTGCATGAAATCAGGAACAGAACGGGGCTGATCTGCTAAATGAGCCCAAGTGGTGCAGGGCTCCTGGCCACCAGATGAAAGTGGTGTTATGTGATAGAGCTGATCTATTTTAGCCGACTTCTGGGTGGATTAGAGACTCTAAATCTGTTCTGGGCTGGGTTTTGTTCTGTCCAATATGCTTTGCATCCAGGCTGTGTTATTCCACACACCTCCTATCCCAGATGGGATCGGACCCGTTCAGCCTAATGTGGTTTGTAGCCATTTGACCATCTATTAAGTCTAGATTTTTATTTTTTTAAAAGGAATCTGCCTTTTTATGGAATTAATGAGATCAGACAATGTCTACTGAATGATGTGGTGGTTTTGTGTGACTGTGATAAGAATGGAGTTGGCTCAATATTAAGAAAATTTAAATATCTGCCCCTCAGGCGGTGGAAACAATACAAACTTCTGAGGGCTCCCTGCATGGATTCCCTGCTTTAGACATCTGCTCTGATAGCAGAAAATCCTGGATAAGTGATTAATGCTGTGTCAAGGATTTGCAAAGTTTTCGTTCAGAGTTGAGCACTTGTGACAATGAGCCCAAAAATCTTTTTGCTAAGCTGGAAAGAGTAGAACAATCTGGGGAAAAAAAAGGATAATTCTCATGACCACCAACCTCAAAACCCCAAACTGTGATGCTTGAGAACTTACTTACAAAAAAATTGTTAATTTTGTCATCCCAGGAGCTTTGAAATGGCAGGAAATAGGTGATGGAACCACAGTTCCACCACACACAGGCAGTGAGTTCAGAGCTCCTGGTGTCTTCATGGTTTCTAGATTTTTTTATCTAGATTTCTACAGAGAGTGTCAGATAAATCTCACTGTGCATTCACTGCATTATTATCAGATTAGTGACAAATGGGCAGTGCTGCACTGAGAATGGGGTTCAGGAAGGGTTGGGACAATGCCCTCAGTCACAGGGTGGGATTCTTGGGATTGTGCTGTGCAGGGCCAGGAGTTGGACATAGATGATCCTTGTGGGTCCTTTCCAATTCAGGATATTCCAGGATTTATGAGCCCCATTTCATGAGGGAGCACAGCAGGAGGTTCTCAACCCACAGGCTGTCGGTTTCAGACATTTCCTTGTGGAACAGGGAAAATGGAATTAAGGAAGGTGTTTGAAATGGGACCCAGTGGTACCAAACTGGAGATCCATGTGTGGGTTATTGGTTGTACATCCCAGAGGCACCTGCTGCCAAAGCATCACCTCTGTGGGATGCGGGATTGTCTCCAACCACCCCACTCATCTCCAGGCCGTGTCATTCCATAAGTACTGCTGCCATGGAATTCATTAACCATCAGCTAATGGGGAAAACAGAGAGAAAATTTGGGGTTTTTGGCTCAGAAGCCACTCACCATCAGTGAGTCTAACAGAGCTGTGGGGATGGGGGCAGCCAGGACAGGGGACACACACCTGGCTGTGTCCAGCTAAGATTTTCCAGCTGCAGTGGAGCTGTGCACCAAAACACACCTTGGGGGCAGCAACATCAAAGGATTGAAGTCATTGATGACTAAAAAAAACCCAAAACAACCCAAAACAGAAATGACTGCTTGATCAAAGCTTTTACTGTGTTTACCAGCAGCTGTTGCCCAAGCACCACCATAGAATATCCAAACCACACAGGTTATTCACAGGGACACAGAAGTGCTTTGTTGCTGGTGTGCAGTGAGTGACAAATCAAATCCAGGGATCTCCAGTTGGGAGAATCATCTGCCATCTGCTCTTCATTCACTTGGGAAGTCTTTTCATACTGGGATGGGAGAGATAAGATCCAAATGATGGGGAGGCTACAGACAGAGGAACATTGTGTGTCTTTTAATCCCCTAAGAAATCCCATAAAAAGCCTTTTACTTTGAATTTGATACAAAAGTAGATGTCAGGCTCTGCAGTAGAGCATTTCTGTTTGAGGTGATGAATCTTGAAAGGAAAAAAAAGCCATTTTTCTTCTTGGCAAAGGCTCCCGAGTTGATCAGTTGGATCCATTTAATGAGACTTGGAGGGCTGGCCTTTGACCAGCAGCGCTGGGATGGACAGCAGAGGATGGATTGCCTGGAAGGGCAGCCTGGGTGAGCCAAGGGAATTCAGTTTCACTGAGATTGCTCCTGAAAGGGACAAGAAATTTCCTCCCTGGAACATCCCTGGAGACATCTCCCAAAGAAGCAAAAAACAGAGACAACAGAATGGAGATTTTGCAGAAATCATTAATAAGCACAAAGAAACGTTACAAAATATTCATTGTCAGGCTGTTGATTTAATTCCAGTTGTGGGGAAACATCTGTTTGTCTTTGCTCGAGCTGGGGAAGCACCGTGAAGCATCAGAAATAATTCCAGAGTTGTTACATTTGCCATTTCATTGTAGCTCTGGCTTTGTTCTTTGATGAAGCACATTCAAAATCACAGCAGATGCCAGCTTTCAGCATAATTTTTGGAGGATTAAGTCTTATTCTGATCAGGTTTGAAATAAAACAGGTAAAGGGTTTCTGAACTCCTGGTAAATCCCTTCATAATTAAAAAGAGAGGAATTTGTTTCAAGCCTAATTTGAAGGATTTCTTTAGGATGATACTGCTGTAGTTCGCTACCCACCTTCATTATAATTAATAATGTAATTACAATCAAAAGGGATCTGAGTAGGAATACTGATAAGAAATGGGGATTTTGATAACATTGGGCATCATGGGAAAACTTGTTGGCATACAAAAAAATCAAGGACTTTTGTCCCTCACTTTTGACATTGTTTGACCAGACCTGCAAGGCCCAGAGGTTAAAATAAATTTCTCTTATTTTAAAATTAAAACAGTTAAAATAAATTCCCTTATTTTATAGAAACTGACAGAACCAAGAGACTTCAGAGCCCATGCCCAGCACAGAAACAAATTCAGAAGCTGTTATTTGAAGAGGCTACAGGAAATTCCATTTAAATGGATGCATATCTTCTAAGTGAGATTTGTTTTGATGATCCCTTTACCCTCACTTTCTTTTTGTCCTGCAGAAATATTTGTTTGGGGTTTTGTTGTTTTGTTTTGGTTTTTTATGGAAGGTTTCTGTTCAATGATTACTACAAGCCCTTGAAAGGACACAAATTGCCAGGTCCAAGTGTGTCTGTGGAAATCATGATTGATGGACAAGGGAATGAGCTCCAGCCTCCACCCTGGCTTAGAGATAAAGCTCAAGTCTTGAGACGTGAACTGTTTGCTTGTGCACTCAGGATGGCTCCAAGACGTCAGGAGGAATATTTTTTTGTTTTCCCTGATTTTTATGACTCTTTTCCATGCCTTGTGTTTGAATGTAGCTGGAGGATTTCAGGGAATTAAAGTCAAGTCTTGCTCAAGTAGTGGATTCAGCAGGAGAGAGAATTTAGTGAGGAATCACAAAATAAAATATAAAATATTAAATCTATACAATATAAAATCTATACAATATAAAATATAAAATAACACTAAATATAAAATAAATATAAAATACAAAATATAAAATACAAAATACACATGCCTGACCAGGGAAGTCAGCAGTGATGGAAAGCTGCTCCTGTAGATAAAAGAATTGGGTCAGGGGAGAGAGAGCTGGCAAAGACAAAGTCTTGAGCACCTTTATCAGGAAAAAACGGAGCTGGATTGGCTGTCAGAAAGGGAGAGAAGATTAGAAAATCAAATGGCAAGGTCTCTCCTGCTCCTCCTTGTCAGGGTTCAGCTGAGCATCCTCCTGAATTTCCATTGGCTTTACCTTTGGACGTGTGGAGTAACTGTAAAATGCACCTGATACTGAATTGTCAGGAAATTTCCCTAAAAATGGGGGAAATATATCCTAATTCCCAAATACAATTACTTCAGAATAATCAGTGATCTAAAGAAGGCCCTAAATAGTCAAACCCACAAACTTACTGTCTTTTCTGTCCCAGGAAATGTCATCAGAACTTGTTTTAAAGTTTGCAAATGTCCTGATGTTCTAAATATCTAAATTTAAATTTTTAAAAATCTTTGCATTATTTAGCACCTCAGACTTAACTGGAATACAAAAATGAACTTCTGGGAAAGATCTACAAATTTGTCTTGGCCACTTTTTTATTGCCTTCCCAATATGGAAAATAAATTCCATTTTATATTTGCAAAAGGTTATTTTAGGATCACCTACAACTCAAAAAAACAGGTGCTTTTTACTCTATTTAGGTTGTACTACATTTAGGGCATTTTCTTCCTGCAGGTGAATGACTGTGACAAATTTGAAACTAAAAATAGCTGCACAATGCCTGGAATAACACAAAACTAACACCAGGAGTCTGCCATGGATCTCTCTGGCCATGGCCAGTGCCTCAAATCTGTAATTGTGGGGGAAGAGCTTTCAAAGGGCTCCAGCTGCTGTGAAACTCCATGGGCATGGAAAGCTCTGGCTGTAGGGAAAGGGCAGCTGCTTTTAGCTGCAAACTTTTCTGCTTCACCTGAATTATTGCTCCATAATTTGAGATTTTGTTTAAATTCCAGCCGGATTTTTTTTGTCTGTATTTATATTTTAAAATAATGTATTTTGACTCCAGCTAAAAAACACTCACAGGTTAAAAACCTCATAAACGATATCAAAAGGTTTGGTGGTTTTTTTTTGGTTTTTTTTTTTTTTTTTTTTTTTTTCTCTTGTAATCAATATCACTCACCTGCTAATATTAAATACAGATTTTTGTTCAGGAGTTCTCCCACTGAGAAATTGCTGGAGACTTGGTGTTTATTCTACAGAATTATTTTTCTTCTAATGGAATCCATTTCTAGGACATTTTCCCAATATTTATGGAGTAACTCTGGTTCTGGATAATTTTAGGACAATTAAATGTATGAAAATATAGAATTATGGAAATATTCAGGTTGGAAAAGAGCTTTAAGATCATCAAATCCAACCATCAACCTGGACAAATTAACAACAAATCAAACCTTGTCCCCAGGTGCCACTTCCACAGAGAGGGGCTGGAGCCCCATCCATCCATCTGGAATTTCACTAGAAATGAAATGAAAATTGCATTGTAGAGACAAGCATGGCCTCTTTTTCTGTAGGGAAGTATTTCTGCACAGTGTGAAGAGTATTTGTTTGGCAAAATTGCATCAATTCTGCTCTCATTTCCAAGGGAAGGATAAGGCAAGTGGGCAAAACATTAAGGGACATTCAGAAATTGGATTTTTTCCTTCTTTCATTTAGCCTTGTTAGTGTTAAACCCTCCAGTGCCCCTCTCCAATTGCCAGATTGATTGGAAAATGCACATTTTGATAAAAATGCTGTCCATTGTTTCATCTGGCTCTTAATTTCTAATTCTTGGGAAAAAGTGGCTCTTTTTATTGTTTCATTTGGAATGGCTCCAATTTAACCCTGGAAGGAAGAGCTGGATGAAATATAGGCAATATGGACCAACAGAAACTGGGTTTTCTATAAAAATCTTCTGAAAATTCACCTTGCAATCTCTCTCCTGCACCCAGATGGCAGCAGGATGCTCTCTATAACACAGGACAGTGCTTTGGAGAGGATGTTCAACATCCCCACTCGGGTTTATTCTGATTATTTAAACCACTTTAAATAAAAAAACAAACACCACCTCCAACCTAATAATTGTAAGACAGCTTCATGACCTTGGAAAAGCTGGGTTAAATACAGCTGAGAATTCCCCCACCACAAAAATCTATATAGAAGTGGAATAAACAGCTTTGAATGTCCAATTTGGTTTTTTTTTCATGTTTTTTTTTTTTTCTTTTTTTTTGTTTTTTGTTTTTTAAGGAGGAGGAAGGATCTGAATGTTTAGGGTTGTAATACATCCTTGTGGGATTTTGGTCCAATTATCTGCTTTTTCCTGGATTTTTTCTATCTGCCTGAGTAATTTAGCTCATATCCACACTTAGCCCAGGTCTATTTAGTTATGGAGACCTTGATTTAATGAGTGCTGAGCTGCCCAGGCAAGGACAAAGGTATTGTTGAGGCTTAGCAGTGCTGAGCATGAACAAAATACTGCTCTGGTCAATAAGATCCTGGCTTTTGGGAGGTCTTTAAGGAGTTGCTCATGGAAATCTGAAGTTCTGGGTGTTAATTTTGGAACTTAACAGCTGGGGGACAAAAGCTGTGCACAGTAAGGGAAAAAGGCAAATAGAAAACAACAACAAAAAAAAAAAAGGAAGCTGGTGATGGCAGAAATGAAAAGGAGGTTTTATTTCATCTTTTGCCCAGGTTTTTTGACTGAGGAACAGCAGTGAGACAAATGTAGCCTTGTCTGGAGCACAGGCAATGACTTTTCCCTCAAAAGAACCAAACCTTGTCCTTGGTGTCTGCAGGAAAATCCAGGAACAGGCAGAGCTCTGGTCCTGCACCACTCCAGGGCCATCAGTATTTGCCCTGGGAATGCACCATTCCTGCCCAAACTGGAGCAGGATCCCCTGCTCTTGGCTCCTCAGCAATGGGAAACTGCTTTATAAACCACATCCAGAGCTGGGTGTTGGCTGCAGGGTCAATCCTTAATTTTATGTGCTCATAAATTCCCTGAAGATAAAAAGTCCTCTCTTTTCGGAGCCAGTTTGAGCCCAACTGCACGTTGACCAATCCTCTAAAATTCAGCTGTGTTTGTGGGTTTTTATAGGAATAAATCACACTGAGTCCATTTTCTTCATGGTGGAAAAAGGCCATTCTTTATTCACATTTTTATCCAGTTTTACAGACCTGTGTGTGACTCCCATTGCTCAGGAGCTTTCTTGCCAATCACTTCATTGGTCAGTACCAAGTTGTTATTCTGTATTTATTGGTCACTCCAACCCCGGTGTGCACGTGCTGAAAAGTTGTTTGTGAGAGATAGTTTTCATTTTTCTAAGGGTGTAAAAACAGTTCATACAGGTGCTGGTTGGTTTTACCTGGGAATAGATTGTTATGTTAATGAACTGCTCACACCAGGATTGCTTTCACATGAGAATTGCAGAGGGCTTCCTTGACAAGGCCAGCCACTGATTCCAGGAGAGCAGGCTTGATTTTCTGAAGCCTTTTTTATGATTTTTCTACCTTACTGCAACAGGTTGTAATACAGTTGCAGAGCATAAAGAAATGGGTGCTGTTCCCTGCTGGGGTTTGTGATTGACAGTGGTCGCTTCAGGTAAGCACAAATGTATTCTAAACCTCCTCAGAAAATGATTGGATATTGTGCTAGTACTGTTGGAATTTTTGAAAGTGCAGTATGAGATTTTCTCTTTTGTACGTTCAGCATCAAACCCAGAAAAATTCAGATTTTTTGAAAATCTGAAAGGCTGGAAGAGTTGGGATTGTTCAGCCTGGAGAAGAAGAGTTTTGGGGTGACCTCATTGTGACCTTCCAGTGCCTGAAGGAGCTGCAGGAAAGACGGAGAGAGAGGATTTACAAGGGATGGAGTGACTAGAAAAGGGGGAATGGCTTCAAACTGACAAAGATGGGATATTGGGCAAGAATTGTTCCCTGGAACGGTGGGGAGGCCCTGGAATGTAATTCCCAGAGAACCTGTGGCTGTCCCATCCCTGGCAGTGTCCAAGGCCAGGCTGGACAGGGCTTGGAGCAGCCTGGGACACTGGAAGATGTCCCTGGGGGTAGAACTGGATGAGCTTTAAGGTCCCTCCTAACCCAAACTAGTCCGTGATTCTGTGATTTTGATACAATAATTCCTATTTTGCATGCTTACTTTATTTGTTTCTCCCCTTCTCATCTACCCTTTGTCCCACTGTATTATTTTTCTAGGATTTAAAAGTAGGAGTGACAAGGAGATGGACAAGGGGATTGAGAGATTTAGTTTGTGCTGTAGTGTCTGAACTTTTGCAAGGGAAAATTGTCTTTATGGGATGGTGGCAGTGCCTGGTGCAGGCAGTGTGGGAGAGCTGGGAGAGCAAGGACAGGCAGCTTCATTCCCTCACCTGGAAGATCATCATCTTGGGAAAAAAAGCCACTCCATCATGCAGTGAATTATCTCAGCTGCTAAAGGTTTCAAAGTTTCAAGGCCACTCTTGCAAAGCTGTGAGAGAGGCACATTTGGGGAGCAGCACGGGGATGATCCATCACTGCTGACAAATCCAAGTTTTCCTGTTAGGATGTGCAGGAGTGCATGGCAGACATCTGTTCCCTGTGCCACAGCAGCAGCCACCACTTGTTTTCCCAGCTCTTAAAAAGAGTAATCTGCCAGAACCTGAGCTGAATTACCTCATGTGGTCACTTTAATGCACATAATCTGGGGAAGAATGGATTTCTGAACAGATGAATTCATAAATGATGGCTTTTTGACATTTAGATTCATCACAGGAAAATATAAACCAGGCTCTTTTGGAAGTACAGTGCATGCAGAACACTCTGAGACCTTGCAGATGTGATTAAACCAACCTGTGCTCTGCTGCTCCAGTGAATCCCAAAATTCCAACCTGCTCACACTGCTTTTATCAGCCTTTAACTTCCAGCAGCCTCACACTTCCATGTGCCCACCTGAGCTGCTGCTGTGTCACTGAATGTTTTACTACTGAATTCTTTTTATAAACCAGCTTCCCTGGTTAAGTCTTCTATTTTCAGCTACTTAAATTCAGTGTATATTTAGAAAATTCTCTCTATACAATCTATACATAGGTTATTCTGTTTTTATTCTATTTATATATATATCCTTATAGTTTATAAGGAGTTTATAAGTTTTTATATATATATATATCTCCATAAATAGTTTAGATAGTTATTCTCTCTTTATAGAAACTATTTTTATAGTTTACATAGAAATTCTGTCTTTATAGAAACTATTTCTACAGATAGTTTACACAGATATCCTCTGTTTGTATAAATTATTTCATATAGAGAATATGACCTCTATTTAAAGAGTTCCATGTGCCATGCGTAGAAATAGGTGATATTATACAGATGATACTTTTTATTTTATTCTTATTATTTTTTAAATTTTTATTTTTTGTTTTTAAAATTTATTTTTATTTTTAAATGTATTTTTGTTTTTAAAGTTATTATTATTATAGTTTTAAAATACTTTTATTTTTGGTGTTTTTTAAAATTTTTTTTATTTTTTAAGATTATTTTTATTTTTGTTTTTTTAAGATTATTTTTATTTTCATTTTTGGGATGTTCTGGCTCTCAGAAAGTTTGGGTTTGGCTCCAGGACAGGAGCTGTGGATGCCCCCTGTGACCCACAGCTGAGATCCATCCCCTCCTCGAAATTTGGTGTCCCCACCAAAGCCCAGCCTGGTCCTGGAGAGGCTCCCAAGCAGCTCAGGATTTTGCAGAGTTTTCACAAAAGGTCTGAGGGCAGCGGGGATTTGATTTCCTTTTCCACAGCCATCTGGAGGACAGGGGGAACAGCTGCTCCTGCAGCAGGTGCCAGCTCCCAGATTTCCTGGGAGAGGAGCTAACGAGGTTTTCGGAGGTCTGGCTGTCAGATCAGGATTGCCATTGGATGTTTCTGGTCTTGCTCTATTAAGCAGGCACTGTGGTTGTTAAAAATCAGGGGTTAAACACCTGGAATAAAATCTCTCCCTTGCAGATTGTGTAGAGACTGGGGATGGTCACAGAGAAGAACCTGCATGGGAAATCTGTGTGCTAAAGGCAGGTTCTGATCATGTTTCAGAGTTTGGCCATAATTTAATCAGGGGAAGCAGGGGAGGAGCGAAGTGGAGAGATAAAAACAGATAAATATGAATGAGCCACTGGTCTGAAAGGCAAGGAAGCAGCTCTGGTGCAGAAAACCATGGGCAAGTCTCAGCTGCCAGGGTAGAACCCAGAGCAGGCATGAAATGTGTCTTCAGGCTGGTTCAGAAATCCCTGTTTATGGGAAGAATGAACAAATTCTGGAGCCCAATTTCCAGTGCTTAGACTGGAGCAGCCTTGTTGGATGACCTGGGCTTGGTCCAGCTTCTGATGCTCCTCAGTGGCCGAAGACCTCAGTCCAAATATCCTCTTGATTATTATTTTTTTAAAATTAATTTTCTGGTGCTTTGCTTTTATTTATCCAAGAAGTCAGTATTTTATTTATGCCCTCCTTTATTTTGTAAAGACAAACTTTTCACAGCTTTCTCTAATTTATGGAATTATTTCGTTTGTCTTCCAGGTTCCAGGGATCACCCTGAGCATTCAGACCATAACCAGGTGACTGAGGTAATTGATTGCCACTAATCAACCCTCTAGATTATAGAAGCCAAAGACAACACTGTAAAATAGAATATTTTATCTCCAACACTTACCCAGACTCAAATGAGCTAAAATATTTCACTCAGAGAACCAATGAGCTGATGATTTCACAGTTAATGCAGTGCCCCATTACAGAATGTAATTACATCAAAGGAAGTTCTTGTTTTCATTCCCACATTTTTCACTAATAATGACAATAAATACATTAATTTGTTATCATCCTCATTCACTGAATTGTCACATCCTTTCATTAGGTCAAATCAAAGATACAGCACTGAAAAGAACGGATCTGTCAAAATTTGACATTTTGGTTTTGTTGATCTTCTGAGAAATATTTATCTGGTAAACATTGATGAACGTTCTGTCTGTTTTAATCATCATTCTCAGCTATCTTGGACAAATATTTCAGAGACTGCTGTGGTTGAAATGCAGATAAAAACCCCAAATAATTTCTCTGAGGGTGTTCATAACCCCATCACTCAGGGCTTGGAACCTTCCCACTGAGCTTTTTTCAGTCCCATGACAGAAATCACTCAAGGCTAAAGGTCTGGATCAAATAATTCACAAATTCCACTGGTGTTTTATTATGCAAATTGCAAGAGTTTCTCAGAATATTTTAATTTTAGACATTAGGGCTAATTTCTCTCAGAGTCCACTTATAAAATGATGTTAGAAATAGTTGTAACAACAGAATATTTGATACTGAGAGTTGCCTGGAGGCTTGGAAATGATTCAGTGGAGGGAGGCATTTCCCAAAAGAAAAGAAGCTTTTTTTTTCCCCCCAACAGAATCTAAAGGTCAGCCCATTTCAGAAATATTTTAGTTATTAGTGGAGATGCTTAAAAGCTTGAAGGAAAAATGTGAATGTGTCATTCCCAGTTTAGAGTTGCCCTCCAGCTCATTTAATTTTAAGATGATCTCACTTTCATGGTATTGTACAGAAGATCTGAAGATAGAAATGTCACAACCAAAGGAATTCATTATCTCTGTCCTTAAATTTGGGTGGAATTCCATGCATTTTTACATCCTGACTAGGGATTATTTGAATACTGCTCCATCTGGTGACAGTCGAACCAGCAAATCTGAGACCAAGCACAGCTTTTGGCAAAACCAATTTATACCCCAGATCAGCACTGGATTTTTACAACTCCTGCTGCAGTGTTGTGATGCTCAAAGTCCTTGTTTTCCCAGAATCAGTATGAAATTCAGCAGAGCACTAATTCCACGTGCCTGAACCTGCTTTTTCCCACAGCTGTTGCTCCATAACTCCTTTTTATCTGGAGGCTTTGGAAATGATGCTGTTCTGGAGGCTGAATTAAAGACTCTCCAGGGAATAGAGACATTTTATCTGGGAGTCAAAGGAGAGGATGGGGAGGAACAAAAGTCTAAGGCAGGTTCTTGAGCTCACTGAGCTGTGCTTAAGAAGAATTAATTTCTTAAGAAATAATACCTGAAAAGCAATGCAAACAAACAACTTATTGAAAAAAAAAATACTTTACCTGTGATGAGAATTATATCTGCTTCAGTGAACCTGAGCAGGTTCCTTTGTTATTAATGCCTCCTGACTAATTTAGTTGCTAATACCTGCTAATTCCATTTTTATCAGCTCGGAAGAAAAACCAAACCCCGTCATAAAAACGCTGCCTGTAGCCAAATAAACTCTCTGGTGACACATTTAAAACAGGTTACATGAAACTTCAAGCTTGGTGGAGATTAAAAGGAAGTGGGGAAATTCTCTGAGAGTTACAAAAGGTCTCAGTGCTTAACATCACTCAGGGAAACAAAACTTTTGGGTTCTGAAATAGATAAAGGACAGAGGATGATGTGTCAGGGCCTTCCCATCCTCATAGCCAAGAATTCCTTCCCATTATCCCATTTATCCCTGCTCCTCACAGCCAAGAATTCCTTCCCAAAATTCCATCTATCCCTCCCCTCTGGTAGTTTGAAACAATCCCCCTTTTCCCAAGGCTTCTCTCTATCTTAAAGTTCCTTCCCAACCTTAATTCTGTTATTTTGGGATTTTAACCCTTCTCTAATTTATTCTTGGAGGTGTAAGAGAAATCTTTACCCACACGAATATCTGAAATTGAAGAATTCACTGCCTTTCCAAAGACTCTACAGAGGCAGAATTTTTGAATGAGCTCTGATCCCCTCTGTTTCTCAGGGTGGAGCACACAAGCCATGGAATTTTGTCTTGGAAAGGGATGACCAGACCACAGAGATCTCCTCATTTAACAGTTTTTTATAATTGCTTTTTATTTCCAGAAAAACATGCAGCCTTGGTGTTGACCCGCCCTGGACAGGATTCTGCTGGATTTCAGGTGAATGCTGCAATAGAAATTCAGGGTTTATATATTTTTTTCCCACTTCATTGATCTGCTCTGTCAAATCCAGGGAATTGCAATCACCTGCAGGAAGCACAGGGCTGTGATGTTTTCTGGTGATCCAATGCAATCTTCTTTCTTTTCTTTTTCTGCTAATGGCAGGAGCTGAACCAAAGCTGGCTCCTTCTAAAAGCAGTGCCTGAATTCCTTACCCACGTGCCATAATCTCAAAATCCCAAAGGAAGGGATGGTATTACCACATCCCACTTTTGTCCTTTCCAAGCTCTGTGGAAATTCCTTTGGCATTTCCACAGCTGGGCAAGCTCTGCTGGTCTCAAACTGAGCTGAAGAAAGACCTTGAGCTGCTTCTTGCAGCAGAACACCCAATATCTGCTCATGGATGGGACTTGGCAGAAGGAAAAACTCCCAAAGAATGGTGGGATTTTCCTACAGGAAGGCTTGAGACCACCAGGACTGAGGGTTGAGGGGGGAAAACCTCCCTAGTTTTGGCAGGAAGGTGAGAGTGAGGTTTTTCTGGAATCACAGCAAAACTGGAGGTGATTTTTCCCACTGTAGGTGATTCTCTTCTGTGCCTTGATTGGCAAGGAGCAAAAAATGGGAAGTGGGAAACCTAAGGAAGGCTGTGAGGAAGATGGGGAGAGACAATTTCTGAGAGAATGGGGGGACAGGACACAGGGAATGGCTTCACATGACAGAGAACAGGGATAGCTGGGATATTGGGAAGGAATTCCTGGCTGGGAGGGTGGGGAGGAGCTGGAATGGAATTCCCAGAGCAGCTGTGGCTGCCCCTGGATCCCTGGCAGTGCCCAGGCCAGGCTGGCTTGGGATTGGAGCACCTGGGATAGTGGAAGGTGTCCCTGCCCATGGCAGGAATGGGACAAAACGATCATCAATGTTCTTTTCAACCCAAACCATTCTGATCAAAGAAAAAAAGATGTGGGGAAGAGCTCAGGCCTTTCCTGACTTCCTCACACCCATTCAGATCCACCACAGTTCATCTCCTAGAAAATAAATTTATCACCAGTCAGAGCTGGCAGCTCTGTTTATAGCCTGCAATTCCTCCAGGCCCCATAAATGTGGATGGAATTAAGTGTTAATGTCTGTCTGTACGAGGAGAGCAACAGCACATCAGCTCTGAGTGTTGTTGTATGAAGGTAATTATTGACACAAGTCTTCAGCTGGATCCTAATGTATTTATGAATAATTCTGTTACAAGCACTGTTGCTCTCCCATTATTGTGATTTTATTCTTTGTTCAGCTGGTAGATGATAACCTTGGAGAAGATACTTGTAATAATAAACTTTGGCCATTGTTTTTAAATGTGGAATATGTATTTAAAACATAAATTATTAAGCCTAGCATTCATCAGCATTGATTTTTCCAGGAAATAGAATTTCCCTCGTCTAATAGGAAAGAAAGAGGACAGGAACAGGAATAAAAGAGGACTGAAGAATTTTTTAGACAGCTCTCACTCAACAAATTATTATATTATTACATTCTTTCATCCCTTCTAATCAGAAATGAAAGTGTACAGAGGTTGTTAACACCCAAGTAGTAAAGGTTACAATAATTTCTTTGGAAGTTTGACTTGGAATAAAAGGATTTGGGCTCAGATAAACACTCAACACGAGCTAAATTAAGTCTTTTTGAGCTAAATTAAGTCTTCTTGCTGGATATCAGAGCCAAGGAAGCAAATATCAGAGAGTAAACTTCCCACGGTCAATAAACCATAAGTAACCTGTCAAATGTAAGTAAAAGGGGGGGAAATTAGGCAATATTGGGAACTACAACCTGGAGCAATGAGGCAGAAGAGTGAGAAAATTAATGCCAACACCTCACAGAAATTACCTGTGGCTTCAGCTGAGTCTCTCACAAGTAAATGTCAGCTGAGCCAGAGGCAGCAAACACCTCTGGAACATGAATATTGAAATTACTTTGAAGGCAAATACCTCAAATACAGGGAGAAAGGTGCCAGACTTGGAAATTGAGTCAAGCATTAATGAGCAAGAGCTGAGGAGAGGCAAAGCAAGCCCTGGACTCTCTGTGCTGAGGTTCCACCCCTGGGTGAAATCACTGCCGTTTTGGGCAAGATTTCATTTTCAGCTGGGCAATTTCATTTGAATTTTGCCCAGTTTTCAGTTTGGGCAAGATTTAATGTAACTTCTCTGTTGACACAAACAGATCATCACCAGGAATCCTTTGGAATTCCTATCTTGTTAAGGCAAGCTAGGACCCACAAAAAGCATTTTCCCCATATTTCATCTGCTCAATAGAAATGTTTTAAAATGCATTTCTGTATTTTCATCTGCATCATCCATATTTTCTCCCCAAAAATATTTTTTCCCTGGAAAATTCACTTCAGGAATATTCCCAAACCCTGTTGAGACCTAAGCCAAGACATGATTGAGACAATCTGTAGCCAGAAAGTTACAGAGTGCTGGAACTGTTTGTTCACCATTGAAATTCTTCTCCCCAGTCTCAGTCCTACTCAAACCCTTCTCTTTAATTCCCTTTTTCTTTTCCAGGTTTTGTCCATTTTGCTGGATGAATCCAAAAGGGAAGGGGTCAAACAGCACCTCCTATGCTCACTCTGCTCTTTGCTTTCAGGTAGGATTGGCTGGGTGTGTGGGAAAGAGAAAAATGGGATTTTCCCACTGCCACAAAAGACTGAGTTTTTTTCCACTTAAAGACTGTTTTAATTAGGAGCTGAGTGACGGAAATGTCTTTAAAATTATCCTAAACAAATAATAAGGACCTGTTTTAATCCCACATCTACATCAGGATGAGTTACAAGCCCACTTTAATATTAATTCCTACATTACTGTGCCTTTAATTATCATGGCCCAGCATCATTCCCACAATAATCAATCCAAATTGGAAATACAACAAAAATTAACCTGCTGTAGTGGCTTTTCCCTTGTATTTCAGAGTTTATATAACACAACTCTCATAATACCTTCAAGGAAATAAAAAAAAAAAATAGCCAGCAAGAAATAGATGTCTTGGTCTTTCATCTAAATTTAATGAGAAAAAGAGTTGCAATGAAATTAGAGATGTGCTGAACTATCCATAGGAGATTCCAAGCCATTATTAGCCTGCTCACCCTGCTACTTATCTTCAAATGCACACACCAGCAGCAGAAAGGATTTAGGTTACATTTTAGTAATCCAAATCTTGTAGGTACTGGGGTTTAGTGAAACTGGAGCACTCGTTACTATAATTTTGCTACAAAAAAATCAGCATTTAGTGAAGTGAGAGGTCTGGCTTTAATGCACAAAAGGAAGGAGTTTGGGGCTGTGGCAGCGAGGTTGGAGTGTCAGTCTGGATTTCCAGCCCTAAAGCTGAATTTCCTTGGGTTTGGGGATTTGTCAAGTATTTAAGAGTGTTGAAATGTAAACTTTCTTCTTGATGATAGTCAAACCTTTGTAAAACAGCCTTTAAAGGAGAAAATACAGGAGGAAGAAGCAAAATCAGCAAGGCTGGGGTGGCTGTGGTAAGGAATAAATCCTTGTTTTTTGTGGCCAGAGCGGGAATTGACACCTGAGTTCCCTCCTGGCCATGGATGAGGAGGAGCTGGGATCTCCCAGGAGAATTTCTGCCTCAATTTCCTGGACCAGCAACTGGAGAAGCCTCTTTTTCTGCTGGTGAAACTGCAATTTCACTGAAATGCAGCCTTATGAATAATATGATAATATGGCCCTGGGTGTCTGGATCTAATTGATCAAAAGTAATAACTGTGATGGAAAAATTAATTGGAAAAATCATTATCAGAGGTATAAAACCTACATCTATTTTTCTATTAATCTAAAACCTCTATTCCTCAGTAATTCAGCTGGTTCTCACTGCAATCCCTCTGTTAATGGTGCTGTGTGAAAGGAGGAAGCATCACTGTGTAGAACACAAATGTGTTATAAAAATAACATTTTGTGACATGTGGAGATGTTGAGGACTGGGTTTAAATCTGCAAAATTCAACAAATTCTGGACAACAGCACATTTTAACAGTGAGTGCAGTTCCTCCATTATCCGTGTCCCCTTGGCAGTTTCTACCTGCCCAAAAATACTCAAAATTCCATTTATGGGAGCTGCTCAGCCACTGATTAACCCAGATTACCACAGGGGTCTCCCAATTAATAAAAATGAGGGTTCAGTGGTCCTGTCAGACTCGGGGCTGCATTTCTGATGGCAAATTCATGACTTGGAGCTCTCCCAGGTGCTGCTCTCCCTGTTCCATCTCTCCTGCTTGCTGGGCTGGGCTGGGCTGGGGGGACACAGTTCACTCCTTGGTGAAATAAATTACTCTCATTGGATTCCAAATGGAAATGTCAGCCCTTTATTCATCTTCATCTAAATCCAGGTGAATATGCAATTAAAATGGCTTTGTTACCTGGAAAATAAATCCTCCGTTGCCTCTAGATTCCTGACCCTGCCAGGCAATGTTTGGAGCATGAGGGAATGTGAGAAATAATCACTGAGGGTGGGCAGGCAGGAATTGTTACAGAGGGGAAAAAGGCCAAGGGTTTAAAATCAACTCTCTGGGAAGGTTTGGAATGGGTTCATGCATGGTGGGAATGCTCAGAGGCTTTAGAGCTGTAGGCAAAATTCTCACCAACCCATCAGGTCCTGGCTGGTGGAAATTGCTGTGGTCTGTAATACTGTAATCCCGGAAAGTTCATTATAATTAAGGATGTGTCTAATTAAGACAAACATTCAGTTTGTCCCCTGTTCAGCTGGTTTTAAACCCAAGGTTTTGCTTGGAAGCTCTTGGTGATATCTGAATATTTCTCCTCATGTCTCTGCCTATATTTATCTGATCCTCTGGTAAATCCTTCAGGGCTGAATCTCCTGAATCCATTATCCAGGCTGCACTCGTGGAATCCAATTCAATAATTCAATACTACTCAAAAAAAAAAAAAAAAAAAAATTAAACCTATTTTTAGAAGCTCGGCTCCTCATTCAGATTTTTCTGTACAACCAAGTGCAGCTGGGGATCATTTTTCATATTTCCCTATCAGTGTTTTATCAGCTTTTTCAGATTGGGATGTTAATTGAACTGAATTAATTCTTACCAACTCACTGTGAGGAAAATGTTACACCCAGAGCTTTATAAATGGCACCTCTCTAATTATTGACATTTTAATGGATTTACATTCTAGATACAATATTTGACCTCCAACCTAAAAAGTGGGGATTGATGTGGCACAAGAAGATAGAATTTCATGATACAGCAGCAAAATGAGACTGATACTTTGTTAGAAGTGTTTGCACATGAAATGTGCTGTGAAAGTTAATTTTATTACTAAATTGGTATACAAAGCTGAATCCCCAAAAGGGAGCTCAGCTGTCAATTCTTCAAGCACAATGCTACAACTAAAAATAAAAAATTCAATGTTCACATGAAATTTCTTGGCTTGAAGCGTGCAGAGCAGATTGTGCAGCTCTTCTTGCTCCTGAATACTAATTTTACATGTAAACATTTCCTTGCTCTGGAAATGTTCTTCGTTTGCCTCTCACAATCCCTGTAAAACTGGAAAATAGGAAATTATTTCCCTTACAAAGGGAGGCTGGAAATGGAATAGATGTGAAACTACAGATGAAAGGGTCTTAGAAGTAAATTGTGTGTCCAGTGGTGCCTCTCAGCCTCCCTGTGCCAGTGATTCCTGCTCCCATTGCTGTGCTCCCTGCAGCCACCCAAAGTCCTGCAGAAAGTGAATTTGGGGTGAATTGGGCCCAGGAGGTGAAATATTAGAAGTTCATCTGTGTTTTGCATTGATTTAAACATAAAAACTCTTGTGCAATTAGTGAGATTTAACAGGGTGATGGCGGGGGAGAAGGGGAAGATCAGGCTTTAGCTAAGGCTGGTCTCCTCTACCAACAGGTGACAGGATGAAAATTAATTTGTATCTGAGATTTGGGGGACAGCAAAAACAGGGTTTTTTATTAATTTAGTGCATCTAGCACAGTGTCCTTCCCATGGAAAAAAACCAACAATTTTCTCTTGGAATAATGTCCAAGGCCAGGTTGGACAAGGCTTGGAGCAACCTGGTCTAGTGGGAGATGTCCCTGCCCATGGCAAGGGGTGAAAAATAAGATTCCATTTGGCACTCTGCACCTACAAACTGAGTTTGCTTTAGTCCCCTGTTCCTAATTTAGGTTTTCCTGCTGTATCACTTTCTGGGGGCACCCCTGGGCCATACAAGCCTTGTTTTCCTGTCACAGGAGTGCTGTGATTCCCAGCCAGGTGTGGATACACTCCCTGCATTATTTATCCTTCCAGGAGCATGGAAATCCCTGCAGTTCGTAGCTGCTTCAGGCTGAGACCTGATTTAGATTGGCACAGAGAGACTTTTTGTTGCTGTTTCCCTCTGCAAATAATCCCATCCTCCTGCAGACATTCCTTTATTAATTCAGTTGTTCCCCAAAGTCACCTCCTCTGCTCTGCTGGCTGGGTTCTTCCACTACAAAGAGTGGTGGGGGATCATTCCTTGATAAATGCACATCATTAATGGAGGTAGGAAAGGGGATAGAAGAGAATAGAACATGGTGGAGGAAAGGAGTTAAAAAAGAAATTGTTTTAATTTCAGGTTTTGGAGAGGAGGGAATGAAAGCCTTTTATATTTCCAATTTGAAAGTGTTGTGAGTTTGTAATTTGTGGTTGGTTTTGTGTGGCTACATTTTAGTGTCTTGGAGGGGTGGCCAGGACACTAAATGTGTTAGATCCCAAACCAGGGGGGCTGGGTTGTGTTCTTGATGATCTTGGGGGTCTTTTCCAGCCTTGATGATTCTGTCATTGCCTCATCCCCCACCTGCCAGCTCAACCCTTCTGCCTTGCCCTTGAACATCCACCTGGTACGTGCAAAATTGGTTTTTCAGGTGGGATTTTGGGCTTTGAAAGGTGCAGGAAGACTTCGCTGAGCACACAGCCATTTTTTAGATGAACTGAAGAGTCTCTTCTCTGGCTTTGACAAGAATAATTCAGCTCCATCAGTGTTTGGCTTTTCCATCTGACCCCAAAATCAGGGGAATCCTTCCTGAGGGAAGGAGCAGGTGCTGCATGTCCCAACACCATCCCAGCAGCAGAATGTTCCTCCCTGGTGCTTTAAGCTCTCCTCTGACAGCTTCTCAGGCACCACAAGATGAGCACTGGAGCATTTTAAAGGCAGCATTTTAATAGGAGAAGCAGCATCTTTGCACGGTGTCATTAGGAGATGACATTTCCAAACGAGAGTCAAAGACTTATTAAAATTTGATGTGAGCTTCAGGAGCCTCTCTAAAGTGAATCATCCCCCCTTCCAGCCAGGCTTTGTGCTGACTCCCCCCAGTCCTCTGAATTTCGGGAGCTTTATGAATTCCCCATTACAGAGTGTCAGGAATTCAAGGACCAGCTTGCCACAGAGCACGATTTGGATGGAAGCATTAAAAATTCCTGCCTGGAAATGTTCTGGCCCACCAGTGGGAGCAGAGCTGCTGGTTGCTGGTGGAGGGGAAAGCAATTAGAGGAGAGGCTGCTGCTCAGAGCTCCTGCTCCTGGTTGTTGCAGGTTGCAAACATGCTGAGAGCTGTTTATTTGAGCAGAGACTTACTAAAGGGAGTGATATTCATACATTTGGGTCAGTGACAATTTTATGTAGAGCTGTGAAGTGCTGCTGGTTTTCTTTTTTTTTCTTTTTTTTTTTTTTTTTGCCTCCCTGGGAACATGGGCTGTAGCAAAAACAAATTGCTGCAAACAGAAGCGGCTGCCAGAGAGGTCAAAGAGTAATTTCTGTGGCCAGATATGATCAACTGGTGTTGAGAAAGAGGTGGATAAGGGAGGAAATTGTGCAGTGCCTTTGTTTCCAGAAGAGGAGCTGATTAAGATGTCAGCTTGTTCTACTTCCATCTTCATTTATTCAATTGTCAGCCTCTATCTGTCCCACGGGGTCTTCCTGTAGTGAATCTTCTCTACAGAGGAAGATTTCTGGAGCTGGGTTTGATATTTCAGACTCAGCTTCCCATTGAAACTGTACTAATTTCAGGGCCTTAAAGATGGGGATAAAAAGCAGCACATTTGATCTCAGCTTTTGTCATTCATCACACAGGGTTTTTTTGGCCAAAGCTTCAAGATCAATCCTTTGGTTTCACATTCCATCAGTGTCCTGTAAAATGCATCTCTCGACTTCCAAGTGACTTTGGCTTCCCTTCAGGCACTTCAGGCTGACCCAGGACCCTGAATGGAAGAAGTTTTGGCTGTCACTGGAGCCTTTCCTCCTTCTCCAGGCTGACCTGGAGCCACTCTTGGAGGTGTGAGGTCATCACAAGTTGGACTTGATGATCTCAAAGATCTTTTCCAACCCAGTTCATTCTGTGATTGGTTCTGTGATTCTCTTTGTCCACTGATTCTCCCAGCCCACTTTGCCCTAAATCAGCCTTGCTGTGTCCTCCTGGTTCATCCTGTGACAATTTTCTGTGCACAGATCAGAAATGCCTCATCAGACAGCTATCAAACACCAAATCCTTGAGTCCTGCTGCACTACAGGTGCCAACACCACCACGTGGCCTGAAGGGGAGACCCTTTGGCTTCCTTTTAGCTGATTATTCCTCCCAAGGTAGGATCACACCAAGAGCATGTAAAGCCTACTGAAAACAGCACCTGGATCTGTGAAAAAGTGCAAAAGCTCATTGAGCTGATTGAAGAGTGTTCAGTTTGCAAACACCTTCATTGCACTCAACACAGGCCTCACCCAGGCCCACCCTCTGGGAATAAAAACCCTAATTTGTGTTCCCTGCCCCCAGTGGAACCTGGCTGGTGCCAGAGGCTTCCCAGAGCTGCAGCAGAGCCTCCCAGAGCGTGCTCAAAGTCACAGCATCCTTGAGCTTTCACTGCCTCCCCGTTATTATTGCTGCTGTTATTAGACTTTGTAATGCACTCAGCTCCCAAGTGCTCCCTGCTATTGCTGAGATTACACAATCCTTCAAGGAATTTTAAAGACAGCTGTTTTGTGCATGCTCCAAAGGAGCAGGGAGGGGGAGAAGCTGCTTTTTGCACTGCCAGGCAGTGTTGCTGTGCAGAACTGAAGTGCAGGTGATGGAGAAAAGTCCTACAAGCAGGAGAAGGGAGGGGCAGCTCTTCCCAGCAATCCTGTCCTGCATGGCTCAACTGGGACTTTGAGAGACGTGCAATGAGGTTTTTCTTTGGCTCAGTAACCAGGGTGGAGAGTCCAGAGCACACAAATGTGGCCAAGAAGGTCTCAAAAGTCAAGTGGTCCATGGTGGTCCCATCTCACCACAGAGCCACACACAAAGCTTCACAGAATGAGAGAATCATGAAGGCTGGAAAAGAACAAGATCATCAAATCCAACCATTCCTTGATAAGTGCACATCATTAGTGGAGGTTGGAAAGGGAATGGAATGGAATGGAATGGAATGGAATGGAATGGAATGGAATGGAATGGAATGGAATGGAATGGAATGGAATAGAATAGAATAGAATAGAATAGAATAGAATAGAATAGAATAGAATAGAATAGAATAGAATAGAATGTGGTGGAGGAAAGTAATTAAGTAAGAAATTGTTTTAGCTACAGGTTTTGGAGAGGAGGGAAAGAAACACTTTTATATTTGCAAAGCTCCTTTGCATTTTAGAAATGTGCTGTAACTGAATTGTGCAACAGGATGTATCATTGATAGGACTGTTAATGCTTTTTGATTGATTTTTATTCCTAGGGACAGGGAGTTTATAATATCTGAATGTTCCTTTTCTGACTCAAGCAGTACATCCCTAATTTCTTGCAGGAGTTTTCCCTGAGGTTGAGTCTAGGATACTTTTCCTGCGTTTGCTTCTGGAAGAGATTTAACAGAACAACATCCGAAATTTCTGTGTATTCATGAAGTCTAAAGGTTCGGAATTATTTTCACAGCTGAGATATTCCAAGAAGAGTTGAGGTGAGTAGAAAAAAACCCAAACAAACCCCATAATAGAAACATTAAATAGAAACATTAAAATTTAGCTTTATAGCACGAGGAAAAAAAATTCCACCTTGACAGAAATTTATTGGGCAGTGGGATGGCTCTGGAAAGGAAGTGAGATCTGGTTTGGGAAACTAAAACCTGCACTGAATAATCAGTGATTACTATAGTAATTTACCAGTAATTAAAAGGGTAAAATAAGATTTACTAGAATGTAAGAGTTTCACTCTTTTCA
The DNA here is from genome assembly GCF_036417665.1 of Passer domesticus. Classification (NCBI taxonomy): domain Eukaryota; kingdom Metazoa; phylum Chordata; class Aves; order Passeriformes; family Passeridae; genus Passer; species Passer domesticus. Next base: position 2,313,369 of record NC_087484.1, read on the forward strand.
TGGTTCAGGGAAAGGGGGGTTCTCAAGCTGCAAAGTTCTGCAGGAAAGTTACAGAACCTCCTGGAACTGTGGTGAGGGTGGAGAAAGGATGGACCCAGTGCTGTGACAAGAGGTGACAGCCAGAGGTAAACCACAAGAATTGTGCCTCACTATGACAAGAGATGACAGCCAGAGGTAGAACACAGGAATTTAAATTGGAATCATTCTAGGAATGTTTTTTTTCATCATAAGTGTGGTCAGACATGAGATGATGCTGTGGGCTCACCTCTTATGAAGGGGTTAAGGAAATCCAGAGGGGCTGGATCACCGTTGGTTTGGCAGTGCTGGTGGAATAAGTTAAATTGTTTTATTGGGCCTGAAGTCTGAAGGCAATCAGAGAGAGAAAGGAACCAAACCCATCCCTCTGGCTCGCTGCCAAACAACCTGAATGCTGCCAGAGCAGGATAATAACACCAATTGGCTCATTGTCTTTTCTCAAAAGCCATTTCCATTCATTCTGTTCCCTAATTGTTCTCCCAGCCAGCTCCCATTGCTGTGTTTGGGCTGCACAGCTGAATTCTGTGCTGCTCCTGCCTTCAGCTCCTGCTTGGAATCTCAGCCTGCAGCACCTGGGGGTCAAAGCAGCCCTGGAACAGCACAGCAGCAGGGGATGGCTTTGTAAGCAGGGCTTTGTTCACGAGGGAACCTGCAGCAAAATATCAAAGGGAGGACATGAAGCCATGATTGGAGATGAGGTTCAAACAGGGATGATCCAAGGAGCACAGGGTGGGGGTGAGGAACTGGGCAAAACTCCATTTTCCCCTCCTAAAAGTTGCCTTGGAGCTGCTGCTGCTGTTTAGAGGATGCTCAAACCCTCAGGTCATTGTCTTTTGCCTGAATGACAAGAATAGGAACAGCAAAATGTGTGATGAGGGGATTCTGATGAGACCCCTCTCAATTTGAAGATGGAGTATTAATTTTTACAGCCTTTCCAGCCTGAGATTCGATTTTACTTCTTGTGCTTTGCCAGAATCGATAGTTATTCTTTAGATGTTGAGTAGAAAATAAGTGTCTGGGTGTTGTTTGAAATTGCTGGGTGTATGCAATGATCAGGAGTGACCCCTGGAGAGTCACTTCAGGAAGGTTTGAATCACCCACTTTGAATCACCACCCTCTGTGCCACCTGCAGAGATAAATAAGGCTTATCTTACATCTTAAATATTTACAGTGAAGATGAAACCATCCCTAATGTCTTCACCTAACAGCTTTTGACACAGTGAAATCAAAGCTGGCTGTGAAATCAGGGTTACGTGGTTGCTTAAACCCCACCAAACCCACTATTAAATGTTATTGCACCCAGAATGGATGTCTGGGACTAGAATGGATCTTTTGGTCAAATTTGGCTTCAGGACTGCTAAATGCAGCTAATAACACATAGATGAATTAATCTGAATCTGCTGTTTTTCACAGAATTTAGCAGTGCTTGACTATTCCTGCATTGCTCTGATGCTTATGCTCCCCTCCAGTCTGCAAATAGCCATTAATAAATTTGGGATATGGAATGACTCAGTTCATTATTAAAGGATACTGAACCTCAGAGACTGCAGATAATTACTTTTGCATACTATTAAAAGTGTTCGTAAAAATTGACATTATTTTAAGGCTCAACGAGAGGTACACGACTAAAATAGCATTAAAATTTTATTTTTTTTCCCCTCTCTGCAAATCCAATGACATTTAAAATATGACATTTGGAAGGCAGAACCTCTAATATCCAATAATGCCAGCGTGTGTGGCCATATTTCTTTGCTGGCTGCAGACAAATGCTTGTCAATGTCACCTTCAGCACCTGCCATCACTTGTTAGCAGCTCTGAAATCCTGCTCGGGAAAGTTTGGGAGCATTTTATAGCCACCAGGAAAGTCAATTAATTAGGCTGTGCTGCCACACGAGCAATGCAATTATTTCGCCTTTCCCTTTGATTTTCTGTTGACCACAAATTTTCAGGCAAATCCTGGAGGCCAATTAAGAAGTTGGGGGATTGCACACAAGTGCAGATCCCGTTCCTGTGGACTTTGGGCTCGGGATTTGCTGTGTGTAACTTTGATTTGTTCATCTGCTTTGTTTCTGCTCTCGTTGCTGCCATCTGCATTGCTCTTCAAGGAAATCCCTTCTTTTGAGGGCTCTTCCTTTCAAATTTAGCACACAAAGTTGGAGACACAGAAAGCGATTTGGGAAGTGAGTGGATTCAGAATCAATCCTTGCTGAGTTCTTAGTATAAAATTACTTCTCCTAAATATCCAGCTGTAAAAATTTAGATTTTACTGTGTTTAGCCTTTTTTACCTCCTTCCATCAGATATCTGCAATTATGGAATGAGTGGATGTGGCACATTCTGATGTGGTTCAGTGGGCAGGGTCATATTTGGTCAAAGGTTGGACTTGATGATCTTGGCGATCTTTTCCCACTTTAACAATTCCAAGATTCTCTAATCACACCCCAGACCAAACTCTAAAATTCTAGTTAGCATTTAGTCAGGGTCCCATTCAACAAAATTGACCCCCACGACACAGATTATTCAAACAACATTAATTTTGACCTCTTCCAGAAATTGAACTCCTAAAGGATGCAAAAAAATAATTATAATAATAAAATATTAAAATAATTATAAATTAAATATAATAAATAATATTTTAAAATATTTTAAAAAATAATTTTTTTAAATACCCACAGCAAAGGCTGTGCAGATATTGCCACATGGCAGAAAACTGTTCCAACTTCTTGGAGTTTTTGCTTTCACCACTCTGTCCGACCGAATTAAGTGCAAATGGTTCAGAGAGGGAATTCTTGAGAGACAAGTAAAAGATAAGAATTTCTAGGCTTGGATTTCCACTGAATAGCAAATGAATTTGGGGACTGGATAAGATGGGGCAGGGAACTGGTCTCCATCTGCACTGAATGACCCAAATTAGCTCAGAAATCAGTGGGCTGTCAGGAGTGAATCACACTGGAGGTACCTAATAATAAACTGAGTCCTGACAGGCAGAGGGGGAGAGGGTTTTGATGCCTTTTTTCCTGGGCTACCTAAAACCAGAGGGCAGCCAGAGTGCAGGGAATAAAAAGCAGTTCTGTTTATTGCAGGCCCTTCAGGTACATCCAGGGCAGGCCAAGCCCCCCGGGGCTGCACCCAAAATGCTCCACGGCTCACGGGTTTCACACTTGGATAAGTTTGGGCCATTTGCATTTTGGAGTTCATCCTCCAGTTCCAGCTTCAGCTCATGCAGTCACTGACCCCCAGTTTGCTCCCCCAGCTCACTTTTGTTTCCATCTCTGGCCCTGAGGCAGGGAGGTGTCCTTGACTGCCAGGCCTGGAGAGGAATTGTTGTGTCTGCCCAGGATGGGGAAGCAGCAGCTGGCACTGGGTGTGGAGCTCAGAGTTACACACTGAAGAGCTGCAGGGGTACAGACACATGGAAATAGAAAAGCTCAAACCCTAAAGCATCAATTTCAGATGTGAAATGCTTAAAGGACACAGGAACAGAGGGAGATCATCACACAGAGACTGTTCTGAGGAGCTGAAATCAGCCTAAGGACAGGACTGGCATTCCTGTTAAAGGATTTCCCAGATTTTAGACCTTGTGTGGCTGAATGCTGCTAACTTTTGATTTGATTTTCAGTTGAGTTCATTCTCCAATCCAGGTTTTAAGGACATTCCAGCAGGGTCCAAGCTGAGCACTTCCCAAGCAGCAGCCACGGGCAGCAGTGGGATCCATCCAGGAGCTCCAGGGACAAATCCCATGGAAGAAACACCATTGCTCCTGTGAGATGACAGCCTTCACTCCGTGGATTTACCACATTCCCCCTCCTCTGTGCCTGCTCCATCCCTCTGGATCCAGCAGCACCACACACTCTGGCCTGCTTTGCCAAGTATTCAATTACTGTTAAACCACCTCTCTGAAGGCTTGGATTATTTAAAAATCCCCCTCAGATGGGGTCGTAGCCATCAACTCCTCTGCTATTCCCAATCCCTGTATCCCCTGCCACACATATCCAATGGAAACAGCCTGCTGCAAAGCTCCCAGGAGGGAATTCCTGCTCACCAGGAGCAAACAGGCTGGATTATTTCAGTGCTGTTGTCAATAGGTGGCAATAATCTCCTTCCCTGCAGCTCCTTCATAAATGTTTACACTTTTCCACCACCCCGCTTGGAAATTTTCTCTCAGAGTCTCCAGTTATTTATATCTGCAAAGTTCTGCTTTTCCCCCATTATAATTTTTCATGTCACCACAGGCCAGCGACGGGGGAGGCCTGGCATGACATTGCTTTATTAAAGCCGACACCCTGCCTTGGATCCATCGAGTTCTCATCTGCTGCATTTGCAGCCAGGAGTCATTAGCATTCCACTTCTGTCCTGCCATCAACCAACGTGCTCCCAAATATTTGCAGGAAATCAGATTTATAAAGTGGTCAGAGAGCTCCAAGGAAGGGAATTCACAGAATTCACAGAATCACCGGGTTGGAAGAGACCTTCAAATCATTGAGTCCAACCCAGCCCCAACCCCTCAACTCAACCCTGGCACCCAGTGCCACATCCAGGCTTTGTTAAACACACCCAGGGATGGTGACTGCACCACCTCCCCCGGCAGCCATTCCAGAACTTTATCACTCTTTCTGTGAAAAACTTTTTCCTAAAATGTGATGCTCCAGGTTCATTGAGGAGTTCAGAGTGTGGCAGAGTCGCAGCAGCATCACCAGGGACACCCAGGATTTGGTTTCCTGTCATTGTTCCCTCTTCTGCTCCTGATTTATCAGGAATGAATCCCAAGCCTTTACAAACACGCGTTTTTCAGTTCCCCCTCTGCTCCTGATTTATTCAGGATCAATCCCAAGCCTTTATGAACACGTGTTTTTCTCCTTCTTTATCAGAAAGGGGTGATGACATTCAGCCTCCTTTCAAATTTGTCACCTTTGAAGTTCATGGAGTGAGAACGCATCTTTGGAATTGCTGAATGTGTTGAAACCCTCTCACACCAAACAGGAGTCTGGAAATCATTCAGGCAAATCTCAGAATGAACCAGGGTGGCCACTGCCAAGTGCTTTTTGCACTGGTTAATCTGCTTTTCCTCAGGCTGGGTTTTTTAATCTCTTAAAAGATGAGAACATGATTTTCCTGCCATTTATGTCCTGTTTCATCTTGACAGCTGTGGCTGTGCAATATTAGCAGTTACTCATGAAACACTTCCCTACGCAGGGTTTGGGAGCATTTTAATGTCACATTCACATCACACTCACAAAGGTTCAGCTGCTAAAGTTGGTACACCACAGTCACTGATATTTTCCTGAAGTTTTTTTTGATGTGAAAAACCAGGATGTTGCTCACACAGGAATTTATATTTATATTAGAGAATTATAGAATCATTCAGATTGAAAAAACTCTCTGAGATCATCAAGAAGTGAGACCATAAATATATAAATAATATAAATACAGAGATTAAAGTTACCTTGAGATTTGGGATCCTGAAATTTGGGAATGGGGGCCAAGGTCCCATTAAAAAATGCACATCACACTGGCTGTGGTTCTTATGTTTTTATTAATTTTATTTGATTTCCATCCCAGCCCCTCCCTACCCTCACAGGGAGGAATTCCTTCCTCACATCCAATCTCATTACTTCCAGTTCAGCTCATTCATCATTACCAATCATCTTTCTAACTTCCAATCTGAACTATTTTATTTTCCCCACCCCAGGCACCCACCACTGCTCCTGCTGGAGGTGACCTGGAGCAGATGTCCCCAGTCAACCCACGGGCTCACAGTTAATGTTTTAACAAAGCAGATCCAGGGTCTCCCTCCCTGAGCAGCTGGAAATGGTTGGAGGAGGGAAACCACTCAGGGGGAAGCAGCTGCTGGGGTTTATAAAAGCAGGAAGAGCAGCAGAGTTTGGTGTTTTCCTTGTCCCAAAGGTGCTTCCTGCTAGGAGTGAGAATCCAACTGTTCATCTTCTCTTCTCCAACCACTCCAACTGCTGGAACCAAGGAGAGCAATCTTCTGTCCACTGTCCAAGAGGTAAGACTTGTCCCAAGGATGCTCTTTGGGTCTATATAGCTTATGTTGGAAAATCCTAGAAAAATATTGGAGATAATAAAAAATTACTTATTTTCCCTTTATTTAAAGGGGGTATAAGCAACGCATTGAAGTTGAGGCTTTTGTTGTTTGGTTGTTAGCTGTTGCAAATCTTTGACTTCTTAAAACTCTTGCTTTTATGATGTAAGTCTGTTGGAGAGCTGGTGTTAGAAATCTGACACATAAATTGTCTTCCAAGTGTTTTCATTCAGGCTTTGAAAAATCTAATCCACCCTCTTTTTTAAACTTTTTTTTTTCCTCATTTAATTCATCCTCTTCTCTTGTCAGGCCTGCCAATATTTAATTCTCGGAGTCCTAAATAATTTCAGGGTGCAACTTTTGCCTCTAAGTAAACATGAGCATAACAAACTCCCAGAATGAGGCAGGCACAGGCCATGAGCAATTACCAGACAAGGCAGATGCTGCATTGGGTTCCTGAAGAATTTTCTCCAGCAACAAAATGCTCCTTTCTTTCCTGCCAAGGCCCCAAAACTCTGCTGCTCAGAAGTTGCACAGCTCTCAAGGCTCTGGGTTCATCCTTTTCTCTCCTCCTTTTGACTCTGGCTGCAGGAGCAGCAGAAGGAAGTTCCAATTATCCCACTCAAATCACACCTCCCTGGCAAGGACAAAGGAAAGAGGCTCTAAATGGGGAGAGCTGGGCAGAAGAAAGCCCCAAAAGCAGGGAATTCACCCTCTTCCTGCTCCATCAGCTGCAGCTCTCTGAGCAATCCCGAGGAGATTGTTTATCCCAGTGCTTGTTTGGGAGGTGCCTCCTTCTGAAGATAAATTCATGATTATTCAAGTGGGCTGGTTTGTGTTACTGATATCCAAATATCTTCCTAAATGGGTCAGATCTATTTATGTGCTGTAGCAAAAACCCACATCCATGGGACAGACAGCACTTGTAGAACTACTCTCAAGCCAACCAGAAGCTTTATTAATTTATTTCTTTTCCTCTGGAGGCATTCATGTAGCTTTCTTTATATTTTTCTGCTCAGTGAAAGAGAATTTTAAAATCACGCAATTTCACCAACTAATCAGAAATGTAGCATTTTTCTTTGCTTTGAACTGTTAAAGGAAAATATTGACTCAACAAAACATTGCCTCTTACCACCTTATTAGGAGTACATGGCCTTTAGTAGAACAATTAATTAAATTAATTTAATAAATTAAATTCCTTTTCCTCAAAACTTCAAGCCCCTCTGTGGGAGGGGGCAATAACCAGGAGCTGGGAGATGGATGGGGTGCTCTTCAAGAATTCCTGGGAGCACAGGGAATGAGCAGTGAGAGCTGCCAGCCCTGGAATCCAGAAAGGAGCAGGAATCCACACTGTGTTAGGCACTGCCTTTCCCAGGACATCACCCCTCTTTATTCCAAATCAGACTGGGATCTTTGAAGGTTCAGCTATTTAAATGCTTCATTCAGGCAGGTTTTTCTTTTCCCACCCACTATTATTGTGGTTTAAAGAGAATGTGTATTTTGATCAATGGAAACTGCAGCCCTTATAGCAACAGATCAAATGTAGGAACTTCTTGAGCATTGTTCCATGTAACTTCAATTTAAATATTGATTATAGAGCTATTGGAGCACAAAACTCCACAAAACTTGGATATAAGGTAGTGCATCCACCACTAAGAATAAGGGGATTGGAAAGCAGAGCTTTTAAAAACCTATAAAAAAATCAATTATTACACTAATTTAATCCTTATATTTAGCAAAATATTCTGCACCAGGGAGGCCCAGCCCTGTGCTGAAGTGTTCTGATAAACAAGTGTGGTGCTGCTGAGGGTGCTTTTGGTGTGTAACCGAGTTTATTTCCCATTTCAAAATGTCTTTCCCAAGATGTGCTGCAGGACTGGGGTTTGGTGGAGCTGAAATAATGCACACCACGAGGAGCTGCAGCGAGAGAACTGGGGGGAAAAACATCCCACCTTCCCTGGGGGATTGGGATGCAATTTCTGACTCTTCTGTCTCGGAAAGAAAACCCTGCTGTGTGAAACCAGGAGGGGTCATCCCTTTTCTTCCAGGCCAGCAGCTCCCAGTGCCTGAATGATCTCTTGGGCAGCACAAGCAGTTCCCTTGGACTGCTGTTTATCCCTTTGGGATTTTACCTCCTGGGCACTGGAGCAGGGTATAACTCTGTTAATTTCCCTTAATTGGCTCGTTAAATTGAGAGTGGATCCCAGGTCTGAGGCTGTCAGCACAGGCAGGTCTTGGTGTCTCCATCCTCTAATTATATTTGCTTACCCCAGATGAATCCATAAAGTGATCCCAGTGTCTTGACAAGCCCGGATTTTGGAGTCTGCCAAGGCCAGCTGCAATCTTTAGGTCTTTATTATTCCACAGCCACATCTGGGTGGACAGAACAGACTCTCTGTACATGTTTCACTTCGTGTTTTACAAGGTGCAGCCAATTATTCACTGCAGGAACCACCGGCACTCGCTGGAGAGGAGAAAATGAAATATAGACTTTGCAACCCACCTGGCATTGCTCATTCCCTGTGCCTTGGACACGTTTTTATCGGGAATAGACAGCCCCAGCCACACTGTTTGGATGTTTTAAACCAGGAGTTAGGGTTAATGTGCTAAATAAATAAATAAATAGGAATACCTTTATGCAGGCACACCTTCCACAGTCCCACTCCAAGCTTTATCCACCTTCTCCCTGAATATTTTCAGGGATGGGGCAGCCACAGCTTCTCCCTGCTGCCAGGGAAGGATAATGTCTGGGAAGAGAGCAGGATGGACAATTAAGAGAAGGAACAGCAGATCCTACAAAATAATTAATAGTGCAGGGGACTTTATCAGCTGCTCCTGCTGATGCCTTTGGATGGGAACATGGAATTTAATGGAAAGGGAACATGGAAGGAGCTGCAAGAGTTATCCCACACAAGGTGCAATTAACACCTGGGAGCTTTGCAGTGCCAGATAACTTTAAAACCAAGTGCTCAGGAGGATGAAAAGGGGATTATATGATATTCATGGTGATAATGAGAAGATCAGGATTTATTACTGAAAATCACAACACAGAGGAGAAATCATCCTGTTTTTAGGATTGAAACTGCCAGGATCACCAAACGTGAGCTGACAGCAGCAGGTAGGAAGTGCCCCGAGGGGGAGGTGTTCACCATTAATTTTAAAAAGGTTTTTTTACACCCTTTTTGAAAGTTCTTATGGCTACAGTGTTACCACTGCCCCAGGTAGGATTTCAGATTGAGAATTTTTGAATCCCTGGCAGTTTTTAAGAGTGTTCTGGGCGCAGGCTTGGAAGTGTTTACAACACTGGCAAGGCTTTTTGAAGTCTTTTAAATGTGCAGTAAAATTGAGGGGCAACCTTTTAAGGATGGAAAATACATCTTTTGGGGAGGTTTGGGTTTTTCTATGAAAGTTATTGGGCTCACTCCTGGCATGGAAATGTGGGAATGGGTCTGAGCACTTTGGCTCCTAAACACCAGATAACTGCCACAGTTTTACACTATTTTGGAGTTTTTTAGTTGTGGATAATTATTATTCATCTTAATATCCTTCAGAATTATATCTAAACATTGTTATGTATATTAACATCAGGAATAAGTGAAAGCACAGTGAAGTCTTAGGAGGGAAAAAAAGTGGAATTTTTACCTTGTGCATCATCTACCAAGAGTGGAAAAAGGGGAGAAATATCCCAGAAACCAAAGATTTTATAGGGAACTGATATAAGCATGACCCTCCAAGTCCAGTTAGTTTTTTAGAGTTCTGATTCTGGGATTCTGAGGTAGAGCAATAACAAAATGCAGAGTTAATTAGTGAGCAGGGAGTATTTGCTTTTAGTCCTGTTTTTTTGCCAGTTGAAACACACAGTCTTAAGTAATGAACAAATAATCATTTTTTTCAATGATTTAGCTCTGTTTATTTCCTTCAGTATTAAGTTGTCATGGGAGGCAATGGATGAAGTTGGGGAGACACTGTGCAGCATGGTGTGAAATGATATTTGCACCCCAATCACGGCAGATAGGTCTGGGCACATCATAAATTCCCTGCTCCCTTTAATCCACTCCTTTCATTATTCCTTGCATATTGCTTTTTGCAAGAAAAGCTAATTTCAAAATACATCAGGAATTTTGCTGCTAGAATGGCAAGATCAAGGTTTGAAGCAGCAAACACTGAATTATGGTTGTCATTCACCTGTTAAGCTTTCTCTGGCCTGATTTAGCTGGCAGCAGATTCCAACAGAGTTAAGAAGGACAATTGGTAAAAAAATAAAATGATAAACTGTGAGAGGCTAAACTGAACACCAGTTTAGCTCAATAAAGCTCTTTATGGATAAATAACAGCAAAGAGCCACTGATTCTTGCTCTGGGCTATTATTGACTTGGAGAGAAGTCTCCCATATATCAATCAATAGGGAGGTTGGCTGGGAGAGTTTTACTACAAAGGGAAATGGACTGAAAAAGTGACCTGAAAAAAAGAGAAACTGAAGTTCAGTGTCTCAACGTGGAATGCTTCAGAAAGTTCTGTTTCAGTGAGAGACTGCAGCTGCAATAAAAATGGAAGTTTTCTTCAGACTTGAGACAAAAACGGGCAGGCAAATATTTGGGGGTTGTTTGGGCAGTGCAGCTTGGCTGTGCAGGTTGTGTTGCTGCTGATGCTCCTGGCCTGGGCAGAGCAAATTAATAGAGATCCCATTAATGGGCAGAACAAATTAATAGAGATCCCATTTATAGCAAAAGATTTCCCTGGCAGTGCCCAAGGCCAGGCTGGATGGGGTTTGCAGCCCCTGGGATGGTGGAAGGTGTCCCTGCCATGGCAGGACTGGCACTGGATGGGCTTTAAGGTCCCTTCCAACCCAAACCTTTCTATGACAGATAAAAAAAGACTCATTGAGGTTTCCAGGGTGAGAATGAGAACAGAGAGCAGGTAAAAACTCCGGAGCTGGAGGTGGAAAGGGAAGCAGGGGTGATGGTGGATGATTTCCAAGCCCTGACTGAGCAGTGTCTTTGTTACAGAACACAAACATGGGTTTATTTTAGGGTTTATTTTGCACCAGATCAAGGCCTTGCTGGAGATGCTGAGAATGCCTGAAAATCCATGCAGTGATTCCCACAGCTTCCCCGTGGCACAGCTGGAATCTGATTGTTTCCAGATCCCAATCCCTCGTGTCCCTCACTACGAGAATGGGACAGTGGTGGCTCTGCTGCCAAGGCTGGCTTTGTGCTCCTCAGAGCTGCTCAAACCACAAGGAACAAAAATCCTCCCCTTTCTCTTCTAGCAGCAAGAAGCTGGCTCCAATCTAGTCAGTTCTGGCTCTTCTTGAGCAAAAGGTTAATTCTGAGCACTTCAGTTTCCAGCAGGAGTTCTGGGCTCTGTTTATTTTCACTTTAGCAGAGCAAACTTTCCTCTGTGAGAGAGCTCCAAAGGGTTTGGTCAGAAAACACTGCTGGTGTTAAACACCTTTAAATAAAGAGAGCTGAAACAATTTGCAATGTCAGTTTTAAAGTTTCTACTTACGAGAAGGAGTAAATCAGTCCAGCAGAGGAGAATGTTCCAGAAAAACACCAAGATCCAGCTGCTGCAGAGGGTCAGGGCAGCTGCCACCTTCTAGAAAAGATATTAGAAACTGCTTTTGGGGTTCTGGGCATTCTTTAAAATTTCAGGCCATCCAGAGATGTTGAAAAGGAGATTTTAAAGCTAAGCCAGCTGCATGTAACTATGTAAAAAATTAGCCTATTTTAAAGGGTTGAAGAGTGCCTGATTCAAGGTGATGTTGAATTCTGTTTGTTTTTGTGTCATGCAGTAGCTCACATATTAAAATATTGTCTGGTTTATTGATAACAACATTCAATACAGAAAAAAATCCTGATTTTTTTCTTTCCAAAGAGAAAAGGGGCCTTGCCTCCTGTGTCATCTCTGCTGGTTTTGGGAGCCCAGGTGAAGAAGGCTCAGCCTGAGCCGTGAACTCCTGTGCAAATCAAACCTTTGCAGTGCCCAAAGAACACACCATGAGGGAGAAAACTGTGGTTGAGGGCTGCTGTCAGATCTCTGAGGGTGCTGATAGATGTGGAAATGCTGGAAATGTCTGCTCCTGTCCATGCATGAGAAGGGCAAGGGCCAGTCGGGGAGGTTTTTCTCCTTGCATTGATCCCACAGCTGGGAGTCAGCAGGAAAATAATAAACATCTCCTCTGCCAGTCTCTCCTGAGCCCTGCTATAGGTCAGGCCATGCTTCAGTCCCAAACAGCAGCAGAATATTTATGGACACTCGTGGAAAGAATGGGTAATTATTTCTCAGTCCTGCAGTAGTATTTATAGGCCCTTCTCTAGGAAATGTAGTGAAAATGGAGAAAAATGTTACCCCAAAGCAGATGTGAAATCCCATTTGCAGTTGTAGCTGCCCAGAATTTTTGCTTGATGATTCTGTTCCAGAGCAGCCTCTTCTGCACCCTGAGTGGTGACCTTTCTCTTCAGCATGAACTTTACAGTGCTCATTTCCCTGCAAAGGTAAGAAGGAGATAGATACCAAAGCCCCCTGCTTGTAAATTCCTTCTGCATCCCTGTTTTATCCTCTGTCCTCAGAAATGACATTTCATCATCCACATTAGGGGAAAGATCTTAATTTTCTAACACATTTGGGGATGGAATTGTGTTTTTCAGGTGTGTTGGTATAGACATTCTCAAGACCAGAAAAAAAAAAAATGTAGCGTTGATTTGTGTTTGTGCCTTGTCCTAACATAAGAGAGAAGTTTCCCATGTAAAGTGTCCTGTTGACCTCTGGAATTTGCTGTCAAGGCACTAATGAACCATCTCAAGGCTGCACCTCGAGTGCTGTGTCCAGTCCTGGCCCCTCAGTTTGGGGAGGACTTTGAGATGCTGGAACGTGTCCAGAGGGGGCAACGAGGTGGAGAGGGAACACAAACTCTGAGAGGAACTCCTGAGGGAGCTGGGGGTGCTCAGCCTGGAGAAAAGGAGACTCAGGGGTGCCCTCACCACTCTGCACAGCTCCTGAAAGGTGCCTGTGCTCAGCTGGGGCTGGGCTCTGTCTCCAGGAACTGACACAACCAGAGCACACAGCCTGCAGCTGTGCCAAGGGAAATTTGGGTTGGATATCAGGAAAAAGTTTTCACAGAAAGAGTGATAAAGTTCTGGAATGGCTGCCCGGGGAGGTGGTGGGGACATCATCCCTGGGTGTGTTTAACAAAGCCTGGATGTGGCACTGGGGGCCAGGGTTGAGTTGAGGTGTTGGGGCTGGGCTGGACTCAATGGTGTTTAAGTTCTCTTCCAACCCAGTGAATCTGTGAATTCTTTGAATCTGAAAGGGTGGAAATTCCCCACTCAGTTTTGAATGCCTGAAGGGTACTGCAGCTTTGGGGGAATCATCTCTGAGCGTGCCCCAATTTCCACACAGAGCCAGAAATTTGTTTTCTCCAAATTCCACTGGAATACCAGACTCTTAGGAATCCTTTCCACGCAGTTCCATCATTTTCCCAGCAATCAGGGCACAAGTGGGAAGGCCTGAGAAGGTGCCTCTGTTTGCCATGGGAGGTGTGGCAGCTCTGCTCCCAAATTGAGATTATCCATCACAATTTAGTCATTATGGGCTTGCAGGAAAATCCTGGCCTGCAAATATTTGCTGCTTTTCCAGCAAAGCACTGATGATCTCCGTCACTTCAGCGTTTGGAAACATTGGGTAATTTTTTTTTTTTTTTTTTTTTAGGGTTAGTAGGATTGTTTGGACTATTTGCCTTTCCAGGGAATTTTTAATAGGATGTTTCCTTGCTGGGGTCATATGAAGACACAGGAAAACGTCCTTTATTTTACAAAGTCTTTTGGAATGAGAGAATTCTGCAGCTGGGGCAGAAGGTGAAAATTTAAAGGGAGATAGGAAGTGTTTTAGCAAACTGATTGTCTTCATATCGAGAGCCCTCTGGTTCCACATGTTTGGAACCCGCAGAGCTCAGCAAATCCCATTTTAAATTGTGACTTTCCAGTAGGAAGTGCCTGGGGACACAGGCTGGTTACAGTAGGGACTTTACTAATGGCTAATTAATTGTCTAAACACATTAACTGTTGATAGGCAGAGGGAGAGAGTGGCTGGCATGAATAACAATGAAAGGTAAATTATCAGCCACAGCTCTGAGCATCCCCAAATTGAGAAACACTGATTTAATCTCTGCTCAGAGGCACCTGGGCACAGCCCGCCCTGCAAAACTGCTGGGGAAACTTCTGTGCTGCCAAATTAAGGAGCAATTCCAAGCTGGGTTTTGTCCTGTTTTTTCTTATTTTTCTCTAATCCTTGTTTTAAAACTAAAGCAAAACCCCCGTCACTATCAGTTATCTTGCCACAGGAAGATGTTTGATTATCACACATCCCTCATGTTTATTTTGCTCAATAAACAACACAAAGGCAGCTTGTAGGAAATGAATCCTCCCTGCATTATCGTGTTATCTGTATTTCCTCTGGAAGAAACAGTGCTGGAATTATTGTGTTTGCATTTTGAATTATAATATAAATCAGCTTGCAAGGGGAAAATAATTGGCTTCCCCACGCACCAGATTCAAACCTTTCCAGGTTCTGTGTATAGGCTGCACTATTCAGGACAAATACTGAACTTCCTTGATATTAAAAGCTGACTTTATGGGCAGATGAGATATTCAGTTAGCTGGGAATTTATCAGCTCTTTCAGGAATAGAATCACATCTTGAAGAATAGAGTAGTAAAAATGTCCATGTGAAGCTTCCCCTGCTGGAAGAAGGCACTGCTGTCACATTTTTTTGATTTGGCTCATTGCTAAGCAAAACACCAAAGTCCTCTCAGTAGCAAAGCCACCAAGGGTGGCAGTGGTGGAGAGAAATCTTCACACCACAGCAGGATGAGCACTTTGTCCTTTGAAAAATGCCTCCATTTCCTCAAACCTTGACGTTCTTTAGAGAAGAAAGTGATGGGCAAATACTGAAATGATCCCATCCCTGGGTGGGGGCAGTGCTGTTGAGAGAAGTGTGGAGGAGATGAGCTGAGAGCTGCAGCTTGGATCTTGCCAGTGAAGGACAGTTTTGATTTGGGAGGGTTTATTGGTTTCTCAGGGAGATGGGCTAAGACAAACATTTTCTGTAAGAAAAAATGCTCTGGGAAGTCATTTAAGGCTTTATTTTTGAAGTAGAAGCACTTACTGTGGCTTTTGGAGATTTGACAGTAAAACACCAACTCTCTTTTTATTGATGAACCTGAGGGGATGAAGAACTTTGGGTTCTTAAGCCTTTGCCTTGATAGGGAAGCTGAAAGCACATTCCAGGCCCTTTTCCAAAGTCCCTCTCCAGCTCTCTCAGAGCCCTTTTAAGCACTGGAAGGGGCTCTAAAGTCTCCTTGGAACCTTCTCTTCCCCAGGTAAACACTCCCAGCTTTCCCAGAGCAGAGGTAGGACAGAAACTGAACCAGTTCCTCAAGACTCAGCACTTATTAATTAGAAGATGAAGTCAATAATTGCTGCAGTGTGAAGGTTTGGATGCAGATAAACGTGTAAAAGTGCCAAGAACAAACTAATTGAAACAGAATTACATCAAACATTTGCCTCATATCAAGGGGGCTCAGTGTTTGTTTTGTGAGCCCTGGCAGAGGGGATGTTTAATATCTGAGCAACTGCTTGCAGGGAAACATTGGGACCAATAAAGAATCTGAGCCTCCAAGTGCCTTAGCACTTGAAAATGTCATTAAAAGTCACTCCACAAGATAAAGACTAAATATATATTCTGGCTCTCCATGCCAGCTTGCTGTGGGATGTGCATGGAGCTGTGCATTTATAATATCCTGCATCTCAAATCAGGGGATTAAGGAATATCCTGAGCTGCAAGGGACCCACAAGGACCATGGAGGGCAACTCCAGGCCCTGCACAGACACCCCAACAACCCCACCCTGAGAGCTTTATCCAAATGTTCCTTGAGCTGTGGCATCCTTGGTGCCTGATTCAGTCCCAATTTTTAGGAAAGCATGTGGTTTTTTTAACCATTTCCCAAGCTGTGCCCAGCTGTTTCCAAGTGCAGAGAGGTTTTCTTACCACTGCAAAGTAACCCTGCAGGACCTTGGGATTGTCCTTCCTGGCTGACAAGACTAAAGTTCAGCTTTGATCCTTATCTGCAACGTGGATTTAATCTTTCAGCTTTGACTGGGAAGACAGGCAGCAGAGGCCTGAAACTCCAGATGTTTGTGGCAACAGCTCTAATTTTGTATGTAAATTCCTGTTTATGCAGAGATTATCCTGCTGGATTCATGCTCTGCAGATCTGATTTATCTGAACACACGGGTGGAGGCTGTGGGTCATTTGGGCAGGGGTGAAGCACCCCTGAGTGAGGTTTGTCCTTGGGGCTCCTCTCCTGAGTGCCAGTAATGCCTTAAATTGTAGCTTTTCTATGTTTCAGGTTCTGTGCTGCTTTAGTGTGCAGTTCTGAGCTTCACATCAGGGCATGGTGAGCTCTGTGCACAGAGCAGGGACACAAAACAATTCCTGCTCCAGCTGGGCACCAAGGACAAATGATCCCAATCTCAGCCCAGGAGCACAAACCCCGTGGGCTGCAGAGAGAAAAACAAGCAGGGTGGGACTGCAGGGGCTGCAGTGGGATTGGACACTGAACTGCAATGTGCACATGGAGCAGAGCTGAGCCCAGGGAGAGACCCCGGCAGCGCTCGTGCATTTTGGGACCATTTGGGTTCATCCTGGGGGCAGCCCTGGCTGGGCTCTGGTGCTGCCCAAGGTGGATCCATGGAGGAGATCCTTGGAATCAATCCCTGCTTTATTCTGGAGCTCTGGCCAGCTTCTGCTCTAGGGCAGCCTGCACAAGGCATCACCAGGGTGGTGGTGCCATTGGTCTTGGTGTTGGTCTTGCCTTTTGACTTTAGTCAAAGTTGGGGCAGTGCAAAGGAGACTCCTCCATCCTTTCCTTAAAATTCATTCATCCATTCACTTAAAATCACACTGCTCAGAAAATATTCCCATTACCAGGAAAACCAAGCCCAGGTTGGCTTTGCAGTTGTGGGGATTTCACCGGGAGCTGCTCAGCAGAAAGAAGGAAAGAGCTGCTGCTGGAATATGAAATTGCACTAAGCTGTGATTAAAAATTAATCCAACTTCTAATTGGAAATACTCGGAAATTAATGGTGAAATCCTTATAGGAATATATTAAAAGGTTACCACTGTCAATTTTTCATGGATTAAGTTTCGTTATCAGATAAAGCCATAAAACCAACAGGCTTTCAAGAGGTAAATTTCCACCTTCCAGGATTTTCCCCACCTTGTTTGTTCCTTCAGCTTTTATGTTGATGACTCCAATAATTCAAAGATTTATGCTGCATTTGCATAAATCTTTGAAGCTGCATTTTCCCCTGCCTTTTTCCCAGTCCTTTTCCTTGCATGCTTTCCTGTACCTTTTTCCCTCATTTTCCTTTTTGCTCATTTTCCTCCCCAAATTTTCACTTCCTCAGATGCCATTTTTTAGGCATTTGCTCTGATTTTTCTAGGCCTTTATTTAAGCTGTTCATAGTCCCTCATACCCTTTACTGAAGCCAAATATTTTGATTTTATATGTATATGTTATCTGACCAAACACTAAACCTATATAATACTAAATTTTATTTTAATCTCTTCTTTCATCTTTGTCTGTGTTGATGTTTTGAAGATTAGGCGACAGATCTTCAGGTTTGATAAAGAATATACTTTAAAATATGAATTTTTAACATGAAACATTTAATCAGAGACAGGTTTTTATTGCATTGTTCTCTTAATCCCTGTTATTGTTATGTCCTCCTGTATATGTTGAAAAATGTTCAGTTTTACAACTGTTTCCCAATGTCCTTGTGACTCTTCAGATTCTGTGTTCATGCAAAAACCAAGTCACTATTCTCTTCTTTTTTTAGTTCATTTTAAATTTATTTTTAGCATATTTATTAAACATTTAAAAAAATATAAGGAGAGCCCTTGAAATAAATAGCTGAGCCTCACCAAAATATTTTTTTATTATTAATGAGATACACAAAATGCAGAGATTTGCTGTGCTATGAATCTTGAAAAGTGCTTATAATCATAATATTTATCTCAAGATTTCTCCTGAATCGGTGTTTTATGGTAATTAACAGTGAGTAATGGTGACTTGCTGAGTTATCTTTCAAATTTTGGATCCCCTAAACCTAAATTTTAGTTATTAATATTTTTTTCTCCTGAGCTGTTTCCATGTGCACTCCCAGTGTTGTCCCAAATTCCTGCTGGTGCTTTGGAAAGGATGTGGCCCCCTCAGTTGGGAACAGTGCTGTCAGAAATGAAATTAAAATAGAATTTTTTGACTTTTAAGGTATTTAATAATCTGAACCCAGCCGGGGAGGGAAGAAGCATTTGATTGTTTGCTGAGGCTCCTGCTCGGGTTTTGGCCTCCTTCAATGTGAAGGAATTTGAAGGAATTTGAGATGGGATTTCTGAATTGTTTTTGATGAAGTAGTTTATTTTTCTTATCTTCTACATAAGTGAGAAGGGTGAGTTCAGCTCACATCTTTATAGCACAGTTTAGAAAGTCACAAAACCCTTAGTTACATGACCTTTGAAGGAGTTGTTGACTAATAAAATACTACTAACAAAAATATTTGTTTTTAACCTAATCTTTAAATATTTTTTCTTACAGACTTATGTTACAGTGTAAGATTTCTTAGTTAATCATGTTATGACACACAAACTTACAGTACTATATTCTAAACTTCTTATTGACTTTTATAACTACTTTTATTTTTTCATATCTTAAACTCTAAAACTCTAAACTTCCTTTTACCTTATTTAACATGCCTCTACTTTAAACTATAAATCCACATTCTCACTTCTAACCCTTAAGTTTAGAAACCTTCCCTACAGTCTTAAATCAAATCTTATGTTTAATTTTAAACTTTTGCCTAGCCCAAAATTTTAGGAGTTGCTTGCATATCAAATTCCAGCACTTCAAGGTCTAACTCATTGCGAGTCAAACGCTGCTCTTTGAAGTTGTCATTTTAATGAGTATTGTGAGTTTCATGTTGTTGCAGTTAGGATCTGTTTATTAAAAAAAAAAACCTCACAAAACATCTTAAATTTAGTCTTGCTTATTGAACCGTGGCTAAAATCATCACCATGCAGCATTCGGGGTCATGCTGAAGGTTCTTCTGAGCTCTGAGGGAAATTTCTGACCCATAAACCAGAACACATCTGATTTTTACTAGTTACATTTGCACTGCAATAAAGTTTAGTGACAAACGAGGAGAGGACAGATCTGTAAATGAGTAAATGTGGGAGCTCAGAGAGAGATGGGGCAGGATTTGTCTCATTTCATAGTTCCATTTTTCCCTTTTGCAATTCCATGGCCCTTCTGTCAAGCCTGGCAGATCCTGATGGCTGTCCAGGAGATTTAAACTTTGATTTTTCACCCATATTTACCAGGATTTTTTGTTTCTTTAACCCTCTCCCAAAATCTTGATCTCCTTGCTAGCAAAGCAATGACTGATGCTGCCCTTAATTAATTTTCCATCTCCAATCCTCAGACTGCAAAAATATCATTCTGTTAGATTACTTTTCTAATGAACATATCTAGTTCTGTGTCAGTAAATATCTATTTTCACTGCTGTGCTGAATAATCACTGCTGCCAGCTTGTTTGGAGAGGAATCAAAGTGATGTTCCTCCAAATAACACAAATCATCAGTGCTTCAAACCCACAACGTTGAATTTCTACCAACAACTTGTTTCTTGTGTCTCCTGAAATATTTCCCATCCCATAAATCAAATATTAGCACAACACCAAGTTGTGGCAGCCCCAGCAACTCCTTAAGATGAAACAAAAAGCAATTTTTTTGCAGAAGCTTCCAAGTGTGAGACAAATCTCGTGGCTGAGATGGTTCAAAGGAGGCTGAGGAAAAGAAGCACTCAGGTGGGAGCAAATTCTAAACATTAGAGTGCTTTAATATTAATAATTCTTTGTTTTAAGGAGCTGACCAACCATGTGTAGACCCAAAAAAAAGTTTGGATACTCTGTGGTCGCCTGATTTTTACCAAGGAACAGTTTGTACCCTAAGCAGTGCTTGTCTTAAAAAATGCAGTGCATAAATCCCCACTCGGTGCCATCTTTTATTACCCTGTGCTAATAAAAGGAATCCTGAATTCCTCAGTGTTGCTGTAAATGTTTCCAAGCAAAATGATGTTTATCCTCATTTTTTACTGCTGTCACAAGCTCTGCGTGCAGAACCCATAACACAACTCTGGGAATCAACTGAAAACTTGATTTCTGTGGCCCAGCCTTTTGGGTTTTGGCTCATTTAGCTGAGCCTGGTGCCCTTTTGCTGGCAGAGCCTGGTGTTTGCTGCCCCAGCTCAGAATATTCCATCAGTCAGCGCTCATTGCTCCAGCACATCCACATTTACATTACCTTCTTCCCATTACAGTGCTTCCAATCATTTTTTTTCCAAAGCTATGTTATTTGGAAGCATTTGAGTTCATTCTCATCCACATCTCTAATGTCTCTATGTGCTGTATTGGATTTCCTAATTTCATTTGGGCGAAATTCGCTGATTTTTCTTCTTTTTTTTTTTTTTTTGCCATATCATTACTGAAGAAAAGAAACAATTTATCTCTCTGGGGGAATATATTGCAGTAGTTGTGTCAGTGATATTATAGAAGTGATTTTTTTTTTCTCCCTTTTAGGGTCCAGGGAAGGTAAAACTATCAGAAGAAAACCCCTAGAGATTAATTTGGAATTTGTGGGCTGAAGAATGAGGATTTGAGTCACAGCTGACCACATGTCTTCAGAATCAGAGAATCATTAAGGCTGGAAAAGACTTTCAAGATCATTAAGCCCAACCTTTGTATTTGCAGTTAACAAGGTGAATTCTGACTAAAATATCCAAGGTGGTAGAGTTCCATTAAAAAAATCCATTTTTTGCCATTGTTAGATGTAATTGTATTCCTTCTTTACTGCATGTAATTGTCTTTTGGGTACATATTTTTATTAGTAATCAGGAAAACACCAGTAGCAGCCTAAAATATGAAATATTTAATGTAAAATATGAAAACCTCATAGCCTTAGTGGAAAAAACTTAAATATAGGTTAAAATAGCACAGAAGTTTGGGATTGCAATGGGATTGCAATGATAAATATAATTTTTTGTTCTAGAACTCTGTGTTTGGCATAGAAAATATAAAAAAGAGGAAAAGTGCCACAAGAGAAATCTGAGTTTTGCTTAGAGAGGATAAAAAAAGGTGCCTGTATGGAGATTTAGATTGTACATGCAATGCATTTAAGGAGTTGTTGAATCCAGAGTTAAATTGTTAATTTGTTCTATGTTATCTTTTAAAACTCATGAATAGCAAAGATAATTCTCTCTAGTTTACTACAGAGCAGGTACTTGAGGTCATGAGTCTCCTCTGCTTTAGTTACAAGGTACAGGAATTCTTGATCACAACCTTCAAATCTGATTTTTTTCACTTTCTCCTTCTGTCTTTCCTTTTCTCCCCCCCAACAGAATTGCAGTTTTCTCAGTATTCTCTCGTCCTCAAATGTCACTGTAAATCAGCCCTCCAGCTGTCTCCATTCCTCTTTCCTCTGGCTCCTTCCACAGTGCACTTATTAAATATAACAATAACAATAAATTATCTCCACTCCTCTGTTTAAATCACAAACATTTCTTTTGGTCAGGTTGTGCCAGCAAATCCTGCAGCCTCTTCTGTCCTGCTCTCCAAAATTTCAGTGCTGGCTGCTCTTTCCCATCTCCTTTTCCACCACTCCATCCCTGCTCCAATCTCTCCCTACCACTCCTTTTCCTTCTTCACAATATTCATCCCTCAGAATTTCAGCGTGACTTTTCTACAGGAAAAGTCCTCTTAAAATTCAGATATTCCCGCTTAAAATGGCTCTGCTCTTGAAAAATCTTCTGGTGACATCAAGGCAAAAGACTTGTGCAGGCTGGAATATGGGAAAAGTTTCTCTCTTGTTAGTTGTTGTTGTAAGTTCTGAGTAACTGTGATTAAATTTTAAGAACGATAAATTGGATCAGCTCAAGGATTTTTTGTTATTTCAACAGAGCCAAAACCCAAAGAAGTGACAGCAAGCCAGGCTAACAAATAAAAACAATGGCTTTAATTAGAATAATTCATTAGAAGCAGAAATCCAATGTGCATTTTGTATGAAGACAGGAACAGAGTCCAAGGCGCTGCTGTTTGCATTCCGAGATAAATGCAAAAAACCCAAGCAATGTATAAAATTTAAATCACAACATTCTTACAGAGCTCCAGAAACACAAGTTCCTGCAGGGCTCTGTGTGTGTTACAAAGGATGCCTCATTACATCTCCCAGTTTGAGGCAGGTATTTGTTAGGCTGTTTTTGATGCTGATGTTTGGGCTTTCATTTGAATCCAGGCTGCAGCTCTGGAAGCACCACCCTGAGTCTCCCCGTGGCTTCTGCAGAAGGAGCTCTGGCTCCATCACCAGTGAGAAAAATCTGCATTTTCACTTCTTTTCCCAGGCCTATTTTGACACATCTTTGGCTTCTGGGTTGAAAACCACCCCCCAGACTCTCAGTCCTCACAATTTTTTCCTTGCCTGCCTCTTGTCTTTCACGTTTGGGCCCATCCATTCTTTCCAAGCAGCATTTGGGAGGGATAGGACAGGCAGCCTGAGCCTCCCAAGGCTGTGTCCTGTCCATCCTCATTCCTCATTTCATCAGAAGCTCCCACCACGAAGAGGAGCCCCATGGATGAATCTGCTCCATCACATCCATAGGAATCTGTCCTGTTTTCATCAGGGCCCAGCTGGGGGTTGGTGTTTCCTTGTCAGGGTTGGAGACATCTGTGGCTCTTCTTCACCTGGCCCTGGGCACTGCCAAGATGAATTTCACCACTTAATGGCCAAAAGGTGGGCACTGGATTTTGGGCTTCCCCATGAGGGGATGGAGCAGGGAAGGGGCTGGAGAATCCTGAGGGAGCTGGGAAGGGGCTCAGCCTGGAGAAAAGGGGGATCAGGGGGAACTTCTGCCTCTGTACAGCTCCTGACAGGAGGGGAGAGCTGGGGCGATTTGGGATCTTATCCCAGGGAACAGGGACAGGAGGAGAGGGAACGGCCTCAGGCTGGGCCAGGGCAGGCTCAGGGTGGATTTTAGGGAAAATTTCTCCCCTTAAAAAGATGATCTGGCACTGGCACAGCTGCCAGGGCAGTGGTTGCCATCCCTAAAATACCTCAAAGGCTGACTGTGGCACTTGGGGCCCTGGTTCTGTGGCAGTGCTGGGTTGATGCTTGGGCTTGATGGCCTCAGAGATGTTTTCCAACCTTTACAATTCCAGCATGGGGGCAGCTGGATGGCCATGGACAGCAGGCAGCCTGGGACCTCGAGCCAGTAAGCAGGTCTGTACAGTCCCTTTAGTTGTCCCTGTTTCAGTGCAGGGCAGATTCACCCATCACACCTCTAATTAATGCACCCCCGCTTTATTGAGTTGGATCAGGTGATGGACAGGCCAAGGCACTGCTGGGGTATCAGGGAAGATGAACTGTGAATGAACCACGTGAAATTCCATTTTCTTCATGGCGGAAAAAGCCTCTTCTTTATTCACATAACTCATTTTTGTACAGTTTTACAGACCTTGTGCGTGGCTCCAATTGGTTAGCAGCTTTTTTGCCAATCACTTTATTGGTTAGCAAAAGGTATTTTACTTGTCCATCAAATCTCTCTACTCTTAAATTGTTTACCTATTTTCTTCACTGATAGATGTAATGTTTATGTAGGTGCTAGTTGTTATTTTTACCCAGGAATAGATTGTTGTGTTAACAAACTGTTCACGCCAGGATTGCTTTCACATGGGAACTTGCAAAGTGCTACCTTGACAGGCCAGCCACTGATCTAACAGAACAGGCCTGATTTTATGAGGTCTTTCTGTTATACTTTTATATAATTTTTCTACCTTACTGCAACAATGAACCACTCCACAAAAACCAGGCATGGAGGATTTCCAGCATGGCCTGCAAGTTAAAAACTCCCTCAGAAAGCCCCGTGCTCTCCTGAGTGATCCCAGCAGAGAATGCAGCCCAGACATGCTATTAGCTATTTACTTTGCATCTTTCACCAGGTCTTAAAGCTAAAAACAGTGGATTTAAGAAGAAAATGGCCCTTAGAAGGGCTAGGAATTAAGAATTTCTATTTAATTAGTTAAAAGGAAAGGATTTCTTCCCCATTGGTTTGCATTTTTGTGGCTTTTTAGACCAAGAGCATCGCAGAGCACTGTGTATAAAATACTTCAGAATGAAGGTACTGATGTTTAATTCCTCCTCGTGCTGATGTGAATTATCCTTCAGAGCTAAGGTGATGAAGTAGCCACCTGTGAATTATCAAGAGAGGAGGATGCAAAGCTCTTTTCAGCGTGGGTATTTCTCCAGGCCAGATTGCTGTTGTGTCTGACACTCTCGTCAGGTTTTTTCGTGTTTCTCCCACAGCACAGATGGGACCTGAGGTACCATGAGGTTAAATGACTTCCCTGATGTGACACGAGCAATCTGGAGCAAAACCAAGAGCTGAACTGAACTAATTTTCCCCTCAGTTTAGTGCCTCAGTCCCAAAATCATCCTGTAAAATACGAGCCAGGAAAATTGGAAGAAGTATTAAATGCTTTTTGTTGTTGTTGTTGTTGAAATGATTCGATTTTTGGGAACTAGAAGGAGAAATTGGCTAGAGCAATATGTGAATGTGTGTTTGCATCCTTCCCAGGGCTCCCTGAGGTCCTGGGTGCATAAAATCCTACTCTCACATGCTCAGTCAGATAATTGAAAGTACAAGCAGGTAATTAAGTTCCAGCTTATCCCATTAGTAAGTGCATATCCAGGATCAGATCTATATTCCTGCCTGCCCAAGGCTCAGAGGCTGCCCTGTAGGAACATCTGACTGCATCACACACTAAATAAAGTTGCTGCCACAGCTTTTGCCAACATTTAACTTTCCACTCTCTGTTTGAACCACAACTCTATAGGGCAGCAAAAATATTGTACATTAATGCCACAGAAATCTATGCCAAAATATTATCTCTATTATATATGTAAATACATGCATTTAAGTGACCCTTTAGAGCAACAGCACTTAAAAGAAATCATGTTTAAATGCTCCCAAATGGAGACATTAATATTTCTATCCTCCTTGTGCTGCTGATTTCCCCTTTAGCACTGATACTAATGAAGAATTAACCCATGGAGAGTGAGTAGGATGGAAGCAGAAAACCTCTTTTCAGCGCTTGTATTTTTGCCATTTTAAAGTTAAAATCCTGGCTAAAAATAGAAATCCCAGATCTGTCATTTTTTATGCTGAAGGAAGGAGCTGTAGCCAGAAGTAAAAATGCTTCAAGTTCATAGTTCATTGGAACAGGCTCAATCAATTATGTTATTTTAATGGATGAGCCAACAGGATATTTAAAGTATCCTAAAGTCATTTTAAGAACTTCTATTGTATATTGTACAGCAGCTACTTATTTCCAAGCTGCTGTAAAATATACACTGGAGTTTTTTCCTCTTGCTCCACCTTCCCTTGAACCCAGCCCAGGCAGCCCTTCCTCCCAGGGCTGATTTCAGATTCCCATTCCACAGGAGGATTCCTTCCCCGTTCTCCCAGGGTGGCGTTTGGGGTTTTCACTGACAGGACAGGACTGCTGGGATGTGTTCTTGGAGCCTCATTGCAGGGCTGAGACCACAGGAGGATGGCAAAGCTCACGTCCTGCCAGCAGCAGGTAAAGATTTCTTTGTTCCAGAGCATTTAAAAAAACTTTCTAGCCAATGGCACGTTGCTAAAGCTCACAGACAATTGTTCCAGCCAGCCACTAAAAGCACACAAACACCTGCTGCACACAATGCTTGTTTGCTCTCTGTTAGAAATACACAATACTCCGTTATTAAACTTAAAACCTTCTCCCATCTTGCTGAGCATATTTTTCTGCAGTCTTAAGGTCTGTCTCAGCCAAGCCTAAAACTTTCAAAGTCTGAAAGTAGAAAAGTTAAAATAATACAGAAAGCAAGGTTCATGTCCTTCCTTTCTGTGTTTTTGTAACTTTTTTTACTTTCAGACTTTGCAGCTAGTTCTAAGTTTTCTGTTCTTTCTGCTCCTGAGGCCTGCTTTTACAGCTGTCTAGAAACCTTCTTTCCTTTCCTATTTCCCACAGGTGATTCCATGGGATGATCCATGGCTGGTGACCCTTCCAGGCTCGGGGAGTTGGGGATGCTCAGCCAGGAGAAGAGGAGGTTGTGTGGAAACCTCAGAGCAGCATTGGAAGCTGAAGAGGGACTGTGGTGATAAAACAAGGAGGGATGGCTTCAAAAAATGAGAGAAAATGGGTTTAGATGGGATTTGGGGAAGGAATTGTTCCCTGGGAGGGTGGGGAGGTCCTGGCACAGATTCCCAGAGCAGCTGTGGCTGCCCAGGATCCCTGGAAGTGTCCATGGCCAGGCTGGATTGGGATTGGACACCCTGGGATGGTAGAAGGTGTCCCCTCTGCTATTTATGTGCTGTCATGTCATTATTTTTTTATTAAAACAAAGATTTTTAATTTTTTTAGAAGGCAGGCTTGGCAAAATGGCAAGAAAATTCTGTTTTCTTGGTGGCTTATGAAAGTATTGTAAAGCCATATTAAGTTTAAAACTGCTGCTCCAATAGATCATGCACTTCAAATTTGAAAATTCAGCTTGAATTGTACAAACAAAATGAGGACCAGGCAGAGAAGAAAAGCTCATTCCTGAGATACTGAAAAAGGGACTTGATCTTTCAATGACCTGGGCCAAGCTAAGATGATTTAGAGACCAAATTTTCACCTCTTTTCTGAAAAGCTCTGATTTTTGCTTGGCAAAGTTGTGCCATGATACTTTAAAAGGCATTAATCACTTCTTTCAATGAGAAAGAAAATACTTGTATTTTGAAAAAATTACTTGTTTCTATATTTATTTTTTATTCATTAATTTGCCAGGTAGAAAGTGTTACCTGCCCTCACTCTAGGCTGGCATTTTAATTTAATTTATTTCTCTCTCTCTTTGTCTTTGGACCTTGTAAAATGGGGTTCTTACCCCAGTTAAACTTTTATTGCTGTAACACTGAGCAAGCAGTACCTGTTTGGAATTAAAGATACTTTTGAATGAGGCAGAATCTAACTTTTAATTGGGACAAACTGTGGAGCTTCCAATAACATGAAAATTAAGAATAAAAAATAGCTCTGTGCTGGCTGAAAGTCATTTTTGAATGTAGTTCTTGTCAGGCCACAGTGTAAAACATCACAATGGCAATGAGTAATCTTCATTAATAATGCAAATTTGTGTGTGGTTTTCTGAAATGCTATTAATTCCAGGGAGCAGTTTATGCAACTGTGAGCTAACATGCCACGTTTCTTCTTGTGACATTTGGAAAAACCAGGAATTGAATCCCAATAACAGCTGTCTCCTGGAAAACAAACAGCTGCTTGGCACAAACCGAGGCTCCAGACCCATCTATTATGGATAATAAATATCCCAATTGTGCACAACTGGCTGACTCCTGCAATTAGCACTCAGGTGGATAATTGCATTGTCCTCCTCGGGATTGCAACAGGGCTACCAGATGAAAATCCAGCTGCTTCCAATCTTTTTAAGGAGAGAAACACAAACCTTCAGCCTTACTCCCACTTCTGCACTTGTGGCCAGGTTTCCAGGAGGAGTTTAACATCCAGAGTGGTAAAAACTCTTTATTTACTCATTTAACCCAGGGCATCAAGGCATGATGAGCAGGTCTGCTGACACTGAACCCAAATCCACAATTCCTGGAAAATCCTTTAAAGCTTCCCAAGGTGCTGCCTGAGGATTTGGCTTTTCTCACTGAGGAGCTGAACCCAGTTTTAGATAAAGCCTGGTGGGCACTGAAAAGCTGTGAGAAATTAATCATTGTTTGTAGATGGGATATTAAGGAAAAATTCTTCACTGGAAGGGTGTAAAACATGTAAAAAGAGGTTTCCAGAGCAGGGATGGAGTCACCATCACTGGAAGTGTTCAAAAATGTGTGGATGTGCTGCTTGGGAAAATGGTTTTGTGGCTTTCTATGAAGGCTTTCCTACCTTTAATGATTCCATGTTTATATGGGATAGGGCTGCTTTAGGGTGTGGATTCTGACCCTTTTTCCATATTATTTGGGATCTGACAAGAAGCAGAAATCATTTGATCACAATATTGCATCAAACTTGCAGGAAAAAAGGGAAATATTCTATATTTCCTTCCATCTGCCCAGCCCTTCCTTTTACGGAATATTCCTGAGGTGTTCCCCAAGCAAAATTCAGTGTTCAGTTGCACTGTATTTGAAGCTGGAAGGGAATGAGACAGAGGAAAGTCTAGAGACAAAACAATTTAGGATTTGGGACCATGGTGTGAAAGAGTCTTCCCTGGGAGCTCCTCATCCCGACCTGGACACTGGAAGGAAGATCCCAGGGTGAGTGGTGAGGTCTGCAGCTGGCACAGCTGGAGCTGGGAAAGGGCTTGGAGCAACTGAAAAAAATGTCAGGAGAAGAGAACTTCCAGAAAGAATTCCTTCCCAATATCCCACCTGGCCCTCCCCTCTGGCAGTGGAAGGCATTCCCTGTGCCCTGTCCCTCCATCCCCTTCCCAAAGTCCTTCTCCAGCTCTCCTGGAGCCTCTTTAGGATCCAGAAAGGGCTCTCAGATCTCCATAGAGCCTTCTCTTCTTCAGAACAAATAACCCAAATATTCTCAGCCTATTTTCAGCCCCCTGATCACCTTCTCAGCCTCTTCTGGCCTCGGTCCAGCAGCTCCTTCTCCTGATCTTGGGGTTCCAGAGCTGAGCACAGGTGCCCTCTCTCCCCTTGCTCAGTGTCCATGGTGCCATTGATGGCTGTGTGAAGGGCGGTGGTATGAGCTGAATTAGCAGAAAGGGTTTAGAACCCTTGGCTAGCCCAGCCAGGGTGGAGTGAAACATCTTGGAAATCCCTGGAACCACCAGGAGATGCTGGGCTCTTCAGCTGGGGAGGGAGGTGGTGACAGCAGCCCAGCACTGCTGGGCACAGGGTCTGGAGAAGAAGCACAAAAGGACAGAAAGATCATTCCTCCTTCCCTTTAAAACACACCCCAGACCGAGTCCAGTGTCCAGAGCTTTTCTCTCCCAGTTCCTGTGATGTTCAGGCAGTGCTTGGTGTCACTTCACCTGTCCACGAGCTCTTCTGTTGTTAACTGCTGCTCACAGGGATTAAAAACCTCTTCCAGAGCCACAGCAGGAGTCTGAAAAGACAGAAACACAACTTCAAAGCTGCTGCTGGAACGGGCCAGATGGAAATCTGAGCAGCAGTCATTTAAATAATGACCAAGGTCATTATGTTTGGAAAAAGTCACAGAGCTAACGCACAGTGCTCCGGGCAGACTGCACATCCCAAGACTTTGGCGTGATGGAATCTCTCAGTGCAACAACTGTTTGTGCCCACGGGATCTCTTCTGCTGGCACATTTATGGATGGTGGTATAAAATGGGCCCCTGACATTATTTACACAGGCTGGAGCCCCTAGCAACCTACAAATGGGAATAACATCATGGCTAAATTTTTCATCAGGAAGAAAATTGGGGAAAATTGGAACTTCTATGGAAATTCTATAGGTATTTTGGTAGAGGAGCTTCCATGATCTTTTGCTGAAGGAGCTGTGATGTAAAATAGATCTTGAAGGGATTTGGGGGAGGGAATATTAAACTTTTGGTTGCTCCAAGCCCTGCCCAACTTGGCACGTTCCCATTGCAGCCCCTGCCCCTCCAGGGGTCTCGCCTGCTGAGCGGCGAATAAAAAAGAACATTTGTTCATGTGAGAAGGACAAACAAGGGGAAAGCTCTCTGAGGAGACCTGAGTGGGAAGATGTTCGAGGCATTCTCTGGCTGGCTGGGCTCCCTCCCACGTGTGTCAGGCAAGGGGCGCAAAAAAAGCCACCAAAACCCCCCCAAATAGGAGGGGCTGGCACTGCCACGCTGGTCCCAGTCAGGAAACTCAACCCTGATTTAGAAACCCCAATCCACGGAATAAATCACTGCGGTGTGAGAACGAGCCAGGGCTCGTTATTCACGGGGATTGTTC
Organism: Passer domesticus; assembly: GCF_036417665.1. Classification (NCBI taxonomy): domain Eukaryota; kingdom Metazoa; phylum Chordata; class Aves; order Passeriformes; family Passeridae; genus Passer; species Passer domesticus. The sequence continues at coordinate 2,343,535 of NC_087484.1, forward strand.
CTGAAGGATATGCTGATGTCAATGAGCTGCTCACTAAACGAGCTGGGAAGAACGAGCTCGTGTTAATATGGAGCTGCCCAAGAGAGGTGATCAAGGAGGATAAAGCTATCATTACTGTTCTGCTTAATAATTTAAACTACATCATGCACCAGGGTGTGAAGAGGTACATGCTGGACTTGGGCTGAGGTTTTGCCTTTCCCTAGAAACTCACAAAAATATTGACGTTTTACCTTTCTCCCGATGTTTGGTTGGTTGTTAGTGTATGTGGTTGGGTTTGTGGAGGTTTTTTTGTGTGTTTTTTTGTGTTCAGGTGAAAAGAATGCCTGGAAGGTGGGTTGGGAAAGTGAATTCCTCAGGGAAAAAGCCTGGATTTCCTTGGATTTCCCGGGGTCTTCGAGAAATCTAAATCTGCAGTCTGACGTGGTGCTGTGTCCATGTGTGAGGTGGCAGCTGTAGCTGCAGAGGACAGCTTTTACTTTTGTGGTTTTTTTGCATCTCCTCCCTCTCAACTTCTGCATATTTTCTACCATTTTACCAAAGGGGTGGAAATTATGGAATATCCCAAGTTGAAGGGACCTTTCAGAATTTCTCCTGTCCTTTGAAAAATGCTTTGAACTCCTCTTTCCTCTGTTACTCAACTCTTTTAAAAAGAAAATTTCCAGACCTTTGGGCATTGCCCCCCAGACTGATGGACGCTCAGAAAATGAGACCTGCTTAGACTTTATTTTTCAGCAATTCCCTGGGGATTTCCAGCTTTTCAGAGGTGTTGGGATCTCTGCTGTTGCGAGCGGTTTAAGCCGCACTTTACGCGCTCACTGACTGGGGCTCAGGTGCTAAATGCACCTGACCCATCACCTCGGCTTTCGCGCAGAAAAGCAGCGAAGAAATCCCTGCTCTTGGAGGGGGTTTAGCAGCCTAAGGCGGATGTGCAGAGTATTTCTGATGTCCCCCAAATCCTCTTAAGTTCCGCAGAGGTGTCCTTTGCAATGCTGATTCGAACAACAGCAAAGCACGGGAAAGAGGATGAAAGCGCACCTTGGAATAAAAGTGTTTATTTGTATTTTAGAGGCTGGGAGGGTCTGGAGGTTACCTTTAATCTCAACCACCGCTGTTAAAACGCTCTCACGGCGGCTGGATTTTGGTGTTTATTTTTTTTCTTTATTTCTCCTGTGTGGAGGCAGACTAATGAATAAGCTGACGACTTCTCCACTGACAACTGGCTGCTGGCTCCATAAATCTGCTGGGCTTCTACAGCTCCTTTCCTGGGTTTAGGAGGTTTTTTCCTGTTCTCCTGCAAGGGACAGCCTGTGAATTTGAGTACAATGTTGGAAGAGAAGCTGGAGGCCATCTCGCTGATTTATGGCTGTATGAGCACATGCGAGTGTTGGTATTTCTCTCCTGAGCTGTTGAGATTTGTCCTTTATGCTGCTTGAGGCACAAGTCTCCATTTATTCCTGAAACCTTTGCGAGCAGCTCGGTAGATCTGCATGACAAAGCAGCCAGGTGGGTTTTGGAGGAGGGGGTTTTAGAGGTTTTTAGGGTCCCTGTGTTCTGAAATAATTTGGAGTATTGAACTGAGGGGGTTTCAGGAAGGTTGTGGCTGGGAGGTGGTGGTAAAGCTCATCGCGTTGCTGTCGGAATTATTTACTCAATTTTAACCATGCTTTAACGATGGTAATTGTGAGGTTAATCATAAGTCACAGGTGTCTTTAGGATGCTGAGGTTTTCCTTCTTGTAGTTCTGTGCTTCTGCAAGTGAGGAGGGAATTACAAAGCGCTCTTGAGAAACTCACTGAGTGCTTTACAGTGAAGCAATTGAAATACTCAATAGTCAACAGTTGAAATAATAGGAATGTTTTTGTTTCTTCTGAACGGAAGAATGGTTTGGCCTTTCCATATGTCAGCTGTGGAACTTGCTTCCTGCTGAGGGGTATAATGATGGGATGCTTTGAGCTCCCGTTGTCTCAAGGTTATGTTCAGGACATATTAACCAGCCATCAGTGTCTCATAGCAAGTCATCCATCAGTGGTCACTGAAATGAACTGGCTTATGACTGTCAAATAATTCAAATATAAGTATCATTGACTTAGGGATGATTGTAAAAATTGGCTGGAAATTAAACCTGCCTTTTCCCTCAGTGCTGTGAGAGCTGAGAATGTCCCACTGCAGGTGTTTGAGGATGGGTGTTGGGAGAAATGCAGCCCACTCTCCTTACAGTTTTAAGAGTTTAATAAGGGATAGGTACACATAAAGCAAAAAGTACAGGCCTGGGTGCCCGGCAAAGCCAGCACACAGCACACCTCTCCTTCAAAAAATAAAGCCCTGATACATTCTGTTCAATTGTTTTACTGTTTTTGGGGTTTTTTTTCTGATTTGAATTACAGCAAAGGCCTGGTTTGTGTTCCTGCTGTCCCCACCAGCCCTGTGACCCTTGCTCAGGCCAACATCCCTCTGCTCGAACAACATCCTGCTGATTCTCAGCATTGCAGTACCCAAAAAAACTCTTCCCTGCTGTCACAGGCTGTGCCAGCAGCAATAAAAAGCTTGTGATCCAGAGTTAGGAAGGAATATTTCAGCTTGTGAGCAGCCATGGAGTGTCTAAGTAGCATTTGGCATATTTACACCAACAGGCAATTTCCTTCATGGCTCAAGTGGGAGTGTCTTTGGCCAAGAGCTGCAGCCTTTGGGGAAAACACTTTTTCAGCCAGTCCATTATCCCATTGCTTCCTTTGGACAGGAGGAAAATGTGGTTTGTGTTTTTTCCCCCTGCTATTCTGAGCCTATTATGAAAAATGGTTTTAAATTGATATTGAGGAGAAAGAAATGCACTTTGTGCAAAGGCTCGATTTCTGGATGATGAGGAGAGAAGAGATTTGAAAACAGGGAAAGAGCAAAAAGATGGAAGGGCTGGAGTTCCTCCTCCAGACTTCTGTGCTGCCTGTCATATCACCCCCAAAATGCTTCTGAAAATTGGCTTTCTTCTGGTTATCCACAGCTCCACAAAGGAATGGAAAGCCCTGAGCCCCTGCAGTGGGCTCAGCAGTGAGTGCTGACAGCAGAGTGTTCCTGATGCCTGGAAAGCTCTCCCAAGTTCAGCTGAGCTCCATCCTGGAGCTCTGACTTGAAACAGAGTCAAGTTTGGGAAATAGGATGAAAGAGCACTTGAACAATAAGAAGTATCTGTCTCAGCACACTTTTTTTTTCGCTCCTTCAGAAATCACTTTAAGTGCAGTTTGCTTTTTTTCCCCTCCTCATTGCTCCAGTGAGTGAGTTTTGAGTGGTTTTATTTCTTAAAATGAAACCAGTGAGTGGTTGGGGGGCAGCTGTGGTTCACAGATGTTACAGATGAATTTTTTTTAGGTTCTGGTGCTGCTGTGGCAACAAAAAACCCTGCAGAAGTGAGAGATAAAGGCTGAGAGGTAGACAGCTGTCTGAAGTGTTTTTTCTTCCCTGGAAACATAGGATTACTCTTAAACTCCTTATATTGAATTCTTGAGAGTTTACCTGCAGATAGTTTTTGTCTATGCAATTTGCCACATTATCCTCTAAGAAAAAAAAATAAATGCTAATATAATTTTGTGTGTGTGTGTGTATGTTAAAGAATATTTAGACAAGTGGAAAACATCCCTGAGGACTGTGTGTGTATGTGGGTTTTGCTGTTTTCCCCTTGCTGTAAATTGCTGTCTTTACTGGAAGAGGAAAGTTTTAATCTGTTTTTGAGAGACTTATTGATAACAGAAGTGAAAGGAGATGTTGGATTAACAGGACAACACAGTAATAAAGGGTTAGCAGCCTTTATTCCAGTTCTTGTGGATTTCTTCAGCTCAGAGGAGTGCCATGATGTTGTGCCTTAAAGCAGAAGAATTCTGCAATTTTAGAATGTTTAAACTCACCTTCAATGTACAGAAATACTGGAAATGTGGATTTTTTTGGCTTCTTGATATCCAACAGTCAGTGCTGTATTTGTGACCTCTTGAAGTTTTCAATCAGAGTTGCAGAGGAAGTGCTTTTATTTCAGAATGCTCTCTGAAGAGTGGGTGCCACAGCTGCACTCTGGGCTGCTGTTCTGCAGCTGGGGAGAGAATTTGGACCAGCAGCGTTCCCGGGGGGCCTGGAAGGCAGAGGGATCCTGGGGTGAAGTGGGGAGAGCACTCCCAGCAGGTCAGGGAGGGATCCTGCCCCTCTGCCCAGCACAGCTGGAGTGATCCTGCCCCTCTGCCCAGCCCTGGGGGCACATCTGGAATGCTGTGTCCAGCTCTGGGCTCCTCAGGACAGGAGGGACAGGAGCTCCTGGAGCAGCTGCAGATACAAGGAAGGGCCTGGAGCATCTCCATGCCCAGGAGAGGCTGGGGGAGCTGGGGCTGCTCTGCCTGGAGAGGAGCCCCAGCTGAGAGGAGCCTCACCCCCAGGTGTCCCCAGGTGTCCCTGTCTGTGCTGGGGTGTCCCTGAGTGTCCCTGTGAACAGCAGGGACAGATCCTGGGAATTCCCTCTGCTCAGGAGGCAGATTTTGCTGTGAGCACTGGGACAGACCCCAGAGATTCTCTGGAGTCTCCTGCCTGGGGATTTTCCAGCCCCATCTGGCCCCAGTGCTGTGACCCTGCTGGAGCAGGTGTCCCACTGTGAACCCTTCCAGCCTTATCCACTCTGTGATCCTGTGGTTTTTGCCAAGTGCATAATTGCAGGCAAATCCCCTTGTCCAAGAGCCCTGGCAAAGCTGAGCTCTGGTTCAGGGCTTCCAGGGAGTGTTTCAGACTGGCTGGCCATCCCTGCCATCCACCATTCCTGTGCTGGGAAGGTCTCAGTGTGTTCTGGAATATAATAATATATATAAAAAGATGGAGATTATAGGGTGGAGGCTGGTCCTTCTTCACCTTCTTCACAGGTTTAATTAGTATTGTGTAATTGTATTAAAAAGTCCACATTGTGGAACACAGGTAGGTAGTTATTAGGTTAAAAATAAAAATAATTCAAGTGTAATTTATTTGCCAGTTTATCCTCAAAAAGCCTTGTAGAAAGACAAATATGGCTCAATTTTTAGTTTGTTAGAGTCACCCACTGCAGAACTGGTGACTTGTGAGACTGTAATATAAATAAGAATTAACAAACATCTAAGTCCCAAACAGGAAACACCATCTCACACATTTAATTCTGACCTTAACAAAAAAGAAACAAAAAATCCATTATCAGTGCACACAAACCCACCCAGGGAATTTGCAACAGGAGTGCCCAGACAGCTTTGCTGCCTTACAGAGAAGATAACTCATGGTGAAAATATCTTTACAAAGCCTTTGTTTCCTTCAGTATTTTCTCACCTGCTCTCTGATGGGGTTCATCCTCATGGAGCACCACAAGGCTCCCAGACCTGGCATTGTGAAATGCTCAGACTGAAGGAGCACCAGTCACCAAAACCAGCTGAAAATTCACATTTCCTCTCCATCACGATCCAGTAAGAAAAGCAGAAATCTGAGTATCAGCAGGATTCTTGTGCCAGGCAGCTCCCACTCTGCCCAGGGGCAGAGGGCAGGGGAGGAAGCAGATATCCAGGAGAAAATTCACCTTTTTCTGTTATTTATTTGTTTTGTTGTGAACGAACGATAAAAATTCTGTAAGGGGGAATATATGGCAAAGTTAGAACTCCCTCTAGAGTCTGCACTCGTTTATCCAGCTCTGCAGAGAAGTTTCCCCTCAGTGCAGCTGCATTTCTGGAGTTCTGCAGCAGTGCAGGAAGTTTTCCCCAGCAGCTCTGAGGTGTGAGAAGCCACACATCCTGCAATGAGGCAGACAATTTTTAGTTGTTTTTATACTTCAAATAAACAATTATTTTAAATATTTACAATCCTATCTGTTTCCCTGAAAACAGTTATATATAGAAGATTAAATTGTTGGAAGCATAATTAATCTCCTTGAAATATTTGAACTTGTTTGGTATCCTGTGTAGAGAAGAGGGGAAAATATTTCTGTGGTTTTCCCATATCAGTTCTAACTTTTTTTTTTGACTTCACAGATGAAAATGTGTAATTTTTGAGTGGTCTGACTGAAAGCAGCAGGGACACCTTTCCAAGTGGTGATGTGACTATTATTTCAAAATTATCATTACTATTATTTAAAAGGTTTTAAATAATCTTAAATCATAAAGAAATAGTCCTGTGAACCTCTAAATATTCAGAACTAATGATTTTTTAAAAATCTTTTTGCTTTTAGTATCTCTTTTCCCTCCTTCCTAACATCTTCATTACAAAGCCAAGTTGCTTTCTGGCAGCCTCTGCTGACTTGGGAGAAAGAGGTCATGAAGTTAAACCAGAAAAATGGTGGATTATTGGTGCAAAGCCAGGAATAGATTTTTTTCCAAACCTGGTCTTGCCCTTGTGAACTTGGTTTACACAAGAAAAGTTCATTGCTTGCTGGAAAAGTACCAGATAGACAAAGCAAATCCTGATGCCTAAAATTTTCCAGCTTAGTGAAGTGCAGCTTAGTCCTGCATCCAGCAGAAATTCAAACTCTGGAAAGAATTTTTGACTTAAACTTTGCAGCTCGCTTTGCTCCATCGAACTTGGCTTTATTCACAGAAGAGCTGCAACTTTTTATGTTTGTGTGACTTTGTGAGAAGTTCCTTTGCTCTGAGTTTTTTTTATAAAATAGGATTGGGCAGGTGCAGATAATTTTTCTTGCTGTCTTTGACACCTTTATGGCCAAACAGTGAACGTAGAGAAACGCAAAAATGTCAAGTTTCATATATCAGGGTGCAGAATCCAAACCTCTGATGGCAGAAAGATTGGTTGGAAATGAATTCTGAAAGGTCTGGAATGACAGAACCCCAGAGTGGGTCAGGGTGGAAGGGACACCAGGAGCTCCAGCAGGCCCAGCCCAGAGCATCACAGTAAAAAGGGTGAAGGGTGTGAAATTATTCAGTATTTTTGAAAAAAGAAAAAAATAAAGAACATTAAATATCTGAATTTCTCATCAGGTGCTGCCCTGAGGCAGCCACTGGAGTTGTGTGGGGTGGCAGGAGGGACCAGGTACTGGGGGATGTTCCCATTCTGCATCTCTTGTGCTCTTTTCTCTTTTTCCTGCTGCTGCTTTGAGACTTTTCAGCTGCCCAGGTGAAGTGACAGAAGGGCTTGTGGCTGTGCAATTGCTTCTGTCCCCTCGGTAACTCAGCTTTGTTTTCCAGCTCACAATTCCAGTCCAGAGGCCTGAAGGAATGGAGCCTTGGCAATGAGGTGGGTTTGGGGTTTTTTTTATCCCCTGATAATCTCTGGGTAGTGTGTTCTGTACGAAAAAAGGACTCAAAGCAAGACAGTGACATCTGTAACCTCTTAAGGCACAACTTCTTCCATCTAATCAAATCTTGTCTGTCAGAAGTGTTACTCATATTTTAATTTCCGTATTTCTTTATCAGAGAGCAGATCCTCTCAGTCCAGCCTGTGGAATGCAGCTATTATTTCCTTTTGTTAATTCATAGTATCATAGATAAAGTTCCTCCTTTAATTGGCTTCATCTCAGGGGCTCACAAAGCTCTTTTGCTCTTGGTGTGGCACAGTTTGGGTATTATTTATTACACTGAGTATCCCAAACGTGCTGCACATAGGATTAAATAAGCAGTGGAAGTGGAGAGGAAGGTTTGGGGTTGTTAAAAACAAGGAAAGATTCCAGGAGAGGTGGAGGGAGAGAGGCTGCAGCTGTATTAAATCAGCACCAGCTGAGGAGAGAAGGCTGTCAACAGAGATTTGCAGTAGGCAAACAGAGGGAGTCAAGAGAAAACTGAATTATGGGCTTTTATCTTGGTGTTCTGCTACCAGAATTCATGCAAGCCCATAAAACACAACCTGAAGAAGGGAATGGATGCTCAGTGTTTTAAATAAACCTTCTCTGCCCTCATTTTATGTATGTGCAGCTTTGCTGGAATGGGCTGATGGGTGAGAGAGGAGAAGAAAATCAGAATTACCTTCTGAATTAGGAGAGGTGATGTGTGAGCCATTTCTGGTTTTATATTTGTGTTTGCTGCCTGACAAGTTTGTGTGGAATAAACTTCTGCTGGCCTTAATGGTTCAGGAATGTCAGGAAAGGATCACCCTCAGCTCAATCCCCTTGCAAAGATTTGGACATCTTGGATTGCTCCTTGCTGGTGCCTCCTTGGGAGAACAGGAGGGGGTTTTTGGGATCAAGTCTCTCCCTCTGACTTAGTGTTTGTGTTCCTGGTGGTTTCCTCCCAGCCTCTTGATGTGCATATTTTAGTGTCTCCCAGCTGAATCTTGGTTAAATTCAGCTGGCTGGGGCTTTTTGAGCTTTTTGGGGGAGCTTCTAGTTTTGATTGGTTGGTCAGGGTTATTTTTGGTCTGGAATTCTGCACTATTTGGAATCAGAGCTGGGCAGAGTTGGGAGCATGAATCTGATCAATATTTTGGCCTCAAGTCACACTGAGGGGGTTCAGGTTGGGTATCAGGAAGAATTTCTTCTGATTGTTCAGTGAAGGAGTGGTTAAACACTGGAAGGGGCTGGTGGGAGTGGAAATGTTCAAACCATTCCTGGAAGTGTTCAAACAACGTGCAAATTTGGCTTTTTGGGATATGATTTAGGGGGTTGGAGGGTATTCAGTTGAATGTTGGACTTGGTGATCCTGAAGGTCCCTGGAGAACCCTTGAGGATTCCATGATTCCTAGTCTTGAAGAACCCTGGAGGATTCCATGTTTTGCTGCCACAATCAGCCACAGTTATGTGTGTTCTCTGTGCTCTTAGCACTGAGTTTTACTCTTTTTCTGGTATTTTTGCACTAAAAGTAGAGTTGCACACTCTTTTCCAGCAATCCTTTTTCTGCTGTATTTATAATTCCAGGCTTTCCTCAGGAATCATTTCAGAAGCCCCATTGTTGTCTTTTGTCTTCTGAGCTTAGTGAAAACTCTCTTTTCTGAGGGCAAGGAAAGGAGCTCAGCTCCTGAATCTGTGGGTGAGAAGTGCAGCTCCAGAGGTGCCTCCCCACTGCTGCTGTGTTGGTAAATAACCCTAATCAAGATTGATGCTCAGGAACCTCTTGTAAAGCTGCTGCTTTGTAAACATTTTGATCAAAGCATGCTCTGAAGAGCGCTTTGAAAGTTGTTTTTTGAAGCCCTGTGTGATCATGGTGTTTTATCACCATGCTTTACAGATGACAAATCACCTCAGCTGCTCACAACCGACAGAAATCTGATGCCCTTTTTATTTTATTTTTTTTTACAGAAAAGTTGGAATGTCGTGGTAAGATTTCTGGTTTTTTATTTTAATCACTCACCTGGGAAAATGCTGTAAAAAAGCCTCATTTGAAGGGAAGCACAAATATTTTTCTGCTGATAGAATAAATGTGCATTGATAAAAATCTTTATAGACTGGGAATATTCCCAGGGACATCCAAATCCTTTTGGTCACAACTGACCTGAGCTGTTTGATCAAGAAACTCAGCCAAAGCTGCCTCAAACTTGTTGTTTCTCACCTGGACGTGGCAGAAATGATGCAATTAATGATTGTTTGGTTGTCTTCCCCATCTGTTTCCAGATAATATCTGGAGAGGAGGAGGAGGGATTTAGAATAAATTACTTGCTCAGCTGCAGTGCTTTTAGGGTTGCCTGTTTCCAGGTGCTGAGTGGATTTTGAGTGGATTTCACAGAATCACAGGATCACTGAGGTTGGAAAAGACCTCCAAGATCATCAAGTCCAACATTTGATCAACAGCAGTTCCACCAGACTGGAGTCCAGGCATTGCTTGGACAGCTCCAGGGATGGGGACTCCAAAACTCCCTTCCAATGCCTGACCACCCTTTCTGGGAAGAAATCAATCCAGGTTTTTTTTTTTTTTTTTTTTTTTTCCCGTTTGTTTGGTTTTTGTTTGTTTGTTTTTGTTTTTGTTTGGTTTTAGTTTTTTTCTAACAAAAAAGTTGTTTGTTATAGCGAGGTTTCTAAACACCAGAGCTTTACTTTTTGAGATCCTTAAAATGATGAAAATCTTGGAAGAAGTGAATTGCTATTGATGATTTCAGACAAGAATTGAAGTAAAATTGGTACTAAAGATATTTTTTCCCAATGATAGAATTAGAAGGTCCATGTTCCTTACAGGACTCAGGAATCTCTCCCAAGGGAGAAAGTAGCATTAAGGAAAACCAAAAAAAGCAGGGCTTGCCCCATTTTTTATGAATAATGACATCTAAAACAATTATTTTTCTCATTACATGTGTGATTAATCATTTTAATTTCAGGACATTGACCTGTCTGAAGAAAAGCAGAGGTCAGAGGTACCTGCATCTCCTTTGGAAATACCCAGCAACATCCTCCCCATCCCTCTGCACTCCCAAGTTACCAAATGGAACAAAAAAAAAATCTTTTAAATGTGAATAAATAATCAGGGAAAGATTAATGCACTAATTGGAATATAAAATGCAGACAATGTTTCCCTGCAAAGGTGGCTCAGTGGGGGATACAGCTGTGAAAAATCAAAAGCAGGGTATTTCATGTCTTGCTTGTTTTGATCTAATTTTGAAAAGCTCAATGAATTGGGATTTTTGGAATATTTTCTTTCTACTGAGACTTAGCCTAATTATTTTTTTCTCCTTTTTCAAACCGTCCAATGGGGTATTACTTTGGTGTTGTGGTTCCTGCATCTATGAATTAACAGGAAGCTGAATATACAGGTTTTTATTACGATTCTTTCTTTGCTTCATAGACCACAAATCAGCTTTCTGGTTTATGTTACCAGGCACTTGTATTTTATTCTAATATACAAAAATCCATCAGCTTTTTTTCTCATCACCCCAGTCCTCAAACCCTTCTAGAATTTGGAGGAATTTTTCTCTGCATAATTATAAAGAATTTGTGGCACCTAAAGAGATATCCCCAAGTGTTTTGCAGAGGACAAGTGGAAATTTATCCCCACTCTCCTCCCCTTCTCACCAAAAGCATTTCAGTGAATTTAAAGGGACTTTGTAATTAGCTGAAAATAAACTGAAAATTAAGTCCCCCCTCTTATTTTCCTTGTTCTGATTGAACTGGGCTAAGGTTGCTTTATCTTTCAACATTAAATTATTTTACTTTTATGTAAGTACTGGAATTTTTTGATCATATTTTGGTGTTTCTCGTTAGTTTCTCTGATTGAGAGCTGCAGGAAAGAACAACTTGGGATTTTCATCATTTCTTGAACTGGAATTCTAGGAAGTTTCAGAATTCCAGTTCAAGAAATGATGGAAATCCCAAGTTCTGCTGCAGAATTGGCAATACCAAAGGAGCTTCATTAACATGGTCACTATAACCCCTGCAGATCTTTATTTGCTGTTGGGCAGGTGGGATGTGAAAGCTGCAACACAACTTTATAAAACCAGGAATTCCCTAAGCTCAGCCAAACAAACCACTTTATTTTGGGGTGAGTTTGTCAGGAGAGGCAACATTTGTGCTCACACTTGTTAGGCTGAGTCACTCTTGTAATTCAGTTTTTTATTGGTACCCAAGCAGGAATTAAATGCTGATTTTCCAATCATTTGAAGAGAAATGAACACAATATTAATTTTTGTATTATGTCTCTTTCATGAATATTGAATGTGAAAACCTGAGTTTATTGGCTGTATTGAGACCAAAGGCTTTGGAGTGAATTAAAGCAGAAATGAGAATTACTTCCTAAAAAATGTGAGCATCATAAATCCAGTTTTCCTTTTATTTTATGTGCTTAAATCAGGTCAGGCTCACACAGATTGGTTCAGGCAAATGTAATTGTTCTTTCTGTGCTTTCCTAATTATAGAAAAAGGAGCTCCTGTTAAGGGCTAGCTCTGAACTCCTCAGCTCTTGTGTTTTTCACATTTAATTCTCTTTTCTTGGCTTCAAACACTCTGCTGCTGTGCTGTCACCACAGCTATTGAGAGCACTGTCAAATACTGAGACTTTGGGATTGCTGCTTTCCATGTTCTCTTCTAGGATCCAATAAAATCCTGAGGAATTTGGAAACTTTTTTCCTGGGTGCTGTGTGTTTGGGAGTGCTGCAATCTTGTTTTTTTTTTAATTTGATCATCCTGCAGCTCCTTGGAGGAGAGGAAAACTGGTGAATAATTTCTCATCCAGTGGGTGTCACAGAAATACCTTGGTATCTACCAGTAAAAATACTGTGACTCTTGTTAGAGACATAGAATCATCAAGGTACAGACCCTTAAATTGAAATTTTCCTCAGCAATGCCTCACAAATGACCATTTTTGATGTGTGGGCTGGAGGGGCTCTGTTTCAGAAGATCTACCAGTAAAATATCTTGGTAATATCAGTAACTACCAGTAAAAATATCTTGAGTTATGACAGAACCACAGAATCATTGAGGTACAGGTCATTAAATCAAATTTTTCCACAGTGCTGCCTCATAAATGACCCTTGATGAGCGGGGCTGGAGGGGCTCTGAGTCAGGAGATCACCCTCAAATTTCTGAAGTTTTATATATCTTTAGGCCTTTCTTGTTTCCTCGGGAGTTAGGAAATTAGCTTGGAGGCTGCTAAACTATCAAGTTTAGCTGCTGTACTATCAAGTTCCACTTTTCCAAAAGGAAAATTAATTTAAAATAATCAGATAATAACAAGCAGTGGCAGTACCACAGCCTGTGAGGTGCAATTATTGTCAGTTGCATAAATAATAAACAAAACATAAGAAAGGTAAGTAAAAACAATTCCAAAATAATCTTTAAATGACTTTTTAGAGCAGTGTGAGGCTTAAAGAGTGTGTTGAATACATGGCAGACAAGCGTTACTTTTGCAGATTCGTTCTTCTTTGTTAAGATAACAATTAACATGTCTGTAATGGGCCTGGAACAAGTTCACCACTCAGAAGAACAAAGCAAATTAGAAAAGTGTGTGAGCTTGTTTGATACTGCCTCAAGCAGCAGGGAGTGATCCACAATTCCTAGTGAACTGATATTGAATTAAATTAAAAAAAAAAAAAAGGCAAATCTGTGTGAAGCAGCCAAGGCTGACTCCTGTTTCCAAGGAAAAGGCGAGAACAGAATGGAAAGGATCACATTTGGTTTTAAAATATTTTGTTTCTTTTGTTCAGGGTTCAAATGGGCTGTTTATAGTCAAGTTTTAAATGTCTTTAAAAAAACTCCAGTATCAATGGGAAGGTGGATTTTAATAATAATATTAATAATAAATATGGAATTTATTTCAGAAGCAGGAATGGATAGATCTGTACTGAGAGGCTGAGCTGTTCCTCTCCCATCCCTGTGTAAATGGAGCGAGGCCTAAAGAAACAAGGGAATCAAAATCAATGTTTGCTATTTGTGGTGTCACCCCCTGCAAATACAGCAATGCTGCTGGAAGAGTTCTTTAAAAACCACTATTAACTGTCTTTAAGAGAAGCAGAGTGGGATTGGTAAAATGAACTGGGAATAAACTATGGAAGTTTGGTGAATTAATGAAAAAGCTCAGGTAATTAAAATGAAACTTCAGTATTTACTGGGAAGCAGTAGGGTGGTACCATGACAAACTGGGACTAAGGGATGTTCATTTGGGAATTTTCTGATTAATTCTCTTTAATTTGGTAAAGGGTTGGTCACTTTGATTTTCATGTCTTTGAAAATTCCAATAATTCAGGCATTAGTATAAATAATAATAATATGATAGTGTAAAAAATAAGATTTAAAAAAATTCCTATGATCCGGTGGGGGGAAATATTCCAGGCAGGGTTTGGTTTTCTGTATTTGCCTTCTGGTTGCTGTTAACTTAAAGTCTTAACTTCTTAGAGCTTGGGATGGGGGAACTTAATCCAAACTCTAGAAAGGCATTGCTGATTCGAACTTGGAATAAATGTGACTTCTCAGATTAGTCATGTTAGGAAACTGCAAGCCAAAATTCTGGACATTGGGAGGCTTTCTGGGCTGAAAAATATTTGGATTCCCATTTTTGGGCAGAACTATGAAGAGCTGTTTTTGTGTGTCAGTAAGTTCCATGGAAGGGTGTTTGTTTGAAAAGGCAGGTGTCTGCTGAGGAAGGCAGGAGCCTTCCTTGAAATGGAAAATGTGAACTCCCCTCCTCTGAATTATTATTATAATTGTTAAATTAAGGGACTCTCAGGCAAGGATGTGGGAATAGGAATAACAGTTCTTTATTAGGAAAAAATAATAATAAAATAAAAATGCAGTAATACAAAACAAACCACTGCCAGAGTCAGTTCAGGAGCTGCCCCTGTGGGTCAGGGTGGTGGCACAGCCCCATCCCATGGGGGCTCAGCCCTCCTGCAGTGCCAGCTGTGCTTCTGCTGGAGCAGGGATCCTGCACAAGGCTGGGGTTTTCCTCTGGAGCTCCAGGGCTGCTGGAGATGGGTCTGCTCTCCCTCTGGGAATGCAGGGCAGGAGAAAGCTGCTCCTCTGGGAATGCAGTGGGCAAAGGCTGCTGTGCTGTCCCAGGCTCAGATTGTATCCAGGTAGGAATGCTTGGCTCCTCCCCTGGGCGGAGCATCTCCCCATGGGATGCTGGAATTTTATCAGCCCTGCAGGGACACTCAGTGGCCATGAACAGCAGAGATCTCCTGGAGGGAGGATTGGCTGTGGGAGAGATAAAGAAAAAACTGCCCCATGAACAGCAGAGAACTGCCCCAGCTCTGACAGATGGGAATTAGAATTCACACATTTTACAACCCAGGACAAAGGGGCTCTGCAGGGACTGCTCCCAGTGCTCTGACTGGGGAGCTTTGGTCCAGCAGCTCCATGACTGGAAGTTTCTGGTGGAGATTCATGGTTCAAATTTAATAAATGTTTTCTCTGAGCATTCAGGGTGAACACCTTGGCTGGAGCAAAGCAGACGAATCCTGATGTGCTCCTAATCTATTTAAACTGGTAGACCACGTATGGCCTCCACAGAATTCCTTTTTGTAAATACATTTGTGCTCCAGTCGAGCATTGCAATTTGCTGACAGCTTTGCTTTCTGCATATTGACTTCAATTATTTTTGTGCCAAATCGCGCTGAAACTCCTCAATAGACACATTTCTTCATCTCACCCTACATCTGTTTCTTATCTTTTATGTCAGGCTCCCAGACTGCAGATATTGAACTATAGATTGGGTTCTGTGTTACAGCACTGAACCTCCTTTTAAAATATCATCTCCTCAGAATGGAGGATGCTGTAAATGAACCGAGGAATGTTTGAAATAAAAACAAACAGACAAACAAAACCCACCCACACTTGATGTATAAACTCAGTTTTCCTGTCTGCAGTTTTTGTACATCTAACACAATATTTAATGGTAATCCCATACCCCCAACCTCCTAAACACCATATGGGAAATCAAATTAAATACTCATTTTTAAAATGCTTCTCAGTCAAATGTTCTTCTAAAGAAAGTTTATTGCAGTCAAACAAGCAAATCCTGATTTGTGCAGTTTGCCACAGTTTTGCCTGCATTCCCAGCTCTTTGGTATTGAAGTATTAATGCTAAATCCCCTTGATGTAATATAATATAGAATCCATCTTTGGAGCATATTGGAGCTGAACAAAGAAATTATTTGCTCTAATTCACTTTATGGAGCCGTCTTAGCAGCGTCTTGTGTTACACAAATTGCAGGAGCTGAGGAGTCTGAGCTCGGAGTTGAAATGCCCAAATTGATTTTTCAAGTCTTTAATAATTTCTCACTGTTCTACATCTCAGTAATGAATGGAAGTGACATGAAGAAATCTGGGAGTGGGAGCAGGGATGTGCACACAGGGCAGGATGGTGGCAGACAAGCACTAGCTGGTTTTATATGGCATACTGAGGTTAAAATGCCATTTTAAAGTTGTTCTTCTAATGCAGGTCGGCTGGGGAAATGCTGCCTGGATCTCCTGGAGCCCTCTGGGAGTTTCAGCACCAGGAGGATTTGGAGAAGGCTGGGGAGTGGAATAGAGGCATGATATTTAGTAGGAATTTTGGGTATTTTTATGCCTATTAATACCTACTTGACTCTCCATGGCTGCCATGTCATCACCCTTATTTCCTGGGTTTCAGTTCTAAATTTACCTTCAGTAAAGCACTAAGTCCTGCAGGGAATATGAGAGGAAGAGCTCTTCAACAGGTTTGGCCAAAGTTTGGCCTTCCCCAAGTCCCTCTGCTCTACCAGATGTTTGGAGCCATTACCTGAGTGTGGTCCTGTGTCCCCAGGTTGGCAGAAAACAGCCCTGACCCCCCTTCTGGAATTGTGCATCCAGAATGGACTTTTTTCCCCTGGGATGGGGGCCTGGGAAGAGGGAAAACTTCTGAGAAGCTTCAGTTAAGAGTACTGAAATAACAATATTCAGTGTACATTTTTTTAAATACAGCTGGGAAAATCATTGCACAAGAACAACTTGGAGCTGTTATTGGTTAGTGCCTTGATTAATCCAACATTTCATTCCCTAAACCCACTGCTGTTTTATGTCCACAGTACAGTTTGAAGAATCCAGGACTCATTTTCCACAGGAGCTAGTGAAAACTCCGTGGAACAGGAAAGACAATGTAATAGGAAGAAAAAAATTGCTGTTAAAAATTTGTCTAAATTAAGGCTGTAATTGTTCTCCTCAGATTTCCTGTCTTGAGAAGCTGGCCAAATTTTCTTGTGCCTTTATTGCTAAATGACTGATTACCAGATAGATGGAACGTAGCAAGCACCATATGTTTGGTTTACCTAAAAGCTCATCAATTCCCTGTCTGTTGGGTCTTTCAAACATGATCTGTGAGCAGATTCCTTCCAGGAAAACAAAGCCCAACCACAAAGTCATCAGGTTTGAAGTATTATCCTTTCAGATGCTTTTTCAACCCAATTCGTTCCTTGGCTGTAAACACGAGGCAGATGCAGTCCTGAGCCCTGATTAATTGTTTGTCAGAATCCCTCTAGTTGAGCATGGAGGGATCCTGGGCTTCTTGGGATGAGAGTGAACTGCTCCCAACAGTCCAGACAGAGCCTGAGAGTGTAAAAGTGCTCAGGGGAGAGCAAAACTTGATCAGCTGTTCTCTGATGGTCAGCAGTGGACATCTCAGGGGGCAGGCCAAGCATTTCCTAGAATAACGTCCATATATGAAATTGAGTGTTTATTTTAAGCTGGCTGGTCAAAGGCTAGGAGAGGAGAGCATGGTTATTGTGCTGCTTGTGCTGGAACATGGGAAGGACTGAATTCCCATTCCAAGAATGTCTCTGCAGCCTTCTGGGGCAAATAACTCTGGAGGCAGAGAACTTGGAGTGTATACAGTGGCTCGAGGCTGTGTGTCAGGTCACTGATAGAGGGCCATCAATCACTCTCTGAGGCTGTTTGGACCAGCATTCCCCCTGTTTGATATCCTTATTCCCAAGGGAATGGCTGTAATTCCTGGCTGGAGCAGTTACCTCTCCCTCCTCATGGTGTTTGACAAGTTCTGGTGTAAATAAAACAGGATTTTAAAACTTAACCCCACATTTGGGAAGCTAGGGTGGTACAGACTGCCCACCATGCCCTGCTCATTCCAGCAGCTCTGGGAGAGATTTGTATCCCAGAGAAACAGGCAATCAGCCAAAGGAGCAAATGATGTCTTCTGTGATTTCATAACCCTCCAGTGCAAAGTGTTAACACCTCTCAGAGGAGACAGTGTGAGAATTTTCTGTGTGCCAGGTAGAAATCAGATGAGATCTGAATTTCTGGAGTGTTTCAGGATATGATACTACAGCAGAAATAAATGTAAAGAGAACTTTCTACCTCTAGCCTTACTTTCAGAGTCCTGTTTTATTTTCATTAAATTCAAGAGGGAAAAGAATGTTGCTGCTTTTTTCCTCATTTCAGTCAATAACTTGGGCAAAGTATTCCCCCAGGTCCTTTCTCCTGAGCCAAGGATTAGGACACTGCCCCAAACTTCATTAAGGATCCAATCTGCTCTTAAAAACTCCAGCAAGGATTTCCATGCTCAGTGAGGGTACCTCAGTTGTACAGATCTGATGAAATTTACTGACTTCATCCCCTCACTGATTTCTGTAGCCGTTCTTCTGACCAGAGGATATGGAAGAGGGAGTAAAATCCCAAATATTCCACTTGCTGTTTGTTTAACAAGTGGCCCTTGCTTGTGGCGAAGTGAGATTTCTGAAAGGTTTTAAATGTCCTGCAGGGAAGGCTGGCTCTGTCTGTGGCTCACTGAAACTTTTGCAGCTCTCACTCTCTCACTCCCAGCTACTCTTCCCACTGTTCCCGAGGTGAATAAGGTGAAATATCTATTCCTCTGCACTCTTTGAAGCTTTTTTTAGTGACAACCTTGGATTCCTTCTGAATGAATAACTCAGTGCCAGGTCAAGCAGGGTGTGGGGTTTTCTGTGTGTGTGCACAGATAAATCCCAGCCTTGGATCCCTGCTTTCAAATCAGCTCTTCAGGAGTTTGCTGCAGTCCTTGCCGAGCTCAGTGGGAATTCTGCCTGGGGGAAAAACTGAGAACCTTCACTTTGCCTTTGATTTCATTCAAGCTGGTGTTTGAAAAACACCCAGCTGATGCCCCAGAACACTGAATGTCCGGGAGTGCTGAGGGCTGTTTCTCCTGTGTGTGATTACCACAGAACAGCTGGGGAAGATCTGAACAGGAGAGAGTTTGAGCCCTTGATCCCCCTCGCTGGAATTAGTGCTGGATTTTTAGAGCGCATGCAGAACAATTAATCATTACTTGCTGCTCTCTGTGGTGTGGAGGGGAGATATATGGACTGTAAAGTTTGGAAATTGGAAGTCCAGCCTTACCAGTTTCTGTATCAGTAATGAGAGAGGAAGGAATGGCTTTGTGGAATTTGGAGATGGGATCACCATCAGCAGATTCTCTGTTTGGTTATACCAGAGTTAACTTGGGCCTGCTGGGAGAGCCTTTCCCCCCAGTTTGCAGCACTGAATGAACCTCAGTCAGGATTCCTCGTGTGAATATTCAGGAAGAAGCTGAATGAACTTGTCCAGAGCTTGTTCTAAAATAAATGACTTTGCATCAGCAGCACCATTGTCACTCATTCTGGCCCTTTCATGCATTTGCCTGTGGGAGGGGGGGTCTCTGCAGGCTCCAGACAGTGCTGGAGAGAGGGGGCTGAGAGGACAGCTCAGCTCAGGTGTTTAATTCAGATGTTCTAGAAAACCCTCTGAGAGATCCTTTTTTTTTGGCAGTGCCTGCATAAGGAGTGGGAGTGAGGTGATGAGTCCTCCTCAGGGTATTAGTCAGAACACAGACATTGCCTTGAAACATCTCCAGTTGGTACAGCTGTACTTTCAACTTGAAAAAGGAATCATTTGGCTGTGGTGGGACTTGGAGGTCTGGAGATCCTCACTGCCTTTTCTGAATTTTTCTTATGTTAAACATTTCACAGTTCCATGTTACGAATTTCTCCTAATTTTTCACTATTGGAAAACTTGCTCGATGGGGATTTGTTTTTATCTCTCCCAAAATGACAAATACCAACTTAATTGAAAGGGAAGTGATTTTCCAGATTTATAGATTTCTAAGGCTGAGAGCCTGCATGAGTAACTTTAATTAAATTCATTTTCCTGCAGAGCTGCTCCTTGTTTCAGTTCCTCAAATCCCTACACATGTTGCTCCTCCCAGCTTTTCAGTTTGCTCATGAGACATCATTTAAATGCTTGTCAGCTGCCTGAGAGAACCTGGAGGAACAGGGATAATTTCAAATGTTTCAAAAGAGAGGGGGGAAAAATATTGTGGCCTTTCCTCATTTTGTTCTACTTCATGTGGACAAGTGTAAGTCAACACCCAGGTGTTGGGTGATAAATCTAAACCAAGAGCAGTCCTGATACTTTTCCTCAATTATTTTCTCTGTGGCCTTTGTGTGTGTGACCAGGGGATGACATGGTAGTGATGAGCCTTTGATTGCTGTTAATTGGGTAATGAAGAGCCTTCAGAGGATTAATCAGATACATAAGGTTAATGGGGAGTGGCATGGCCAGAACCTGTGGAGGGGAGATGTTGGGCTGCTGGGAAAATTCAGCTGGAGAGAGAAAGGTGAGTGCAGAGTTGAGTTTTATTACAGAGCACTTTCATAAAGTGGAGAAAAAGCTGGATCAGAAATTGTGTGGATTGATGGTGTCCTGAGGAGCTGTGGCAGGAGTTGTGTTGCTGTGATGTGCAGCAGGAAACACTCAGGCTCAGAGAAGGGATTGTCTCATCAAAGGGAGCAGGATGATGCTTTTGGAGATTAAAGAAGGACTCGTGGTCTCTGAGCTGTGGATATTAAGAGGCAGATGCATGAAGCCTCTGTGAAGAGAAAAGCAGTTTTGTTCTGGCACAAAGGGTGTGCCTGGGACTTTTGTTTCTGTCAGCAGTGACTCCTTTTGCGTCTAAGGAAAAAGCAAGAGTGAGGGACATTAAAGTTCTTAATGTGTGTTCTTGTTTCCTTGTTGAGCTGTTCTTAGGAAACCTGTAATGGTAAAATGGTGAATTTGTGTGTAATTCAAGGAGATGGAGATCAGCCCCAAAGCCAGGAAAGGGAATTGATTCCTGAGGCTGAGGCATGGCCAAGATCAGCAGGTTTGCTGGTGTTCCATCCATGGCAATGGCCAGGGGAGGTGCTGATACTCCCATGCTTGAATGGGATGGGGATTTTGAGCTTGAGGTTTTTCCTGCTGAGCCCTCACTTTAAAACATGAGACTTGGTCCAGGTTTGGTGGGAATGTGCTGTGTGGGAGGGAGTGCACACATGGCTTGTCCCAAATGCCAGAGGCAAGGGTGATCCATGGAGTTTAAAAACTGGTTGTGAGTTCAAGTGTGCAAGAGTTATGGGGAGAATTACTTCCCTTTTAAAAAAAATTCTTTGAAAGGAGGGAAATAATTTTTTTCCTCCTCTGGTTCAATACCTCTAAAATATCTCTTCCATCTGGTATGAAAATTTGAGGAGAGATTAACAGTAAAACACTGTGTGGAGAAAACTTTATTTTTAAAGTTAGCTGAGTTGCAGATTAAGTCCCAGGGCAGTTATCAGGTGTGTGATACACACAGTGTTTATCTAAGGAAGGACAAAGACACCAAGCTGTGCAGATAAGCTCTGAATTATCATAAACTCCATTTCACATCAGAAACTGGTCTTCTAATTCAAAAGGAAATATTCATAAGCCATCTTAGTTTCTAATTTGAATATAATGTGATGAAGCCTGTTAATAGAAGAGACTGGTGGGATTTCTCTTTTTTGCTGTCACAACAGGTGGCTGTGGAACACAGACTTAATAAGGTGGCCCTTCAAAAATGGAAACCTTATGAATTTTAAGAGGAAACAGAAATGCACATCAAGGATAGAGAAAGAGGATCTTACCTTGCATGGGGAAAAGAAAAAAGTTCATTCCAAAGTCCAAGGAAGTTTGTGAGGGAAGTTACATTGGTTTTGGTCCAAGTGTTAGTCTGGTATTGAGGAAAGCTGCAAAATCTGTGTGTTTTTAAGTTATGGATGGTTGCATTTTGGTCAGGGATGGATATTTATGTAAGAACATGGTCTGAACTCTGGTTTGCAACTGGTAGGAAAATTCAGTGTTTATTGTTGGGATGGCAGGAAATTCAATCCTAAGGAATGTAATGAAACTGTGCTTTTACCAAGAATTTACCCTTTGCTTTTACCTAAGCTTTATGATAGACCAAGTTGAAAGAGTGAACAAGTTAGTGACAATGAGCATAAACTTTGTTTGGATGAGAAGTATATATTGTAATTCAATTGTGCATCAGTATTTAAAATAAGAGACCTTGCTGGAGTCAGGACATTCTGATTGCATTTGATTTTAACGATATTCTTGCAAAACTTGTGGCTGGTGAAAGCAACTCTGGGCCTTGCTCTCCAATTCCTGGTGCATTTTGTTTTGTTTAATGAGGCGATTCATCCACCAGGTAATGCCCCTGCTGTCCTTGTGGAGCTGCCCATTAAACACATGGCACAGCCATTCCTCCCCCTGCTTTTGGAAATAATGATCCTTTTGGCTGTGCTGCATCAGATGGGCAAGGTTTATGGAATGTCTTTTTAAGTGAGATGTCCAGGTTGCAGCAGTCCAGGGGAAGGAGCACTTTTCAAAACAATTTTTTTTAGCCAATCTGTGCTTTTGACTGTTGGGGGAGAAATATTGGGTTTTAAAGAGGCTTAATAGCTTTGGAGGTGGTTTGGGAATGGTCAGTGTGTTGGATGTGAGCGCTGAGGAGGAGGGAGCAGCCGAGCAAAACAGAATTTGGGTAAACAAACCATAGGAGGGAGCATCTGCCTTCAGCTCTGTTGGGTTCTTGGTTCAGTCCCAGCCCTTCAGAGCTTGTTCTGCTTGGGCTTTACCCAACAGAGTCAGATGGGAAGTTCTCCAGGCTTCTTCAGGTCATGTCCAGGAGGGTCTTCCATGGCTGAGCTGCCACTTCTGACCAGCCAGCTCCCAGCTGTGCATCCCACAAAAACCCCACCAGCATATTCCAGCTTTGAGAGTTGCCAGTTATTTTTAAATGCCCTGAACAATCACTGTGTGGAAGAATTTTCCAGTTCCTTTTCTTTATTCTATGATTTCCCCCATTGTTCAGTGGAATGGCTTTGCTGATGTGTTTCCATGCCTCAGTACTAAGCTACTTAATGTATCTTGAAATAGTCTAATTTTTTTGGCATTCCAGAGGACGCGGAATTATATACATTATTCAGGATGTCCCCTGTTATTCCCTAAAGAATATAAAAATAGAAATTAATAAAAAGTGGTTTAAGTGGATCTGGGGTTATGAAGGGGATTAAGGCTGTGTGTACACACAGGTTTGTCTGTTCCTCCTCGTGACTTTGCTCTCTCTGATGTAAACAAGCGAGGTGACCTTCCCCTGGCAGAATAAAGATGGAGTGGGGAAGGAGGTGTGGATAATTTATAAGCTTTTCTCCGTAGATAAGGATGAATATCCTGTATAAATCACAGCGCTGCAGGAGTCAGGAGGAATTTTCAGTGCTGTGAGGTGATGCAAGCCCCAGACTGTCAGGGTTGGGTCTTCTCAGGAGGTGTGTGTTGGATGAAAGATAAATCTGTCACAACACGAAGATATTGCAATGTATTTCACTGGGTCTTGGGCCACAGCAAAGTTTGTGTGTGGGGAAGTGAAACAGCTCAATGGGAAGCACAGAAATCCAAACTTTCCTTTTCTCTGGGGTGGTTTCTAAAGCCTCCCAGTATCTCCTGTTGTGCAATTTGATATTTAATTCTTACCCCGGCAGGGCAAGAATTCAGGGGAAAAAAGTAAGGAGAGAAAAAATTGGGACTTGTCACTAAATTCCTCTTAAGTTCCTAGAGAGAAACCTGTTGATAATGGGAGTGGGGACTCATGTTTATACTGTGTTGGTAATGTGGTTTCAGTATTTCTTCACTTAACCATTCAAGATTGATTTTTAGTTCAACCAAAATATAAGAAATTAATTAAAATTTGACTTCCTGGCTGGGAAGAAAAAAATCTATGCAGAGGTCTTTATCACAAGAGCTATGGGACTAAAGAATTTCCTCATCTGTGTGCAAGTTTTTTGATATTTCTTATGGTTCCTTCCCAAATCTGACATTAAATATGGTTTGTTGGTTTTATGGCAGCTCTGACCTGAACTCAGATTTTATTGCTACTTTGGAAACAAATTCTTCTTTCCAAGGGCTCAGTTCTGTGCTGGATGGTACAAAAAAGCACAATAGATGTCAACTCTGCCTTAAAAGTTGTAGGTTCAGTTTGGGTAGGCACTAACTAGATAATTGCTACCTGCTGTGGAATAGAATGTGTTGTTATTTAATGTATGCAGATTTGGAGGAGAAAAAAAAAAGCCTGATGAATAACCTCATTTTCAGGCACAAAATGCACTTTACTTTGAGACTGAGATTTAAAAAATGTGCATTACTCCTCCCCTGTGTCAGTGGTGGGAAGCTCTGGTTTCTGTGGAGAAAACAGGAACTTGGCTCGTGGTTACAAAAAATTTTGGTGTTTTGCTTATTTCCCCCCCAACTTTGGTTATGTTTTTAATCAGCTGAGCAACAGTTGGCTGAAGTTTTGCCCTCTGACTTGAGGGCTTTAGGAGGATTCCTCATCCTCACATTCCCTGTTCCCCTGCCCTTCCTTTCTCCCAGTGATGTTGCACATTTTGTCTCTCCCTCTGCACAAATTTGGCAGGAGAAAGGAAAAGGACCACGGGGATCTTTCTGACTCTCCTCATTCTTATCACTTTATCACTCTTTGGAAATCATCTTTTCCTTGTGCTCTCTGTATTTGGAGCCTTAACCAGCTGTGTTTCTGACGCAGAATGGGCCAGGGTGTGTTTTATTTATTTATTTAGTGGAGAATCTGAGATTGTGGCTAAGGGTCCCTCCTTCTCCCTGTCCTCTCCACCAGTGCTTGAGATGTTGTCTTGAAGAAAAATGATGGTAACTTTTGATACTGGTAGCATCTATTGCCTCTTTGAGTGTGAAAGTTTCATATCCTTTTACCCTTGTTTGTCCAGCTTTTCCTAAGTGCAGCAAATCTGATTAAAGTTTCCTTTATCTCATGCTGATTTCTGTGTGTAGATGAAGCACTGCTGAAAGAAAACTGATGTTTGAGATCATGATCTTCTGTAGAGGTTATTACTTTTCCTAGACACTGGGAATGGAGAATACAAAGGATAAATACTAAGTTTACCAGAACCAGAGGAGGTTTTAATCTTCGTGCTGGGAAGTATCTCCCTCAGCAAAGAGTTGGTGCTGCAACCTGTTGAATAATTTTAAATACCATTTTCTTACTTTGTGATGTCGTAGCAGTGTTTCCTGTGTAATTTGGCAGCTGAAATGTTGTGGGAAAAGATTACTCTCACTCCTGGTGATTGTCTTCTGCAAGGCAGAGATCTTCCTTGCTTGTGGGCTGCTGCTGGCAAAATTAGAGTCAACATCCTCCCAGTCCCGAAAGAAAGGAGGTGTGGAGATGCAGGGTTTGAATCCAGTGGTTCAGGGGAGGTTTGTGCCAGGCGAGGAGCTGGGCTCTGCTCTGCTTCACCCTTAACCAAATCGGTGCTGTTCCAGTTCTGTGACACAGCCTCAATTTCCAGCTGTCCTTGTCAAGCTGTGGTTTGGCTGATTCCTGCTCTCGCTGGCAATGTGATGGGAAATCTGAGAGAATTTCCAAGAACTCTACAGTTTCCCTGATCTGTGGCTGAGTGGAAAAAAGTTGGCTCCTGCAGCAAGGAAACCTTATTTAGATCTAGAAACTGCCCTGTGAGCATGGGTGGAGGAGCTGAGAGCTGTTCCAGCTGGGATTGTGGCAGCATCCTGGCACCAAAATGCCAGCATGATTTAAGGATGGGATTGCTGGAGCTGCCTGGGGAAGCTGGGATGTGCACAGGAGCATCCCAAAGCTGCTCTGGTACCACCAAACCAGGATTGCCAGTGGGGCAGGACGGTGCCATCACCCCCAAAGCTCTGTGCTGGGTGTCAGCTCCTCGTGTTCCTGCCTCTCTGGCCTTCCCAGATAAAACAGGAGTATTGCCTGGGAACTGCTGAAAAGGGCAAGCAGCTGCTTGGGTTGATTAATTTATGAAGCTTGTAAATCATTTTCTGTAATAATTACCCAGGTTGGAAATGATTAAAATTCAGTGTCAGCTGCTTCTTACAGTCAAGCTTGTGCTCCTTTATGTGGTAGGTGGAATAATTTCTTGTAAGAGCCCGTTTAAAAGCTTTCTTGAAGAGATCAGCAACTGTCATCTTTATTTCTACTATTCTCCTTTTCTAATATCTGTGTTTCTACTCCCACCTCAATGTATTTGGACTATGATACCTTGTTGGGAGTGAAATGGGAGATAAAGACTGAGCACGAGTGGTTTGTTCCAGGAGCTCCAGACCTCCTTGAGCTAATTACAGTAGCTGTAACTCATTAGTGCAGCTTAAATTTGGACCTGCTGTGCATCACTTTGTGTGGTTTTAAGCTAGGATTTTTAAAATAAAGGACTTCTGGCAAATTCAGAATTGTTTTGTCACAAAGCGAGAACTACATGGATGCTATCAGTCAGCAGCCTGAAAATAATCACAAGGGAGTTTTTAATTACAAATTTTGTAAGGCTATTTTTTGTGGGATGATGTAGAGGCTTTTTATGAGGGCTTGTGGACTGACCCTTCTCTGGCAGTTCTTGTGTTCTGAAGCTAAACTTGACTGCAGCAGATCAGCACCTGGCTTGGGAAAAAGGAAAATATCCCAAACTTTGTATTTGTAATTGATTTGTTTCCAACTTTGTGTGTGTGTGTGGGGCGGGGGGGTAAAAAACAAAAAAAAAGGTGAGGGTAGGACTTGTGTTTTGTTCTTATTTTCTTATCTACAAGTAGGCTGTTGGAATGGCTGTTTTGCACTTACTCTGTGTTGTTTATTTCTGTACTGAGCTTCCCTTTCCTGCCCCAGTCTTTTGGGATAAATTTGCCTCCTGGCTGAGCAGAGCTGCTGGAATGTGGGGAAGGAGCATTCCAGCAGGGTGGCCCAGCTGGTCTCTGGGACAGCTTTTGCACAGTCAGGAGCTGGGGTTTTGTTCTTCATTTGGCTCCTGGTGACACCTCTCACTCTTCAGGACCCAGGGATCAGCCTCCAGCTGCTGCTGTTGCATTTTCTGCTCAGCACAGGTGTTCCCTTATCATTTCCTGCTGGAGGGGCCAGAGCCCACTTCCAAATCCAGTCAGATTCTCCCAGGGAGCTGTCTGGGAATGTGAGAACTTCCACACTGATTTATAAAATAATTTCCCAGTCTGTTTTCTGGGAAAGACAGCTCTGAACTTGACTTGGAGCAAATTTCCCCACTCAGCAGAGCACACATCTATTATTACCAGAGGAGCTTCACTCTGCAGAGCTTTAATGGGAAAGTCCCCGTTGTAGGTTGTCAGGAGAATGCCAAAACAGCCGTAATGAGACTTGCTGCAGTTCCTCACCCCTCTCACTGCTCTGAGCAGGCGTGGAACATGAAATTCTGGGTGGCCAAGCAGTGGGAAATGATTCCCAAGCGCTGCTCCTGGAGAGGAATTGAGAGAAAGATCTGTGTGCAGCTTGAGTTACTGAAGACAAGCAATGCTCCCAGGGAGCTGGGAGCACACACACACATCCTGATCACCTTCCAGGGAGGGACAGGAGCTTTTAGGGTGCCCAGTTTGGTACCTGCTGCTCCTCTGTGTGCTCCTGGGTGATGCAGAGCACATGGATTTAAGCAATTTGGGCTTTTTATAGTTAAAAATAGCATTACTTGAATAGCCAGTGTCAGATGCCATCTGATTGTTGTTCTGTCAAGTGATTTCCTGCTGGAATGAGTAACTCTGTGAGTCAAATGAATTTCCTTGCCCCAGTGATTAAACTCAAACACTGAAATTCATGCTAACCTTCCTTTACCCATGGCAGAGAAGTACGCTTGATAATATTGATGCTTTGAGACTTGTGCTGTTTCCCATTTTTATTGTGGCCAGGAGTTTCATTAGAACAGCTGTTCTCAAGCCTGGCTGTTAATCCTTTTTTATTATTATTTTATTTTTAATAAGGAAGAAAGGAGTGCAGCAGAAGTGTTAGGGATGCTTCAGCAGCACAGCACACAGTTGGCTTCGGGCATGGATGAATGGGCAGCGAGGATTCTCTTTTATCTAAACAGCTTTGGTTGTATTTCTAGGGGTATTTTCAGCTACTTAAAAAAAAAAAAAAGCTCTATCCAGTGTTTTAAACCTGTCTGAGCTTCAAGGCAAGGAATATTGTTTCTGTATGTTTTCTTTAAATTGAAAAAAAATCTTGAATCTCCACAGATTGGTAGAATTAGGGAGGTTGGGAAAGATCTGAGGGCATCAAGTCCAGCAGCCCAGCACAGTCACCATTAACCCGTGTCCTGAAGTGCTCCATCCACTCATTTTTTTGTACATTGTCTGAATGTGTCTTCTGTGGCCTTCAAAAGCCATTTTCTGGGAGCTGTTCGACCTTCTTATTCCAGCTGCTCAACTCTTTGTGCCCCTTTGGTTTCTTGTTGCTGTGGAATAGATTTGGGGGAGAGATTGACTCATTTTCAGTGTGTCAGGGTGCCCCAGACTCCTGGAATTACTTCACAAACCAATAAAAGAATAAACAATTCAGAGCATATAGTGCAGGTTTCGTTGTTCAGTTGGCTCATCAGGAGCTGTGGAAATGCTGCTGCTGTGAAATCAGTTATTAGACTCCTCTTTCAGTAGGAGCACCCCGAGTTACTCAGCTTTGTACCTTAGAATCGTTTGGTTTTTCAGGGGGAATGGAAATTGTGATTTTGGGTTGTTCTGTTCTTACAGCATCCATGACTACCTGTGGTAACCATTAGAATATGTTTAATTTTTTAACAAAACTCCCAAATCCATGAGTGTTTATTGGCCTGCAGTCCTTTCATGCTGCTGCAGAGGTGTGTGCTGCCTTAACCTTTTCTGGATTCCATTTGGTGACAAACTGGACGCTTTTTAGGACTCTTCTATTTATTTTTTTTTTCCCCAGAGCTGCTGGGTTTTCCTCATTTCCATGAGGAGCTGACATTTCCCTCAGAGGACTTGTGGAAGGCTTCCCTCAGCCCTCCTGATCAAGGAGCTTTCTGCAAAGCAAAAAGCTATTTTCACAATGCTGAGGGGGAGGAGGAAAATGGAAGAATTGACAAAAAAAACCCCAGATCCCTTTCCTATCCATTGGTTCATGGCACAGCTGAAGTTTACACTAATTAGAAATCATCTGGAGGCTCTGCAGCAGATTGAGTCTTCGGCTGGAAGTGCTTCCTGACAGGTGGTTCAGCACAAAGCAACATCACAATTACCTAACCCCCTGTTTGATTTGTGTAAACCCTCATTGCTACTCGCATTATTTAATGAACTATGTGCTTCCCCTGGCCTCCCTGCAGCACACAGAGCTCCCTTCCAAATCTGCAGCCTGTGCTCCGGGGTTAACCCTTCTGCTCCAAGGTGAGGGAACATCAGCCTTAATGAGGAGGTGAGAGCTGGAATTGAAATGCTGCAGGTCCTTATGGCAGGAAGATCAGAGAATCACTGACTTGTTTGGGTTGGAAAGGACCTTTCTGGTCCCATTCCACCCCTGCTATGAGCAGGGGCTCCTCCACAACCCCAGGTTGCTCCAAGCCCTGTCCAGCCTGGCCTTGGACGCTTCCAGGGATGGGAAGATGTGTGATGCTTTGAAACTTTAATTGTGTAGTCAGGGGCTTCATTTTACCCTCTGGATTGGAGGGGTTTTCTTCAGCTATCTCTGATTGCAAGCGCTTTTGTTGTGGCCTGGAGGAATTAACTCTTCACTGGATAAGGCAAAACTCGAGATGGTCGCTCTGAGATTTTTCCTGATATTTTTAACAAGTCCAGCAGAGATTCTGTGGTGACTGGAACCATTCACAATAAGAAAGGGAAAGATAAGGGTTCTGCTGGCCATGAAGGATTTCCTGAGCTTATCAGAGCTTGCTGTATCTCTGCAGGTTGTGCATCAAGTGCCCTCAGGGTTATGGACTCTGTGTCCTCGTCAGAGTCTGGCTGCTTCAGCCCCAAGGGAGGTGTTCCATAAACTGAATTTGTGTGGAGTGCCACAGCTGCAGAATGGTCTGTGACCCATGGAAGTATTCCCTCTCATGCAGTTCAGCCTCTGATGTGATTACACTCTTCAGCAAACACATATATTGAAATTCTCCTTCCAAGTGAACTTGGCTGTTTGCTGTTTATTATGAGAGAACCTCTCAGCGAAGCAAATGAAGTCAAAATTTGAATCCACAGGCATGGAGAGATCTATTTTGTGCTGTTTGCTTCCCTCCCAGCCTTGTATTAATCAGTCATTATTTCTATTTGGTTCATTTTGCAAATAACTTCAACTTTAAATCTTTCAGAAAAAAATTGGAGTAACTTCCACAATTGCAGAATTATAACTACAAATGATGAACCAGATGAAATAATAATAATACAGAAAGGTGTTTCTTTAGGAACAGTTACTAGTATTGGCTGGGTGATTGAAATGTTGATGTCATGTTTTATTTGAGTGGCGTTACATGAACTCGGGTGGTAAAAGGTTTTTTATGGCATGTTTGCTACATCACTTCCTTGTGAAAAAGTAGGTTTGAAGAGATAAGTAAAAATTATACTCTCACAAATAATATTCATTTTATAGTTTTATTTTCTATGTTGTAGATGGGATTATCAGGTGTCCAGGGCACACTTGTAACCACAGAGTGTTTTGGGTTGGAAGGGACCTTAAAACCCATCCAGTCCCACCCATTCCATGGCAGGGACACCTCCCACTGTCCCAGGTGCTCCCAGCCCCAGTGCCCACCCTGGCTTTGGGCTCTGCTAGGGATTCAGGGGCAGCCACAGCTGCTCTGGGAATCTGCATGCCAGAAGAATTCCTTCCCAAAATGTAATCCAAACCTTCCCTCCTTCACCTTAAGGCCATTAGGGCTCAGGACTTACACTGGTGTGAGCTATCTTGGAAAAGTTTATCATGAGGTGGAACTGAGCAGGAAAGGCTGAGCATTAATTCCAAGGGTAGGAAAGGGGTCTGTGACAATAAGAGGCACAGCTCTGCTTCTCCAGTGAACCCATCCCTTATACGGCCCCACCAGGAGGATGGAGGAGAATATTGGCCACCTTTGGGGATTTTTATCAAATCCAGGGGGTTTGAGTCAGGGAAGGGGTGTGACAGAGCAGCAGAGAGGGACATGATGGGCTCACTCTGGGCTCCAAGTGAGTCCCAACCCCAGGTGTGTGTTTACCTCAGGAATTCCAGAGATTTTGGCAAAGCTTCCCCTGCGTGTCTGAAGGCCAGGCTGGCACCACTCGAGCTGTGAGCAGGCTCAGGGTGTGTCTGAGCTGTCAGAGGACATGTGTATTTGGAGGGCCCCAGATCTGTGCATCTGCTCAGCAATATTGTCTGAGCCACCCTTGTGAGCAGGGAAATTACTCATCCTGCACACAGGGCCATTTATAGACCTCTGCCAGATTTGAAGCTGACAGTGTGGTGGGATGAGCAGCTCCTCAGATGCTGGCTGCAATGCTGATTGTTAAAAAAAAAAAAGAGAAAAAAAAAGACTTTGGCGGCTTAAATTATTTGCCAAATCTAAGTCAAGTTGCATGCCTAAACTGAAAAGGTGTTTTATAGCTTTAAATTAATGAAATTGCATTTTAAATGTGGAGTCCTCCCAGTCAGAGGAGGCCAATATCCATATTTCCATATTTCCTGTGAAACTGTAGGAGTTTTAGGGCAACAAATGTTCATAGGTGTGTGGATGCAGAGCTTAAATTCTCAATCACCTCTCCTGTGCCTGTTGCAGTGAAGGCTGAATGAATTCACTGAAAGCTGATCTCTTCCAGAGTTGTTTTTCTTTTTTTTTTTCTGATGAGTTGTATTGTGGAGGAAATTGCTCTTTGATTTTTGGCCTCTTCAGCAGCTGCTCTTCTCGTTGAAGAAGTGCCTGCTGAAGTGCCAACACCAGCTCAAGATCAGGTTCAAGTGCAGCACTGCTGTTAATCAGGCTCAGTTCATTTGGAGCCTAATCCACTGCCTATTGAAGTCAGTGCAGAAATTCTCTTTGACCAGGGCAGGCTCCATAACAACTCAAGCCTGGGCTTCATGACTAAAACAACTTAAAAAAATCCCCAATGGACACGAAAACTCTGTGGAATTGCACAGCTGGCAAATCTGCTTGCATTTGCTTCCAGCAAACAAATGGGTGATTTTCAAGAATAGTGAGGTTTAAGTGCTGCCAGTGTTTGCTGTTGCTTTGAAATTCACACTGTCAGCTGCTCACACTGGGCTTTATTTTAGAAATCATGAAAAGGTGAGGCCTTCTTCTGCCAGCTGGAATAGGATCTGACTTGTCTGATCAGGGAAAAAAATGACACTGGCAAAATGAGAGGCATTTTTATCCTGTGCAAATGGACCAGCAGAAGGTGGGGATTTCTTAATATTATTTTATTTTTTTCTATTTTTAATTTTTTAATGTTTTTATTTTTTTAATGCATTGTTCCTTATTCCTGCTGATTTGAGCTTAGTGTTGGGAGGCAAGGGGGCAGCTGAGGGTCTGGGAATGCAGTGCACGGGGAATTTCCTGACCACAGGAGCTGAGCTGGGGCAGTGACCTGCAGGAAGATCAGCAGAGTCAGTGATCACACCCTACCCTCTGGGGCTGAGGATTCAAGGAATTGGAATGTTGGAATAATAATGGGAAAAAATAATGTTAATTAAGCTTAGCTTCATAACCCTAAATGCTGCAATTTTCAAGCTCATTCCTGCAGTTTTTTTCCATACATAAAACCCAAGGATTCTCCAGTAAACCCAAAGATTCTCCAATCAACCCTAAATTTTGTTTTCACTAAACACTGGTGGGTGAGCTCGTGCTCCTTGCCAAAGTTATGTGCTTAAATTGCTCAATATTTTAAATAAAAACATTCAGTGTGCTTGGTGAGCATCACGGCAGGACGTCTGAGATACTGTAGCACCACCTGCTAAACTTTTAATTTTGTTTTTTCCCCAGTTAACCTACATGGCCACATTTGCTTCTCCCAGGAGAGCATGATCCAGCTGCAAAGAGTGACTATCCCTCTATTTGTGGAAGTGATCTTTGACAGGAATTAATATTTATCAATGAAAGACAAATTCAGAGAGTTCAGTGTCTTTATCCCTGGTGCAGATCAGGGTGAGGAGAGTTCTGCCTGCTTGACTCACTCTGAAATCATTGGAGATCTGTAAATTCAGCTCTAATCTTCCTACAGGGAAATGTTACTGTTAATATCCAAAGCCTATTAAAAAGGGATTTCACATCTCTGGAATTTATTATCGAATCTCAAAGATGTGAAACCCATTTTTAATAGGTTTTGAACTTTATAGGCTCTCTGTAAGGGAATAATATTGTGATGTGGTTTAAAGCTTGGGAAGTACATTTTCTTCCCCTTTTATAACAGTTGTTTTAAAGTGGTGATTTACCAGCTGTTTGAGGAGGTTTTTTGTGTTCTCCCTCTCTCCCCCCCCCACCAGTGAACAGATTTTTATGTAACAGAAATTTCATAAGCACTTGGGATCATGGAAATCACCTAATTCATTGGAGAGATCTGCTATTTCCATAAAAATCCCTTTTTTCTCCCCCCTCCCTGCCAGTCCCATGAGTATTCAATGGCACTGGCGTTTTCCTTACTGTGCCTTCATCATAAATTCTGTAATATTATCAGTAATGTACTTGGAGATACAGTAAATATACTTATTATAGCAACTGCAACCATGCTTCATCCAGCTTCAGTAATTAGCCATGCTAATTACAGTTGGGATGTGGGTTGGGAGATGGTATGCTACATTAAAACCAGAGAAATTAAACCAGAGCTGTCTGATAGAACTATTATGTTCTTTTGGGGCCTGCAGATCTTAGTGAGGCATTAGCTAATTAAAAACATGGGGATAGTTCCTGAATAAACTATTAAAGCTAAAGGTTACTTTCACACTTGAGTGGTAGATGTCAAAATGAGGGTTTATTCCCCTTATTTGTGGCCCTTGTGGAATATAGATGGAAAAACAGCGAGCACAAAAAATCCTTGGCTCTATAATGACAGAAATTTGTGATGGTAAAAGGATTTTGCAAAGGCTTTTCCCTGTGTGGTCAGTTTTCAGCTTTGGCTGCCTAAAGGGACTGGAGAGGGACTTTGGACAAGGGTTGGAGTGACAGGACACAGCTTCAATCTGGCAGAGAGGAGGTTTGGGTGGGATATTGAGAAGGAATTCCTCCCTGGCAGGGTGGGGATGGAATTCCCAGAGCAGCTGTGGCTGCCATGGGTCCTTGGAAGTGCCCAAGGCCAGGCTGGATGGGGCTTGGAGCAGCCTGGGACAGTGGAAGGTGTCCCTGCAAATGGCAGGAGGTGGCACTGGGTGATTTTTAAGGTCCCTTCCAGCCCAAATCACTCTTTAATTCTCTGAGACACTTTGAGGCATTGTCCTGTGATCCTGCTGCCCAGCCAGGCCAAGGGCTGGATCCCGGCCTGAGAAATCTCTGAGGTATTTCTGGGGTTGTGCTGCTCTGCAGAGCTCTCTCCATAGCCCTCCTGAATCCCAAATCACTTATCCTCTATTACTGAGTAAATCCTTTCCTCAGCCACAGGAGCAGGTGAAGAAATCCAGGTCTTTGCAGAGGATTTGAAAGCCGCAGTGACATTGACTCTTACGAGAGGGTGGGAATGTGGAAGCTGCAGTGTTTGACAGCTCATTCCAGAAGAGAATTCCTGTAAGAATGTTCCTTACAGGAAAATGCATCACTGCTGGGACTGTGTCTCTCATATCCAGTTGAAAAGCACCAGGTTTAGAAGACAGAGTGTGCATGCAGCAGAGGGGTTTTTTGCACTGCCATCATGAAGGTGTTTAAAGAAGAAAGTGTTTCATGGAAATCCACTGCACTGGAGGGGCGTGTGGGTTCCCCATCCCTGGAAGTGTCCAAGGCCAGGCTGGATGGGGCTTGGAGCCACCTGAGACAGGGAAGGTGTCCCTGCCATGGCAGGGGTGGAATGAGATGAGATTTAACATCCCTCCCACCACCCACTGTTCTGGGGTTCTTGCTTTATGGCCTCCTGGATGAGAGCCCTTTTTCTCTGTGGGATGAGTAGGCAGCAGTCAAACCCCACCCTGAGAGCTTTGAGCTGTTGGAGCAGGCAGGGGATCATTGTTCAAGGTTTGGGGAATCTCAGGGCTCAGTGACTCAGGCAGGTTTTAGACCTCTTCCAAAGGAACATCACTCTGCTGCTGATCTATATGCACAAGTTCCACGACTTTATTGTTCACATTGGAGAAAAATCTGCTCCTGCAATCTGGATACTGAAATACTCCTGCCTATTTCCATTGCTAATTCCTCAGTTTTTGCTTGAAATTTTGCTGGGGAATAAATTTCTGAGGGAGCACAATGAGGCTGAGTGAGTGGGAGGGGGCAGAGTGAAGGCTGTGCAGGTGGGGGAGTTATTTAGTTGCCAAACTGTCTTTCATGTCTTGAAGGCTCTTGCACCTTTCTTCAAAAGCACAAGGATATCTTCAAGAAAACTGGAAGGGATGTTGCTTTTGGAAGGGGAAGGTAACAATTCAGAGTATTAAGGTGAGGTGTTGTGCAGGAAAAGAGGTGGGAGCAGAAGTGTCTGGGGACATCTTACCAAAAAGATTTTCCAAAAACTTCCTCTTGCATCATTCCAGTGAACAATCTCCTTAGAAAATACACACTGCAGATTACTTACATTTAAAATAGTATAATTACCCATCAGAGATGCTGCATCCACACTGCAAAAAAGTATTCTGTTTAATTAACACTTTCTAATGGCCTTTCCAGCACTACTGGTGTTGTTGGAGGTCACATTGATAATTCTAAGAACGAGTCACCTCCCAGGCAGAAGTTGCAGCTCCCCATTAATCAGCTTTGCAAGGTTTCACCATGGAAGGTTTAATTTTCTCTGACAATAATTATTTTCTGATAGAATTGGAAAACTGGCAGGAGATCACACTTGTTCCTTGAATGCTTTACAGGGAGGATGGGAAGTGAACAGAGAGAGCCAAAGCTGCTTCAGCCATCTCACAAGGTGCTTTTGCCTGCTCAGCCATGGACACAGCAGGACACAGTTTTCCATCCTTCCCAAAAAATGTGTGGAAAAAGTTTTTTGCAAGTCTGGTCTAATATTCAGAAAGTTGACAACTCATGCCTGGAGAAAAAGCATCTCCATGATGAGATATCACGCAAGGAGCTTGAATTTCAGTTGTCTTGGTTTCTGTGGTTAGATATTATGAATTTTTCAAATCATGTTTAGTGAAGGAACACTCCAGGGAAGAATATTAGTGATTGGTGAGATTATGACACCAATTCTGTTAAAATGAAGGGTGAAATTCCTGTGGGAAATGATCTGAAGAACTTGAATGGAGTGGTGTGGTTTGGATAAATTTTTATCAGGAGGAATTGCTGGAGAAGCAGAAATTTAGAGTGGGTTTGGGTTGTTCCAGCCAAACCTTGAACACAAAAATCTTCTCTTTGTTGGGGCTTCTGTCTGCAGCTCAGCCAGGCTCTCATGAGAAAGTGGAGATGACTTGGTTGGAAAAGCCAGGTGTCTGCTGAGGAAGGCAGGAGCCTCCCTTGAAACAGAAAATGTAAACCCCCTCCTCTGAATTATTATAATTGTTGGGCAAAGATATGGGAATAGGAATAACAGTTCTTTATTAAGAAAATTAAAATAAAAATGCAATAGTACAAAACCAAACCACAGCCAGAGTCAGTTCAGGAGCTGAGCCCTGTGGGTCAGGGTGGTGGCACAGTCCCATCCCATGGGGGCTCAGCCCTCCTGCAGGGCCAGCTGTGCTTCTGCTGGAGCAGGGATCCTGCACAAGGCTGCAGTTTTCCTCTGCAGCTCCAGGGCTGCTGGAGATGGGCCTGCTCTCCCTCTGGGAATGCAGGGCAGGAGAAATCTGCTCCTCTGGGAATGCAGTGGGCAAAGGCTGCTGTGCTGTCCCAGGCTCAGATTGTATCCAGGTAGGAATGCTTGGCTCCTCCCCTGGGCGGAGCATCTCCCCATGGGATGAGGGAATTTTATCAGCCATGCAGGGACACTCAGTGGCCATGGACAGAAGATAATTAATAATTAACAGCCCATGAACAGAAGAGATCTCCTGGAGGGAGGATTGGTTGTGGGAGAGATAAATAATAATAACTGCCCCAGCTCTGGCAGATGGTGATAGAACACACACCCCAGCCACAGCTTGCATTTCCAAACTAAGACAGGAGACATGAAAAAAATGGTTAAAAGAAAAAAAAAAAAGCAGGAAAAAAAATAATGATATAGTTATAATATATAAATTATAACAGAGCTGCTGAAATGGGTCACTGTTATTTCTGAGCTCCAAGCTGACTGCTGTATTTTCCTTTCCCTCTGTTGTTGTTTGTTTGTTTGAGGAGATAAGAAAGCGAAGACCGAGGAGGAGAAGCACTTTGTTTGCAAAAGAGAAATAGTGTAAGACTAGAGATGTGAAGTGCAGCTCTCCTCCCACTCTGTTTGAATTGGAGTTTTGTCATGGGTTTCTACAAGGAGCTGGGATTTTTTTAGTAATTCCCTGGTATCGTCATTCTTATGTTTAGCAAATGGATGTTAAGAAAAGCAAAAAGCTGAAATAAACAAGAAACTTCAGTTTAGGGTTTGAGCCACAAAAGGTTCAATTAGCCTGTGTCTGTGAGGCAAACTCATCTTGTTTTAAGTTAATTTTGGAAAGAATTCCTAAAATTAGCAAAAGAATTAAAATATGTTGATGGCTGACTCAGCATTATGAAGCAGAAACTTCTTTGATGTCATCTGAGGGATTCTTTTAAGACAAATCCCTTTAGTAAAGTGAATTAATTTTGTTCCAAGCCTGCTGCTGCCTGTCCTTCAGAAGGACAGGGTGGATATTGCATGGCAAATACAGAATTCTGGAATTGGTTGGTTTTTTTTAAATATCAGATGGTAAATGATGGGACAGTGTTGCTCTTAAAACCAAAATTCCACCAAACAAAAGGAAACCCCAACCCACAGCACAGAGGGTTTTGTTTGAGGTGGTGAGGGAAGATTTTGTTTGCCATTTAGGAATCTCAGGGTCTTCAGGATCAAAGTCAGCTTGCAGCAAATGCAGGAGGTAATTTAGAAAAAAATCACAAACAGAGCCACTCAGAAATCCTTCCAGGGCTTTTCTCCCCTCCTTGCTTCTGTTTGTTTTGTGCAGCTGAGAAGTTTTATGGCAGTTTTAATTCAAACCCATCATCCAGGTACAGAAGAGGAGTTGAAATCTGGCAGGGGTGGAGAAGAACTGGGAGGCCAGATGGCAGGAAACATAAAACTATAGAAAACAAGCAAAGAGAGAGCTTAAAAGAGATTTTCTTATGTCCATAAACAAACTGGCAGAGGAAAGAGTCAGACCTTTAAAAATAGAGTGGTGTTTTTCAGAGAAGGTGGACATGGCTTAAAAATCCTCATTTTCTGTCTCTTTAAAGGCAAGCATCAAAAGGCATCACTAAATCTGCCTTTCTGAAGGTACATGGGCAGCACAAGTTGAAACAGAAACGAGATCATGATGGGAAAGGGGATCCAAGATGAAAGCAGATGAAATAATGGAAATATTTGTGAAATTTGGTAATATTTTTGTGGAGGTAGTGAGTTTAAGGGAAGATGAGGGGTCTGCAATCAGCAGGCGAGGGTAGAGCACATTCAGGATGTTCCAAGGAACTCTGAACTTCCCATCTTGAGGTCTGAGCTGGGAAGGCTCCAGCACCAAGAGGCTGAGGAAGAGGATTCTCCCCAGAGCTGTGATTCCCTAAACATCCAGCAGTGTATTCAGAACTGGGCATTCCTAGTGGGGCCAAATCTTTTTAAAATAACCCCCAGCAACTGCCAGGTGCTGAGTCCTTTGAACAACAAAATTATCCCAGGATTGTGGAATTACCACATGGCTGATAAATAGGGGAAGGAGTGGAACTTCTTGAGTAAAAAAATAATTACTTTAGGATAAAATACAGGGTTTTTTGGTGGGTTTTTTTTTTTTTGAGTGGAAATGGATCATGATGGAAGAAATTCAGTAGTTCTTGAAGTAATTTTCTGACAAAAGTAGAATAGTGGCTGGAATTTGGGAGGGAAGTTAATTGCCTCTAAAACAGTGTTGGACTGAGAAAAAAAGGAAGTGGAAAGGAGACTGGATTGCACATGTCAGGCAACTGGGAGGTGGGAACAAGGGAAAGGGATGAACAGTAACTTCATTGCTTACTTTAATTTTACTGCTGTGAAATGTTCAAGAGATACGGAGCTCTGGGGACTCAGGAATCAAGAAGTCCTTTGGAATTCTGCTGAAGTGGGGAGCAAGGAGAGAGAAGGGAAAACCCAAATGCTTTTTCTTAGTATTTACAGGCTGTAGTTGCCATGGGTTTGGACCATGTGCAAAGCCCGTTTACTGTGGATATGCACCATGATTTGCAGTGTACAGCTTATCTCATCTTTGTTTTATCAAAATAATTTGGAGTCTGGTTGCTGAGGGTTTCTGGAGGGAAATCAGCCCTTTACAGACAGTCTGAACTCTGCTTCTTCTAAAAAGTTTCCATGTGGAGGTGGCCCTGTCCTTCTGCAGAAGGCGCTGAGCCCTGTTCTTATCTCCTGACAAAGGGAATGCATTTTGGGGGAAATAAGCCAGGAGTAGCCATTGGATGATGACCCAGACATTTGGTTTTGTCTGTTGGTGGAAGAGGATGAGTTTGGGGAAGCTGAGGAAGGAATTGGCATCACAGCAGGTTTTCATTTCGTTAACACAAAGGCACCTTGTGCTTTTTTGTGTTCCTGATTTTTCTGAAATATTCCTTGGAGCACAGGAGAAGGAGGAGGCTGCAGGAAGAGTTCCATGGGGATTTGTTCTGCTAATGGAGAGCAGGGGATGTTTGAGAAATGTTGGCTCAGGAGCTGTAGAACCTCAGGGTAGTCTCACCACTGAAAGCCCAGGGATTTGTTCAGACCTCGGAATTTGTCAGAAGAGAAGAGAAGAGGAAATGTTAAGCTGAGAACAAGCCAGAGAAAAAAAGAACAGAGGAAAATGATGCTGCTTTAAAAGCCAAACCAAATAACCTGGTGGGATTTGTTCTCCAGGTTTTGCAGCCAGGTGGAATATGATGGATCTGCCAAAAAAAAAACAAACCAAAAAAACCCCCAAACAATCCTAATAAACATTCTATTGACAGGTGGGGGAAAAAAAAAGTCTCAGCAACTGGTTAAAATGAGAATGTTCCTGTAGAATTCAAGGGTGGTGGTGTTAGATACAAATACTTGGCTGATCATTAAGTGCAGAATATAACACTGTGATTTAATCAGAATTGGGATCTGACACATCCAAATGGAGTGATAAGAAGATTGTTCTTTTCTCCACAGCAACATCTTCACTTCTCATATAAAACTTAAAACCAACCTGATTTGTCAGGTGTAATTCCTGGTGTACAATAATTTTTCGGGTGTAATTCCTGGTGTAAAACGTGGGGGTCGATAATGCAGCATGAAAGAGGTGCAGGATTTAACAGTGCAAATATTGGGCAGGATTTAAAAGTGATAGAAAGATTATGTAACATGGAAACAGCAAATTAAACCTCTAGGGGAGGAATCAGAAGCCAGGGGGTTAAATCCTGGTGGATTTTAGGTAGTGAAAAGGGGCCTGAGGAGTCAAACAGCCAAAATTGTCCAAGTATTTAGTTTGGAGTTTGGATCAATGTATTACTGGAATGAGGAAAGCTCTGTGTGTACGTGAATTGGCTTGCTGAGGTCCCACAAAATATAATTTTTGGGAGGCAGCAGACCATAAAATTGGAAAATTGATGTTGTAACTTCGTTCAGAGAACGTGAACTTGCGGGAGGAAATTTGGTGTTTCTGTGGGGCTGGCTTGGAACAGAGAACTCACAACCTGCACTTGTGTTATTGGGAGAAAAATCAGAGTTCCCTGGGCCAAATCAAGGAAAAAGGATGTGCTTGTCCCTGCTGTGCTCCCAGCAGTGCTGAGGGAATCACCTGGTTCAGCTTCCAGGTATATCAGGAGAATTTAACTCCATAATAACGTGAATAAAAGGCAGGGGGGCAAATATTTGCCTTGCCTTAAATTCCCAGTAGGTCTTATGTCACTGGGTAGGTTCTCCTAATAAATTTGACTTAATAAGATTTAACTTAGGAAGGAGCAATTATTGTATTGTTTGTTATATAGTCTGTATTTATATGTATTAAATACAGATATAATTATAACAATTATTATATGAGACTAGTTGCCATGTATATAAATATAATAGGATATAATTAGCTATCTTGGGGGAAAAAAAATCTTCCCTGTTAGGGTGAGGAGGGGCTGGGCTGAAATTCCAGAGAAGCTGGTGCTGCCCCTGGATCCCTGGCAGTGTCTAAAGCCAGGCTGGATGGGGCTTGGAGCAGCCTGGGAGGTTGAAATTAAATGATGTTTAAGATCCCTTCCACCCCAGGCCATTCCATGATTATAAGAATTAATTTTAATAATTAAATTAAAATGTGACCCTTAAATATGTGGATTTTTGTCCCTCTGACACTGTTCTTTTAAAATTTGCTGTGTTTAAAATTCCTCTCTGTTCAGTGCTCCCAAAGCTGAAGGGAGGAGATGTGAGTGCATTCCTGGGCTGGAAAATTAGGGCAATTTCCCTCAGTGAGAAAAACAATGTAGATGTGAGATTTTCCAGAGCAGGGTTTGATTTCAGGTATTCGAGGGTGAGAGCTTTAACTTTTAGATTAATGGAGAAAATGCACAAGGAAGGCCCAACCCAACAACAACAAAAAAAGGCTTTTAAAGAAATTTCTTGGAATTTCATCTGCTAGCACTGGATATTTAGGAATTACTGGGCTGGTTATTCAAAGTTCTGATAGATACACATGGAAAGAAGTAAGACTTAAAAAATACAAAACGAAGTTGGATCATGTTTTGTTAACCTAATGCTTTATTAGAGACGCATTACAGGAAGTTCATTTGTTTAAAGTGCAGTTATTAAATTTGACTCGATGTCATGAAAAATAGATTATTAGCTCTGCCTTAAAGCAGCTTGAAATAAATGGATTAATCTTGTCACTTCCTCCTCCCCCTCTGATTGTAATGTTTCAATGTGTCTGTGAATATCTTGTATTTATTTAAAAGAATTTGATATGATGTAGCAGTCAGCTGCGCTTTCTGTGTTTTCAAACTTTTAATTTCCAATGTGCATCCCTGGCTTTCCTCTCTCTGATGGGCACTGGGGAATGTCTGTGCTGGCTGGAACTCCTGGGGAGGTCACTTTGTCATAGAAAAATATGCTTTAATTGATGCCTTAGGATTTTAGCTTTTCTGTTTGCCATATATTTGTAATCCTACAGTTATTTAGTGTGTAACTCTAAATTCCATATGATGCCCTGAGAAGGCTGGCCAGAGTTACAGCCCCAACCCCTCAACTCAACCCTGGCACCCAGTGCCACGTCCAGGCTTTGTTGAACATGCCCAGGGATGGTGACTGCACCACCTCCCTGGGCAGCCATTCCAGAGCTTTATCACTCTATTTCAGTACTTTATCACTTTTCAATAAAAAATACTGCTTTTTATTCCCTTAACTCTGGCTGGCCTCTGTTTTTAGGTAGCCCCAAAATTCCCACAATGAACTATTCCATACGAGGGGGAGAGGGGGCTGCAAACTTGATTTTCCCATCGGGATGTTCTCCAAGGGGTGGATTCAGCCCTGTTTTGGGAGCTGAAAAAAGGGGGAAAATGCAATATTTTAATGCAGGCTCCCCTGTGGTTACAAGGTGGTGTCTGGGAACACCTTGTGAGCTTTAATGTGGCTCTGAGAGCTCCCAGCAGTTCCTGGTGTGATAAATGAGAAGAACACATCAAAGCAGGCAGGTGGGAATGTTTTATTCCCACAAGTTTTCCCTGGCTGGGCAGTCCAACATCCCAAATGCCAGATGGGTGGAAAATCTCAGTCAATCACAGAGGCTGTGCCTTAGCAGATTTGTAAATCTGTTTTACATTTGGACATTTCCATTAGCATTTTCCTCACATCATTGTCAGGCCGTACCCATCTGGAACTAATTTGAAAATCAGAGGTTAATGGTCACAAAAGATGACTTGGACCAATTAACTGGAATATTTATAAGTTCTGTCTCTGTGTGAGCTTCGATTATAAATATTATTTTCACTTATCTGGCACTGGCAATAATAGCAATGTTTTAGCTATTAAATTATTAGCATAATTTGCATTACAGACACACACACAATCAAAATTTTGGGGAGATTGCTGTTTGTCAAAGGATGCCTATTCTCTAAAGCAGATTCTTTTCAACTTGTAAGGAAAAATACAGATTATTTGAGGCACATCAAAGCTGTTGTAATCTCTGTGTATGGGGATTTACTCTCCTTTAAAGTTCCTGCACTGGAACTCCCTGACTTTGTTGGGATCTCTGACTATTTGGATGTTTATAATAACAAAACTATGGATCATTTGCTCTTTTTTCAAGTTTCATTTGCAAGATCTGAAGCAGCAAATTAATTGGATGTAGGGATTGGTTTAAAAGTCAATGTCACGGTGACAACTGGAAATTTGTAAAACTTTCCCAAGTGCCCTCTTGCTGAAAGTTTTTCCTCCTCTGTCTTGAGGAGGAAATGAATTGAGAAGGATGGAGGAGGAAATCCTGTCTCCAACACCTGCTCTGTTTGACCCAAATTTGCTTTTCTGCTGCCATGGCTGGAACCACATGTGTGGAATTTTGTGGTTTTCCCTCTTCAGGCTGTAGGGAAGGAGGAGCTGGTTCATCACTGAGACTTTGAGTGTTGTTCTCCAGGAGACAGGAATTTGACTGCGCTCTCTCACATTTAGTAGCTGCTAAAATGTAGAAAACCAAATGTCTCAGCTCTAGGCTGATTTCTGTGATTAATGAAAAGTAAGATTTCAAGGTGTTTACTGAAGCAGTGAATTAAAGAAATTAAAATAAATGGATTATTAGGACACTTGGAGTGGAACTCTTAAGCCCAGGAAAAAACCCTTCAAGTGGGTGTTGGTATTTATTTTGGCTTTTCCAGCCTCATAAGTTAATCATAGTATGTGGCTCTGATTCTTTGGCTTGGTCCCGATCCTCTGAGGATGATTCTTGTTGTTCACAGTCGCAGAGTTTGAAAAACTCATTTTTGTTGACAAAATCTTGGTGCAGCATCATGTTTGTGTACAGGTGGAGCTTTACAGACTTGACTTGAAGGTGTCATGACAATGCCAGTAGAAAATAGTCATTTACAAGGCGGGAATGGGAATACTTTGGAAGTTCAAAGTACATAATTTGTCCCTGAGCGTCACCTCCCATCTCCCTCTGTGTCATGCTGGTGACAAAAACAAGGAAAGCTTCTCCTGATCCTTTTCTTGCTGTAATTGTGCCTCGTGGCAGGTGACACCTTTGGCT
This sequence comes from Passer domesticus, assembly GCF_036417665.1. NCBI lineage: Eukaryota > Metazoa > Chordata > Aves > Passeriformes > Passeridae > Passer > Passer domesticus. Next base: position 2,387,384 of record NC_087484.1, read on the forward strand.
GTTACCTGTCTTTGGGTGGTGACTTCCACTTCAGCAGGGAGGAAGCAAAATCAGATCAGAATTCCTTGATTTTCTGTGTGCTGTCACTTCTCAGGGGAGAGAATCTTGGTGTAATTGCTAAAATATTTGGTTTTAAAGGTGTGTGGCTTATTCAGGATCATTCATTATGATTGTGCCACTTGTGTCCATGAATAACATCTAATTCTTTAGGAAAATCAATGTAACAACCACCAGGACTTTCGCCTTTCCTGATATTTACACACTTTTTAACCTAAATGCAGTGGGACTGGTATCATAGGCAAATGTTGGCCTTTGTTGGAAGCATTAAATTAATTTTTTATTTAATTTTTCACTGAAAAGAATTTGGTGGGGAATCAGCAACTGCAGAACTCAAGACAAGTTTGTGTTCCTTGTCACAAACCTTTTACTTTATTCTGTTCTCTGTTGATTTACTGAAGAGATGAGAGGGGGGAAAAAAAGAATTAGAGATCAAATAATCATGAACTGTCAGTGTTGGAGAAGACCTTTAGGATCAAGTCCAGCACCCACCATGTCCAGCACTAAACCATTTTAACCATTTTTAACCCTTTTAAATGCCCTGTTAGGCAAACCTTATAGCATCAGAAACCATGGATGTAGATTTTCCTCATTTTAGCGTTTCCAACGCTTTTTCCCTTAATCTAAAATAAAGAGGCAGAGCTGGGGGGAGGGAGGAGTTGTGCCATGGCCTTTACTCCCCACTCCTCCTCTTCCTCGCTCCTGCTGGAGCAGCAGCTGGGGAGAGCAGCAGGGAAGGAGGGGGTGGGTGCTGCAGGCAGCAGAAGGATCTCTGAGCTGGGTGAGCATCCAGCAGCCCGGACTGGAGTAGCAGACCTATTTGTAACTCAGAGAAATACATTTAATTCATCAAAAAAGATAAAAAACCCCCTTTTTAATGTTGTTTTTTTTTTAAGCTGCCTGTCCCAGGTAGGGTTTCAGCCAAGCTCTAGGGGTTGGAGGTATTTAGCCTTTGGAAATGGCAGCTGGAACGCAGTGACCTCAAGGAACCTTCTCTTCTCTCTTCCCGTAAAAAGCATTTGCAACAAACCCAAAAAAGCCACCTCAGCAGTTTCCCCTCTTTATCTAAATGGTTCCATCAGCCCCAGTAGGAGTGATTTTTTTTTTTTTTTTTTTTTTTTAATTCCATGCAGCTGCTGTGATATTACAAGGAAATATCCGTGGAACAAGCCATTAGCATTTGTGTAAGAGTGGCCATTGACTTCAGCAAGAGTTCTAAAGCAGAACTCCTGGTGCTTTATGAGGTAATCATGAGGCTGTTTGAGGACATAAACGTGCACAGAAATGCAGAGAATATTTGGGTTTATGGTTGTGGGAGCAGGTAAGCATTGAGAAATTCTTTGCCTCAGAAGCAGCAGAATCAGAGGTCTTGGAGGATGACACCGTTCTGGGTGTTTGGAGACAATGAGGAGGGGTTAAAATGGAGAATTGATCTGCTTTTAGAAAGGTTTTTGCCTGAGTGATCGCTTTGTGCAGGGAGTTGTCAGCCATGGATATCATTTATCTTTCCAGCAGAACTTGCAGATATGTTTTGGGAGCCTGTTCCTGTTTGATAACCGAGTTCCACAAACGGAAGTGGTGCTCGTGTTGGGTGCTCGATGGCGTTTGTCACCGCCTGGCGTCCCCAGCAGTGCCACTGCCCACTGCCAGCTGCCACCCTCACCTTGGGGTGGGCAGCTCCTGCTGGCAGCCAGCCCCAGCCTGCTGAGGGAGGGGGATGGATTCATTCTTCTCCCGGGAGAAATCCTCCAGCAGATGGGAAGGATGAATGGGATTAGTCACTGTGAACAAAGAGCGCTGATGAGTCGACTGTTTTTATTTGCACAGGCGTGGATGGAACGCCACCGGTTGTGGTTGTAGAATTCCGAGTGTTGGCAGCTCAGGAAGAACAAACTGAGGCTGTAATTTTGCTGGAGAGATCAGTGAAAAGAAACATTGATTAAAATAATACTGTGGGGATCCTGGTGTTCCTGCTGCAGGTCTGAGGGAGACAGAGCCTTCTGGGCTGGGATCAGCACATCCCACAGTGGTTTGGGTGGGAGGAGACCACCTAAAAATCACCTATTCCATGGGCAGGGACACCTTCCACCATCCCAGGCTGCTCCAAGCCCTGTCCAACCTGGCCTTGGGCACTTCCAGGGATCCAGGGGCAGCCACAGCTTCTCTGGAATTCTATTCCAGGGCCAAGTCCCCCCATCCATGGGAAAATTCCTTCCCACTCTCCCATCCCAGCCTGTCAGTTTGCAGCCATTCCCCCTTGTCTCATCACTGCATGTCCTTGTCATGATGTTCCATCATCCCTTAACAGGGATGTTAAACAGTGCCAGGCTGCACCAGAGAGAGATTTCCTCTTCCTAAATGACAGCCAGCCTTGCTGTGTGGCACGTGGCCATGTGACAGCCCGACCCCAGTGTCCCCAGCACCCTCCCTTTGTGCCCTGGGGCTCTTCCCCACTCTGACAACTCTTCTGTGGGGTTTCAGGAGCATTGCAGAGATGTTTTAAGCAGAGGATTTGTTTGCCTGCTATTGATTTTTGTTGCTGCTTTTAAGCTTTGGGAACTGGTTTGATACATGTTGTTTGGGTTTTGTTGTTTGTTGGTTTTTTTTTTTTTTTGTTTTTTTTTTTTTTTTTAATGCCTGTGAAGTTTAGAGGGTGTTTTCCCAAGCCTAGTGAAATTTAGTTAAAAATAGGAAAAAATTTAGCTGGAATAGGCCTCCAGTGTGTTCTGTCTCAAAGGTGTAAAAACATCTGTGCCTGCTGCAGTTTTATGTAATGATGGATAAAACGTGATTCCATGGGGCACCAGCCCAGGTTTCCCAGAGCAGCTGTGGCTGCTCCTGGATCCCTGGAAGTTTCCAAGACCAGATTGGGCACTGGGGCTTGGAGCAGCCTGGGACAGTGGGAGGTGTCCCTGCCCACATAATGGTTAAAAAATGATCTTTAATGTCCTTTTCAACCCAAACCATTATGTGATTCTGTGCATCTTTTGAATGTAAACTGGTACCAATATGCTCTGTGGGAAGTCTGGGCTAAATTCCTGATAAATAGATTATTTCAAAATCATGTTGTTCTAATTTTTTTCTGTGTTTTTTTTTTTTTTCTTTTTTTTTTTTCTTTTTCAATCCAGAAAGAAAATTCCTCATGTCACCAGGCCCTTACCCACTTTGTCCCAGGTAACCTGCACCCCTTTGTGTGCCATCAGGGTGTTTGGCCTCTAATTAGTCAGCTCCAGTAATGAAGTTAGTGAGCGTGGCAGAGGGTTGGGTGCAGCTTGTGAAGTGCCAATCAATGCACAGACTGACATATTATGGCATTTCTTTCAAGGCTGGAGACAGATGATCTGAGAAGTTGGTTGCAGAATGATTTTTCCCTCCTCCTACCCTGTTCAGCTAAAGCCCAGAAATTTCTAAATTAGGCTGAGGCTGTCTGATGTGAAGTGCCAGTGAGTTTTCTCCCAGGTTATTCCAGATTCTTTAACACAGCCATTATTTTCATGGAATCCCAAATATCCTGAGTTGGAAGGGGCCCCACAGGGATCACCCAGTGCAGCTCCTGGCCCTGCACAGACACCCCAACAATCCCACCCTGTGCATCCCTGGGAGTGTTGTCCAAGCTCTCCTGGAGCTCTGGCAGCCTTGGGGCTGGGACCATTCCCTGGAGAGCTTTCCCCTCCCCTGGCGCTCAGTTTTAGCAGACAATATTTGTCATACTCAGCTCAAAAGGCTTCTGGTTGTTCCTCATGACATTGCCTTTGTTTTCCCAGCCCTGAGGTGAGGACACTGTGTGTTAACAGTAAAGTTTTAATCGCCAGTGTCACTCCAGCTTTGTTAGACCAGTGTATTTATGCTTGTCACCCATCCCCACGTGATTTATGTGTCACCCAGGGAATGGGCTGGTGTGTCATGGCTCTGCTCTGATTAGATCATGAATTCCACCAGGCTGGCACTGATCTTGGACAGGATGCTCAGAAAATAAAGCAGAAGAGCCTTGATAAAGAAACAACAAATGTGACTTCTCCTTGTCTCCAGCACAGGAGCTGCTGGAATTTAAAGCTCCATGGGCCACGGAGCTGTAGCTGTGCAAGTGTGACCCACACGCAGCAGGAACCATCCAAATCCTGGGGAAAAGCCCCTGTGCAGCCCTGGAATCTCAGAGTGGGGCCAGTGCTCCAGGGGGAGTTTGTGCCTTTCACTGCAGCACAGTTGCTGTGGCCCTGCAAAGGCACTTAGGATTAATCTGCTGGTAATGCTTCAGAAACAAGGGGATTATTGCTCCAGCTGAAAGAATTAGAGAGAAAGGCTCTTTTCTTCTATTGCAGGCCTGAGTTAAATAAAAGGGAAAGGAAATCCTGGAATATTAGTGATATGTTCTATTTAACTGTGTTTAAATGAGCTGCACTCTTCAGTCACTTCAGGACTCGTTCAGAATATCTTTATATATATATGTGTGTGTGTGTGTGTATAGTACCACCTTTGAATAAGCATAGTACTCCCTCTCATAATATTAAATGTAAATGTGCTGTTTGGCTCAGTTGGAAAATTTACTTAGTTCATACAGTCTCAAAATGCCATTTAGAATATTGATGTCAATAACCTTTCTGATCTACAAAGGTTTCCTTGTTTGTTTTTGGTAAGAGGCTTAACTACTGGTGAGTTTATGAACTTCTGGCATCAAAGAACATAAAAACCTGTCTTGCTAAAGGATGATTTTAAAGGCCAATAGGGATTTTAAAAGTTGGTTTTCTCCAGCATTATGGTAGCCCATTGTCTGAAATAATTTCCCATGAGCTTGCTTAGAAGGGAGAAGAAACTTAACCTTCATTACACCAAATGATAAATGCACAATCCTCTCTGACATATCCATGGAACTGCAGAGAAGGAAAATGTGGGGTGCTGAAATTTGGGGCTGGTGGGCAGCAGGTCCTGAAGCTCTTCCATGTCTCACTTCTTGCTCTTCTCAAGATCCTCTCCCAGGCACGAGCAGGGGGGTTCAGATCCAAGCAGGAAATGACAGCACGCTCTAAATCTGAGCCAGAGTTGCTGAATCCCTGTCTGGGCTGGAGATCCCTCAGATTTCCCTTGCTCCAGTCCTGTTCTGGCACACACAGACACTGCCCAAAACTCCAGGGAAGATCAAGAGGAATGTCAGGTTTGAGGAGGGAAGGAGGTTTTTTTTACCACCTGATCTTTGGCTGTACCTAGCTCCAGGCTGGGGCTGGCAGCACAAACTCATTTGTTGTGTGAATTTGGACTCATGATGGACTCATTTGTGATTCTGGGCACGATGGGGGCTCTCCTGCCTGGAGCCTTTGAGCACAGATGAAGTTCAGGGTGGGGATTCAGCTGCAGAGGAAGGATTTCACTTTTTCAAATCCAATCAGCTGTACCCCCTCACCTGGATTACTGCACACATCACAGATGCTGAGGCTCCTGTTATTCCCACTGCAGGATAAAGGTATTTTCCATGTACACTTTATCCTCCGTGGTGCTCCCTGAGAGGCTCTCAGCTGAGAGGAATTGATGCTAAAGCTTGTACCTCTCCAAAAAGTCATGGAGGCCTTTTGCTCCAGGCCAGAGATCAGAGAAAACCAACAGTGAATCACAGCTGACAGGTGAGAAGAAATAATTTCCCCTTCTCCACATCCATAAGAATTCTCTGTAGCAGTGAATTCACTGAATGCCATCAGTCAGACTGTGTTTCTTCAAAAGCCTTGTTCAGTGCCTGCACAATGCTGTTCAAAATCTTCTTCTTCCCACATGCCCGTCAGCTATGTTAATTTATTATTATTTACCATAATGTAATTCTAACTCCAATTAACTTCTAATTAATAAGCACTTGACATTTTCAGACTACTTCAGAATTAATCCTCTCAATGTGCCTCTAAGTAGCTGTTGTTGGTAAAGATGAGAGGGCCAATTTTCAGATTATTCCTCTTTATTGCAATGAAATCTATCACAAGGGGGAGAAAGAAGAAAATGAGTGAAATCCGACTTCAGAAGTTGGAGCAGCGGGAATTAAAGTGGTTTGGGGGTGTGGATGAACCTGGAGCAGGGGGAGGTGGAGCAGGGTGAGTTTGGGATGGGAGGTGGCAGTGGGAATTCCGTGAGGCTGCCTGTGGTGTGCTGGATTTGTGGTCTGGGGTCTCCAAAGCCTGGGCTGCCCCTCTGGCTGCGTGAGGGCACTGTTGGCAGCTTGTCTTGGGAGAGATTTCAGTGGGACCTTCCTCCCTGTGAGAGCCCAAGTCCTGAGGGCCCTGGCTTTGCTGGCAAACAGCACAGACAGCTCCTGTGTGCATCCCCGGGCACCCACACAATCCCAGAGCATCCCACAGGGTCGTTCCGTGCTGCAGGAATGCCAGGGGAGGTGGCACAAGGGCTCCATGGCTGGCATCATCCATGCCCTGTGCTGAGGCTGCTCTGCAGACCCTGGGCTGACCCAGATTTTCCGTGTTGGGATCCCAACTGTGTCACTCTGTGTGGGTTTGGGCTGAGTGAATAACTAACGTAATAACTTGTGGCTCGTAATGTGGACTTTAATGATAGAATATTACCTAAACCCATGGAGAAGAAGGTGTAGAATGAGGAGTAGCTTCTGCCCTAAAACCTCCATCTTGCTTTGTATAGATTACTAGATTCTAAACCCTTAAACTCTGAGTTTCCCACCCTGTGATATCACACACTTCTCTTCAAACTCCACACCCACAACCCCAGTTCCATCATTCCATTTTGGAAGCTTCTCCACGGCCTCAGGTCAATGCAGTGCTCTCCTGGGGGTCAGTGCCTGGCACCAGAAAGTCTGAAATTCTCAGTGCCCAGGGTTCCACCAGCTCAGAGCCTGAGGTGGCAGAATGCCCTGGAGGGGAAGTCCCTCCTGTCCCAGCCCAAGGACAGATTTCCTCGGGGTCTGGAGCACTCCCAGCCCCTGCAGGACAGGCTACAGCTCAGTTCCTTTCCCACTTTGCTGAAATCCTCCTTGCTGCTCTCCTCCTGCCCTTTGTTATTCCCTGGAATTCCTTGATCAGGCACAAACATGATCCTGGGGAGATGTGAGAGCTGGGGGAAGGTGCTGGCAAGAACTGGATTTTTTATTTTTTTTAATGTTTATTTGAGATACATCCATCACTTTTGGGCTTTGCTGTTTCTTTCCTGTTTCTAATTCCTGGTGTCTTTTGGGTCCCTCCAGGGCAGAGAGGGTGCCCAGCTCTCCTGTCAGGGTGAGTGGCACACCCAAAGTCCTCTGCTGCTTTTTCAATCCCTATATTCCCTTCTTTCCACCATGAAACATCCTGGAAATACATATTTTTCTCATGTCTGTGAAGGAGAGACTAAACCACACAAATCATTGCATATTTTAACTGAAGTGGGTAATTTTCCAATTTTTTTGGTCAGCCTACAATTGACAAATCAGTTTTTCACAGAGCCTTAACTTGAGAGACCAATTCATCACTTGGACATAATAGGAGGGGAAAAAAATCCCTCTAATAAATCAATTTTAACGGGTCAAAACTGTAATCCTTTCACTTTTTCATTCCCTGGAGATACCCAGTGCAGCTGCTATTTAAAAAACAAACAAGCAGCTCGCTATTGACTTCAGTCAGGACTAGATAAGACACAATCTATGCATGAGCAAGAAAAATCTTGCAGGAGATGTAGAATATAAGGGAAGTAGATTATCAGCCATGCAGAGTTATTTCTCCCTTTATATAAAAACAGATTAGCATGCCAGCTTCCAAATCAATAACTCAAGTTTAACTTTCTCCCAAAGTTCACTCAGAAAACCTTTCAAAGATTTTTTGCTGTGGTGCCAAGATAACATGTGAAAGCACCAGCATTTGGTTTCTGTGTTTTTATCTTTATTTTGTAGGACTTAAAGCATTTGTATCCTTCAGAATAACAGATACTTAATTTATGACTTTTACCTGAAATCTATAGATTTCATAGGGGGTTTGATGTAATTCTGTGACGTGAAGAACTCCAAATACTTGGGGTTAAATCAACTTTAAAAATTACCCTCTTCTCAATTAATACCCAGTTAAATTGTTCTAAGCTTTAATAACAGATCCACTAAATTTGGAGTGCACATATTTATAGCAGCACCTAAAGCTGAGTTTAATGCCTGGTCAGTTATTGCTTCAGGCACTTAGGAAGTGGAGAGCTTCAATTAAAAAACTAAAAAAATCCCAAACTGTGTTAACAAAATAAAGTTAAAAAAACTTCCTATTGGAGCCCTAAAATACGAGTTATTTTATTGTAACTGAGTCTCTCATTGCTGATTTATCTTCTTATTATCTTAGGTGAGTTAAAAACAACAGCAAAAACAACATCAGCAGAAAAAACAACAATAACAAAAAAAAAACCAACCCAAAACCAAACAAATAAACCCCCCCCCAACCCAGCTCAGAAAAAGACCCAAACAAAAAAACAAAAAGAAAGTTAAAGATTTATTTTCAGAGTTTCACTTCCTAGTTAGGGCTAAATCTGCACTCTTTAAAACTCCAGATGAGTAATGAGCTGAAGGTCTAAGTGGAAGCTGCTAGAAAAGTAAATAAATTTAAACAAGCCCAAGTTCTTTAATTGTTGAATCTTCTCTTTTTTTTTTTTCTTTCCTTGGTTCACTAAATCACTTTTTATGGCTGGTAAAGATGCAGACATCTTGTCCCAAAAATGTAAAAGCAGGAGTGAAATTTCCTTTGGTCCTTTTCCTTCTCTTCATAGTCAGTCGATCTGATGAAATCATTTGAAATACTGATTTGTGAGACCCCTCAGCCTATCCTAGCAAAAACAAATTAATAGTGGGATGGCAAGAAGTAAAATAATGGGGATGGCATCGATTTCTTGAGTGATGTAATCCTTGCATTGTTCTTTTTTGGTCACAAGAAACTGTTTCAAAAGAGGAGAGCGTGCAAAAATCCCACCCTCAGAGCCCTTGGGGTGGGACCCAGAAATAATTCCATGGAAGGGCCTCAATCCCATGGATCCCTGGGGAATGGAGAGGAATTAGCTCATATTTCTCAGGGCTGCTCCTGAATTTCCTGAGAAGGTCACATTGGGAACTTCCATAAAAATTTCAAGCCTCTCTGTAACTTTTCCATGTTTAATTCATCTTTGGTCTCTTGCATTTCTTTTCTTTATGCCGGGTCCTAAACCTTTCAACTGATATTATAAAATCTGGGCTGAAATGAGTGTTCTGAGGTGGGAGCCAATGGGAGCTTGTGGCTGAAATTTGGAAAGATCAGCATTTAATAGTTGTGCCTATTATCAGCTTTGATGTGGGCACCAGAAGAATAAAGCTGTCTTTCTCAGTGGACATTAAGTTCTGCTTAATGCAACACAGCAGGAGTCTTAAAATCACAATGTTTGGCACAAGAGGTCAGGGAAAAACTTTAAAAAAAATAAATTCTGAGCTCATTCACACGCCCTGTAAAACACTGGAGAATTCCATGGTATTTACAGTTGCCAGTTTCTGCCTACCTGAAGCCAGAGGGATGTGTCCAGTGCACTGGAGTGAACCTGTATTTTTTAGATATTAGATGTATAAAATAAACCAATGACTCAGAGAAATACTGGTATTGCTTACCCAGCTGTGCTTACTTGATTTCGTGCTTCCCATGTGATGTGTTCCCAAAAGTTCTGTTTTACCAGGCTGGAGAGGCTTTAAAATATGCAGATATCTGTGGTTTTTCCTGCAGATTTGGACGTGCCTGTAGGTGCTTAGTCACAAGCAAGTCCAAGACTAATTGTCTTTTCTAAAAATAAGGGAATCTACACCAGAAGGGGAGGCTCAAAGGGCTTGTTAAAACACTTGCAAGCTGAAGCAGAAGTTTCCCTAAAAGGAGCCCTATTCAGCACTTATTTGATGGGTGCCTGGGTAAACAGAACATTTGTGCTACCCAGGCGTTCTGAATCTCGGTTATTTTTGCTTTTGCTCATTTCAGACAGATCTGCAGAGCTGCACTTCACCATTTTGAGGCTGTTCATGCTGTGCAGTCCTTGCCAGGGATGTGCTCAGTGACAGCTCTGGTGACAGGGTGACAGCAAAGCTGAGCAGCAGTTTTATTGTCTGTAGGCTCAGGTGCTGCTCAAACACAGATCTCAAATGTGGCAGCCCCACATCGAGCTCTTTGCTGATAATAGACTTGTGGTACTTTCCAGAACAGCACAGGAGGGGAAGTTCCATTTCGTAATGAGCTTGGAGTGTCCATGAAAGCATCAAACAAAATTAGGGACAGCAGGCTCTTAGGAATGGGAGAAATGTACTCAGCTTAAATTGGGAAAAAACAGCACAAGTGCTTGGCAAAATATACTAAAAGGTTTTGTGAGTGGTGAGAGGGATGTAGAAACCTCAGTCTTGTCCCTGCAGAAAGAAGAGAGGAAAAGCAACATCACTTGGTTAACTGGGACTGTTGGGGTCATAAAATATCGCCAAAAGCAAAAGATCTCGACCCCAAAGGTGCTCCTGAGCCAGAGAGAAGAGAGTTCTGTTTTGGTTTTTTTTTTTCTGGATAAAGAGTTGCTATTAAGTAGAGTGATTTAAACTGGAATAGTGTGGGGTTAGGTGGGATATTGGGGAAAAATTCCTGGCTGTGAGGGTGGGGAGACCTTGAAATAGAATTCCCAGAGCAGCTGTGGCTGCCCCTGTAGCCCTGGCAGTGTCCAAGGCCAGGCTGGACATTGGGGCTGGAGCAGCCTGGGACAGTGTAAGGTGTCCCTGCCATGGCAGGAGCTTGGAATTAGCACTTCCATGTCCCAGCCCAGCCCATTCCATGATTTCAGGCAGTGGGCAGTAATGCTCCACAGCTGCTGTGCAGGGAGGACATGAACCATAAAGCCCAAGGTCAGGTTGGTCAGCAGAGTGAGTTTCTCACTGGCTGGTGTGGTGACCCCAGGGTCACTGCGGTGTCCGTGTGACTCTGGCAGCTCTCAGTGGGACTGGTGTCAGTGGGACCCGTGCTGGTGGACACCCCCACCTGTGTGGAAATGAATCATCTTGGAAATAAAGCTGCAGATGGAATATTTCAGGTCTTGGAGGTTTTTCATGTGCCCTGAGTGGGCTCCAGGCAGAGGTGGCTGTTCCCACAGAGCTGAGCTCCTTGGGGATACACCAAGCTGCTTTCTCAGGGCAGCTGTTTCCCTGGAGAAACTGGCTAAAGCAGGAAGATTTGTCTTCATTTTCCCACTCCTGAGAGTTTCTATTGCCTGTTCTCAGGTCGGCACTTCCCTTGCAGTTTGTCAGCTTCTGTGGCTGCAGGTGGATGTGGGCTGTGTTCAGTTGAAAAAGAGCTTTTTGCTGGCACTATGTGTCCTGCTCTGGTGCTCCTCTACAGGGAGAGGGAATCTTCCACAAGGATTGTGGGCTGTGGATTCTAAGGAAGAGATCTGGGAGGTTGTTCAGGAAATTCTTTGTTCATAAAATCATGGAATGGTTTGGTTTGGAGAGGACATCCAGGGCCATCTCCTTCCACTCTCCACCTTCCTCTGGACCAGGATGCTCCAGGGCCCATCCAGCCTGGCCTTCAATGTTTCCAGGGAGTTTTCCTCAAACAATTTCTTACCCTTTTAAATTTGGCATTGTGGATTTTACCATCACTGTGTTGAAATTGCACCTGCAGTGGGTCAAGGTATAAAGACCCCACATCAGCAGTGGGTTTGTGACTTCCAGTTGGTTTTCATGGCCAGATGGGAAAAAAGGAACCCATTTTTGTGTCTCTCCTGCAAGCTCTTGCTGCCCCACTTTGTGGAACATGCGGATGTTCAGGTTGCTCTGGAGCTGGGCTGGAATTTGCAGCTGCACAGGAGGTGATGAGCTGAACAATCCTCGGAGCTAAATATGCTGAGCACGTTCAGTTGCAAAGATTGAGGGAATCTCAGAGAATTCCCTGGCCCCTGGAAGAACCTGTTGGTTCCTTATATCATGGAGAAAGAGTTGGCGCTTAAAACTGAAATATATCCACAAAGGAAATAATTAAAAATACTATTTGTTTATGCTAATCCATTGAACAGGAGGATGGGTGTAAGTTCCACTCAGCTCATAATTACTATGTGTTGTGCAAAAATGAGCACAATTATCTAATGAGTAGAAATACGAGCTCAGATGACTTGCTAGGGCACGTTTTGTGGTATTTCAGTGTTGCAGAGTGTTTGGGATTTGAGAATCCATTTGATTAATGCACGGGGAGGTGATACAGACATATGGATTCATGGCAGCTGACAGTAAATAATGCAAAGCAAAGCTTGAAACATAGAATAATTCCATTTTTGTTGTAATGCAATTAAGCAGCCTTTAGTGCCAGGCTTAACTCCTCCTCTTTAATCCTCACAGAAGCTGTAAAAGTTTTGCTAAAACCAGAGCATGGCTCTGCACATTTCTTGTCAGAGTTTTGCAGGGAAGGCAGTAAATGTTGCTGTGAGCTAAAGCAGACAAAGAGGCTTTGGTTGGTGCAGTTAAAGATCAGCTTTGTCATAATCATAAACCAGGATTTCAGGGTCCTGGCCATAGGCAGCTCTGTCTTCATTAATAAATCATGGTCCTGACTGCAATTTATTAATTATTTGCAAGGGTCTTTTATTTTTCCCCTCTTTAGAGCAATGCTCCCCACTCTGATACTGGTGGGGGCAAAGAAAACAACCTCAATTTCAGCTTGTCCAGAGATTTAAATATATCAAAGCATGTCCTAATGAGTTTTGTGTTTAAAATTTTATATTATTCAAGTGTAACATTTCAGGACTGTGCCCTTTGGCTCCTGTTCCTGAGGAAAGTGCTGGGCTGGGAGCACAGGCAGGGGCAGCTTCTGTGCTCACATTTTGTCTGCTTGCCACAGAAAAGTCATTAAAGGAGAGCTTCCAGAACTCCGAGTTAAAAGTTCACCCCCAAAGTTGTTCATCAGGAGCAAGAAGTGGCTCCTGAGCTCTTTCAGTGAGAGTTATGGGGCAGGGAATCATAAAGGTGTCACAGAAGGGAGTTTTAGTGCCCAGTGTGCCTGAGAGGCCCCTGGTTAACAGGAATTTTAAGGGATCCAACCGAAAAAAAACTTTCTCAAACCACAGGATATTTTCATCCAATATTTGGGAGTATAAACTGTTAATTGGAGAAAACTGCTCCAGTTAGTTTGATGCTGTTCTAGTGAAAATAGAACCCCAGATATTTGGGAATGGGATGAACAGATGAGAAGTCAATCTGAGATTCCTTCCTGAATAATTTAGGATATTGATAGGAGGAAGGAACTGCTCAGTGGTTTCCCCTGCGTTCATAATGCAAGGTGAGCAGTAAATACAATTTCTTAACTCAGCCCCCTGATTTATGGCTTCATTAAAGAAATGGATGGAGCTTCCTTCATTCATTACTTATTCAAATAGTTTGGAGAAAATATATGTTTTAAATCAAATGCAGTGGAATTTCTAATGAAGCCTCCAGAGACACATGGAGTGAATATTCAAAGAAATGTCTATATATACTGATTCTAGAATAGTTAATATATTGGCAAGGAAAAAAAAAAAATTCATCTTGGCTCGGTCAGACCGTGCAAGATTTCTAATTCCCTGATGTGATGGATGGAACTAGTGTTCCATTGCTAAAATAAAAAATAAAGTAGGAAGTATTAAATATATGGAGTTGTTTTCTGTGGGTGGTACAGTCAGCAAGAGAACTCCCAGGATCATGGGAAGTGTCTGGATTAACAAATCCTGACAAGATCATCCATGGAGCACATAGAGGATCTGTGGTTTGGTTTAGTTTGGGTGCTTTAATTATAATTTTTATTTATTTATTTAAATTCAGCACAGGAGGAGGCAGCAGCACCTCTGTGATCCATCCACTGATCTTGGGTGCTCTTTCTCTAAAAGGTCTCCTGCAGCTGGAATAGAGCTGGACCTGGAAGCAAAACATTCCTTACCTACAAAATGAGGAATTTAGAGTTTGTGGATGTGGTTGTGCCCTCAAGGAAGGAACTGTGGGGCAAAAATGGGCTCCAGATGTGCCTGGACTGGGTGGGACAGGGCTGGGAGCAACCTGGGCCAGTGGAAGGGTGAACCTTTTGAAGGTCCCTGCCAACACAAACCAGTCTGTGATTCCAACAGAGCTCATCCATCCAGCATTTTTCCAGTCTGGCTGTGGTGGGAATGAGGGAGGGAGTGCAGAGCAGGTGGAGAATTCCTCTTCTCCATGGGCAGAGGTTTCTGTGGCTGGAATCCTGATCTGTCCTCGTGCAGAGCCTGTTGGGCAGTGGGAAGAAGAGGGAAGTACAATGGTGAAGCTGAACTTTTCTGGGAGTAAATCCATTTCCTGGGCTGCTCCTCATGCAGCTCAGTGTGTCTTTAGTGTTTGCAGTGTTTCCATGCCAAGTACTTCCAAAGCTGCCCTCTGCTTATGTGGAAAAATATTAAATATCAAAATATTTATATTAATGACATTTTCCTTGGACTTCCTCTTTCTAGCTGAGCTCAGTGTGTCCACAGGAACACAATCCCTGCTTTCTGCACATGGGAACCTTGCTAGGCTGAGCTTGGGAAGGAATTGTCCTCAGGTGTGAAATGAGCCGGGATCCTGCTCTCAGTCATTGATCAGTGCTCTCCCAAAATTGTCCTTAGAGTTGTGTTTGTGTGTGGAACCACCTGTTTGCACTAATTAACAAAAAGTTAGGAATGAAATTCCCAAGGGAAATTAGTGTCAGAACCAGTTCATAGAAATAATTTCACCTTCTGCTTGATCCCATTTCTGTTATTAAAAATCCCATTTCTGTACTATTAAAAATCTATACAGTTCAATTTTAAAAATTTCTGGCATTGGTTATTTTCATACTGGCTGGAGCTCTGTTCTGACATACTGACAATGAAAATATTTTTCAGTGGAGCAGCTAAACTGACTTTTCACCTGGAGAGGGAACTTCAAACAGGCTGAAATTCTGTTTTTTAATTACATTTTAACTACTGAGGGTGGCTTTTCTTTGGTCAGACATTAAAGGAGCAGCTTCATGGCATTGTCAGCTGTGCTTGAATATAAACTGGAGCCACTGGATTTTCCTGGTGAGGAAGGAATTCACAGTTGTTTTACACTGCAGCTCTTAATGAAGGAACGAAGCAATAGTTTGGACTCTTTATTATCCCCATTTATGACTTTTAAGGAGAATACTTTGGTGTTTGGCGTTCCAGCTGGATCTTGATACATTTATTGATGTTCTTTCTGTTTGTGCGTTATTCCCACTTTGGGTGTAAATCTCAGCCAAGGAAAAATGCAGTGTTACAGAGGGGATGAAATTCCATGCACGTGGAGAGGAATTGCGGAGTTTCTTGGGGTTGCAGTTAGGGTGAGAGGCAGTGGGAAAGGTTGGAATTCCATTCCTGAATCCTTTTTGCAGTGCAATCTGCAGTGTAGATACAATTATTTAACCCATGCCCCACCAGGAGAAGGCTGTATTGGGCTGGGAGAAGGGAGCTTCATGGATATTAAATATTACCAAGAAATTCCTATTCATTAGGCCTTAATAAAAAGAAAATCCTAAATTGATATCCATCATGAATTTGGCAAAGCCATGGGGTCCCACCATTCCCCCAGAGGTGCCAAGTCCAGCACTGAACCCTCGAGTGCCACATCCAGGGGATTTTTGTTGGGATCCACACATTTTCCATGGACCTGAAGGTCCATGTAGCTTTGAGTCTGTCCCAGCTGGGGTTCAGGACCTCTGGTGCTGGGAGGAGCAGAGATGGAATTCCCCATGTCCATGGATGCAGAAGGGATTCTCCACTGCCTGTAATGAAGCGCAGGTTTTTAATTCAGCGTAAATCACAGTAATTCCTTCATTCCATAGAAATCCACAGTCAGATTCCTTTGGAATTCCTGAGACTTTAATATATGAACCAATAAGAAGTGCACTGAGATAACAAGAAAGAAACACTGTGACCCATTTTAAAAACCTTTGTTGATTTTTGAAGCATTTTAATTAGGGAGACACAATACAGTAGGATAGTTTTAATGTTTGTTTTTTGGGTAACTGCTAAATTGTCCTCTTGAAATTATTTCCTTTTAAACGGCAGAGCTCTTTAAGGATGATTACTTTATTCATCTTCAGTCTGGGAGGGCCAGGCACTGAGTGAGAAATTAAAATTGAAGGGGTTTTGTAGATAGGCTGGTCCCAGTCCTCCTGCATGTGCCAGCAGCAGCCAAATCAATTTCCAAACTTTGATTTGTTTGTAAAAATTATTTTGACAGATGGCATGTGCAGGGGCAATTTCAAACCTGACTTTTATGCGGTGTTTATGATTCTTTGTAAATAATTGCATAGTTTCTTCTGAAGAAATAACATCTTAAAAGATGATTACATCTGAGGCTGTTCTGCTTAGCTCAGTCTAGCACAAATCACAGAGGCTCTCTATTAGAGTGAGTCCTGCTCATTGTGTTTTATTGTGCAGCAGCATTGCTTGGAATGATTGTTTCCTTTTGTGCTGTGGCAGAGTGGGGGCTGCAATCTGTGTTCTCAACACCTGCCAGACTTCAGGCACCAGCATTTTGCTTTTCCTTTTTCTTTGCCTTTTCCTGTTTCCTCCTCCTTTTCCCCTTCTGTTTTCCCCTTCCCCTTCTCTTTGCCACTTTCCTCTCCCCTTTTCCTTTCTCCCCCTGCTTTTCACCCTTTTTTCCCTTCCCCCCTTCCCTCTTCCCCCCTTCCCTTCCCTTTTCCCCCCTTTTCCTTCCTTTCCCCCCTTTTCCTTCCTTTCCCCCCTTTTCCTTCCTTTCCCCCCTTTTCCTTCCTTTCCCCCCTTTTCCTTCCTTTCCCCCCTTTTCCTTCCTTTCCCCCCTTTTCCTTTCATTTTTCCCTTTTCCCTTCCACACTCCCCACACTCCCCCTTAATGTATTGCCCATTTTGCTTTCCCACTAACTCCAGGGCTGGAATGGGAGGAAGTGAGGCTGGAGGAATTCAGGAAAGCATCAAATACCTGAAGGGATTGATGCAACTGGGAGAGAAGCCTCTGAATGTCCTCCCAAAGTTGGCTCCTGGCACTAGGCATTGCTCAGTGCCAGCTGGACCACACTGGCAGCAGTTCCTCCTGTAAATGTTTTTTTTTTTGGCTCTGCACAGAATTTTATTAAATATTAGTTTCATTTGTTGCTTATTATCCAAGCCAAGATAAATCTGTTGGGTTGGAGCTCCATGTCTTTGCTGCCTGTTCCAGGAATGTTCTGGAATCACAGGCTGAGGTGGCCGTGACCCTGCAGGGTCTGTGCCCTCACAGGTACCTCTGAACCCAGGACTGGGGTTTGAATTGTGAAACAACTTGAGCCTGACCATTCCTTCAATGAATTTTCCCTGAAATCCACATTTTCCCTGCTCGCCAAACCTCCCCTGGCACAGCTTGGGGCCATTGCCTCTCCTCCTGTCACTGGGAGATCAGACAAAGCAGACATGCCTTAAACTATAGCATAAACATTCAACAAATTCCTGAAAACTGAACCACATCAGCTGCCCTGGGCACAGGGGTCAAAATTGCTGCCAGTGCCTTTGTGGGGAGATGGGAGGAAGCACCAGTTTAGTAAAGGGTGGGCACAAATTAGGGAATAAAGCAGTTTTTATTAATCACAGGGCTGTACAGTCCCGCAATTCCTTGGATTCATCCTTTATGATCTGCATCTTGTTAAATCCTCTCTCATCGAAGAAGCACTCAAAGCATCACTTCAGGTGATGAGCTGACAATTCCCAAAGGAGACTATTATTTATTATGAGGTGATTAATTTACATCCACTGCTGGATAGCTTTGGAATTTGTCCCTGCACTGATGAAAACAAACTCTTCTTAATTTGTTTCTCCTAGCACAACTTTTCTCCTTAAAATCTGATGCAGACCTTGATCACTGATCTGTGAAATCCACGATAATCCCTTTATGACAGCCTTGTCTCTTGAGCTGACCATTTAAAGGCCTAAGGAACTGCAGAGTTCTTCTAATTAACTTGTCTGAGGCACTGTTTATTCCATTTGTCTTTTTTCTTTCTTATTTTGCTGTGTCGCCATGGCATCTGTTTGTTCTCAGCCTTTCTTCTCCCTTCTAATTATAGGCAGGGGAAGTCAAACCCTAACCTTGCTGGAAATTCGTTAATATTAAAATATTCCCCAGATGAGCCTGTAAATCTCCGTGCTGCACTTTCTTGGTGCTTCACTCAAGAATTCACCTTTGGAGTGAATGCAGATCTGCAGGACAAATTAGCAACTGTTCCTTGCATATTTAAATTTCATTTTCGACTCACAACCTGAACAAAATTTCTGCTTTCATGTTGAGAATTGGCAGGGATGAACTGCTCCAAACTTAGGGTGAAACGAACAAAGAAGTTTCAAGAAATTTTACTGTGACGATGTCCTTTTAAGAAAAGCTCAAAGTTATTTTTTAGTATTATTAAAAGAACTATTAAATATACATCTGACACAGTACAAATACAGAGGTCTGGGTTCTAAAAACCAGGAATTAGACAGAAATATTTTCACTTGGCGGACTTTTCAAGATGATTTCCTTGGGACTTTTTGAGTAATGTGAGATGAAATTTTGACCCTTTGCTACAGGTCTGTCAGCTTTCCTTCTGATTAAAAAAATACAAGTTTAATCAGAAAAGATACAAACAAAATAACCCAACTGAAATTACATTCTGAATTATTTAGGAGGGCACAGGAGATGGAAGCTGCTTAGGAGTTTCCAGGTTGGAGATAATGCATGATGATCGATAAATGAACACTGTCCTCCCTAACCCCAAATATATTTGGCATCCATTATTAAAGAGGCATAAAATTGTCTGATTCCATTATTAATGCAGGGCTCTGCTGGAGCTGAGGAGGTCACACAGGAAGAACTTAGATTTGGATTCAGAGTTTTTATTTTTAATTATTTTAAAGGATTGCAGAAGGGTGGGTTTCAGTCCTCAGCTCCCTTTCAATCTTTGTGTCTCTGTTAAATCCTTTTTAGTCTTTGGAGGGAAATGTGAGTTGGGGGCGTACAGCTCTTAAATTTGGGGGTGCTTGGGGTCTGTGCTTTCAACAGATTATCCCTAAAACACAAAGCCAAAGGACAAAGATGAAACAGAAGTGTTGACAGTGCACTGCATTGTCTGTGCCTTGTACATTACAATTCCTAAATGTCCTAGCTTTTCCATAGTAGCTCTGCCTTAATTTTGGTAGGATTTTTCTTTCTGAACCACTCTGATCTTTCCCTTCCATATCTGTCCTCATCTCCTCTTCCCACAGACTGCAAATGTCAGCAAGTCCTGCTGATAATTTGCATTTTGAGGCTTCCTGAGCCTGGAACAAAACCCTAATGCTTGTAATGGCATGGCTGTGTTCTCCCAGTGCCTTTGTTCCTGTCATCACCTAATTCCATTTAATTTTATATAACATCAAATATCCAGAGGTATTTACAAAGTTTGGGATGTATTTTCAGCTGTTTTGTACTGGGAATCCTTCCATGCCAGGAGTTCTGAACACCTGCCAGACCTCAGGCACCAGCATTCCTCCTTTTCCTCCTCCTTTCCTTTTCCTCCTCCTTTCCTTTTCCTCCTCCTTTCCTTTTCCTCCTCCTTTCCTTTTCCTCCTCCTTTCCTTTTCCTCCTCCTTCTCCTTTTCCTCCTCCTTTCCTTTTCCTCCTCCTTCTCCTTTTCCTCCTCCTTTCCTTTTTGCTCTGTGAGTATAAATAAGTTGTGATGTTGGATTTAGGCAGGGAAATTTGGTTTATTTCCCAAAAAATCTCCTGAGAGGGAAGCTACAGCTGGAACTCTGACTTGGGCTCTCTCTGGGCATCTCCATCTTCACATTTTGCTGTTATTCTACAGTAAATCTTGAATTTCCACTTGAATTTTAATTTCTCTGTCAAACTGTTGTGAATTCATGTTGTGGCCCTGAAATATGAGCACTTTCTCTGCTCAAACTGAGGGTCCCTCTGGAGTGAGTGAAGGAATCCTGTAAACCTTTTAAACTGAAAATTAATCTTCTAGGGGAGAAAAAATATAGTTTTTATACTTCCCACTTAAAAACTTGATGTCATAAATTTAAGCAACTTAAATAAAGCTGAGTAAAAAAAGTGCAGTAACCCACCTACTATTTTTGAAGTTGCATTTTCATCTCCAGTGATGTGTTGCTTTGTGCCAGCTGGATTTCAGAGCTGTCCTATGGAGTCCAAATCCATCATCTCCTAATGGAGAGAACAGAATTTACCCTCTTCTCGTACACTCCAGAGAAGTGAATTCAATTGATTCTTTCTCTTGTGGAAATCTTTGTCATTCCAGAGGCTCTCTTTAGATTCCAGTACTTTGTAATCAAGCAAGAAATAGTGACAATTGTTTTTCTGACATGATGTTTTTAACTTTCATGTCAGCTCTGGTGTGTTCTGAAGCTGTGCCTTTTGGCCAGTTTGACTCCCCACATTATTTTTTTGGTTTTTTAGCTCTGCAGAGCAAAAATCTTGTGAACATCTCTCAAAGGTTCAATTTCCAGGTTGCTCTTAGTGACATTTTACAGACTTGTAAATCTTCTCCCAGGCTCATTCACAGATAAACTTCATTCTTTACTAGGAAATAAAAAGGTCCCACTTTGAGTAGCTTCTCTTTTATAGCTTCTTAGATCTTCCTTGTTTCTCAGCCAGTTGGTCAGAATTACTTCTTTACACTGGTAAAAGTCAAATTTATTGAAAATCAGTCCAAATGCTGCAATTTTTTAAGGTATGATAGCAAGATTATATCTCTTTCTTTTTTTATTTTATTTCACTACACAGGTTTAAACCCAATTATTTATCATAGCACAGTGTTGATTGTTCTGAATGCTTTAGGTGGCATCTGTGTGCTTTAACAGGGATAAAATTATTAATAGAAGTACAAACACTCTCAGAAATAAAGGGAAAAAAGCTGCATTTTTCTTTTCACCTCTCTCCTTTAAAGCTCTTTCAGCTGTTCCATCTTCTCAGGAGTCACTGCATAAATAACAAACAGAAACACAAAAGGAAAAATCAGCAGCACTCATTCTTTTTCTTCTCACCTAACTGATGTTGTGGCTCTCTTCTGGAGTTGTGCATCTCATTTTTTATCTCAGATGTATTATTGGAAAGGTGAAGACATCCCTAAGCAGGCAGATGAGACCAGATTTCAGAAGTGATGGATAAAACTGATAAATTGTTTTTACCAGGCAGAATCAGCTCCAAGGTTTGTGGCTGTTCCAAGGCCACAGCCCTTGCTGGAAATAGAAAGCAGCAATAAATTGACAGAAACCAATGACTCAACCTTAAAATTCCAGAAAACACGAGCACAAATCCACTCCCAGCTCCCAGCAGTATTTTGTGCACATAAATTCCTTTTTTTACATTAAAGTTTAAGAAGATTTGGAGCAGCTCTTGTCCGGGATGCAGACAGTGTAATCCTTAGCTCTGTCCACATTGCAGTCCTATCAGGCATTAATCTGTGTAAAGCAGGGAATGAGATTGCCATGGGCTGGATTATTCCATCTCTGCCTGCTCTGGGCCAGGCAGGAAGAGTTCATTAGGGAGAAGGACCCTGGCACAACGTTTTAATTCTTGACACCAGGAGGAATTTGCAGCAGGGGAGTTGCCTATCCATTATAACCTGAATTTTATAAATAAAATCAAATCAGCTGGGGGTTCAGTCCCAGTCTGTGGTAACCCTTCTCTCCCTGTGCCAGTCTCTCTGTATAATCCCATGGATTTTTGGTATGGAATGCTGTTGGGAATGTTTTCCAGGAGCTCAGATAAAAGGTGGAGAAGATCTCCCTGCAGGATTAGGCCCAACCTTTGTGTCAGCATCAGGACAGCTTTAATTCCTGTCAAATTCTTTTTTCTGCTCCTGTCCTTCACCTTTTGAGACACACAGGTTTCATTGCTTGGTTTTAAACATTCCTACTGGCACCAAAACCTCACAAGTGCTGGCAAAAAATCCCATTTAGGCTCCATTGTCCCAAGACTGAGAGACCAAATCTGGCAAATGTGTGCATGGATCTGAATTCCGGGGGAATTAATAGCTCTGACCTGCACCTGCTTCATTCCTGCAATGCCTTGATGGCAGAATCATTTTCCAGATGAGCTTCCAGGAGCATCTTTGCCAATGCCAGGCTGCCTGTGTGATTTATTCCTCGTTCCCTGTGTGCCCAGAGAGTGCCTCATCCTCCTGGACAGATGGTTGGATGATTTGCAATCCCCACAAAATCTCCCTGATGATTTCTGCCTTCAGCAGCCATTGCCATGTTTATTTTTGGTCCCGGATTATTGCCTTGCTTTTTTTTTGCCAGCACTGGGCCTTCTGCATCCACCCAGAAACCAAATCTGCTCAATCACCGGGAGCTGCTGCCTCTGTGGTATTTTATTCTTTTGGTTTAATTGTTAAAAGTATTGTTTTCATTTTAGAAAGTGAAACCATGCCTGGTTTTTATCCCAGATAATTCCAATGTGCTGACCCAGTAGCTTTCCTTTAGATGCTCATTTTCTCTCTGCCATCCTGATGTTTGCCAGTACCCCTGGCCTTGCCTAAATCCAAGAATATTTTAATGTATCCATGGGAATTCATATTTTTCTGCTTTCTACAGCTTTCTTTAAAGTACAAATAGGGCTCAGCTGATGGCCCAACACCTTTTTTCCTTTTGAATAATAAACTGATTCCCTGGACTAGAGAAAATATTCCCTTTTTATTCCCTCAATATTTGTGTTCACACAAACATCTTCTCTTTGAATACTGATTTCTCTCTTAATATTTGGGGTTCTTCTGTAGTAGAAAATCCAGTTAGAGCACAGCCCTCACTTGAAGCAGATAATGGGATTTATTTTATTCCTGTTGATTGGGGCCATGTTACAACACTGCCCCTGAGTCAAGTTGCATTTTAGACATAAAAATAGGCCTGATTAGGCACCGTGGTTAAAATGTGGTTTAGTTACACCTCAGCTGCAGAGCATTTTCAGCCTGGGCACAATCCCATCTTTGTGGAGCTCAGGTAGGGAGGGTTTATTGTGCAGCACTGCTGACCCCGGGGCTGAGGCTGCCACAGCTGCTGGGCTTTATCAGATAAACACCTATAAACTGCTTGTTTGCTCCTGCAAATCCTCTGGAAATTTTCTATTAGCAGCCTTTACAAGTCCTGCTAGCCTCAGAAATAAATCTGCTGAGCACTGCTGCCTCTCATTCCATCTGTGAGGCGTTCTGCTTGGAGTGGGAATGGCTTTGGCTTGGAGCACAGGAATCCACCAGTGCCCTGGTCTGGCAGGAGAGGCTTCTGGAAATCAAATGGAAAAGCCAAGGGGTGAGTAGATAACCTAGAAATTACTGCTGATTAAGAAGGATGTAGGATTAAAATCCTGCTGGAAAACATCAAAGAAACAAAGCAGATCTGTTTGATTTCTCTACTTCCTGTGCTGAATTTTGATGCTGAGAACCTCCATTTCCTTCTGCCTCTGAGGTGCCTCCATAAGAAGTTTCTCTAAACCCTGAAATCTTGTGTATCTTTAACTCCTCTGCAGCTGCCTCTGATGTGTTTTACCCAGCTGATCACCACTTCTGGCTCCCAGTGTTCCCTTGGAGCTTCTACAGTCTGCCCAGGTTATCCATCCATCCATCATCCTCACTCCTTTTGATGAAAGTTTCCGCCTTTTCCATGAGCGTGCAGGGTTTCTCTGTGGAAAATCTCGATATCCTCTCACAACTCCTCTTCTGAACCACAGCCCCATTTTTGATTTATGAGCCTTTTTCTTCCTTTGCTTCTCTCTCTCTCTTCTTTATAACCAGTGTGACCAGTTTACCTTTCCTGGATTGCAGTTTATCTCTGAAGAGATCCAATCTTAACAGTTGAAGTGCCTTTTTTTCTAATGGCAGAATGTGCTGTAACACCCAGACAGAGCTGCTTTGCTTTGAGATTTAGCACTAATCCCAGTTATTTAAACTTTCCTTCACAACTAACAGGCAGAGTGATCAGGATGGAGAGTTTTCAGTTTATATTTTATTTCCTGACTTCAGGGTGTTAAATAATGTCACAGTGCCAAGTGGAGACAGGGAACATGGCAACAGAAGGCTACTAAAGAGTTAATAAACCATTAAAAGGAAAAAGGGATGGATGGGATGGATAAATAGTCAGCAGCAAGTCTGTCCTGCAAGGAAAAATTCACGTCTGGGAAAGGCTGAGAAGTTTTTGTTGTTGAAACTTCCCTCTGTGTAGTTCAGGAATCTCTGCAGAAGGCAATGTCAGGTGAGCATGGTGCTGCTGGTTGGACTCCATCATCTTCGAGGTTTTTTCCAACCTAAACAATTTTGTGCCATTTTGGAGGTGTTTGGGTTAATTTTTCCAGGATAAGGGATGTGATTTAGGGATGGTAAAGTGACATATTCCCTGTAATCCCTGGGCAAAGGGACCTCTGGAATGAGAGCTGTGCAAGTGTGGGTCTTGCTTATCACCTGCAGCTCTGATAAAGGTGCTGAACCTGGGAGTACAAAAATCAGAAAGAAGAATGATGTGAAATTATGATACAGGTTTATTGAAAGCTGTTGGAAATTTTAAAAGCAACATCTGCCTTTCAAATCAAGATACCACAGCCTTCAATTTCTACTAGCACAACTAAAATATTTTGGTGTGTGAACTTGCTCTCAACCTGTGAGCAGCTCATCCTGCTTATTCTGAGCTATGCAAACTAAACAACAACAAAAAAAAAAAACCAAAAACCAAATAAAAGTTGGATCACATGATTCCCTGGAAGTTCTTGCCAGCTGCTCCCATGTTATTGAGCAATCTATCATCAGGCTGGTGCTGCCTTTGTGGTGATGCATTGCACTGATGCATCGTTAGGGAACTGTATCCTTTGATAGATTAGTCAATAACAGTCCTGAGGAGGGAAATATTTGGAGAACTCAAGCTCCAGAATCTGATTTCTGAAATGGTCCATAAGTGCAGTGTAAGTGGAAGGTATTGACAGCTCCAGTTCTGTGTTCTCTGTGTGTGTAGGAATTTCTGTACTCTGGGGAGTTGTGGAACCAGCAGTGTCTGATTTCCTGACCACAGGCTCTGGGATAAATAGGAATAAAAGGAAACAGGAGAGGGAATTTAAGGTAATAGTGATGCCTTGTGCAGGCTGGCCAGAATAAAGCAGGGATGGATTCCAAGGATCTCCTCCATGGATCCCCCTTGGGCAGCAGCAGAGCCCAGCCAGGGCTGCCCCAGGATGAACCCAAATGGCCCCAAAATGCACGAGCGCTGCCGGGGTCTCTCCCTGGGCTCAGCTCTGCTCCATGTGCACATTGCAGTTCAGTGGCCAATCCCACTGCAGCCCCTGCAGTCCCACCCTGCTTGTTTTTCTCTCTGCAGCCCACGGGGTTTGTGCTCCTGGGCTGGGATTGGGATCATTTGTCCTTGGTGCCCAGCTGGAGCAGGAATTGTTTTGTGTCCCTGCTCTGTGCACAGAGCTCACCATGCCCTGATGTGAACCCAGACCCACACACTAAAGCAGCTCAGAGTCTGAAACATAGAAAAGCTAAAACCTGAGACATCAACAGGAGGAGAGGAAAGCATCAGCCTTTCCTCAGCTGGGAAAAGAGCAGGGAGGTCTCTCACAAATTTGGTTTTACCAGCCAAATTCAGGTGTTTGGTGTGCTGGAAAAGCCTTGCAGGAGTTAGCCTTGAAATCTGTATCATAGTGTACAAGGATCCTTTACATTTTTCCTTGAAGTGATTTTTGAGGAGAAACAAACTTGCCACGCTGCCATCACCTGTCCCTGTCTCTCCAGTTAGTGCTGGGGACAATTCCAGGCTGTGGCACAGCCTTGTCCCTTACCAAGGCAGTCTCTGGAGCTTTTAGGAGAATCATTGATAAATGGGGTTTAATTTTCAGCAGAGCTCCCTCCCTTCGAGTGGGTGTGAATGGGAACAACTGCAAGTACCAAAAAGCATAAAACCCCTTTTGTTTATCATTCAGGATACCCTCCTCCTGCTTTTTCCAATCCCCAAGGTTAGACAAAAATACTTTTTTAGTGTCTAGAGATAAGGATTTAACCTTCAATATGCAAATTATTTAATAACCAGCATGACCTTATTAAAACAAAGTGCTTTGCTTCCATTCTTGGCTCTTTAAAGAAACACTCTCTAAAAAAAATGACAATAAAATTATTGTTCCTCTATGGTTGTGCAGGGAAATAAATAACTTAGGACGTGACTAATGTCATCTTGGGCTAAAATCTCTTCTAGTGAGCTATTTTTCAAATAAGTTTTGTAATTGGCATAGATGTTTATTTGTGTGGGTTTTTTTTTTTCCCTAAATTGGGTTATTGCTGTAAATGGCAAAAAATGAAATACCAAAGATAAATATTTGTAAGTTAAATCAGCATTTATTTGGGACTTTTTTTTAAGGCAGTGTTTTTACAGTGGTTTGGGAGCTCTGAATGAGGATTTGTAAAGCAAATTTTGTTAAACTTTTTGTGGTGCTGAGGTCCTTCTGTGAGTTGGGTCATTTCCCACACCAGTGGCAAAGTTCAGAATTTGGAGATTGTGGCATAGAGTGACATTATTTGGTCTCAGTTTGAAGGGCATGAAAATTCTGCTCTGGATTTTGACCCTTGTAATCTTAATAAGAGAAAAAAATTATCTCTAACTATATCTCCATATTTAGTTTTCACTGTTAAGACTTTTGGGTTGTGCAAAACAGATATGTAGACTGGAAAAGTGGAATTTTTAAAGTTTAAATTTTATTATTTTTTTTTTCTTATGCTCATTCTTCACTAAATGAACCTCAACCTCATTCCAGGATCCATCCTTGTCACAGGCAGGGAAGGGAGAATCCAGAGCTAAACTGCTGTGATCCCTCTACCTTTAAAACCATTTGGAGGTGGGAAATCCTTCATAATTATTCAGCTTTTCTATTTTAGAGGATTAATATTTAGTATTTCAGCCAGAAAGGGAACATTTACAATAAATAGTGTTCTGCTGCTGACTGAATACACAAATTTCAGTGAAACGATGCAGTCAAGAAAAACAGAAAGAGAAGAATAAATTTTTTGTGGTTAAAGTGAACCATAGAAAGAGAAGAATAAATTTTTTGTGGTTAAAGTGAACCATAGAAAGAGAAGAATAAATTTCTGTGGTTAAATTGAACCTTAGAAGCTGACAGCAATATTTATTCGTAGTTTGGCCACAGAATTTCATGATCTTAGACCTGTTTTGGGTTTATTCAGCAGACATGGTCCTTTCCATTCTTTGGGAATAAAGGGAGCCAGGACTGACCTCCTGAAAACAGAAGCAAGAAAAAGATTAATAATCTGCATAAACTGATACTATTAAGATTAATAATCTGCATAATCTGCTAAATTCTGACATAATGAAAACAGTTTCAATTGGCAGATTTTTCTCAGAAGATCTGTTTAGTCTGGAATTCCAAATATTCCTTTACCTTTACATTTGGTCCCTGTGTTTTGAGAACCCAGCATAAACTTCTCAGCAAATCTCCATTTATGGTTCAGTGATTTTCCCAAAGTTCCCTTGAATTATCTCCTCCTGAACATAGAAATCCATAACAAACCTCTAGCAATCCCTTGCAGCAGAAGGAATTATTGAAATCGCAAAAAAAAAAAACCAAAAAAAAACCCTGAAAAACTGAGACAGAAAACCAAATAAATCTCTAAATCACGTGAGTGTCTGGCTTCAGTTGTCCAGGAGCTGTTGCCATTCCCTTTTGCCACCTGTGCTTGCTGTAATTACTGCAATTCCCAACCTGAAATGGTATTTTAGGGGTGATGCTGAGGAGTTTGTCAGAGCTGTCATTGCTCAGGAAGTCTGTCCTGGCCACGTCAGCGTTTCCTGCCCGTGTTTGGAGGAGCACAGAGCTCCTGACACGAGCTGTGGATGTTTTTCCCTGAGCACCAAGGCACGGGGAAGGAAATCCTGACTGGGGGAGATGTGCTGCAGATGTTCTGCAGCTGTCCCTGAGGATGGAGAGTTCTGCACCAGCTCAGCCCTTTGCAAGAAGCAGCTTCACCACAGTGGCTCACGCTGTTCTCCCACCTGAACCACTCCAGCTTCACCCAAGAATAATGAAATTAATTTCACTAAAACTTAATTTGCCCTCTATTAATTACCCACCCGAGAGCTTAAATCATTTTGGAACCGAATTAAATTCTTTTCATCCCCTTTTCCCTGGTTTATTTCCCATTTAGCAGGCGAGATGCAAAACACAGTTTCATCAGGTTAAGCGAGAAGGCTGTGTCCCTGCTCCGTGTTTATCTTGCTGTTTAATTTGGAGATTATCTTTAGTGTCTTGGCTCTCCAAAGCAGATGGGCTGTAGGCTTGCTGTAAAAAACCCTCAAAGGAGCTGTCTCTTAATGCCTCGGGCTAAAAAATGTAGGTGCTGCTGGAGCCCACACTGCACCTTGCCCATTTTTGCTGGTGTTCCTTTATTTTTCCACATTGCTACAATTCCAAAGTGACTTGGTTTATTTTTTCTAAGAACTAAAATAGTGGGTTTATGTTGTTTGCTAAATATTTTCTATCCCTGCACATCCCTTCACTGTTGAAGTGCATAAAATGAAATAATTTGAGGGAAAAGTCACAGCTTTGGGGTGGCTCTAAAGGAGAAAGTTAGCCAGATCTCCAGCAAATTAACAGGAATCAGTCCTTAGCAGAAAATGTGGGAACTGGGGGAAAAGAAAGGAAAATGTGGTCAGCCACTATAAAAATGGGGTTTAGCTGCTGTACTTTAGTTATTTTTTTCATTGTAATTATTCAGCCATATTTAAGAGAAGTCTGTGGATTTTTGGAATTTCTAAAATCTTTCTTTGAGGAAGAAACAATTCTATTTCTTCCTAATAAAAAGCTCAAGAGTGCCATTCCTCTCCTTTTCCGGAGGTTTGCCTGGTTTTACTTGCTCATGCCTTGAGACAATCTGAGGGAGAAATAATTAATCAATTTAGATATACAGAGCCAGCTCATTTTCCTTCTGCAGCTCACTTCTTACCTCTCATTGTGCCTTTACCTGAAGCTCTTCTGGTTCTCCCTCACTCCCACCAAGCGGTTGCTCCCATTCCCATTCCAGGTAGGAAACAGCTGCTATCCCAAATAAATCAGCAAATTCCAGGCTGCTGCTGTCCCAAATAAATCAGGAAATTCTCTGCTCTTCCACAGTGCCAGATGACAGCACAGCTCCCACAATCTCAAGGTGCAGCTACAACTCCTCCTTAAGTTATTTATAATGCTGCTGCTTGAAATGTTTTTATTGTTCATGGCTTTCTAAGTCCCCTTTTTTTGTCACCCTCTTTTTTAGCACTTTCTCCACAGCAGAAAATCCCTTCCATGACCTTCAGGCTGTAAAAAATAGGTTGGGGAAGGAAGATGTGAGCTGCAGAGGGATGACATGAATAACTGGGGACAGAACAGCCTGTGAGTTACAGAGTTATCCATCTCCTCCTTTTGCCAGGAGCTCATCATTCCATGAGCTGTTCCAGGGAAAGAAAACTTTCCTCCATGTAGAAACTTCCCTCAAACTCCTGAGGACTCTGTTCCCAGCAGACAGAACTCAGTTCTGAGATTGAATTTGAGTTTCCCACTTTGCTTTTTGTTCTGGTCAGCTTTGGACTGGGTGCTGGAGATTTTAATTGGCTCCTTTTGGGTTTCTGGCTGTTTCTCTGTGGTGTCAGCAAAGTCACCAGCTCTGCAAGTAGGGCTCTGGTGGGTATTTTTAGGAAGGGCTCCATATGTGCCAGAGAGCTGCAAGAACATCTCAGGAATTCGGGAGGAAGCTGAAGTTCACAACTGAAATTACCAGCTTGGAATTCCAGCAGAATTAAGGGAAAGGTTTCCTTCACCTCTCGTTCCCTCTGCTCACCCTGTGTGCTTCACCAGGGACATCCTCAGTAGCTGAAATTTTACCCAAATTGGGAAAAAAAGGGAACAAAAAGATTGGTTTTGTAATTAGATAACTTAGAAGCAGGAATAAAATTAAATAATTTGGGGGAAAATCACAGCTTTGGTGTGGCTCTGGAGGAGAATGTTAGCCAGATGTCCAGCAAATTAACAGGAATCAATCCTTAGCAGAAAATGTGGGAACTGGGGGGAAAAGGGAGGAAAATGTGCTCAGCCACTATAAAAATGGGGTTTAGCTGCTGTACTTTAGTTATTTTTTCATCATAATTATTAAGCTATATTTAAGAAAAGTCTTTGGTTTTTTTTGAACTTCTAAAATCTTTCTTTGAGGAAGAAACAATTCTATTTCTTCCTAATAAAAAGCTTGAGAGTGCCATTCCTCTCCTTTTCCGGAGGTGTACCTGTTTTTACTTGCTCATGCATTGAGCCAATGTGAGGGAGAATTAATACATTAGATATACAGAGCCAGCTCATTTTTCTTCTGTCACTTTTGCCATGATTAATGACAGTGAAAGTGTGTTTAACTCTGCTCCAAGTGACACTTCTGCTATTGCTCAGTGCTTGGACACTTTTTGAGTCTGTTATCATTAACTAAAAATAAATTCCAGTTAAACTGCAAAGGCAGATAAAACCATTTCTTTTCCCCTTTTCTTCCCTTTCTTGTTTATTCTTGTTATGTTGTGTTGAAATTGCTGGTTTTATGCATTTAAATATTGTGAACATTCCAGCAGCTGTAAAGATTATGCAATTCAGTGGCATTTAGGCTTCCTGTATTTTATAAACATAGAGTGATATATTGATATCTCCTTTAAATGGACAGTTTCAAACTCATAATTGTCCAGCTACTAAAAGCT
Organism: Passer domesticus; assembly: GCF_036417665.1. NCBI lineage: Eukaryota > Metazoa > Chordata > Aves > Passeriformes > Passeridae > Passer > Passer domesticus. The sequence goes on from NC_087484.1 coordinate 2,418,137, forward strand.
CTGGGCCCTGAGGTGGCAGGGAGATAAAAATCTCTCTCCCATCTGATAAAGCAGCTTTAAAGGGAATCAATACCTGAATCTATCACCTGCTTTTATAACAATATCCTGCACAAAATAATAGCCAGGAAACCATTAAGGGCAGGAAATTCTTCCAAACTGGTTTCTCATAAACCAGAAGAAAGGGTCAGAGGGGATGAAGGATAGAAAGGGATTGTTGCTAGAATTGCAAAGAAATATTCTAAGGCTAGGAGGGATATTTAGGAGTTTTAAGGCCTTCCTTGCAGAAGAGCCCCTGAGTGTCCCCAGGGCTTTCCCAGTGATTCTGTGATTATGTTGATTTTTTTCTTCCTTTTCCCTTTCACAAAAAGGTGAAATGATTTTAAATTTTGTTCCTGCCCGCAGGTGGGAGTAGAAATTCCCAGTGCTGGTCATGAGGAGAGGAAGAACTTCCAGTATTTCTTTAGACTGTGTTCTAAGAGGCTTGGAGGAAGTGGTTGGTGGGTGAATCCTTCCAGTGCTCCTCATAGGAAAAGCAGAGGGGATTGATAGATTCTGTCTTCAGTGAATATTTGCAACACTTTGTGAGTCTCTCTGGGTTTTGAGTCACTGCAAAACAAAATTACCTATTATCAAAGCTGATTATTTCATAAGCAACCTGCCCATCAGCCACTTAGAAAGAGGGGGGGGGAAATTGCATTATTAATGCAGATTGGTATTGCTGTGTGAAAACTGCTCAGCCACTGTGAAAACTGCTCGTCCACCACCAGGCAAAAAGAAAAATTGAATTATTAATGTGTATTATTAATTCTACCCAAAATCCCTTAAAGGGATATGAGAGGTTTCAGCCTTTCTTTGAGGAGATTTTTGAGTGGTGAAGCTGGGGTGTGCAGAGCAGCCATCTCCAGCATATTAAAATAACATAAATAATGAATGAGTTATGGAAAATCATCCCCCAAGAAAAGCAAAATATGCATTGTTAATGCACATTATTTGTATTAAGTGAAATCCCCAGGAAGAGAATTCCAGGAACTGCAGAGTGTCTCTTGCAGACTTGGTGCATAATCAATGGACAGAAGGAAATCAAGGATCAGGAATGTGCTTTACTTGGCTTGGGGAATTCCAGAATCTTCTTGGGAAATGGTTGGACTCAGTGAAAGTTCCTGTTTGTGCCATGGGGCCAAGAAGGAACCAAGGGGAATCCCTGGGATCAGGGATGGATTTGCTGGAAGACGAAAGAAGGGGGACACAAACTGTGCACTTACATTGAAGTGGCTGCTCAGATCAACACATTTTTCCCTCTTTTTGAGACAAGATGCAGGAAAATAGGAATGGAAGGTGATGCAGAGGATGAAGGGTGGGTGGTGTCCCAGCTGGACTTCATCCTTCATCAGTTCTTACTTTTGCTTTTAAGGAGAGCCTTTGGCTTTAGCTGGAAAGCAGAGACAAACATTTCCAAATGCTTCCTTGCTTCATCTTTGGAGGTGTAGCTCTTAACCCAAGAGCTCCAGCAAAGCCATTAAAACTCTGATCTGTGTCAGATCTGCTGCTCAAATGAGATGCATTTCATGGGACAGAATCTCCTGGTTTCAGGCCACTGAGCCAATTTCATAAAGCACGATCCCTATTTAAGCCCTTTTAAAGGATTTGAGGACATTATCAGATGTACTCCGTAGATCAAGCCTAACTTATTTTGATGGTCTAACAAGCTGTAGGGTTTTAATTGAATACCCAGTCTGCCTGTCTATTTATTTTATTGAATAATAAAAGAAAGGCTGCTTATTTTATTGAATCTTTATATTGGAGTTCTTCCAGCCCAGATTTGGTTTGGAAGCCCAAAAATGGTGGGAGGTGCGTAAAGAAAATTTTTCAAGTGGTTGTTCTGTTAACAGTGAAATCCCTGGGTACGTGGCTGGAAACCATCTGAGCAGGTGCTGCATGCAGGGATCCCTGTGGTTATTCCTGTTCAGGTGAAACATTCCCACAGCTGGAGCAGCAGGAACTGCGGAGCTGGGCTCTGCCCTGGCCCTGCTCCAGCTGCTGGGTGTGACATTCCCTGAGCCTGCCAGGTGGTTCTGTTGGTCTGCTAAAAGGATTATTTGGGGGATGAGTGTGGTGTTAGCCAACCTTGTGACCTTTCTCCTCATCTGCATGGTCCCAGAGGAGGTGATCCATCCTTGGGGATCCTCCCAGTTTCCATGCCTTTATCTCCTCTCCTGGTGGTGATGCCTTGTGCAGGCTGCCCTAGAGCAGAGGCTGGCCAGAGTTCCAGAATAAAGCAGGATGAATTCAAAGGATCTCCTCCATGGATCCACCTTGGGCAGCACCAGAGCCCAGCCAGGGCTGCCCCCAGGATGAACCCAAATGTCCCAAAATGCACGAGCGCTGCCGGGGTCTCTCCCTGGGCTCAGCTCTGCTCCATGTGCACATTGCAGTTCAGTGTCCAATCCCACTGCAGCCCCTGCAGTCCCACCCTGCTTGTTTTTCTCTCTGCAGCCCACGGGGTTTGTGCTCCTGGGCTGAGATTGGGATCATTTGTCCTTGGTGCCCAGCTGGAGCAGGAATTGTTTTGTCTCCCTGCTCTGTGCACAGAGCTCACCATGCCCTGATGTGGAGCTCAGACCCACACACTAAAGCAGCACAGAATGTGGAAAATATAAAGCTAAAACCTGAGGCATCAGGGATACTGTTGCATGCCAGGAGTAAATAGCTCTTGAGATGTTCTTGAGGAAGTTTTTTACTGGGGAAAGGCAAAACCAAAGTCTCAAGGTATAAAATAAATGCTGCAATCACTGCCCTGGCTTCCTCTCCCATGAGGAATTGCTGACGATAAGGGACAGCAGGTGAGTGAGGACCCAGTAATGGGGTAGGATGACCTGCTCAGGAGCTGGAGAACATCAGACTTGTTTTGAAGATGTGTTCAGCCATCAAATCTTTTCATCTTAAATTTGTTTTGCAGATTTATTTTGGTTGCAGTGTTAAAAAGAAATCATTGTTGTTATTATTACTTATTTATTATGAAACTTCATTACCCAGCAGATTGTCAAAGCTTTAAACAACACAACGTTTGACTTTTTACACCCTTCTTCCTGCAGACCTGAACAACTGCAGAACAGATGGTTCAGCTGGTAATGGAGGTAAAAGGCTCTGCAGATTAAAAAATTGTTGGCTATTTTTATGCCATTTCTGCTTTGGCATTTTGCCTCCCTTTTGCATCTTTGCCTAGCACATAAAATGAATGTTTTCAAGTTTTTAGAACTTGTAACGATGCACAGTTTATTCTGTGTAGGAGCTCAAAAGTGAGAGCTGACCCACAGAAGGGGAGTTAAAATTAATGGAATATCTGTGGAATTTCTGATGAAATGAATATTTTGGCTTAGGATTTTTTTTTTTCATTAAAGTCACTTTCCCTAAACATGTTGTGATAAGAATTTGCTTAAATAATTATGTCTCAACACCTTTTAACCAGTGTTATATGGACATAGTGGCCTTCTAAAAGGAAAAATTTGATAGCAGAATTAACTTCAGAGGGGTCTGGGGTTGAGGCAGTAATGGCTGGCAGTAATTCTCCAAAAAACCCTCTTTTTCTTCTTGTGCAAGGAAATTCTGGCCTAATCCCAGTGCCCCACCACAAATTTTTCAGTCACATCTCCCCCACCACCTGCACTCAGTTGTTTCTCTCTTTTCCACAGGTACAATCTTTTAATGATCAATGTGATCTCCACAGGGACAATATTTAAGGAACTGTAATGCTCAACAACCTCCTTACCTTAATGGAGTGTTTATCTCAGCTATTAAATATTCTTCAGAGTTCTTTTAGAGAAAAACCTTGAGGTGCTCATTAAAATTAATGTGTGTGGTTTGTTTGTTTAGCTGCCAGAAAAAGAAAACACACACACACAAGTGTTTCAAGGCTGGTAATGTGCAAAGGTGAAAACCAGGACGTGAGGGGTGTGAAGGAATTGGGAACAGTAGAGACTTTTTCCTTATTTCCTGGGTTTTTTTTTTTTTTGATGTTTCAAACCTACACATGGTGCAGCACAGGGTGATTTGCTGGCTAAAGTATTTTTATTAGAGGTATGCTGTAGAATTAAAGGCAAAAAAGGATAATGAAGGTAAATCCCCAATATTGATGCTGTAAATTTAGCAAAACTTTGGAATCACACAAAGCAGGCACAGGCAGCTGCTCAGCTGGTGCTGGAGCCCCAGGTCACAGAAGATTTGAAGAAGCATTAAATTACCCTGCTGCCATGGTAGGCACTGGAAAGGCCAAGAAAAAAATAGATTCTGTGGGTAGGGATGAAATATTTTAGAGAAGCTGATTACCTCATGTGAGAAAATGAGTTAATACTTGCAGCAGCCCTATAAATTGTTTCTTCTTTTGGGAGTTGTTTTCAGCTACTGTGATACTTGGCATTAAGGGGCTTCTCTCTGTTGGCTCTGGGTAGTGCCAGTGTCAGAAATCCCATTTGTGGAGCTGAGGGCAGATCCCTCAGATTCTGTCTTGATAGTGGGCAAGGTGAAAGTGGAGGCCTTTTACCTTAAATACAAAATTTTGTTTAAGAACTGCAAAAATGTGAATGTGAGCGCTCTGATAATGGGAATGCTGTGCTTCTCTCCCTGTGTGTGTGGGGGAAAAGGGCTCAGCTGCACCAGGAAAAGCAGATATTAGGAAAGGTTTCCTCAAGGAGAGGTTGTCAAGCATTGGAACAGGCTGCTCAGGGGAGTGGTGGAGTTTCCATCCTTGAAATGTTCAAAATAACGTGTGGGTGTGGCGCTCGAGGACATGCTCTGGTGGTGGGCAGTGGGACTTGAGAACTCAAAGGCCTTTCCCAAGATCAATAATTCCATGATTCCTCTTGAAATTCCAATATTTAATGATGAAAAACTCAAAGTCAGTCAAATTCTGAAGCGAAAAAAATTTCCATAGCACAAGGGCTGGACCATGAAAATCACTAATAAAGAACATAAAATCTATCTGTTATTAGTGTGGGTCAGTTTCAGGCAAAATTGAATAACTTTTTTTGTGCTAAGCTTTTTGTTGTGGTATTTTTATATCCAGGTGATTTCATTTGTTCAAGCCCAAAATAGAGGTGATCAATAGGGAAACTGGACAGAAGAAAAATGGATATTAGAACTGTCTTGCAGGGGTTTCTGATGTACTGGTTTATCTGGGTTCAGGAGTGTTTTTGGGAGGAGTAGTGGAATTATTCCTGACACTGACAGTCCTGACAGCAAAGCTGATTCTAGAATGATAATGGAAGACAAAGGGAATTTGGCCTTCATTTGAATACTTGGTTGACAAATGTAAAAAAAAAGGCAAGCAATGATTTTAAAAAATACAGATTATAAGTAGTGAGTTTGGGGATTAGTCAATACAAAATAAAGAGAAAAAGGCTTAAAATGTTATTATTAAAAGAAAAAAAAAAGTAAATGGCCTAAATGAAAAATGGGATGAATGAAAAAATTACTGAAGTATCAACATAGCAAAATGATCTCACAGGGAGTAGCTGAGCTCTCTTATAAACAGGGAATATTATGTACTTATTTTGGATTCCAATCAGAAAATCAGCATTGCTGTTTCAGGGTGACTCTGTTGAATTGTCTGTGAGAATATGAGAATTCACGTAGCATGGTAAAGGCTTATCAAAAATAAATTAAATGGAGAAATTGCACAGGTTGCAATGTCTAGACCTCAATAATTTGTGCAGAGTAGCAGTGAGATTTCAGGGCTCAAAGTCACCTGTGGGTAGTAAATTTGTGGGATTCAATTATTTTTTTATCAGAACCCAAAAAAAAGATGCTAGGAGGGAATTGCAGGTGTTCAGAAGACTTTGCAGCCACAATTTCTAGAAAATTCAGTGTAACATGTTTAAACCACCAGCTTCCAAGGAAGACCAGACGAGTTCCTTCCTCTGAGTTGAACTCTTGACTTCTGGAACTCAGGAGTCATTGTTGATCCTCTCACTGCATTTGTTTTGGTCTCCTTGAGGTGTAGCCGGGATCCAGCTGTAAAGGAGTGTGGAACAATTATAAAAACAACGATAAAAACGCTTCCTCTGCTGGATGTCTGAAGTGGTGTTGGAGGTGGCTGCAGATCCATGCTCGGAATTGGAGAAAAGCAGAGGGACCGTGGTGAAGGTGAGCTGAGTAACAAATAGGAATGTTCAGTTTGCTGCAGTTCTGAACCATCAGGAGTTGTTCACTTGCTCTTAATAAACAGCACCTGGAAGAACAGGGGTGAGGAAGGAAAATTGTTATTAGAAATTGAGGTGTTTTTTGTCGTTTCTCCTCTGTCCCTCCTGTGCTGCAGTAAATATTGATTTGTGGGCAGGAGCAACAAAGGCTTTGCCTGTGCCCATTCTGATCTCATCAGAGGTGAGTAGGAAAGGGCAATACTTAATGACATTTTCCCCAGACCAGAAATCACTCTGGTATTTAAAAAAAACCAACAAAACAGCATTATGCTGAAAAACTAAAATAGCTGTCATTGGGAATCAGCGTTAAGAGTCGTGCTGCAAAAAATTCTGGAGAGGGGAATTCTCAGAGGAGCTCTGCAAGTATCACATCAGCTGTTTAGTGCTACTGAGAACACTTTTATTTTGTTTTTTTAAACATAATAGAGGTGTGTATTAGAGTGGAAGGGAGAGGAAGGAGGTAGGAATTTACCTGGCAGTGTAGAATTGATAGATTTGTAGCAGGATTCTGTTGTCCTGCCCATGGAGAGCTCCAAGGCAGAGTTCTGAAAAATCATGTCGGTGACCTGACCCCAGTCCCGGTGAGGGCAGAAATGACAGGAATTTAATGTTTGTTGTAGGGTTCTTGTGTTGTTTTACACACCCCAGGCCTCCTGGGTTGCCATCCTGTTAAAGTTCATGGCAAACAGAGCATTCCAAGCCCGTGTGCTGGGCAGGGAATTGCTCATCTGCCAGCAGTGCAGAATGATCCATGTCAGGCCCTGACACTTGGCAGTTGTGGATAAATGGAAAAGTCTTGCTTTGAGCAGGGGATGTTTTATCTGTGTAAATGTCACAGCTGGAATTCTGGGCTTTGGGAAGGTCAAGTTCTCAGCTGCTCCCTGTGTGACCTCACACGGTGCCAGGGGGAAGTTCAGTCTCACACCTCGGATGCACAGAACAGCTCACAGAGCCAAGCACAAGAACAGCACTCTCAAAACCTTCCTGATAAAGGATGTCATCTGCTCTGGGATTTCTTTCCAAACCCACTTAAATCTGTGCCTGTGAGGGTGGACAGGCCCTGGCACAGGTGCCCAGGGAAGCTGTGGCTGCCTCTGGATCCCTGGAAATGTCCAAGGACAGATTGGACAGGGCTTGGAGCAGCAGCAGGTGTCTCTGCCCATGGCAAGGGTGGCACTGAATGAGCTCTAAGGTCCCTCCCAGCCCACACTTTTCTATGATACTGTGCTCCTTAGAAATCTCAGTTTTATACCTTAACCAGGTTCCTTATCTTTGTCAGGAATGTCAAACTCAGGGAGCTCTCACACACCTCACTTTGGCTGCACACCTCACTTTGGTGTCAACACAAAATGTGCAAAATGCATCCACAGAGATGGATTTGCTCTAACAAGGGCTTCAGAGCCACATTCATGACAGCAGTTGGGCTGGTAATTTATACTGGTACTCAGTTTTTAAGGAAAAAAAAAAAGAGATTTGATGTGAAAAGATACTTAAGTGCATTTGTAACCTTAGGTAGGCTGATGTTAAATCTGGGCAGGTGTCCAGCTCCTGTGCTCATCGGTCCCCAGGTGCCACCAGAGTTGTTGCACTTCGCTGGGTTTAATTTTCCAGGGAAGCACACCCCTGTCTACCAGCAGATCTTTGCTTCACCTGGGCTGAAACTTGGGCTGGTGCCCATCTTTGTGTGTGAACCATCTCAAACTTTTAATAATCATTCAAAAAATACAAATCAGGGACCAACCTGGAGGGTTTTACTGCTGATCAGGAGATGCAGCCCTCAAAACCAGCAGTCAGGGTATTGGTGACTTCTCATGCAGGGGTAGGATCTGCATTCCAGCAACCTTGAGAAATTAGTGAAGAAGGACAGATAAAGCCACAGTTAAGGAAAAAATTCATTAGGTAACACTTTTGTTTCTGATGCATCGTTGGATGCAATTAAAATTTTGGCAGGAGCAATGGTATGAAATGTTTTGTCCAGAAGGTTATTGTAGCTGGAACTGAGGCTAGATGGCCAAACAACCATTGTCATCAAAACAGGGGAGAAAAGTTGGCTCCTTACAGAAATGCAAGGCAAAGTGCTGATCCCAGAGGGAATCCAGGCTGGATTCCTGCTGGAGATGGAGATCCTGATCCTGCCGTGTGTGAGGGTGGGAGAACCTGGAGGTACAAAGTGCAGATGTGGTTTTATTCCATGAGGAACGGACATTATTCTTCTATCATGTGAAACATTTTATTCAGCCATCCTGCAAAACAACAAAACGAGCCAGATCACCCCAAAAAACCAAATAAGCCACAAAAATACAGGAAAGCAACATGTTATTTCTGCAGGCAGTCAAGTCACAGCTTTTTATAAAACATAAATTCTGCATTTCCTACCTGACTGCAGCAACAGTCACGTTAGATAACAAATTATGCAGATTTGCTTTTGGAGACTGGTTTTTCCAACTTTTTTCTACCACAATTGTGTCTTTTAGAGAAAGCTGGTTAAAATGACAATACTCTGAAGAGAGGATGTGGCTGTGACTGTTTCCCCCCTCTCTGAGCAGCCTGGAGAGTTGTTTGTGGCCACCCAAAGCTCCGCAGGGCTGGTTCAGAGCTGCTGCTCCTTGTGCAGCCAGGTGTGAAGGAAGTGAATTATGGAGCTCAGCTTCTTGTTCTGTGTTAAACATTTCAAAAGGAGGCTTGGCTGAGCAGGGTGGGCTCTTCTTGCCCTTGGAAGGAGAAAGTGTCTCTTGTCTTAGATTCATGTCGAGTAATTAGTTTTCTTCAGACCAAAGAATAACTAATTCACTGGAGTTTATCTCAGTAAAGGGTCAAACAAAGGCTTTGCTGTTTTGTGAGAAGTTGTTACAAAGCAAGACAAATAAATACATCCTCCAGCTGAAACACAGCTTTGTTCAGAAGCTTCAGGACCTCTCGTGGATTTGATTTAAGGGTCCATCCAAGCCCTCTGCAGAGCTTTGGTGAAGAGCTGAGTTTAATAAAGGAAATCATCAAGGGCCTGCACAGTGGTGGGAGGTTCTGAGGCTGATAAACAAGCTTTGCTTGTCCTTTAGATGTGGTTTGTGAATAACATCTTGCTTTCCTTTCAGTGCAATAAAGAGGAGGTATCAAAGCGTTCTGGGCATTTCCCCTGGCTGCCAGGCTAATTAACCAGAGTGCAGCTCTTTGTGTCATGGCTTGAGACTTCACTGATCATATTTATCAAGGCAGATCAGCAGAGGATTTTTGGTTGTTTTATTTTTTGGCTTTTTACTGAATTAAGGTAGGTGGAAATGAGGCATGTCCTGGTTTGGGTGGCCTGTCCCTTTCATATGCAGGGATGGATGTTCTCTCACCTCTCTGCTGCTCCCCCTGCCAATCCACTGTTCATTTTCATTAATCTTCCTAAATATGATTCCAAATGATATAGTTACATGAATGTAACTTCAGAAACACGAGTCTCTTGTAAGAACAGAGAAGGATTAAGGGAGACAGAATTGCAGCAGGAAAGGGGCTGAAGATTGAGCAGCCAGGAGTGTTTCACTCTGAGCTGACACCATGTCTTGTGTTACAAGCTTGCTTTTCCAAAATTTTTGGAGAGAAGAGGAGAAAGAACTGGCTGTCATTTAATTGATGTCGAACCTCAGTTATTTACAGTCTAGTAAGGAACTTACTAGAGGTTTTTTAAACCTTACAAGATTTTAAAAATGTTCCTTGCAGTTCAGTCCCTTCTAAAGGACATGTCATCCATACCATTTTATCAGCCAAAAAAAATTATATATATTTATGTAGACATACCTGTTTCTTGGAAAGGTCATCTTGGCTGAAATGTTAATTCGATGTTGGTGCTGTTAAATAGTAATAGACTAAAGTTCAGCTACAAAAAGTCTTTATCTCTGTTTCATTGTAAATACATTTTTTAGTGCTGTGTCCTAGAGATTCTGGTGGATAAAAAAAATATCCCTTTTAGTTTTCTTCCTCTCAAGTTCCTGCTCCTGGGAAAAGCAGGCCCATAAGTTAGTGCTGTAGCAATAAATTTAAATTCTTGTAAGCAGGAATTCAAACCCCGCAGTGTTGCTACAGAAACTCTTAATAAATTAAACACATTCATTGCACTTTACCAGATTATTAAAACACTTAAATATTATTAGCTGGGTTGCCTGAGAGCAGTGGGCTTCTCTGCATGGAAATGTGTGCAGGGAAAAGCTTCCCAAAAGTCCCAGTAGGTGGAGGACGCTCAGTGATTCTCTCAACTTATTCCTCTCTCCTTTCTGAATTCTCTGTGTAGCAGCCTGGATCTTTCCTGAAATTAATTGTTTTAATTATGGCAAATGGCTTGAATGGCTTCTGTGTGAGGGAAGAATTAAAACTCTGGGACGGTTTAGTGCAGAGAGGGGACATAAAGAGGGCACACGATGGAGATATCCCAATAATGAATTGCCACACACAAAAAGTAAATCTGGCACTTGCACTTAGCCTCTCTTATAACACAAGAACCAGGGGACTTGTAATGAAAGAGAAAGGCAGCAGAATGAAAGCCCTTAAAGAAAATAAATATTTATGCAAATGCATAATTAACCTGTGGAGTGAATTCCTGCAAGAGCGGAGTGAAGCCAAGAGCTTTGTGGGGTCCTGGAGAGGATTTGGGGTTTCTGTGGGTAATGGGAACATCTGGAGTTGTGTTGGATGGTGTGGGAAGAATGAAGGGACTGCAGGGACAGGGACACGGAGTGTGCAAACCCTGAAGAAAATGGCACTGGCAGCACAAACCTGGCTCAGCAGGGAGGAACTTCCATCACTGATCATTTCACTCAGGTAAATGCCACTGTGCCACTTACTTTGGGAGGGGATTGGGCTGGGACAATTACACTCCTGTGCTCATTTTACCCCAGCCAAGCCAAGAAAAGAGGTTTGAACATCAGGGAGAAACACATCCAGAGCAAACCAAGTGTTTTCTGTCCTGTGCCCTTGTTATCCCAGCATTCCTAAAGAAAGGCATAATAAGTAAATAAATAGAATTTGTCTTTGGGAAGCAGGTGAGTTTTCCAAGTCATCTGAGGTGGGGTGTGATGGGAGCTGTGTGGTGGCAGCACTGCTCAGTCCCTGTCTCTGCTGGTTTGCCCATCCAGTGTTTCAGTGTTCCCATTCTTTCTGAGGGTTTAATGTTTGAAATCCTGCAATAACACAATTCCTGCTGACACACATTGTCCAAGTTCATTGACTTAATAAAATAAAGCACGTTCACTTTCCTTGTCAGGGTCTCTGCCACTGTTCTGGAGACCACGGATATGGATGACCCACATGACATTATTGTTTAGCCTATTTTCCCCTTTGCTAATAACAGCTTCATCCAAACCAGCTTCCCAAAAGCTCTCCACCCAGCACAGGCAGGGAATTGTTCCCTCCAAACACAGATGTTGTGGGAACGTAGCAGACACAAGGCAGGCTGGAGGTGGATTTCCACTTCATCCATTAACCTTTCCAGAATCCCTGCCAGAAGGTGCCCACGGTATTTTGGCCTCTTTATTGATGGTCTTCATTACCTCACTTGTCTGAGAAGGATTTTTTAAGATCAAAGCAGGAATTCCACCTCAGCACAGACAGAAATCCCAAAAGGCTTCTCATTCACACTCAATTGATTCTGTGGCAACCTTAAACATTTCCCAGCCCATTTCTTTGTGACCTGCTTCATTCCAGGTGATGTTTGAAAGCTCTGAGACGTGACAGAGATGATCTGAAGTAGATCAGGAGCTGCCCCACTGCTGCATGTCTGCCCTGCAATTTGTCTTACTCCTCAGGTAACACAGTGCCTGAATAACAGCAGGTTCTGTAAAGCAAATATCTTAACTTGAAGTAACCAATTACTTCTGTGGTGGAAATGAAGACAAAATCTGACTCATAAGTTTAAAATAGTCTTGATTTTATTCTGCAGGGTTTGTCGTTATGGTTCAAAGTGTTAGGGGGGTTAGAAACAAGATTTTCTTGGAGCTAAAAACTTGCCCTGAGCTTGAAATGTCTTGATTTTAGGCATGATAAGGGAAAGTTAGTGAAAATGCCTTCTTGTTTCTGACCTGTGTGTGAGAGACATTGGAACAGACCCCGTGAGGACCTTCCCAGCACAGAGCTCCCTGCTCTTCTTGCTGTGCTGGGTCTCCCATCCTCTCTCCAGGGAGTGCCCACCCTCATCCTGCCTGGACTGGGCCCCTTTGCTTTCCCCATTGCAGGGGAATATAAACACCACTGGTGTTAGATATTTACTGTTCTTGGAGGTATAGTGTTGTTAGATACATACTGTCGGTAGATATTTAGTGTAGAGACTCATCAAGGTAGGCCTTGTCAAGCCTCTAAAGGGGGGGAATGATGCCTCAGGATCTGATCATTTCTATTTCCATGTATCTGTACCCCTGCAGCTCTTCAGTGTGTAACTCTGAGCTCCACACCCAGTGCCAGCTGCTGCTTTCCCATCCTGGGCAGACACAACAATTCCTCTCCAGGCCTGGCAGTCAAGGACACCTCCCTGCCTCAGGGCCTAGGGATGGAAACAAAAATGAGCTGGGGGAGCAAACTGGGGGTCAGTGACTGCATGAGCTGAAGCTGGAACTGGAGGATGAAGCCCCAAAATGCAAATGGCCCAAACTTATCCAAGTGTGAAACCCGTGAGCCGTGGAGCATTTTGGGTGCAGCCCTGGGGGGCTTGGCCTGCCCTGGCTGTACCTGAAGGGCCTGCAATAAACAGAACTGCTTTTTATTCCCTGCACTCTGGCTGCCCTCTGGTTTAGGTAGCCCCAAAAGGCATCACCATGTCTGGAATAGGTGCCTTTAAACTCCAGGGAGTTCTGGTTCAGAGCTGCCACAAGCAGCCCAGCACCTCCTCCTGATGAGTTCTATTTATTGTGGCCTGACGTTGTCTGAGGGAGCGTGCAGGGCTCAGAGCTCCTTTGGAGCATTGTCTTCTTCAAACCCATCTTTAATGTGCTCTTTGTTTGAGAGCTCCCTTTGTAATTTAGTTGAAGCTGAATTATGAAAGGATCCTGATCTAAATGAGTCACCGTCCCTCTAGAAAGAATGTGACAAATATTAAATATTCTTGTGTCGCTCGCAGATCTGAAAGCAAATCCGTTCTTTCCCTTTAATGCTGTTCCTGCCTTTATATTCTGATGATTCATCCCACATTATGGTGCCAATTTTTCTCCCTTCTTCCCAAAGCTAACAGGTGTTCCTTGGATTTGCCTCATCTGGTAGGAATCACTGTTGAGTCCAGCTGGAAATTTCCCATCCAGGAGCTCCTGCATTGGGCATTGTGCACCTGGGCCCAGCTTTCCCAGTCCAGCCCAGCGTGGAGCTGGGCCTGGCTGGTCAGGGCTTGACAGCTGCTGCTGCAGATCCACATCATTGTCTGGGCTGGATTTACTGCCCAGAGCCCAGGGCTCTTGTACCATTACGGAAATGCAACTGCTCCTGCCCTGAGATGGTGTTGCTGTGGGAGAGTTAAAAGCAGGTATTCGTCCAAAATTGTTCCCTTTTCTAAAAAGACCAGCACTGCACAACAGCAACATCTACAACTGTCCTTAGGCAGGAGTTGGGGTTTTTTTGCAGCTTGGTGAAAGCTTGTTTTAATAAGGTTACATTGTCCAAACTCTCATCTTTTTAAATGAAAATGTTCTGCCAGATTGAGATGGATGAGTAAATGATGAAAATCCAGCACACGTACAAGTTCTGCTCAGTCCTGCCTTTGGCAGGCAGTGGTTCCACACATCTGAAACCATCACAGGCAGCAAACTGTCCCCATTTGGTGGGAAGTGCCAAAAATGCATTTGACAAATATTAATTCGATTTGATCGGATTGTAGTGCAATATTTTATTTGCAAGATGTTCAGACCTAATTAAAAAAATATTTTTGACTTACTAAAATACCTTGGAAAACATCAGCCTTCTTTAATAGGAATCTGATAAACCAAGAAGCCAGAGCATTCATCCCCCTTTTAATCTGATTCTGTAGAAGTAGAAATTGTTGCAATGCTGAGTAAAGAAAGATTAGAAGAAATATGTTAGTGCATTTTCTAGTCTAATCTCTTTGGTTTGGTGGTAATTTAAATATATTTAATTTGCTTCTGAAAAATGTAAGGGAAAATTTAAGAGGGAACAGTAATGTCAGGTGACCCTCATTTTGTGACACTGATCTTGAGACAAAAATACCATTTTGTTATTGCCTGTCATTGTAACATTTCACCTCATTTATTAAAGCTGTTAGCACCTTATATAATATTGTAAAGAATGCACAGGCAAAGTCTTGCCCAAATTCCTCTTTTCTCTTGGAAAAATAGGTGTATAGAAGAGTTGGGAGAAGTGTTAAGGAGTCCAGGCTCAGTGCACAGCAGTGGCTGGGGTGGCACCACTGCTTTGCGAGCTCCTTCCCAAAAGAAAACCCCTGACAAGGTTAATTAGAACCAGGAATGTTTCACTGTGGGTTCAGCACTGCTGAAATGTGCTGATTCAGATGAGAACACTGTCAGGCTTCCTACTATGGCTGATTATCTAGACCTTAATTATTATATAAATCAATGCAGGATAAATAAGACCTTCTTGGTGTAATGGCTCGCTGCCATTTGTGATTAATATTTCATTAGGCACGAAGCCATCAAAGCACTTAAGCAGGTGCTCAATTTTAGCCACTTTAGTCAATTATACTTGGAATTAGGCATATGTTCCCAGGCTTTGCTTGACTGGACTGTTCCCCAAAGCTGAGCTGACCTTTACCTTTGTCATTAACATCAGTGAACAGTTTCTGTCTGTGTACCACCAAGGATTAAACATAAGAAATTCACTTGTTCTGCCCACAAACGAAATGTTGTCACCACTTCCAGGATTCTTTTGTCATCCTTCCATATGGTTGAGAGGATGCTTTTCCCCAAAGCCTTGTTTTCCTTTGTATCCTTTGACTCTCCAGGTGGCAATCACGTTAATACACTGAATTATCAGCCTTTAGAGACACAAGCCAACAAAATGTGTGTGCTACATCTTTTTTTTTCCCCTGTAGTGAACAGATGAAAATACTGTTGTAGTTTTTCCACAGTCCATTGAATGGTGAGAAAAATTTCACCATTATCTACTTCATGTGCTATTTTTTGCATCACCAACAGGTTTTTACAACTCTTCTAATGATTTACTTTTATTTGCCAATGTTTTAAAAGATAGATCATCAAAAATCGTGGGTTATTAATGCCAACCTGAATTCTGGGACCAGTTTTCCATGGTTTTTCCAACTCTTTGGAGGTGGGACCTGTGCAGGAGAAGAGGAAATGAGGAAGGCTGGATGAGAGACAAGTTTGTGAGCTCAGAAAAGTCTTATTTACGCTGACATTCAGTTAAGTTTCTTTGTTACCTTTCTCACTGCAGATGAATAATTTCCAAAGCCTCTGTTCTCATTACAGATCTAATTTTGACTTCTTTGTGCTCTGGAAAATTCCAGTGTTGCCACATCTCAAGCTTCCTTGATTTTCTCTCTCCTTTCCAGGACGTTGTAGGAGAGGCTTGTCCACCATTTGTGCTTCCACCCCTTTGCTCCTGCTCTGGATTTGTTGTTCCCAAGGATGTCAAAGTGCCTTTCAGGGGACACTTGGTAAGATATGGACCCTGATGTCCATTTTAAAATGGACTGAGGTTCAGAAAAGCAGCATAATTGATTTGTAATTGTGTTGCAGAGCTGGAAAAGGAAACACAAGACGCAGCTCAAGTTGCAGATGAAGGATTTGTCCATGAAATGATTTCACTGAGGTCACGGGCTGATGGTACTTGATGGGCCACAATGCATTTGCTGCAGCTTTAGTGGGTTGGAATCCTTCTGGGAGGAGGATGATTGCTTTGGAAAACTCTGTCCAGTTTTATTTGTGAGCAGCAAAATCCCATGAGTTGTTCAGGCAAATCTGGGGTTGCTGGATTTTGTCTGCTGGAGAAAGAAAAAGGAGGTGATGTGGAATTCCCATAACTTGTAGAATATCTGGCCCTTCATTTCCCTGTTGTGTGTTGAAGACTTTGCAGTCTAAAGTGAAAGATCAAAATATTTTATGGACAGCAAGGAAAACCTTCAGCTTTCATGACAACTGTAAATATTTGAGAATACCAATCACAGTTTCCAGAAATACCAATCACAGGTTTCAGCAGTGTCAATCTACTGCAAGTTATGTCCATGGTGGACAGGACTCTAGGACTTTATCTTTATTATTGAAATATATTTAATAAGCAGTGTGAATGAAAAGGTGGAGGCTCAAGAGTAGAAAGAGAAAGTAGGAAATGGTTTAATATGAGTAAAGAGTAGCCAAAGAGGCAGGTGGTGTGACCATGATTAGGTGGTTTATTTAGATTCTTTTTTCCTTCTGTCATTAAACTATGAAAGAAGGGTTTGATAACGTATCAAAAGTTCCTGAGTTTTATTTGCATTTCATGAGAGGTTATATATTCACATAGTTTGGATTTCCACTTGTGAGACATTACAAAACTGAAATGTCTGAATGGGGTAGGTGACAGAAACAGTAAAAAAACAACCCCAGGTTATTTGTGTGAGACTTCAGAATTTGCTTTAAATACACTAATTATTTTTTTTTCAAAAGACATGAAATATTTGATTTCCGTAGTCCCTTCTGCCAAATGTCTGGCATTGTGTTATTGCATTATTTTGTTGTTGATAATTTTTATGATAATGAGGGGGGGTTAAGAAGTAATTTCAGAGCTGCACTTGAAGATATGAGCTGGTGTTTCCTCCTTCACAGGTGCTGTATTTAACCACACAGCAAAGGCAGCCTGACTGAATCCATCCATCTGGAGAGCAGGAAAACTGCTCAGTTCCAGCTCACCTTCAGAAATCCTTTCCTGATAAAATCAACCCAGAATTCATGAAAATCAATGGGAAAATGGAAAGTGATTAGCAAAAATAAGCCTAAATTTCCCCTTGTAGTCAATCCAAGGCAGAATTTTGAGCTGGCTCCAGTGCCCACAGGGTCTGTTCCTGCTGGGGACATTGATCCTTTGATATTCCCATCTCTTTGTCTTCCTTTTTCATCTCAGAACAAAGTATTGTGTTCTTCAACTTTGACCAAAGAGATTGGCAATGGGACAGGAGGAATAATCTTACCTGTCCAAGGCCCATTAATACTCACAAAAATATGCTCTAAATGAGACATTTATACAAATCAATATACATTAAAATGTATGGGGAGCCAAGGCAAGCCAAGCAGAACTTGTTCTTTAATCTTCATTAAAAATAAAAGATTAAAAATTTATCTCTTCCTTCCTAATGCAGAGAGGTGTGGTGAGGGGAATGTGACCCGAAGTTTTAATGGAGCAGCACTTAAATTTTATTATCTGGACAGAACAGGATTTTCATAGTGGAAAAAAAAAAAGATAATATACTTTTAAAAATCAGCAAACAAGCAAACAAAAGGGCTTGTGGTTTGGTTTATGTTATAATGGAGCAGTATTTTTAGAGGGAGACAGGCTGTGCTTAGGAAGAATTGGGATTTTTAACTGTGGGCAGGCTGAGCTGGGTCCCCACAGCAGCATTTCCCTTTTTATCTCTGCATCTGGAATGTGCTGCCTTCCACACCCTGGACTCGTTTGGTTACACGTCAGGGAGAATTCTGTGCATAAATAGGGAAATTATATGGATGGGGAGAGGAAACTGCAAGGGATTGAGGGGAGGATTGGGGATGTAGTGAGGTCCAAGACCAGCTTGGACATTGGTGCTTGGAGCAGCCTGGGATAGTGCAAGGGGGTGTCCCCATGGCAGGGGTTCGGAGCTAGGCAGTCTCTCAGGTCCCTTCCAACCCTGTAATTCCATTCTGTAATTCTCTGCAAAAAGCAGGATTTTGGTTTCCATCCACCCTCTGCACCATTTGGGTTACATTTTTTTGCCCTTTTGTTTTTTGCTGTCCCCTTGACAGGGCTGGGAATTATTTCTGCCTTCACTGCAGTGTCTCTGCAGTACCCCTCATGGCACCAAATGCAGAAATCAATCCTTCTGTGGGCCCTAAAAGGAGCAGCTTTTATTTCCTTTACTCACACAGAGTTTTTAAGTCTATTTGGTGTTTTAGGTGCGATCAGCTGAAGTGCTTTACAGTTGTTGCTGATCTCACTTTTTTATCCCAGCACTCGCCATGGGCATAAACAGAGTGGAGCTGGGCTTTCACCTCAAGGTTCAAGGACCTTTTGTGTCTAAAAGCTGCTCCTCTTACCCATTAGTCCAGCGTGTTATTTATTCTTGCAGATAATCTTCTTTCTTCTTTCCCTTTTCTTAGGACTTGCAACAGTTTGCAGGAGTTTCAGGGAGAGCGTGAAGAGCTCTGTGTCAGAAGGGCAGCAGATGCTTTGTAGTGCTGAGCTGGAGCTGCTTTCCAAGGAGTTCATTTTCTGCAGAGATTCAGACTAAAGAGAGGGCAGAGAAGCCATGCTGGCAATTGGGATAAATCCTCGGGAGCTCTGAGGATTAGAGCTGATTACAATCCTCAGGAGCTCAGGTTGTAACTTCCTCAGAAGCTGCAATCTCGCTGACAGGACAGGGAGAGCACGAGGAGGAGGAGCAGCAAAGTTTTTCTGGATTTTTCAGGCACAAAAAGAACCCAACTTTTACCAGAAGCTGAGTGGATTTACAGCTCATTTGGCTTCTTAGATTTTGTCTGCTTGGAGCTTGATCCTTGGGGTTTAGGAGTAGAAACAGAGGCTGTTTCCAAGTGTGGCTATTCCTTTCTAGTCCTTCCTGATTTGGATTTCCTCTGCCTATCCATTTTAATTCCAGGTTTCTTAATTTTAAATTCGTTATCTGATACAGGTTTTAGAAACACTAAACCTAAGGATGTTAGAAAAGGAAAAAGATGATCCAGTCATGTTTTGCTTACAAATGGGCAAAGCCATCAGTACATATCCCTTCTTTTATGCACTGGATTATTTTTCAAGTTTTTTTTCCCTGTCAACAACTCAGGCATCTGGGATTTTCTCCAGTAAAAGGCAGGTTTGGGCTGTCACTGTGCTGCTTCTCCTCTAAAAATGCTAACTAAAAGCTGAGCTAGTCTGGCTCTTAACAGGAAGCAGAATTGAGCTCAACTTGTAAGGAAAATGGATGGAAAATATCTGCTCTGAAGTTTTGCCCTGCCCAAGATGTTCCTGTTTCAAACATGCAGCTGATCCTGGGAACACTGAGCAGCCTCAGCTCCCCAGCACTGAAGGCTGAGGAAAATCACTTCTTCTCACATGTTTAGGACACATGGATTAGATTTGCTCCAGGTATTTTCTTTCCTCCAAGTTGTTTAGCTGCTCCCTGAAAGTTTGGAGAAGTCCGGTGGAAGCAGTGAATCTTTTCATACTTCCAGTGAATCTTTTCAAACTTCCAGTGATTCTCATGGCAAATGAATTGGGATAATTGAGTGTTTAGCCCTCACCTGGGTCACTGCACTTGTCTTGTTAATCCATTTTGGGGGTGAAGGTGCTGCCTGTGTGTGATTTTCATATCCCAGCCCCCAAACTCAGCAGTTCTTTCTCCTGCCTCTGATGGGTTCAGTGCTATCAGAAACCCATCCTATGATTAAACACTGCTGCAGCACATTCCTCTTGTTGTGATGGTGCTGTCTGTCATTCTGATGGGATTGAGGGATGGATTGTGGGATGAGCACAAACCTTGGTGTGCTCCATGGAGTGAGCTCCCTCCTCTGCCCCATCCTGCTCCAGCTCCTCCTGGGAGCTCTCCAGCCCCTCTTCCCTCCTGTCAGTATTGAGGGATATGAGGGGAAAAGACAAAATATTCCTGAAAGCTTCAAAAATTCAGCCCCTTCCATGAATTTTTTCATAACTCTGCTGGGCCCTTCATTTCTCAAACCCAGCCAAGTGATTTTTTTCTCCTGTTGATTTCCCCAGGAGTGCGGAAAGGTCGGAGAATGTAAACATTACTAAATGATACGGAAATTACTCTGGGTTCTCTGAAATCCAAAGAGATTCAGACTCTCAGCATCTTTTAAGGGTTGCAGAGGATGAATTTTGAGCAATTAAGCTGTGAGTAATGGGTATGTTTTTCTTCAGAGATGTGAGTGTTTGTTGGGAACCAGAGAAGAAGGCACCATGCAAAACCATGGAATTTCTCTTGGAATTTAGTCCTGAGAGAGGCAGGTGGGCAAGACAAGCTCTGAGGGTATAAATAAAACTCAGGTGATTTGCATGAGACTTCAGAATTTGATTTAAAGACACTAATTGATTTTTCTTTTACAAAAAAAGACATGAAATACTTGATTTCTGTAGTCCATCTGCTAATCTCTGCTTAACACTCGAGGTTCAGGCTGGCAGGGAGATGATGCTTTGCAGTGTGTCTTGGAATGTTTTTCTTTTAGGAGGGAATCAGATCCTTCTCAGTGCATAATTTACTCAAGCCTGCATTTGTATATAATATTTATATATACAAATATAGAAAAACAAAATATGTGAAAACAAAATTAGAAATATATAATGTATAATATATATAAAATATACATTATATATATATTAAAAATACTTTTTATATATATATATGGTTTTCCTTAGAAAATCCCCAAAGTGACAAAAATACAATTACAGAGCCACCATTCCTTTCAGACTGTTGTGCTAAGTAGAACCAATATCTGTGAATATTCAGGGATTTTATTTACCCCATTATGTAACATTTGGCCACTATTGGATGTTGATACCCTCACTTCAATTACTGCAAATACTGGGGGAAGGAGCAATTTTCACACAAGATGAATTTTCAGAGTGGTGAGCGATGGTTTGATGTCCAGAATTTCTACTCAAGGATGCTCCTTGCTTATTGTTTTCCATAAAGGAGGCTCTGCATGAAGCACTGCAATAAAAAAATAGTAGCATGGGAATGGAAAAAATTAATAGTCTTTTTTATATATATTATCAAATTATGATCATATGCATGTAGGGGCAAAATAAATTTCAACATTCAACTGCTGTAACCACAATTTTAAGCATCAACACAAAACAATTCCTCTGAAATAAGATAGGAATTTTTGAAAGAGGGAAGCAGAAAAATGGTGAGCTTGAGATGTTTTACCTCAATTCCTTCAGAGAGGCTGGAGGGCAGGAAGGACAGGGAACTTCTGCATAATTCCACGTAGAAATAATGCAGGAGGAAGTAGGGATTGGAAAACATGGCACTTACAACAGATATTTCATTTTCTTGAAGGAAAATGTTCCACAGCATCCTAAGCCCTGTGGTAGAAAAGATCAACATATTTTGCTGAAAGCATAAGTAGAAAAGAAATTAAACTGATGAAGAGACTGTTAAACATCACTGGGGAAACTCAGAGCACTCATTGTATATGTTAAAAAAAATAATAGCACTCTCTATTACCCACTAAAATATAGGGGAAGTTACTATTGGTGAGAAAGCCTGGATTGTTATGGGATAATAAAAATAAATCAGCAGTGTTAAGGCCCAGGTCTCATTGTAGCTTTGTCAGTGTTTGCTGTAACTGCTGAGTTATAACTCCATTTTCAGTGAGTGCAGGGTCCACTCGGGGTGTTACACACCGGTTCTTACATTTACTGTCCACTTTAATACCCAGCCTGGCTGATTTAAAACACACCTTGAGTTAATTAACTAGTTCAGCATTAAGATTATCTCCAAGAGCCAAAAAGTTCCATTTTGGTGTTAATCATGGTGTAGCTACAGCTTTTTAATTTGATTTTTTTGTTAGTGGAGCTTCAAGAGCGGTGGAGTGCTCAGTAGTGCAGAGCATTCCCAAATTCTTCATTTAATCCAAACTCATAATTACCTACAATTCATGCTGAAGGCTAAATACATAACAAACAACGTGGCTGGATGGGGCTTAAATTGAAAACCAATCCCAAGACAAACATTATTATTTACACTTTAAAATAAAAGCCCGTGTTCAATACCATTATTCTGCTGTTTTCCTGCACTGTAATTTCTCCTGAAAGATTTTTGTGCTCTACAATTTTGCAGTGCTCATCTTCCTGGTTAGATTTTCCTCTAGATTAACGACACTGAGTTTGGTCTGATTTTTTTTTTTTAAGTAAATGGAGAGTTCTCTCTGAATCTTGTGGTTGGAGGAATAAATTTGAGAGCTGGATTTCTTTCCCAGTTTTAAATCTGTCAGGTTGATAACAGTGGGTAATAATATTTTAATATGACACAAAATTGATGATATTGATGGTGCTGCACTGATCCCACTGCCCTGGGCTAAGCAGGGCATCAGGTCTGCTGGAATTCCACAGGGATCAGTTTCCCAAGAATGTTAGGACCAGTTTTGGAGGCAGAATGTTAATTTTGAAGCAGATATTTGGCAATCGATGATTTTGTGGCCACAGGGCAGCTCCTGCTTTTGTGCTCTGTGCACTCACTGTTCCAGCAGGGATCTCTGTGGAATTTCTTTTTGTGGAGAGGAATTTCTTCCTGTGGGTTCTTTCTGGAATCAATGCTTTGATTGCCTCCTATGATTTCACACGGTTTGAAGTCCAGCTTATTGTAATCTTGGTTTAACAGCCTCTTCCACACTGGTCAGGTTTCCAGCTAAGCAGCTCTTAGAAACCTCACTTAATGCTTTTCTTGTCTCAGGGCAAAGCAAAAGATTTTGCCAGCCTTGACTGTGAGATAAATGGCTCAGATATTACTTTTTATGAGAGATTTCCCATGTTTTTCCCTTGAATCTTATCACCATATTCCCCTCATTTCAAAGGTGCTGCGTTAGTTTGTGTGCTTTATTTCACTCTGTGCTGTCTGCTCCACACAATCTCCCCATTTCTTCCTGCTTTTGTTTAATTGTGATTTCACATCTCTTGTGCCTCCCAGTTCTCTGCTGGATATTTTTTTTTTATCTAATCAGAAGGATCTGATGGTTTGCAGGAGCACTGCTGCTCTTAGGGAACAGCCAGGAAGGGAACTTGCTTCTGTTTGAGTGTGTATTTACCACTTCTGGGGGTATTATTTTACTGAATAATGATCCAGTCTCACCAAGACTTCAGAGCATGGTAAATTACAAACAGCCTGCAGTTTGTGGGCTCCTGTTTAATTGTTTGCAATTTGTTGAGGTATAAAATGCCTAAATGCATGAAATCTTTTAGGACAGAACTTGTTTTTCTCCTGCATTTACTCTCTGGGTTGAAATCCAGCGTTTAACTCTTAGCCTAAAAATGAGAGTTTGTTATAGACTGGAAAACTTGGTTTTTCCAAAGAACATAGACATTTCCCACTGTGTGATATCAGGGATTTACACATTCCCAGCCTCACGGAAGCTTCAGTTTCTGTCTCAGATGTCTAAGCAGCCTTCAAGAAAATTCCTTTTTTTATCAGCTTATCCTCCAGCTTTCAGCACAGGGCTGGATGAAGTTGTGTAGATACCCCAGGAATCAACTCTGTCAATATTTTCAGCCTTCAGAAGTTCAGTTTCTGCTGCTGGGCTCCTTTTCTTCACTGGTTTGCCCATCCCTGTGGCTGAGTGGAATGTCAAAATCCAGGGGCACGGTGTGAGGCTCTGCCAGGAGTCCTGCCTTGGCATTCCTGATAAAGCTGAGCAAGATCAGAAGCTCCTTTCCCTGGGTACTGAATCCTGCAAGCGCAGAATGTGAATCTTGTTTTTTGTGAACAGGAAAGCTCTTGTTAAAGTTCTGTAATTATTTATCAACAGCTTTCCAGGTGACAGTTTGGTTCAGGCAGAGGGATTCTGCATGAGCTGCTCTTTGTTCTTGCAGCAGCTCCTTCAGGAAAGCCTCAGCATCCTTCATTCCTCTGCTGCCTTGAGCATGCTGCCCTGGAGCAGAGGCTGGCCAGAGTTCCAGAATAAAGCAGGGATGGATTCAAGGATCTCCTCCATGGATCCACCTTGGGCAGCACCAGAGCCCAGCCAGGGCTGCACCCAAGATGAACCCAAATGGTCTCTGCATGAAGAGAAACAATTTCTGTGTTTGTGTGCCCACGTGAGCATTCACATTGAGCACAATCTCCATGTTCAGGAAATAATCCTCCCTTTGGACAAACAGAATGGCAATCAGTGGCAGAGGGGTGTTGTCTAGGACAAATGCAGCATTTATTCAAGAACTCTCTCTTAATTATCATTTCAGTTTTGTTTGCATGAATTCTGCCTGCCTGCAAATAGGATTTGCAATCCTGAGCCAGATTTTAATTCAATGGAAATCACAGTGGAGGTAGCCATGGTAGAATCACAGCTTTTTATTTCAGTAGAAAGTGTTGCAAGAGTTTCACAGCCAAGCCAAAGCATTTGTTTGCTGTTTTGTAGTCAACATTTTATAGCCTCTTTTTAGTACAGGCTGTTCATTTAAAAGGGAAAAACTGGTCATGGAGTGAATGCCAGAGGTTATCTGCTTCTCTTGAATAGAAAAGTAGCTTTATCTCACTAAAGTTGGTGTAGAAGCTTTCAGGTAGTGTGACAAAATCAGCAAATAATTAAAACTTGAGGTGAAGGAGTGGAGCAATCTGTGCTGTCAGACTGGGAGGCTGGTGTGGACGTTGCTCTTCCTCCAGTTGTATCTTCCCAAAATCATAAGGGAATGAAATGTTTCCTGAAATGAGAATCCACTGAGCTGCGCTGACGTTGAATGCTGTGGGGATTCACCAGGAAGGGGCTCACTGATCTGTAAATTCATTCCCCAGTCCTGTTGGCTCTGAGGGAAAAAATCAGTAGTTGAGCTGCTGGAGTGGGGGATCACAGCTGGGCTGGGTCAGTCCCTCCCCTCTGGGGTGGAGCCAATGCCATGCTAAATGGAATAGGAGAAATGGTTGGAATAGAATTGTTGGAATGCATAAAATAGAAACCTCTGTGAGTCCCTCAGAGAGAAAAGAATGCAGGGATACCTCTAGAGAAGCTGAAATATATTAAGTCACACAGATGTGAGACAGAAGTGTAAATTTTAATTTTGAGTAAGTAGAAATACATCTTTTAACAAAGTTGTGGTTGAATGGGATTGGGAAGAGAGGTTAAGGTATCGTTTACTCAGTCCTGGCTGCAAAATGAAGCATAGTTGTTTTTTTAAATCTTCTGCCTTTCATATTCCTGTGATGATGCCCCTTTCAGTGCTTAAAAATTTCTTTCACATTGTAAGATGGCATATTTCTGATGGACCTCTGTTTAATGTTAATTTAGCTCTGACTTACCCTGAAAATCCTTTTCAGGAATGCTGAAAAGCATTTTCTTTTGTAGCATTGCAGGGAGAAGGTCACTAAAAGTCTTGAAAATTCTGCTTTAAAGCCCTGAGTTGCAGTGTGGGCAGAGACTCTCAGATAATCAGAACAACCATTTTGATGCTTTACTCCATCTGAATATGTCTCTAATCTAAATATAATCAACTTTCCTGCTTTCACACATGGTTAGTATTTTTTTTTGTTAGTAATTAAGAGTTTGGTGTAGCAGAAGTGTTTCAGATTCATGGAAGTGTCCAAAGAAAATTTAATTTTAGCACTTCTTACTAACTGGTGAGTAAAGGTGGAGTACTAAAGCAATATGATTTTGGGTGCTGACTTTGAATTTTCATTTAGCAACTTGCTTTCCTGCTAAAATTCTCCTTTTGGGGCTAATTCCAGCATTGTTTATCTGTTGTTTTTAAACAAAATTACATCTGGAATGACTTCCACCTGCTTCTTCAGCTCTACCTGGAGGGCAGTGTGGGTGGAAATGGAACAGCAGTAGGGGAGAGGGAGGGATTGATGGCCATGGGATAAGGGAAAGGAAAGCAAATCCCTCTCTGATCCCTCCTGGGTCTCGTCTGTGTTGCTCCTTCACATTTTAATCACACTCAGAATTTGGGGCATCGTTTATTTGTAGCAGCTTTGGTCTTCACTGACTAAATAATATGGGATTGATAAATAGTGGTTTTGGAGGGGAAATCAACAATTATTACATGGCTGGAGAAGAATATAAATTGTTTTACCTGTTTTTATTCACTGCCTTGCACCCAAGCCCCAAAGTTTCAGGAAATTCTGTCTGCAACCATAATAAGCCTCAAAAAGGATAATAAAAAAGTATCAGGTGTTGGCAGTCTGTTGAGAAAGCAGGTGGCTGCTCCTAAATCTAATTCCTGGGGCTTTATGGCGTGGCAGTAAAAGAGGGAAGCAACCAGCATCGTTCCCCACAGAGGCAGAATTAAATTCAGATTTGTTTCAGCAGGGCATTAATAGGGTTCCTCAGAGAGAGACTCTCTGCCTTTGAGTTTGGTACTGGGTGGAAAATCATCTGTACAGGGGTTTCTGAGCTGTGACAATATGTTACAACTCGAATTTTTACTAATTCAATTTATTATGTCCAATAGCTTGTTTCCAGATTAGATGTCCCATCATCTTTTTTTTTAGGCCTTTTGTAAGAACTAAGGGGGATTTCCCTTGCCTCCACTTATGCCTTTATGGTTCACATCTGATTATTCAATTAATAATTCCAGGTAGCTCTGCTGATTTTACCTTGTGGAAAATCCATTCTGTAAAGATCAGTTGCACTTTCTTCCTTCTCTGTAAAAATCATAAATGTGTCAACACCAGAATTTGGGATCAAAAATACCAATTCACCATTCAAAGACAACCCAGCACAAAGATGTGCCACAGCATTCTGAGCTTGTTGATTCTTTTAAAAGTATTTTAAATTCTTCAGTTATGGGTTTACATGGAGAAAACCCATTTAGGGTGTCCATATTTTCTACAAGTGTAAAATATTTAAGTGGAATAATCAAAGCAGGATTATTCCCTGCTGGTCCAGCCCCAAAAGCTCAGGTACAAATTGTGTTTCTGGGTTCCCTGACTGACCCAGGGACATTTTCTCACCTTGTGTTTATTTTTCTTTTGTTAAATTTTCTTATTTCAATATATTTTGTAGTTTATCAGACAGATCTTTTATCACTTTATTCAACAAGAAAATAATAAATGTTTGGTCATAGAGCTCCATGAAATTATTTGTGGATTTCTGATCCTATTGGCTATTTTCTAATTTTTTGGGGTGAGAATTGAAGCCAGCAGTGGCCTTCAGAGTTGGGCATTTGTATTTTTAGCTTTGGCCTTCTTTAAGGTAGAATTATCTGAATTGCTCTGCCAATGTCCAGTTAATGTCATGAGCATCTCTGATAATTCCTGCATTTATGTCCTCACACTTCTCAGTTTTAAACCTTTGAAAATAGCTCATGAAAAAGCTTCAGGAGTCAGGAGGGAGCAGGAAAATGGGGAATGTGCTGTGAAATTAATCAATCCTACAGTCACAGGGGTGAGTGTAACCCTGCTATAAATATTAACAAAGGCATCAGTTGGGCATTTTTAGCTGGCATCCCATTTCAGTCAGGAATTTTAATTTGGTACCTAGAATCCAAAGACTTTGGGTAAAAAAGAAAAGAATGAAAGCTTAATCATAATATTATTTTGGGAAACAAAATCAGCCTGGATGCAGAGAGATGTGTCCCCACAAGGGCAACTGTCCATGGTAAAATAATTTCTAAATTTAAAATACAGACCAAATGTACACAAACCTGTTACTTTATGCAGTCAGTTTAAAAAAATCTGAGTTTCCATCTTCATTTTACTGCTCAGTGCCTAATTGGGGCCTGAATATGTTTAAAATGTTCTGTTTCATTTTTCCTCTCGTGCAATGGAAGCAAACCCATTTCCTAATCCTGAACCAGGCAAGAAAAGAGAGTGAATTTATCCTCAAAGGCAATGCTTGACTTTCTGAAAAGATTAATGAATCTTCTGTCTCAATATCTGGTACCAAAGCAGATCCAGGAGATAAAATAGGCTCTTACTGCTCTTTTCTTTTTCTCTACTTTAGAAATACTTGAAGTGTGTAAAGAAGTTCATTTTAGCAGTAATGAATTATTTATAATTTTTTTAAAATTATTTTGAAATAGTTGTTACCTGATGAATAGAATTGTGATCTCCTACCATTTCAATTCTGATAAGAACTTCCCCATTCTTAGAGATCAGGCATTTCTAGATGCACATATTTTGGATGATTTGGCAGAAATGCTTGCCTGGTGTGGTTTCTTCTGCCACGGAACATCTGGCCAGATGTTCATTCCCATCTCTTTTTTCATTCCACTATGAATTTCCAACACTTGGAGAAGAGGCAACTTCATCTGGATTTTAATGCCAATCATGTCAATCCCTGGCCTTGGGTTGTGGGATGATTTGTGAGAGGTGAAAAAACCAGCATTAATATGAATTTTAAAATGATTTATTAGGAAAAATCGGATTAATGGGAATTTGGGTGGTTTTTAGAGATTGTTTTGCTGTTTCTATGATGCAACATCACTGTCACTGCTGTTTGTCCCCATTGTTTGTGAATGTCACCCCTGCCTGGGCTAGCTGAGACCTCACAGGGCCCCTGCAGGATTGGGATTTTGGGGTGAAATCCCATCCTGGTGGAGTCAGGTGGGAATTCCTTGCACACAGGGCCCCTGTGTGTGTGCAGCAGCAGCAGGAGCAGGTTCTGGGTGGGAATTTGAGAAATGGCTGAGCAGATGGCAGCCCCAACGTGTGAGGAACTGATCTGCAGTGATTAAGACAAGTGTAAAATTGGATTTTCAGCATCTTAAAAAGTGCATGGCTCACTTGCTTGGAATTTCATGCAAAATAAGTGGAAGTTCTGTGACAATTTGTAAATTTGGCTGAGGGGAAAGCCATTAATAATCCTGGTGGCTGTCTCACTTCTTGAGGGATGCAAATGGTGCAGCCTCCTGTGGTGGCAAAGGCAAGGATTTACTGAAGGCTTTGGGGAGAGAACTTTTACCCAGCTGGCAGCAAGAGCTAAAAATGAACTTTTATACTATTATTGTGTATAACTTTTTACTTGTAGTGTTGTGTGAGAAAATAAATTGTTTATAATGTTGGTGTTACATGAAAAAATAATTCCCAGAGTGAGGGTTAGGTCCACATCTATAATTTTGAGTTTAAAAGTTAATTAGTGTATTAGTGTATATAGTTAGTTAGTTATATATATGTAAACCTGACAGTTTCCCACCTGTATGATTACATGGGAAGGGTGGGTTGATTTGCAGCCGGTAATCAAGTTTGTCTTTTGGTTTCAATGTTACTTTTCTGAAGGACTGGGTGGATTTGCAGCATTTAATCAAGTTTGCCTTTTGAGTTCAACATTTTTTTCTGTCTGTTGACTTCTCAATTCATTTTCACTGCTTCATTGAGACCTTCAGCTGTTTGCACCCTTCAGAACTCACCTTAAGGCTGCTGCTTAATTAGGGTTGAATTACATGACACAAACACCCAAATATCAGCATCCTTGGTCCTTCCAGCCATTGCCATCAGGTACTGCTGGAAAATTCCTGGATGGAGCTGCAAGGAGAACACAC
The DNA here is from genome assembly GCF_036417665.1 of Passer domesticus. Lineage (NCBI taxonomy): Eukaryota > Metazoa > Chordata > Aves > Passeriformes > Passeridae > Passer > Passer domesticus. The sequence goes on from NC_087484.1 coordinate 2,447,644, forward strand.
CTGGAGCAGCACTTAAAATTCTGTGTCAGGAGGGGCAGCGATTGCAAATTCACCTCAGAGCTGCTGCTGGATATTCCTGGTGGATATTAATATTGAATATTCCTTCTGGATATTCGTGGTGGATATTGATACTGGATATTCCTGCTCAATATTCCTTCTGGATATTTATCCTGGATATTCTTTCTGCATATTCATACTGGATATTTGTGCTGGAAATTCATGCTGAATATTCTTTCTGGATATTCATCCTGGATATTGGTGCTGGCTCCTCTCAGAACAAACAATTCCAGCAGATATTATCAAGGGGAACGCTGAAATAACATTGCAGTCAACACAGATCTTGAATTGACCTTTTTTTTTTTTTTTTTTTTTTTTTTTTCCCAAGCCCTGAAATATAAATGTAGCCAGGCTGCAGTTTGGAAAGTAAATTAGGCAAAGCATTAAAAACCTGGGTTGGTGCAATTTTTTTTTTATAATAATTTTTTAGTCTAAATAATTTCCTGTAGTCCAGGCCTCCCATTGCCATCTGCAGGAACCATTTTCCCAGTTTGGGAATGGGGCTGGGAATGGGACAACCTGTGCCTGAGGCACTGAGAAAATCAGCCATGATCACCCAAGAGCTGCTGGGGGATGTGGGCTTGGAAATAAAGTGCTGGTGATGAAATTTAACTTCAAAATCTCTCTCAGAATTCAGTCAGGAAGGACTGAATCTTCACTTGAATTGCTCAGCTGAACTCCACCATTCTCACCTTTACTGTACAAAGTCTAGAAATTCAGATTTTTTAGTTTTTCATAGTAATCATGTTACAATTGCCTAAATTTAAACAGATTATGGGAATGCTGATTATGGGAATGCTGAGTTTGTGACCCCATCGTGCTCCCTGAACACTTCTTGGACCATCCCAAGCTCAGGTCCTTGGCTGGTTGAATCTTGGAAACCTCCAGGAATAGGGGTGAGTTGTCAAGCAGCATTTCTACACTAACCTGCAAAAAAAAACCCAACCCAAATCCCCAAAAAAGTGCCACACAAACGTCTCAGTTAAATCGTATTTTCACTTTCTGCTTTAGTTCATAGCTAAACTATTAGCTCATAGTTCATATTTATTTCTTAGTGGCCTTTGGAGGAATGGAGTGAAAGGGAAGCTGACAGGGTTTGGCAGAAATAAATTCATTAATCTGGTTCTAAAATTCTGAAGAAACAAAAGAGATGAGGAAATCGGTGTAGCCTGACGTGCCAGTAAATGAAATAATGGCAAAATAAACATATTTGGGAAAAATACCTGATTTTGTTGTGCTGCCATCCTAGAAAAGGCAGAATGGAATGAAGCAGTGATCATTTGGAACCTGTCATTCTGCATTTTGCTGATACAAAAGCTGTTGACTGCGTGCTACACAACATTTCCCTCATTCACAAATGAGAATTTGAATAGAATGGGTTTCTTTGGAAATTATATTTGCATATGCACTCCTATTTTTTTTTTATAGTAAATAAAGTAAATAATTCTCTTTAAAAATAAATTATTCTCTTTAATACACAGGAGAAATGAGCTGACTTCCCACCAGCATCCTTAGAAATGGAGTTCAGAAAGTCCTTGTGGTGTAGGAGGAGATTTGGGTCTCCACAGAAAACAGGAGCCTGTGGTTTTTCCCTTTGTTTAAAGCAGTTCTCTTTTTGCTTTGATTTTCTCACCTGTAAGTTTATTTATTGAATTTTCAACTAATTTGGTTTCAAAGCAAGTGTGGTAAACAGATGGAAAAAATATTGATAGCTTTTGCCACCACGAAGCATCTCTTGCATCCAGGAAATATTTATGTTTTTAAAGAAGAGAACATAAAAAAATTCTCTTTGGAGAGCCAGGAAATGATTCTTAAAAATGAAAAAAACCACCCCTTTGTAATGAGATGAATCTGTACATGTTGCATGGGATATTAGACAATAATTTACCCAGCCAGAAGAGTGTTCACCTATTTTGAGTTTATGAGCACAGATAGACTGGGAACAAAGCTCTGCCTTCTGAGAAGATAAGTGCTTTTTAGAGATCTCTGGGCTCTCTGGGGTTTTAATTAGGGATTTTTATAGCTTTTGTGTACGAGCTTCTAAGACCTTTTTGCTTCAAAATAAAATTCAGATTTTTTGTGTCCTCCCTTGATCAATTTTAAGGCCAACAGTGAAGGTAGAAAGGATCTGTTTCTAAATACTAATGAGTGCCTTTCTAAAAGGAGAAGGAACCTTCGGCAGCGTGCGTGGGCAGGTGTTGAGGTATCTGTAAAAGGCTATTTTATGGATACTGAAATAATTGTAGGGCGTTTGTAATTAACAGAATTATTTAATTAGGCTGGCAGATCTAGGCTTTGGCTGGTGAACGCTGCAGTGTGGGATTGGTGCTCCATGTAGCCCTCAGGAAGGGAGTGATGTGTGTGCCTAAAATTCAAAAAGAAGCTGTGGTGACTATCACCTGAAATGGAGGTGGCCCAGGGAGCCTCATCCATGCAGGAATTGGAGCTCTGAGATTTTTTTGTGAGGATTTTTGGGATGCTCAGGCAGGCAGAGGCAGCTCAGGACCACCCTCTGGGACATGGTGACAGCTCTGCCCTGCTGAGGCAGCTCCAGAGCAGGGCTCACACTCAGCTGCCCCATCAGAAGCTCCTCCAGAGATTAAAAAGACATAAAAAGTTAATTTTTCTCCAAATTATTCCCGCTCTTCAGTTGCCATGGCTGTGGTGAAATGTTGTTTTCAGCTGGGGTTGAGCTGGTGGCTCTGTCAGAAGCTCTCTGAGTCAGCAAAAAGGGAATGAAAACTGGTGGCACCTTGCATAACACATGTTTTATAAATATGATTTATCCCTGGGAAAGAGCACAAGTCAAAGGCATTGTTGGCAGCCTCGATTCAGAGTTTTATTTTTTTTATTTTTATCTGATTTTTGTGCATCATCTGCCAAAAGAAAGCCCCGGAAGTTTGACTCAGGGTGTGATGCAAGAGGAAACAGATGGCAAATTCCACCCAAATTCAGGGTTAAGTCACGATGGGTAAAAACCTGTGGGAAAACTCCTATTTTTAAATATTAGTGACCTCATTTTTTAAACTGAGGGAAAAGGTTGTTTTCCTTCCACATTTAATGCATTATTTGTTGTAAGTAAAACAAAACAGGAAGTGTGATCTTCTCTTTAGTGTCGTGGTGTGTTTATATAAAAATGTAAATAAATATATACAAATATGTCTTAAAGGTTGGGCTGAATGATTCTATAATTTTATGATTACATGATTTTGTGATTCTATAATTTCATTATTTTAAATAAGGGTTCTGATGTGGGGGAAAAAAAGGGATTTTCAGCATAAACATAGTATGATGAATTGGGGGGGGGAAGAAAATAAGGCTTAAGTGAATGTTTTTCCTGCAAAAACAGTTTTACAAAAAAATACTTCCAGCTGAATTATCTGAACAGTTGTGAAATCAAGACAAGAGCTACGGGTGGTACTTTCAGCCACAAATACCTGCCAGAAGGACATGAAAAAACCCCTGTTGTTACCATGTAATTCAGCAGCCATGGCTTTAGTTTTATGCTTAAAATTAATTTAATAATTTAGAAAACACTGCCTGGATTAGGATATTTTCTGCTTTAAATAATCACTGAAATATTGTGATCAATTCTAGTCACTGTTTTAAAAAATATCTTCAGTTTCAAGTATATTTTTTTTATCCCATTGTCCAAAAACTGGAAGTTATTTATTTCAGCTGGCCTGAATAATGCATTTTCAGTCTTGTTCACCCTGTGGTTTCTGGGAGGCTTTTAAGTTTGTTTTGATTTGCACTGCGAGGAACTCTGCGACTCAAATCTGGAATTTCTGAAGAATCAATCTCAGAACTGCTCTTATTTGATGTTTTCTCTGGCCCTCAGGAGAAAAACGAGAGGATGCTGATGGAACTGGTTGGAAAAATGGGATCTGTGGGGAAAAGAGAAGGGTGGCAATAGCACAGAGAAGCTCTGGATTGACATTTGAGGAATAAAAAGCACACAAGTGTTTAACACCTGAGAGGATGGAGTGCAGTGAATGCACTGAAGGATGAACAATTTAAAAATAAACACATGGAAAGAGTTTATCAGGTAATCATGCTGGGTAAACATGTGGGTACATCCCACAAACTGGGACAGGGCTGGAGATAAACTGGAGGGGATCTTAGAGAAGGTGAGATTTGGAATGGATCAGTTTATTGGGGTTTAAGAAATTGCCTTTCACCAGGTGAGGAATGTGCCCATGGATTTACTTCTTCCTCTGCTTGGCTGCACAAAGGGTTGGTTCAAAGCGCCTTGTGTGAGGTGATGACCCACAAAACCCACTCAGACACAAATCCTGGACAATCCCATCCCCAAAAACTCAGGCTGTCATCTACTATCCTGTCTAAAAGAATGTAGCGAAGGTACTTTCTACTCTGTCTCTCCACAATTCTAATATGAAAGCTTGGTGCATTCTTATTTCATCATTTTCAAAGAAAAAAAAAGGTAAAATCTGGTATTTTTAAGCTGATAATTGCACCAAGGTCTTGTTTCATCTGGTTTTAGTTTTGGTTTGGTTTAGTTTGGTTTTTAGTTTGGGACATAGCCCAGCTCATCCCATCCTTTACCATGTTCATCCCTAACTTTTTAAAATGAACCATCCAGGACCCAAACCTAAATATTTCTTATTTTTCTACCTTTCGTTAATCAGTCCTTAATCTCACAAAGAGAAACCTCATTATCTGGGCAATGATCTAATCTTTATAAACCTGAGTTTGATTGGCGTTAATTAAACTTTTTTAGTTCTGTGCTTAATGAGCTCTACTTCGGTCGTTCCGTTCCTTGGCCTGGGATCATTGTCAGACTGATAATTGTAGAATTTCTTTGTCGTGCTGTTTATCTCTTTTCTATGTTGACAAAACATTCCATTTCTTTACTATTCCAGATAATTCCTGGCCCTTGAAGAGGCATAAAAAGTCAAGGGCCATAAAAACCTTGCTGGGAGCCTATGGAAGGAGCCTGTTTTGACCTCTCTCCTTTGTGATGCCTCTGTTTAATAGCTGTGCTTGGCATCTTCAATTGCTTTTTGAAAAGAAAGTTGACTCATCATCTCATGAACAGACTAAACCACTTGTTCCTTGGCAGAATAACAGGTAAGTGACTGTGCAGTGAATTTATTTGGGTTAATTTTTCCCATTGTTAGGATCCATCCTGTGACATAAAATACGAAGCAGAGACAACAGAGAAATGGTTCAAAGTTTGGATAAAGAAGGATTTTGGCAGCTCTATTCCATGTTTGATTTGAAGATTCCAGAATTAACTGCTGTGCATTACTGAGTTTCTGAACTTCAGGAAAGATGCTGTAGCTCTATCTCAAAGGTTTTTTAAAGCAGATGTGAAAAGCTTCATCCTCTGACCCTTCCATCTCAGCTTCATGACATTGGGTACCAGTTTCTTCTCACAGCTATGGATGCTGTCCAGCTGTTTTGCTTCTCAAGATTTTTTCCATCTAATTTTTGTAGGTTTAGGTGTATTTTTCTGCTGTGGTTGATTTTCTTTATTGCTGGGGACACTTGTAACTTCAGAAAGTGAATTGCAGGTGCAGCTTAGGTTGAGGTTTCATCCCTGAAGCAGAGGCAGAACTCTATGTCTCTGAGCTGCCTTGCTCCATCCAGGTCTGTCCCTGTCCCTTTTGACAGGGAAGGAAGGAAGTGAAGGGAGCAGGACACCTCCAGAGTCCCCCAGCTGCAGCAGAGCTGCCAAGGAAAAAGCCTCTTCCAGGCTCTTCTCAGACTCCTTTGTTCACAGTCGCAGTTTTGACAAGCTGCTAACTCACTCTCTCCGAGATTCCTGCCTCTCCAGGCAGGAAAGGAATGACAAATCAATGACAAATCACTCCAAGTTCAGGCAACAAGTTGATCAAAGCCTCAGCAGTGGGAACACTGCCATTCCTGGGGGTGGTGGGAACAATCCCAGCCTCCTCCCAAAATATCTTGTCAGCTCGGCTTTAGTCAGGCTTTCAACCTCCCTGAGATCCAGGCAGTCCAAGGGATTTGCAGGGAAGAGAGGAGCCTCAAAATGAGTTTGTTTGACATCAAAGGCTGAGCTCCCACGTGTGCCAGGGCACTTTGTGTTTGCCTCCCCCTTGTGCTGCTCCTGCCACTCTCTGTGTCCCTGTCCCTCTCTGCAGCTCTGACTCACTGCTGCTGACTTGGGAACTTCAAAAGGCCCCAAACTTTACAGCTTTTCCAAGTGGTTGTAACTTGGTTTTTAATGCTTGTGTAGAGCCAGATTTGGGCTAAGTAAATTCTGGAGTCCCAGAGTCACTTGAGTGATGATCCACATTTAGGAGAAAATGGCTTTTTTGGTGTCCCCTTATTTTATGGGGATACTTTCTTCTTCTTTTTTTCCCCCTCCTGCTGGTGCCCCACAGTGAAGGAGACAACAGGGGAACAGGAAAGATTTCCTTGGAAAATTCACATACTAAAGGACACTCAGTGTTTTATTGCTGTAGAGCATGAACTGAAAAAAAATCTCACCATGTGCCCCAGTGATCACCCATTACATTGTGTAAACATAGGATCCCATAGGTGCAGACTGTTGTTAGCAAATAGTTGTGGAGGTTTTTCATAGCAATGTAAGAAGGCTTTAAATCCAGCAAGTCTCTGTTAGCTAATAAACCATTTATCTCCCTGATTTTTGTGGATTCCAGTGGCAAGGGATGAGATGAGCATGTGCTGGTGTTGCTGTCACCAGTTTGGGTTCTTAAACCCAGCAGTTACATTTTTGTGGAAAATAACCCTCAAAACATCAGAGTGGCATTTGAGTAGCTCTATCATTTGAGTAGATATTTCAGTAAGTTGTTTTTAGCCTGGAAAAGCCAAACTGCCTATTTCTGATTCCAAGGCAAAGAGGAAATTCCTGGGAAAAAAACCCTTGGTGTTGTGTTGAGCACCTTTGAGGTGATCCAGTGTCACATTTTAATGTCCCTTTTATTGCTGTGCAGGACATGGACTCACACTGGAGACTTTCCCTCTCTGTTCAGTGTTTGATGTTGCATTGACCTGGAATCCTTCCACACCAGGAACTTGGCTGACCAAGCAAACCAGAACAGTTTCCTTATTTAAGTGAGTATTCCCTTTATTCCCTTTCCTGGGTAATCCTGGTGATGAAATCCTACCTGTGTACTCCACCTGAAATGAAGGAATAGCCAGTGTCATAAAAATCTGGAGAAAATCAACATCCAAACTGCAACAAGCCACAAAACTCAAATTGTGGACTCCTGGCTGGGTTTCTCTCCTTGACCTTTCAGCAGCAGTAAAAGTGCTGTGTCATGAACTTACCTATTAAAGCAATTTTAAACCACATTAGAACTTAATGAAATCTGCTCAGGCCACTTATTTTTTCATGTATTTGCTGTGTATCTAATGCCATCTTAATTAATTTTACCCTTAGACTGAATGGCTAATGCAGTGAAGGGACCATGAGGTGTGACTTTGTGCCACAGCACAATTCATTTTTGTCTCACTGCTGTTAAAGTTTGATGTGTGGAGGCTTAAATATAGTCCTGGAACTCTCATGCATTGAGGATGAATAGTAAACTCTATTTTTTTTTTTTTGTTAAAACAGATGATCATAACACATAATAGGCATACTGATGAACTTGTTATTTTTATAACTTTACAGAATGCCCAAAATTAGTTCATAGTTTTAGTAGCAGATACAGGAATTTAGTTTGCAGTGCTCAGTTCTTTGCAAAGTATTTATCCAGGGAAGTACAGCCACAACATCTCATCATTTATTAGACTTTGGCCAGCAGTAGCTTGGAATTTAACTCTTTTTAAAGGCATCCATGTACTTAAAGATGAAAATTCTTTAACTGTGTTGTGAACCAAGCTTTGATATTTTGAAAATCCAGTCCGGGGATATTTTTTCTGTGCCACAGATTCATTATTTCAGTATCTTTTTCAGAACAAAGCAATGCAATAGCAAATCAGCATTTCCACAGACAGTTCTTGATGCTGCTGGCTGCATTTGCTGTTTTATCACATGAATCAAAGGTGTGGCAGCCAAACTCCAAGTGACAACTCAGACTCGTTCAGCTATAAACCAATCTACTGAAGAAAGAGGAGAAATCAAAGAGAAAATGGGGATGAACTGCACTGAAATAGCAGAACTCCATAATGATCAGCCTGGTTTCATATTTATTGAGCAAACAGACATCCAACTTAGCAGCTCTAAATGCAGGAGCAGCAAAGAGAGAGCACACCAAACACTCTTCATGGAGATGGTAATGCAGTATTTCTGGGGTTTGTCCACAGAGGGCCACTCCTCAGTGATGGAGTGAACATTCTGTGAAGCACAATTCAGTGTATTTCCAGTCAATAGAAAAACCTGACACCTAAAGAAGAGCCAAGGTGGAATTCAAGTGTTCAAGTCTAAAATCGCTGACCCTAGAATGGATCAGTCCCAATTTATACTCCAAATACCATGTGGTTTGGGAACTGTGGATTGGATTCAGTGGTTTGTGGAGACTTTGGGGTCTTGGCGAATAATCCTTCTGACTTCTTGTGGCTGAGGAAGTCTTGGAACTGAGCCCTCTATTTCCTCAGTCCTGCTCCAGCCACTGGCTTGCAGTGTAAAATGAAATGTGAAAAGTGGGAGAAGTTACAACTCTGGGAATCACAGAATGGTTTGGTTGGAGGCGGTCTGAAAGATCATTTCTTTTCATGGGCAGGGACACTTCCACCATCCCAGGCTGCCCCAAGCCCTGTCCAGCCTGGCCTTGGACACTTCAGGGACCCAGGGGCAGCCACAGCTGCTCTGGGCAATCTCCCACCTCTGCTTCTCTGCTTTCCATCACAATGTTGTCACAGTGCCACTGTCCATCTTCAGGAGAATTTCGCAGGTCCCACATTTATTTCCCTTCTGAATTCCAGGTTCCTTCACCTGAGAACAAGGCAGCAGCTCAGACTCTGTCACCTTTCCAGGCTGAACACCCCAGGCAGCCACTCTGTGTTTCCACCTCTCATTCCTTCTGGAAAAATCTCACAGATTTCAAAGTTCCACCTCAGTTTTTGTGCAGAGCAGGGTTGGAATTGGTTGAACAGCACTTGAGAGCATCATTTTGTGGCTGCTGACCCTCTTGGCAAATGTTGAAACTGCAACCAGCCAGGCATTGCTGAGCATTCTCTACATAATTTTTATTTAAAATATTCCTTTCAGTCTTGTTATTCTCTCTCTACCATCTGCCAGGCCCAAATTTGTCTTTAATTTCCCTGGTTTTTTGGGGATTTCTCTTTTCCCTTCTCACTGTATCCATGAAGTGTTTTCTTCTTTTGGAAAGGTTCTGTCTCATCCTTTCCTGCTGGGATTTTGGAATGTTTTCCCCATTTACGTTTCTCTCTTCCAGGTCAGTCTCCCCTTATTTGAACAGCAGCTTCCCTCTCTGCAGGCAGGTAAAACCATTTATCATTCTAATGGACTTGCTAAATACTTTTATTTTCTCATGGCATATTTAAATGTTATCAGTTCTAAAAGATATCTCAAGCACTGTGTGAATTTACAAGTTGCTAATGGATAATGTTTATGAATTATCCTCAATTTCCTGTATTCTAAGCCAAGTCCAATTTAGTTAATTATTGGTTAAATCTTACTCTGACTGTGCTACATTTAAAGAAACTGAGTCTTTGATTAAACTTTTGTAATAACTAATTGCCAGCCAAAGAGAGGGAGAATTCTGTATTGGAAAAGTAACAAATTGGATTTTGCTGGGATGGTTTTCTTGTGTGGTGCGTGGTTAATCCTGTGAAATCACTATGAAATTGCCATTATTATTCTTCAATGCAGTGCCCAGAAATTCCTTACTACAACCTTTGCAGGTAATTTACTCCAGAGAAAAGGGTGGTGTTAGAACACGATAAAGTGAAATTTCTGTAAAATCCAGTTTCCACTTTCAGGTCACTCTTGTATTCCCAAGGCTTGGCATGGCAGCCAAGGTTTGGGATTTCTTATTTTAAATAGAAGTGCACCTGACCTCATTGTCAAGGAAAAATACATAGGAACAACAATGCAGATGAAATTATCTTAATTTTGCTGGAGCTACAGCAGATTTTAACTCACCCTGAAGCTGCTTTTTGAGGCAGGTAATTTCCATTTAAATAAAGACAAACTATTTCTTAGAAAATGCTAAATGTGAAATGACAGTGGGAAAGAAAAGTAGCAAAAAATAGACAATTACCATCCTGTGAGGAAAGAATGAAAATGCAGGAAAAGAGGAATTTGTTTGATTTGGAATGGACCAGCTGTGGCTGCCTCATCCCTGAAGTGTCCAAGGCCAGGTGGGACATTGGAGGGCCTGGGATGGTGGAAGGTGTTCCATGGTGGTGATGATCTCTAAGGTTCCTTCAACCCAAACCACTCTAGGATTCCATGGTTCTGGGAAAATCAGCTTTTTAGTGTGTCTCAGCAGATGTGAGCTCCCAGCTCTCTGGAACTGCTCAAATTGCACCTCCATTGCATTCACCTGACATGTTTGATTGGTGCAATCTGCAGGCCTGCTCTAGAAGCATAAATATATTACTTTTTATATTTATTTTTAAATTTGTGGGCCAATGAACTCACGAGGGAAGGGCTTGGACTCAGCTGGGCTTTGGGGCAGCATTTGAATTATTTGAATTCTTGATCTGCCTCTAATTCCTGAAGCTCCTCTGGCTCTGATATTGGTGACTCAGGATGTCACAGGTGTGTGCAGAGACAAAGATCAGTTCAGATCCCTCTGACTTCTCTTCCCCTTGTTCTCCCTTCCCCTCACAGTGAGGTTTCCCACAGTGAGATTTCCCAGTCTCCCACAGTGAGATTTCACTGAAAGGTTCAAGCATTAGGGGTGGGGTTGAGGGCAGAAGGGTTTCTCAGAGATGGAGGTAGTGCCAGGAAAAGAGGGAAGAATTGCTATTTTTGCCTTCTTATGCTCTGTCTTTACAAATTCACCACCAAAACAACCTCTGGTTGTGTTGAGACACCTTTCTTTGTGGAGTGACTTAAAAGGGACGAGAAGAGAGCAGTAATCTCGATGTGAAAATGAAATAATGGAATTTCTGCAGCCTCAGCAATATTGGTAATTCCCTCTCCAGCCCAAGGAGAGAATGGAGCTTAGAAAGCTGTTGAATTTAAATTAACCAAGGGCTGAATTTCTGGGCAGAAATACTGTGTTCCTGTTTCTCTTTTGGTTTGTGGTAACTGAGTACTGCTTTTGCAATGTGAGGATCATATTTCAGCACTCAGGAATGTCTGTCCATGTACCTGTTCACTTTAATCCACTCTAGTTTTGTCTCTGAGGTGATTTCATCTGTTAATTGCAGCTCTTCCAGATGCGACAACAAAAACACATGATTTAGATATGAAGCTGTTTTAAATAAACCCCAAAGTTACCAAGTGTCTGCTACCTTGGAGCAGCCCTCTAAAGTGATCTCTGTTTTCCATATTTGCTCAGAAAAGCTGTGAGGAACGTGGTAGAAGATTTTATTTCAGTCTTCCTAATGATTCATAATTAACTTTGAGGGAAAACGATATTTTTAACTTCACATTTGCATCACACGTCAAAACTGATCACTTACTCCTGTTAGAGCTCTGTTACCAAAATTCCACAAAGACAGTGACTGCTTTCAGTCTTTGGTTTTCCATACCTGATTCCAGGGATGGGAAGAGGGGATGGAAGCAGTGCCTGTCCTGCAGAGGGACACTGAGGAGAAGGACAGAGGAGGACAGTTCAGCACTGAATTCTGCTTTTCTTGGCAATTACATGAACACAAGATATTTAATTCTCTGTTTATAATTGAACTACAAAATTGAGAGATTTTTCCAGTTGAGCCTCTAAAGGGGGGAAATGATGCCTCAGGTTTAGCTTTTCTATGTTTCAGATTCTGTGCTGCTTTAGTGTGCAGTTCTGATCTTCACATCAGGGCATGGTGAGCTCTGTGCACAGAGCAGGGAGACAAAACAATTCCTGCTCCAGCTGGGCACCAAGGACAAATGATCCCAATCTCAGCCCAGGAGCACAAAGCCCGTGGGCTGCAGAGAGAAAAACAAGCAGGGTGGGACTGCAGGGGCTGCAGTGGGGTTGGACACTGAACTGCAATGTGCACATGGAGCAGAGCTGAGCCCAGGGAGAGACCCCGGCAGCGCTCGTGCATTTTGGGGCCATTTGGGTTCATCCTGGGTGCAGCCCTGGCTGGGCTCTGGTGCTGCCCAAGGGGGATCCATGGAGGAGATCCTTTGAATCCATCCCTGCTTTATTCTGGAGCTCTGGCCAGCCTCTGCTCTAGGGCAGCCTGCACAAGGCATCAGAAGATCATTAAAAAACAGCCCCAGCCATTGGCTTCACCCCATCCATAGGGGAGGTTTGGGTGGGTATCAGGAAGAGGTTCTTGCCCAGAGGGTGCTGGCACTGCCCAGCTTCCCCAGGGAATGGGCACAGCCCCATGGCTGCCAGAGCTCCTGGAATGCTGGGACAGGGTGGGTTTGTTGGGGTGTCTGTGCAGGACCAGGATTTGGGCTGGATGATCCTTGGAGGTCCCTTCCAACCCAGGATATTCCAGGATTCTTTAATTCTATCAGTTTTTTGCTGCAGATCTGAGGCTCAGAATCTGAGAGTCATGAGTTCAAGGAGTGAAGTTGGATCTCTGGTTTTTGGTTTCCTTGTCCCTTGCACCCAAACCAAAGGTACCACTGCTATAAAATAACCTCAAAGGCAGCTCAGTGTGTCAGGTTTTGGTGCAGACACAATCAGTTCCCTCTTTAAAAATGCACTTTTAGGTCAGGAGGAGTTCAAATGCTGTGCTTGGAGCATGGGAGAGACACAAAGTTAATTTGTCACTCATTTGATTTATTCTATCCCATTGAAATGAGCAGATTGAGTCCAGAGGAAGAGCGGAACAACACAGGGTTTAATCAAACCATCTCTCATTTCTGCTTGGGCTCACTTCTGATTCTCTTTTTTAATGCTGACTGCAGATAGTCTGCTAAAGTAATAAAGGGTTGTGTTGTTTAGTACAGAATTGTTCAAAAAAATTAAATCCTGTCTGGATCATTGTGCACATCATTATTATTTTGAATATTACACGAGTGTCTCTCTCGATGCAAACAAATTAAATTGCTTTCATGTATAGAAAACATAATTATACTCCACAAGGGATAGTGCAGTAAATACCATGTTTCAACACTCCATATGCATTTAAACTATTGATTAAAGATGCAGATAATCTATTTTCCATCATTGTGTCAGAATCATATTCCTTCTCAGGAATCTGAGCTCTGAGGTGGTGGCACACCGAGGGATTCCATAGATTAAAATCACAAAAGACAACTGGGGGAATTATCAAAGTGGATTCTCTGAAATGGAGGCAATTCCCTCACAAAGAATCTCCAAAACTAAAGAAGGAATTTTTTGAAGGGAAAATATGTTTTTAATTTTTTTTAATAATGTTTTTTATTTTAAAAATAACTTTAAAATATTTTGTTAAAATCATGTTGTTGGAATCTGGACAACTAGAGGGAAAATTATGTTTTCTATATTTTTAAAACCCTTGGTGGAGCTCAGGAGTTATGAGCCAATGGATCTTACCTCAGTATTTAGTAAATTAAATGAAAATTGACTATAGAAATAATGATAATAATGAGCATGATATTCTAAGGATGGATTGCAGCAGTCCCAAAAGGAAATTTTTCTTTCCTCTGGGTTATCAGCAAAATAACAGATAACTGAGGAGTGATACATATAATTTATTTGTGGTTTTAAAAAGCTCAAGTGCCTATGAAGAAAGCTTGGAGTAATCACAGGGTGGGTCATAATGAACTTTCATGGCCTGGAAGCTGCTGAAGGAAGGAAACAAAGAATGGAATAAATGGGATTAGCAAGTTAGAAATTGGGCTGAAGACTTAATTCTGGTTTAGCGTCTGATGGAAGTTTATGGCTTGGGTGATGTATTGTTATTTTTGCTCTCAGGATTCAGATAACTGGGCAGTGAAAGGTCCTTGCTATCAATCAAAAGCAACTCCTCATTTTGTTTTTTAGCAGCTTTACTCAATTACCAATAACTGTCATTCCCAGAAAATCTAAATTGCTGTAGAAGAGGAAAGTTTTTATTACCTGATTGATGGACAATATTTTCAAGTCTGCAGTTTACAGTGCTCCAGAGTAAAAAAATCCAGCTTTATTTATTTGATTTTAGTATTAGGATGACAGCTGGTGTAATAACGAATTTACATTTGGATACAAACATGTAATTAAAAAAAATAATAGGTTTTATGGAGGAAAAAACAATATTTATGGCAGATCATGGAGTTGATGTTCTTGTCCAAACAGAAAATTCTGTGTTGTGGAGCTTTAAGTGACAGCATCGAGCATTTAATGAGTTTGCTTCTCCCACACAGGGGAGATTTTGGGAGTTTGGTCATATTGGAGCTCTTGAAATGATCTGGAGGGGCAACAACAAAATCTTCCTTGGTCTGAGCACAGGGAGATGATTCCCATCCCGGGATTTGCTCCCTTTTCCATCTGCAGGCTGTGCATCCAAGCATGTGCCCACACGGGGAGGGGAGTGCAGGGGGGCAGCGGGCAGAAGGAGATTCCTGCCTTGGATGCACATTCCAAGGGCTGCCAGGTCTTGGGCAGGTTGCAGGGCAGTTGTCAGAGGGAAAAAATGATTCAATGACGGTGGGGAGTTCTCCAGAAAAAGCGTTTTTTGTGAATATTAAGGATGAAAGGCGAGCGTGAGCGATGGGGAATGGTTTTACTGACAGGGGTAAAGATGCTGCTTCACTGGAGATTGTCAGAGCCAGGCAAACATCCCCCAGGCAGCAGCAACAGCAGAGCTGGTTTCTTCCAGAGCAGTGTCTCGGAATTTAAGCTCAATTATGTTAATTGGGGAGACAGTTCAGGACAGGGAGCGGTTGGAACGTGGGCTTTGAGGGTTATCAGAAGAGGCAGGTGTGCTCTGTGGGGCAGTGGGACCTGTCTGAATTTCTGCTGTCAGGGCACTCTGGATTTATGAGCTTCAGTTCCTTAATGAGCTGCTCCAACTCCTTTCTAAGCCTCAGAATCTCCTAGACCCCTCCTTTGTTTGTAGCACTGTTAACTCTGCTCCTCCAGGCTCATCTGGGTCTTGGATCACTGTAAAGGAATGGTTTAGCCTGGACCTCGTTGACTTTACAGAGCTGCAAGTGTTGGTTGTGTCATTAGTATGGAAAGGATTCCTTCACTGTGTTAAACTCCACAAATTATTGATTTTTGTCGTAGCTTTGAAGGTGCTTCTCAGGCTGGTGGATCTTTTCAAGTTCAGTGTTGGACAGGCTGAACTGCTGTTTGATATTGTGTGAAGTTGTGTTTGTATCTGCGAGGGTTGAACGGGGGGTGAAGATGTTCTATCAGTGCCTCTCAGGATGCTGCTGTTTAATGATGCAAGCTCCCTTTTATTTGATTAGGGACTCAGTGCTATCAAAACAGCCATGCAGCTTTTATTACAGGTGTGCAGAGAGGCTGTTCTGTTCTGTTCTTGGATGGATGAGTAGTTTTTGACACAAATCTCTCTGAACACCTTTATTCCTCATTATTTTGTAGGAGGCCACCCAGAGAGCTGTCTCAGTGGAACAAAAAAAAGGTGTTTACACGTACCTGGGGAGGGTGGGTTGATGTCACAACAATAATTAAATATGCTGATGTGATCTTAGGATCATTTTCATGGGTAGAAACAGAGACTGCTGCTCCTGATGAGATCCTGCTGATGAATAATCAGCTCCATATCTCAGAGAGGCAAACACAATCTGGGGCTGAATGGATACCAGGGGAAATCCTTCATGTATTTTCATGAGTCTTTGTGTGGGTGTTACTCTTAGACCCTTTTCCAGGAGGTTTGTTGCCTTTGCAGCCCATTCCTTTCCAACAGCCCTTTCCTGAGTGTGGCTCTGGCCTCTCCCTGGGCAGGGAAGGGCCCTGAGAGAGGGGCTGGGCATGCAGCATCCTCATGGATGGGCACTGGCACAATCTTGGAATAATTTGAGTTGGGAGGGACCTCTGGAGATCACCCAATCCAACCCCACTGCAAAGGTAGGGTCACCTGTGATGCTTTAGGATTTGATCTTTTCTATTTCCGTGTGTCTGTACCCCTGCAGCTCTTCAGTGTGTAACTCTGAGCTCCACACCCAGTGCCAGCTGCTGCTTCCCCATCCTGGGCAGACACAACAATTCCTCTCCAGGCCTGGCAGTCAAGGACACCTCCCTGCCTCAGGGCCCAGAGATGGAAACAAAAGTGAGCTGGGGGAGCAAACTGGGGGTCAGTGACTGCATGAGCTGAAGCTGGAACTGGAGGATGAGCCCCCAAAATGCAAATGGCCCAAACTTATCCAAGTGTGAAACCCGTGAGCCGTGGAGCATTTTGGGTGCAGCCCCGGGGGGCTTGGCCTGCCCTGGATGTACCTGAAGGGCCTGCAATAAACAGAACTGCTTTTTATTCCCTGCACTCTGGCTGCCCTCTGGTTTTAGGCAGCCCCAGAAGGCATCACCTGGAGCAGCTGACACAGAAGTGAGCCCAGGTGGGCTGGGAATTTCTCCAGAAGGAAACTCCAGGCCCTCCCTGGGAAGTTGTTCCAGTGCTCTGCCACATTCCATGGAAGGTCCTTCCTCATGGTGAGGTGGGACTTGTATTTTAATTCATAGCTGTTGCTCCTTGTCCTTTTGCTGGACTGAAGAGAGCCTGGCACCATCTTCTTGACATTCCTTAGAGATATTTACATGGATTGGTGGGATTCCCTCCCAGCCTTCCCTTCTCCAGGATAACCAGGTCCAGCTCCTTCAGTCTCTCCTCACAGAGATGCTCCAGACCCCAAATCATCTCTGTGGCCTCCACTGGAGCCTCTCCAGCAGCTCCTTGTCTTTCCTGAAGTCTGGAGCCTGGAATTGAAAGTGATATTCCAGGTGTGCCTCAGCAGGGCAGAGCAGGGAGGGAGCAGAGCCAGAAACAGCTCAAAAGAGGAAGGGGAAGGAGCAGAATCTGATACAAAGTGAGCAATAACCACCAAATTTCACAGCAGGGAGAGATCCAGCAAAAAATTATCCCAGCAGGGATGGTGGGGAAGGATCTCAGCCCAGGCTGGCAAGGAACTGATACAAAAATAATGTTTGCAGTGATATTTTTAATATTAGGAAAGCAACATTTTAGGACTGGGCGCTCAGCTGCTGCTTTCCAGGGAAAAGATGAATGTTTGCAGTGGTGCAGGTACAGGTTAAGCTCCAAATCATCCCAAAATTCAGGCCTGGTTCTGGAGAGGTGATAGATGCTTGCTGACACAGTTTTCCCTGGGATCTTTTCCATACTAATTATTGCACTAAATATTCAATAAGTAAAGCAATTTATCTCCTGATCTCACCCCCTGATGGGGGCCTGGATTCCATCCCTGATGTGTGATCAATGCAATTCTGTCATTGCAGCATAATGCAATTATGTCTAAATTGGTATTTTCAGGACATGATAAAATCAGCTGTAATGGTAGAAACCATTATAAAGATCAGCTAATTAGGGAAACTTCATAAAACTTTATTTTTCCTCTCTAATTTTCTTGTCCTACCTTGTTTTTCCCAAATAAAGCACTCCCTTCAGTACCTTAAAGGAGATTTGATGGCTTTAATTTTGAGGTATCTACTAAAAAAGGGTGTAAAAGATGCCATGAAATGAGAAAAAAGCCAGACTGAAAGTATCTTAGTAATGAGTGCCCCTCACTGTGATTATAGCACTGGATTAAGTTCCAGTGATGTCCCAGTTAGGTAAAATACAAAGTGTCACAAAGGCTTCCTTGGTATTTGAGAATCTTCTAAAAAGAATCGTTGATTTAAGACATGTTTTTGGAAATTCTGGAGTAGGGATTACTAGATGGAGTTACACCAGCTTTGCAAAAATGCTGGAAAGTGGGGCAGTATTTTAGTCACAAAATGTTGAAAAACTGCAAAAAAAAAAAAGTTACTTCAAGTTTCTGCTTCATCCTACACCTGGTAGCCCGAAGGTGTTGGGGATCTTTTTTAGGGCTACTATTACACAAATAATTTTGCTCTCTTTTGACTCAAATCAATCTAATTTTCCACTGTGGAAGGACTATGGAATAACAAAAAATAGACAAATCTGAATTTTGGGTTTTCAGTGATGTGAGCTTCCTCTTGGATTCCAGAGTGCTGATTCAAACCAGAATGTTCAGTTTCAAATCAGCTCAGGTTTTCCTGGGTGAACAGGATGTTTTCTTTTTTTAATTACATATTTAAGCCACAAAAACATTGCCTGTTGACTTACTGTGGCAATTTTGCAGCTCATAATGCCAAGGCTGGAGAAATCTCTGCTGTGCTTTTTATCTGGTTGTTATCACTGTGTTTAGGATGTAAGTAATGAAAATGTTAATGTTTATGGATTTATTTGTTTACTTTCAGTTATCTGCTTGCAATAATATTAGAATTTGGCCTTATTGTTCTGCTGTTGCATAACTTTGCCTAGAAATGAAAAAAAAATTGCTTTTATGGGTGCTGTAGAATTATTTCTTGAATTATGTATTAATAACTTTACCTGAAGGTGAGGTTCTACCACTTAAATTGCAAAAGGACAATAGTGGAAGCAAGGACTAGAATTAAGAAGCGTCAAATGTGTGCTCACATTGCTCCTGGTGGATAATTAGTGGTGGTTGGGGGCAGCTGGAAGATACCAGACAGTAAAAAGCAACTTTATTTTTTTGCCACGCTCAAATTCACTGTGGTCAGGATGAGTTTTTTTGGGTAGAAGCCAAATTTTTCAGACCTGAAATAAACCTGAGCTGATGGGACCAGCCTCAGAAGGAAAGGAGATATCAAACACTTCTTCATTTTTGGCTTTGAGTTTCCAATTTTTTTGGACAAAACAGAATCACACAACAAGAAAACATGAATGAACACTTCTGGAAAATGCAGAATAAGCAGAGTTTCCCACTGGGGGTGGCAGAACCTTCCCCAATTCCTGCAGCTTTCCCCTCTGTGCAGCCTCCTCCAGAAGGCAAAATGCACTCAGGGAAGGGAGTTTTGTGCTGGCTGCTCACTCCCAGCCTGGGAACAGATGGCACTGGGCTACCTGTGACTAAATCTGTCCTCCTGGTGCTGTGAGTGCAACAGATTGAAGGATTCCTGGGGAAAGGAGCTGAAGGATTCCTGGGGAAAGGAGCTGAAGGATTCCTGGGAAGGAGCTGCATTGAGCAGAGCAGTGGTGTGTAGGGGTGGCAGTGATGCTCTGCTGATGGGAGATGTTTGGTGGTTCTGAGATCCCCTGAAGGGCTGAACTCATCTCCACTGAAAAATCCACTCCTTCATTAAACCCCTCTCCTAAATTAGCCCTTAATCTCAGATTGAAAACATCCCAGGAAAATCTCTGGCTGCTCTCAGCTCTGAAATGATCCAGCCCTGAGTTTGAATTCATTCAGTGGTTCTGTGGGAAGGGGGGAGAGCATCTGGAATGAGCTGGAATTGCTGACACAGTGCTCCTAATAGGTTCTTTCCCAGAGGTTTTTACTGCAGTTATGTAAGAAATCATTGACTTAGGAAGTTCAAAGAAACTTCCAAAATAGATCTTTTTTTGGGTTATGTTTTCAAGCAGTGTAGCAGGAGACCATGAAGATACTGCTCAGAGTTAGAGCTGGGAAACCTTAGGAAAACATGCCTAGGGAAAAGCTTTATTTACAGAAAGTCTGGAGGATATTTTCAAAAGGGAGGAACATTTCAAATCCAAGCTGAAGTGGCCACTGACTGGGACTCCTGGAAGTTGAATTTGGGGATCTTTCCCAGTGCTCTCACACCAGCTGCACAAATTCCCCTCTACAATTCAGAGTTTGTAAAACCAGGACAGCCACGTGGGGATGCAGAGGATTTTGAAGAACCCAAACCTGGCTGATTCCATCTAAATTAGGGCATTGAACAGTGGAATAATCATAATCCTTCCCCCAAATAATTCCTATAAAAATAAAAAAAACATCAGTTGTACAAGAGGAGTGGGAGCTGTGGGAGGCCTGGAGGGTGTTGGACAGAGGGATGTGGTGTGAGGTTCCTCTGGAGCAGAATTCCAGAGCTTTCCATGATCCCTCCTAACAATGATCTGGAGTGATGGCTCCTTGAAAAATCACCCCAAAATCCTTGCAGCACATGGCAATGTGCTCCTCTAGCTACGTGTTTTCCAGAAGAGGTATTTTAGGAATACTGGAACTATTAAAATCTACTTCAGGTACTTGTGCTAAATATGTTTAATGAGCTCTGCTTGTTAAAATTCATTTATGACAAGATGGGGAGGAAGAAAGGAAAAGGATCTGTTAATTCTACGACACTGTTAAAAAAAATGAGGTTTTTTCTTAGAGATTTTTTTAATTGCTGAGAAAAAATGTTGTGAATATCAGTGTTTTAAAAAAGGTTTGGCAGAATACACGAGAATTATTGAAAAGTGAATTAGGTTTTCTGTATAAATTGAGATGGTTTGGGTGGAAGGAGTGGTGAGTGTCAAATCTTTTAATGAGTCACAGATATTAACATAGGAACTTACTAAAGCCAGAATATTTAGTTTTTCACAGAATATTCTTGTGCTGAAGAGTGGCTGTGTCTATGAACAGAGCAATCCCCAAATTGTGGAGAACCTTGTGGGCAGCAGGGGCTGGATCCAGGTGAGGACAGCTGGGTGGAGAAATTGCTGTGTGAACTCTGCCAGCATCAACCACCCTGAAATATCTCCCTGTAATAGAGGTCGGGGCACCCTGACAAAATTGCTTTATTATCATTTTTCTTGCCCACTTTCCAGTCTTGACAGAAAGGAGAATTAAATGGCTGCATCTGAGGGGTTGTAAAATAGAGATGTCACTGTGTGAGGGCCAGCTCGTGTAGCTTTTGTGCAGCTGTGCAGTGACAGTACTAATGCAAATTACAGTCCAGAACAGTAGTTAAATTTCATTTAAATACCATCTGTTTATGCTAAAAAATATGAATTCCACTAGGATGTGTGCAGAGATGGGGAGAGCAGCAGTTACCCCTGTGGTTTGGGTTCTGAGAGTGGGGTGCAGTGCCAGCAAATGTCACTGAGGCCTCTCCTGCCCTGAAGGAACTTTGTGGATCATCCTCCAGGTGGATTTGGGCTCCTGGGATCCTGCCCAGGATTCCCTTTTACACCCTGAGGACAGGAATTGAAGTGAGGTCTGAAGCAGCACACTGAAATTGCGGCATCATGCTCAAGAACAGCTCTGGAAAAACAAAAATAATGTCACAGCACTCAGTATTGCATTTTTCCACTTCGCCTGTATAATCTGTGTGGCTGAAAGGAGTTATTTGAGTAAAGCCAGCTCTGCCAGCTCAGACTCAGATCTGTAGCTGACACTTGGAGGTGGAAGTCAGAGTTCTGGTTCTGGTGCCCTGTCACCAGGAATCGATGTTCTGTACCCTGGCTCACACCTTGTGTGGCCTCACTGCTGTGAGTGGGGTGTTCACATGTAATTAATTCACTCTGCACTTGCCTAATGATGCACAGGCAGGGAGAGATTCAAGCTCAGCCTCTGAAATCTTAACAGGATTAAAGCACCATTAAAAAAATCCAGGGAGTTCTGTGAGCAGCGGAGCTGCTGAAGCCAGGATTCCTCTGGATTTGTGTCTTGTGCTTGATTGACTATTAAACTGATTTATGTGGAGATTATGTTATCTCTTTATATACCTATAATCCCTTCCTGCTGCATGTTTTGGCAGTTCTGTGCTGCTTGCTGCAGAAATCCCCCAGTAGGATCAATAGTTATCAGGACAAAATTGTTCAAATCCTGCTTTTCTTTTACCTCACCCCCTGGCTTTGGAAAATTGAAACAGTTTAGGTTTCTCTTTGCATCTTTTACTGCTGCCTTTCGATGGGGAATAGCACAGGGACGTGGTTATGAGCTTGATAAACCCTGATACTGCAAAATAAGATCAAAAAAAGTGAAATAAAGAGGAGGCTCTTCAGTATAATTCACAGGCCTGTGAGAATAAAAGGAAACAATCACAGAGCAATCTCACAAACTGCTGGAAGGATAACAGCATTAGCAGGAGAATGTTTATGATTGAGGTAAAATTGGTGGGAGCCAGATCAAGGATTTGGGCAAGAGAACCACACTTTTATTTTTACTCAACCTATTATTTTATAAACCTCTGAGAAATGCTTAAGTAGCAGAGTAGGATTTGAGGTCACCTGGCTCAGGAATAGGGGATGAGTTTAGGTGTCCTTTCTTTTCTCTGAGCTGCCCAACATTCACAGGGAAAGAGTTCCTGGATTTTATGGAGCTCTTGCAACCCAAACCATCCCATGTCTTTGTGTCTCCGGGTCTGCCTCAGTGCTGGAGATGTTTTTTTTGAGTAATTTTTGGGTAATTGCATTCATTTCTTCAACAGGGGGATTTTTAGAAGCTCTAATTTTGATTGATTTCTCATATCTGCATAATCAGTCAGCTAATTGTGTTTAAAGTGTGCAGAATTCTGTACTTGTCACAAAAGAATTTCACCAAAATTTGTAGGTCCTAGAAAAGACTCTGAGCACCTGGCTAAACTCAAACCCAGGATGGCAAAAACTTCATTCAGTCTTTGGGAAAGTAATGCATATGTCATTCAGGAATATAATAAATCATAGCTTAAATGTAATATCCACTCATTAAGCCTTAGAAAACTCAAACTGCTCAAATAGTTAAACAAAACCAAAAAACAAAAACAAAACAAAACAAAAAAAAAAGAAAAACAAGAAATGGGGAATTCTGGGCTAGTCCAGTTCCTGAGAATGAAATTAATAATTCCAATTTCACACTGAAAAGAAAAACAATAGCATTTGTGTGTTTGTTCTTAAATTCTTTACAGCCTTTCATAGAATTCTATATTATGAGTTCTATATTATGAATTCTGTATTATGATGTTTTCCTGTGTTAATAACTTGTGAGGGTCCTCATTTTTTTCAATTTTTGAACTAATCTTGAGGGCCACTTTTCAATTCTGAGAATCCCAGGCCCTGCCTATTTCATCACTCACTAAAATCACTCTCCAGGTGTAACCACAACTGCAAGGTTCATAACTTTAAATAATATTCTAATTTACTTCATTCTGCACAGCGTGGATTTTGCTGTAACAGCAATACCTACATTCAAAGTAGGGAAAAATAATTTAGGAAAAACATATTTTTTGCAGCTGTGGCTGAGATTAGAACAGAGCTTGTTAAATTTAAAGTTATTTGTGCATTTTGGTGCTTCTGGTTCTGCACTATGGGAGGAGTTCAGGTTGTACAAATGTGCTTTTTGTTCAGCTGCAGGAAAATTCATTACAAAGTCAATAAAAATGGGTCATTTTAATCAAGTTGATGTATTTCTCCTCAGTTACACTCCTACAAATCAATGGGAGCAAATCCATAGTTAAGAGTGTAACTTGCATAAGATTTCAGTGACTTCACCAGTGGCTTGAGAAAAATGCAGAGAAGGAATAATCAAAGTTTAATGTCTGAATCCTTCCAATGAGAAGATAATTCCTGTTTCTTGTCAAAACCTGTGATTAATACAGAAATTACCTATGGAATTTTTTGCTTTAAACCCTCAATGTCATTAATTTGTTTGTTCTTCCCTGATGGAATTCTCTGCTCCTGTTTTGAGCAGCTTTTCCACAGCTTTTCCTTCTGTATTGGGGGAATTTGGGGAATTGGGGTGGAAGATGAAGTGGTTGGGATGGGGTTGATGTCCTTTAATTCCTCTGCTTTGGGAAACTTTTCCTTTAGGAAACTCAGGAACACAGTGGGAGTCCCAGCCAGGCAGAGAAGGATTTGAAGGCATCTCTCAAGATAAATGTAAGTATGCAAAATGGAATAATTTGTTTTATCTACATGAGATGATTTCTGAGAGAGCAACTTGAGAGCACTTGTTTGGCTGATGGAGAGGATGAAACCTGAGGTGAAGCTGAGAGAACAGAACTTGACTAAAACACATCTCTTACAGAGAAGCTCCCTAATTAAATTGAAAAGTTGGCACCTTTGTCAGTCCTGAGCATTGAAAAGAGAATAATTTATGACTCGTGGAAATCCCTGTTTAATGGTACAAGGCTCAGCTAAAGCACTCCCTGCACATTTTGAGATCAGATCTTCAGAAGTAACACCTGGAATTCATGAAAACGAAGAGCACAAAGTTATTTTAAGGTTGGCAGCTTCCAGGGAGGAAAATCAGGACAGTTCATTCCATTGGTGTGGCTGTCCAGGAGGCACTCGATGAGTTTGATTTGTTGTTTATTGCTTAACTCCTTCTGTGTGAATTTATAAAATTATAACCACATTCCATTTATCCTGGAAATTTGGGGACAAGATTTTGTGTGTTTCAGATATGAATCTTTAAAGCTTATTCTGTAAAATGGAACATCCCCTGGTTTTCTTCATGGACTGACTTTATTTAGGACACAGAATGCACATGGATTTGGGAGATAAGAGGTTCTTCAGGATTTTTTTTTCCTGAATTCCTTCATACTGAATGCCACAAGAATCAGTTTCCATTTTGATTTTGGAGTAAAGTCCAAACAATTTCTATGCATTGGTAGGAATTTGCTGTTTACCTAATCAATGAGCTCATTCAGGAGAGACAGAAATTACTGCAGATAATTAAAAAAATAGATGAAGAATCATTGTGGGGAGAAAAAAGGCACAAAAAAATTGAATTTCAATCAATTAGAAAATTGCTGGCACCATGAACTTGGTATTGTTTATCTATCTCAGCTCTGAGAGGAGACACCAAAGTTGCTCTCCAATACTGAGATGAGACACTTGTTTTTCATTGGCTGGCCAACATTTATCATTGAGATCAAGATTTTTCTTCTTATAAGTGGGAAAAATCTTAAGATCAAGATTTTTTGAACTTGGAAGGGAGTAAGAGTCACAGATCTCTGCCTTTAAGGCTATTAAAAAAAATCAAAAAATTAACCTCTCTTCTTCACCACCTTTGAAAAATTTAATCTGGACATGATTAAATTAAATTTAAGAGGTTTTGTCTGACTAAGTACAAGCAGTCAGGTTTAAGGCTTGGAAATATTTCTTGGCATTTACCAGAGAAAGGAGCAGGTTTGCTCATCATTTGTTTGCCTGAATATTGTCAAAACCTCACTTGCAGTATTAAATGTGACCCAGAGCAGGAGCTGCCACTCCACAGCTGGAAGAGTCCCCAGTGCTGGGGGAGTGCCAGGCTCCTGGGGGTTATTCCTGAAATTATTCCCATTCCTGAGGGATCAGGTGACATTCCCAGTGGTCCTGCAGCCCTTCAGTCAAGGAGGAGCTGGGACAGGGAATGTTTTCATCCTGGTGAATCGTGTGGGCAGGAAACGTGGAGCTCCCAGTTTATCAGCAGGGTTAAATGGGAGAGTGTGGGAAAAACAGAAACTTCCACAGACACGGAAGGGTTTGATCTGCAGCCTTAGAAGAAGATTGGATTGATGTAAAAATACAATACACAGATGTTAAGCAGAAAAATCATCAACTTATATTTATTTCTATAGTTGTAGGTGAGAATATGCCTTAGGTAAGTGAGAAACTGTATTAAAAGATGGTGAAGGGTTTATAATGTAAGGGTGTGGTTGTATAGAATAAGCTGAGAGTTTAGAAGTTATAATAAAAGCCAATGTGTGTAGAAGCCCATTAGATAAAAGTATCTGCAGTTCAGCAAAAGTGAGTAAACGTGATAGTTTAAAAAAGCAAAATAAACCCTGTGGCAACTGTCTATTGGATTAAAAAGTTCTGTATTGCCTTGTAACCAAGAATTTGTGACTACTCTTGAGCTACTCTTGACTGCCTGCTTCTCTAAAATCTCAGGGCCTCTGAGACTGATGTTAATGTGAGCTCGTTCTTAGCTTGAAAATAGTCCCACCTCTTCCCTAAAAGCAGTGACAGTGATAGGAGTGAAAGTGGGGAGTTTATCCAAGCCCAGGTGATTGGAAGGAGCAGGGCTTTGCTGGCTTGGTGGCAATACTTCACTGAGGCTGTGGGACAATCCTGCAGCTCCAGTGGCAGTGATTTTTACAGGGCTTTAATGAGGGGACATCTGTGGCTGTAGCCTCAGCAGAGTTCATGTCCTATATGGCATCAATAATTTATGATTATTTAACGGGGACCTGCAAACCAGTCCTGATGGAAGATGACTTTATCAAAAGCATCTTCTGGGGCTGAAGAGGCTTTGAAGTGTCTGGTTAGAGTGGAGCTCTAAATAACGTATCCATTATACTTTTATTGTTGCACAGAAGAAAACCTTGTTCAACAGCCTTTTGGTGGAGGGACTTGTCACATTTCACTTGCTTTTGTGTGAAGACAAGGATTTCTCATCTCTGGCCTGCTCCTGAAAAATTCCCAGTGTGAATTGAACAGAAAAGCATTTAATAATTTACATAATATCTATTTTAAAACATGTGCCTAAAGAAGAGCTGGTGCGTCGCTCGGATAGCGTTCAGTAAAAACGCACAGACCCAGTTCCAATTTCACTCCCATTCTCCACCCTCCTCAAACCAGAATAATTCTGATTTTAATAAGATTAACTGGGCAGGACCAAAGCTGTCACACCACCCTTGATTCCTGGAAGATCAATAACCATTCTCTGTGGCTTTTGTGAACTCCCTGCCCTCACCAGTTTGGAATCTCTTTATCAAGGTGGTTTCAAAGAGAGATGAAGGGATCATTATTGCTAAAAATGAAAACCCAGAGAGAGGAGTGAAATCTTAAATTCCCAGGAGGGTTTGGGTTGGGAAGGACCTTAAAATCTTGGAGTGGCACCCTCTTCCATGGACAGGGACAACTTCAGTTATCCAAGGGTGCTCCAAGCTTCACCCAGCCTGGCCTTGGACACTTCCAGGGATCCAGGGGAGCCCCAGCCTCTCTGGAGAACAGATCCTTTCATAATTCGCACTGTGTTGTGTTCTCCCTCTGTTCATCACATAATCCAGATGGGAATCATCCTCAGACAAACACTTGGAAATCAGTTTGTGTTGTTTCTGCTGTTCATACAGCTCCTGGCTTTAGGATTCTGCTAGCAGCTTGGTTTGTAAAAAAAGAGTAATGTGGGAAAATGAGCAAAAAATCCTCTGTACTCATACGATCCTTTATCCTTACTATTTGACATATATTCTGGTCTATTTTTGGATCTTCTCCCTCAGCTTTGGCAATAATTCAGTTTTCTCTAGACCCTGCAGCCTTCCAGCAGGCTTTTTTTGGTGTTAATTCCCTCTGAGTTTGGCTAGGGAATTCTGAAGTTTAGAAACCCATTTCCAGTCTCCTGGAAATCTTTCCATTTCCACTGTTGTTGCAAAGCTTTTTCTACATCCCCATTACATAAGTTAAATTAAGAACATAGGTCTAGTCGTAGTCATAATCAATTTTCTGATTATGTGGAGAAGGAAAAAGTGCTGGAGCATTAACAATTTTAAAAAGTACATTTAAATCATTATTCATTTATAGGGTTGCATTAATTTCTGAATAATGCAGCACTGGAGATGGATGATTCACAGCAGTGTAAAGTCTTTTGTAGTCGTTTAGAGCCTCATTATTTGACTCTATCCCTCACTGTTCCCACCCACAGACGCTTCTTGAAGTGATGAGGCAAAATCATTATGGGTGCAGATAAAAGGGAGAGCCTGGCAAAACAAATACAACAACAATTTTAATTAGGCTGATGTTCCTGAATTCCCACAAGGTCAGCAAGGAGCACTGGCAGCCCTTCCAAACATTCCCAGCTGGAGTGAGGGGCTGGATCCCAGCACCAGGCAGGGATCACAGCTCTCCCCCCTCCAAAAAACGGGGCTGTGGTTCTCCAGCTGCAGGAAAAGTGGAATTTCCAGGTTGTTGGAAAATTTTGCTGACTTTGCACATCTGACACCAAAACGAACCCAAAACAAAGCGGTGAAGACAGGAAAAATAAAAACCAAAGGACACCTGTGGAGGCAGAGAGGAAGGAGAGAGGTTGGCTCCAAACTGCTGACTCAGGCATTGTTCACTTTATTTCTTCTTGATTTGCAAAAAAGGGGTTTTTTCCTATTAATTTTCTCAGATAATGACACTTCTGCATTGATTTTTTTTCTTCTTCTTTGTTTTCTCTTTTGAAAATGTGATCTTTTGTTGGAGGTAGGGCTGAGTTATTAATGGCAGTGTGAGGGAGGCCGAGGTGCTTCATCAACCCCAAACAATGAGTTGGGTTTCATTTCACTCCCCACGGAGAAGATGAGAGAGATGAGCAAGTTCAGGTGAAGTACAACCAAGGGCTTTGATGAAAAGAAAGAAAAATAAATCAGCTAAATTTAATACAAAGGTTTTTTTAGATCTTTAGGAGTTATTTTTGGAGACATCTTTTAAATTATTAACTTGCATGCAGTTAGTAGTTTTCATAAAGAAACTACGGAAAGAAGGAATTCCTGTGTAAAATAGCTGTGGGCAGTTCTTGCTTGAAGAAAATTTTATTTTTCAGGAAGACATTTGTTTTTCTACCTGTATTCATTATCTTAAAAGGTGAAGGATTTTACTCTTTACTCCCATGGCAGGGACACCTCCCACTGTCCCAGGCTGCTCCAGCCCCAATGTCCAGCCTGGCCTTGGACACTCCCAGGGATCCAGGGGCAGCCACAGCTGCTCTGGGAATTTTATTCCAGGACCTCACCACTCTCCCAGTAGAGAAATTTCACTGCCAGTGGTGTTTAGAAAGACAAAACTCCTGGAGCTGCTTCTCTTGGAGCTCTTGAAACTCCTGGAGCTGCTTCTCTTGGAGCTCTTGAAACTCCTGGGGCTGCTTCTTGCTGAGCTTTCAAAATGAGAGGAGATCCAGGTGTCAGTGTAGGATGTGCAAAAATACAGTTGAGACACCCTGGAAATTGTGATTGAGACATTTCTTCTTCCACAAATGGTTCAGGTTGTTTATTTGGTTTTTTGCTTTTAGTATTTGAGCAGAAATATGAAAAAGCTGCAGAGTACAGCTCAGTTTTAATGCCTGACACTCTGGAGCGTGTGCTGGATCAGCACCTTGTGTATTCATCCAAAGGTTCTCACAAATAAATTGCCTCCCTGTTTATTGTTTTCCCAGGAAGTTGAACTCTTTTAGAATTATCTTAAAATTCTTTTAGAATTATTTTAGAATTAAAATCTGTCTTAGAAAGACAGATTTTTGCCAGCTGGGCTGAAATGAACCCAGCCTGGCTTCAGGAAGAGCACTGAAAACTTTGTGGAATGCTGGGCAGAGCCTCCCCTTCCTTCCCACAGCAAGAACCCCAGGGGGACATTTTGGATCACAGAAAAAAGGGGACAAAATAGGAAAAAAATAGGACTTTGGAGCCTAAAGCTGGCAGCCTGTCCTGCTGTCCAGAGTGTGGGTACTTGCTGCAGCAGCAGGATTTGCCCTACTCAAGGGACCAGCAGGTGCTTTGCTGAGTGATGAAGATACAGAAACCCTCTCTGCTGATAATTCCTGTTCCTAATTATCCATATCTGCCACATGTCCCCTCCTGAGCAGGAGGGGACAAGCCAAGTGACCTCCTGCCTGCCTGTGAGCTGGCCAGGTCCTGGTGTTTTAGCCCCAAATGGTCACTGAGTGCTTCAGCCTGTGGAGAACAGGGGTTTTGGAGCAATTTTCCATTAAATGTTCCTCCCTCCCAGCTGCCACGAGCTTTCCAAGAGGTTTTCTGAGTGGTTTCTGCCCTGAGCTGGGTTTGCACCAGGCACCTCCTATTATTCCTGGCCAGTGGAAACGAGGTGGTTCCTGCTCCTCCAGAATGAGGAGTGCACAAGAAGAGAGCCAGGGATATGTAAATGATGTTAATATCAGATAAATTCTGCAGCTCAGTGCTTTCTGTGCCTCTCCAAACAGAGCCAGCAGATTGGTTTCCCCAAGGAAAGGCAGGGTATGGAGAAGTTATATTTCTATTACGCAGCATTTGCATAGAAATGATTGCTTCCTGTGGGGCTGGAGGCAGTGAGAGGGGGGAAAAAATGAGGGAATGCAGTGGTAAAACACCATGATATCCTGATTATTTTTAAAGATGGAAAGGAGGACTTGTTATATCTGCTTGTGGTGGTGATGATGGGGTCATTAAAGGTGTAATCACCTTGGAGCAAAGCATGTTATTTATTGCCAAAAAGTGGTAATTGTGATAGATTTTAAAAATGCAAAGAAATTTAAAGTAAAGCAGATAACCCCAAACAAAACCACAAAAAAAATTCCAAACCAAACCCCTCCTGAAAAAATCTATTTTATTTTCTTAGAAAAAGCCAGACTGGCTCGGAAATCCTTGATGAAAGGCACAGTAGAGGAGCCAGGAGCAGAGTCAGACACTTCCACCCTCGGGAGCTGCTGCTCTCCTGAGCGTGTTGGAGGGACATCAGCTGGGAAGGGTAAAAATGCTGCTTTTCACACGAAGTGGAAACCATCAGGCACATTCCAAACAAGGGTTGTTAAGCCGAGAAATGCCAGCTGGGACTCTGGAGTCCTTGCTGGAGCTGAGGGGAGGAGCAGGGAGCTGCAGGAGTCACCTTTGGGTGGGCAGTGGGCAGGGAGTGGCCGCGCAGTGACCGCTGGAGCAGGACAGAGCCAGCAGAGCCGTGCTCCCTGCACAGCCCATCTGTGCTGCCTGGGAGGGGATGGGGCTGAGCTCTGGGAGCTTCTTCCAAGGGGTTTTGGGGTTTTGGAGTATTCCAGAGTACAAATAACACCGTGTCCATCTTCTGGTCTCACTAGCAGGCGTGATTTAATGGGAGGTTAAAGTCTCATCATTGAGCCAGGCTTGTTCAGCTCTTAATTGTGATTTTTCCTGCATCTTTGTTTGCTCCTTGCTCATTGGAGACCTGGGATGTTCTACAAACCCAGTGGGAGTCAGGAGTCGTGGCTGAGGGCAGCTGGAAGCCAGGCCAGACCTCTCAGCATTTTTCTTTTGGAATGGAGGAAGGACAAATCAATGGATCACGTGAGTTTCCTGAACTGTGTAATGTGCAAACAGGAGCTGAGTCCTTCATGGTCCTGGCACAGAAACATCTTTTCCCTGCTGAAGAGACTTAGAGGACAACATTCTCATTACAATTTTTGTCGTGAGGACAGATTGCTGTCTCGTTTTGCATTCTCATTAAAGCCTCTGTCAAAAAGCAGCCATTTGGAATTTTAATGCTGAATATTTCTGTAATCCACAACGTTTGGGCTGTAAGAATCTGACCTTTCCACTGCTCTGTGGTTTGACTGACTGATTGCTTCTCCCTCTAGTTGCCACCCATTTTTTTTGCCCATTTTTTACCAAGAGAGGCAATTAAGGAAGATTTGCATGTCTGCTCATCATCCCTTTCAGTAGCGGGGTCAGACGTGTCCTATTGTTGTGGTGACGTTGAGGCATTCATCACCTCGGCTGAACTTACAAAGCTTCCCTTCCTTTTCGTGGTGTTCATTGTTCTCAGGTGTGCTAAATGAGGAGAAAATATGCAGGACTACTATTCAGGCATGAAAATTAATGCTGGAGACAGAAATTTTCTGTAGCAGAGGCTTTGCACGGAGCCTGAGTGTTGGCTGGGATTTCAAAAGAGCTGTTTCCAACAGTACCAACAGCAGAGTCCCTCACTCTGCTGAGTAACTCACAGAGAAATTTAATGTGTTTTATGAACATCTTCTAACATTAGAGTTTTCAATTGATTAAAGCTTCTTTGGGTGATTCTCAGCTGTGGGTGGTTCCACAGGCATTGTAGTGGCATTAAGGAAATATCTCCACTGACATATTGTCCTAACCTTTGAATATTGCTCAGGTGAAATCCTCTCCCTCCCTGACATTTAAATTAAACCATTTGCAGCAAGCATTCCTGAGGAACAATCCTGGCTAAAATCCATTCCTGTTTGGCTGCACAGCTTTGGAAACCGCTGCTAATAATAACATAACTCCAGAAAGAGATTAAAGTTTACAGGCACCTATTTTTGAGCTTACCACATTTGTTAGATCTGAGTGCTCTCAGTTAATGTGAAACACTGCAAACACCGTGTGGACACAGATTTTATTCATGCAGGGAAAAATCTGTTGTGAAGCTTAGTTCATCTTGCATTTGTCTGATGCATCCTCTGTTCAGTGCTTTTTGTTTGGTAGGAAAAACACTCATATTAAAGGGCTTCTGCCTTGTTTGAACAACCTGATTTCCTCTTTTTCTGGCCAAAGGCATTTTAGCTGTTTCATTTAAAATGAAATTTTAGACATATTTTATTATTATATTATATATATATATATATATATATAATATTTATTTCATTTTTATTTTTACATATATATTTTATATTTTTATTTTTATATTTTAGCTTTATGAAATAATGATTCTGGTAACATTTTTGTGCTAACAACTGCATGGGAATTGCAGGAGTTAATGTTACCAGAACAGGAGCACCTCTGGCTTTGGAGGAAGGAGAGAGCCCAGTCCAGGCCAAGGCTGAGTGTGAGACCAGCCTTTGCTGGCAGTTTTTTGGAATATTTTGGGGTGGTGGGTTGGTAAAATTAAATGTTTGAAGCCATCTCTGGGTGTCTTCACAGACTCACCCAATCTGGAGCACCACCAAACTCTGCCTCACTGGGATTTTTTGTGGAAATGGTTCATCCAGGCTTCAACCTCTTCCAGGCTCATACCCCACAGGATCTGCCAGGATCCCATCACGGAGCTGCTCTTGCTCCTCTTACCAGTTTTAAGCCTTGGCACAGAGGTAGATGAAGTTTTATTTTAGGCTGATTGGATCCTGCCTTGCTCTGTCTGCTGTATTTGGAAAGTGAATTTATTCACATTTAGAGAGTCAATGTTCTCCATCATTCCTTCTCCTTCTTCTCCCAGATTTCTCCGGGGGATTCCTCGAGGTGCTGCTGTCCAAGGTACTGAATGTAAATGACCAACCTGTTAATTGCTCTGTGCCTTCTCCCAGGGCAGAGACCTGTGCATGGGGACCACTGCTGGTCCCAACATTTTATTGTCTGTAAAATTCTACAAAAGCAAATTTTTCCTGTGCAGAGATAGGAAAATCTTGGGTGTTCCCAAGCTGGAGGTTTGCAAAGCTCTGTTGGTGACAAGGCTCCATTCCAGAGCCCTTTGGAAAGCTGCAGTGCTGATGGGACATTTCCCATGACAGAGATTTACTGGAGCTGGTGCCTGGCACGCACTTGACCAGAAAAATTAACTGAATAATGGGTGAAGCTCATGGGGAGAATTCCTAAATGTGTCTGTGCTCAGGAGCATCCAGTCAGAAGCAGTTCCTAACTCCTGCCATGTCACCTTTCCTCTCCAGAGAGGTGGGGACTCACCCTCACCAACACAAAACCACATTTCTGTCACCTGTTTGGGCCAAAACAATCTGAATTTAACTCTTCTTGGAGATAAAAGGGAGGAGCAGAGTTGCTCAAGCATTAAATGTGGGTTTGAAATGCTTTGGAAATTTAAATAGGTTCTTTTTAATGTCACTTGGGCCTTGCTGTGCTCTACAAAATACAAGTCCTGGCACTTCAGCTCCTGTATAATGGTTTAAAGTTACAGAAAGAGCTGAAGTTTTGTAATTTCATCTCAAATCTGAAGATTTCTAATTTAAACCACTTCATCTTTTGCATTTATTTGCCCTATAACTTCTCTTCAGAATTCAGTGATGAAGCCCTGAGACAGATAACAAAAATAATCAATCAGCTTGTCAGGCTGGGAATGAAAATGCTGATTAGGAAGTGAAATGTTGAGGAGAACAAATAAGAAATTATTCAACAAACTAATGAATTTTTGTTACTGAAATCAAACAGTTCTCAGGGACCTTCTTTGGACACATTTTATCGTAAAAGTTTCTTGGAATTCCTCTCTGGCCTGAAAAAATGGGAAAAAACAGAATTAAAAGACCCTTTTGGATAAGACATTCAGTCAGGTCAGAGATTTGCGTTGCCATGTGAGCCACCTCCTAAAGGTGAAAATCTGGAAATACCTCAGAAAGTGCTTCCAATGCAAGCTTGGTTTGTTTAATTCATCTTCTTCTCTGGTTGTTGCAGTGGTGATGGAAACTCCTCTTTGTGTTGTCCCAGCAAGGATGAAATTCCTCTGGGAAGAGCTCTCTAGATCATTGTGAGATCTGAAAATCCACAAAGAATTCAGGCAGGTGAGATCTCTTCTGCTTTTGCTCAGGAAATTCCCACTGAAACCTGGCTGGGGCAGCATCGTCACCTGCACTTGCACTGAACCTTCCTGGTGGTTTGAGGAGCAGCAGCAGAGACTTGGCCCCAAGTCAGGAATTATCACTTCCATTTAACTCCTGAGCACCTGAGGAGCCTCAGATGAAACTGCAGAGGGAAAACTCTGCTGCAGGCAAGGGGAGAGCAGGAAATAACACCTGGGAGAGGTGAATCTCTGGGCAGATGGAGTTTCAGGCACTCACAGAGTGGCACTGAGATGAAACTTGTTTGTAAAATCAAGCACAATGTGTGTTATTTAATCCCTGCTGGGGTGCAGCAGCAGCTTCCTGAAAAACAGGGTGAAATTTAGTGTTTCACTGGTTCACTTACAAATTTAAAGCAATTTATTGTTTAAATGGCTGCAGCAAACATCTCTTGTCCCCTGGCTGATATAATTTCCTCAAATTGCTGGCTGTTTGTGGGAGTCTCTGTCTTTCCATTTAGCTTTCCAGTTGATATTTCAAACAGCAGATAACCCATTTTTTTCCATGCAACTTGCAAATTTGCTGTGTCTGGATTCCTGGGAGCCCAGCAAAGGCCATTTCCCATTTGAAATGAATGAGAAAAGTCATTGTGGGAGAATTATTTCTGCTGCCCCATTTTTTCTTATTTATTCCTAACGTTCTGCCCATTTGCCATGAGCTTCTTCACATTTCAGGAGCAGGCAGTCTCCCATGAGAATAAATTGTGCTATTTCCTCCTGTCCTCAGAGGAGAGGGATGGCTTAGTGGGGGAAATGTCCAGGATGAGGAGGAGAACTGGTGCTGAGTATTCCCAGCTGGAGAAATCCATCTCAGGGAAATGGCTCTCAGCTGAAATCAGGGGATGTCATGGAAGTAGGGACTGGTTTTTATTGTGTTCTTTGTGTTTCTGTAGTGTCAGAGCCTGTGGGGAGGAGAAGCACGGCCTGGGCATTGCTATGCAAATGCTTTGCTGCTTTTGGGAGGAAAAAGTGGCAAACGGATTTTTATTACACTTTTGAAATGTGATATTTATGCATATTTCTCCTTTTTCTTTAAGAGGAGATGCCTCTGATCGGAGCCAAGAGGGAAACAACAAATTTAAAAGGGAAAAAAACACAATAGAGTTGTTTGAGTTTGCAAATAAATCTCTGCTGTCAAAAGTTTCACTCCCTGGTTTGGTCCCAAGCCCCAGTCCCCACATTTCTCAGATAGTATTTATGATGTTGCAGGGCTTGGTTTGTTTCAAAGTAAATAAAATCTAGGTTTTTCATTCCTGTCTATTATTTTATTGGCTGGCTTTGCACAGCACTCCAGGGCTGTGCTGGGATTCCATGAGGATGCTCAGTCTGTATGGAATGTGGGGATGGT
Organism: Passer domesticus; assembly: GCF_036417665.1. Classification (NCBI taxonomy): domain Eukaryota; kingdom Metazoa; phylum Chordata; class Aves; order Passeriformes; family Passeridae; genus Passer; species Passer domesticus. Next base: position 2,483,195 of record NC_087484.1, read on the forward strand.
TGTGTCACAATCCTAAATGTGTCACTGGTGTTATTTCACTGCTCTTACTCTAAATGGGAAAGAATTGTGGAGTTGTTAAGGTTGGAAAAGACCTCCAGGGTTATCCAATCCAACTTTCAGCTGAACCCCAACCTGCCCAGTGGTGCCTCAGGTTTCAGCTTTTCTATGTTTCAGGTTCTGTGCTGCTTTAGTGTGCAGTTCTGAGCTTCACATCAGGGCATGGTGAGCTCTCTGCACAGAGCAGGGACACAAAACAATTCCTGCTCCAGCTGGGCACCAAGGACAAATGATCCCAATCCCAGCCCAGGAGCACAAACCCCGTGGGCTGCAGAGAGAAAAACAAGCAGGGTGGGACTGCAGGGGCTGCAGTGGGATTGGACACTGAACTGCAATGTGCACATGGAGCAGAGCTGAGCCCAGGGAGAGACCCCGGCAGCGCTCGTGCATTTTGGGACATTTGGGTTCATCCTGGGGGCAGCCCTGGCTGGGCTCTGGTGCTGCCCAAGGGGGATCCATGGAGGAGATCCTTTGAATCCATCCCTGCTTTATTCTGGAACTCTGGCCAGCCTCTGCTCCAGGGCAGCCTGCACAAGGCATCACCACTAAACCAAATCCCAAAGTGCCACCGTGACTGGTTTTTGGGCAGATCCAGGATGGTGGCTCCACCCTGCCCTGGGCAGCCTTTCCCAGTGCTTGGGCATTCTTTGAGGGAAGAAATCTTCCCTAATATCCACCCTGAACCTCTCCTGGGTATACAAAACAATATAAACTTTCTATTAAATTTTTAAAATTCTTTACAAATCCATTTCCCACAAGAGGAATAAGCTTTGTGCTAAATAAAATTCTGTGCTTTCCCCGTAAGCCTAATGTGGATGGCCTGGATTTGAGGACAGCCCAAGAAAATTCATTTCCTAAATCCAAATAGGCTTCTGGACGAGTTGTGGTATCACCCTGCATCTCTGAGAGAAGTTTAAAATTTGAAGGGCTGAGTTTTCAGAGTAAAAAAAAAAAAATTCAACTGGCTTTGCTGGTGAGTATTGAAGAAGGAAAAATTCCTTGTATTTCTGCAGGAGTGAGATTTACTGCCAGGCCAGCAGAGCAGGAGCCTCCAGGAACTGGTTTCTGTGCAATTCATGGATCAGATTTTCATTACAAGTCTTGAAGAAAGCTACAGAAAACATAAAAAGCACAAATTCAAATTAATTCTTGAGATTTCCAGAACTGCCTGAGTCAGAAGAGTTCACTACATCACATTCTCCACTTTTCCCTCAACATTTAAAGCAGAAAAGGGTTGAAAAGTAGCAAACCCAGATTTTTAAATTAAAGTTGTGAACTGTAATTATTTTGGTGCTCAGAGCATTTGGGAGACAGCTGAAGTGTGCTATTTCTGTGTGCACACGTGTGTTCATACTGCACTCTGTATGATCCAGCCTCTTTAATTCTTTATTTTTGGCTTTCAGTTCTATTATGATAAAATGGTCCCAAAGCAACTTACAGAATGATCTTTGTGAGATCTTCAAAGAAATGTGTCCCGGTGAGTTGAGATGCTGAATCAGAACAGCATCCGAGTGCAAAGATCCTGGTTTGGAATGGGATTGTGAGGGGATTGGGATGGGGATCGTGGGCTCTTGCAGGATTTGTGCTCTTGCCTGGGGAGGTTGGTGGCTCTCTGGAAACTGATCCTGAAGGAGAAGTCTCCTGCTGGCTTGTTTTCCTTCTCAGTGGAAATACAGCTGAGAAATTCAGTTTTATTTCCTTTCTCTTAGGTTTGGAGTGCTGCTTCTCCCAGTGAGCTTTGAGGAACTCTCTCCATACCTGAAGTTTAGTTTGAATCTTTGTCCTGCTGTAAAAACAGCTCCTTATTTAGGGTCTAATTCCCATATTTGAGTGACTCTCACAGAGTCTGTTCCTTCACTTTTCTTCTGGAGTGCAGTCTGTAAACTTGATTTTTATTTAATTTTAGGTTTTCAAAGCAATCCTACCACCCTGGGGTTTGCTCCATCCCTCTGACCATCCTGGTGCCTCCTCTGGATTTGCTCCAGGTCCTTGCCATGCTGGACCCCAGGGGCAGAATTCCCAAATATTCCTGGCTTTGTGGTATGTGGTTAAAAGAGGAGATTGCTGGGGTTTGTATCTCCAAGGAAGGTGCTGAGGGCTGATGTTTTTGGTGAGTTTTGTGGCTGAGAGCAGCAGCTGTGATCAAGCTGCCTCTGTTGGAGCCAGACAGGCAGGCAGCTCCTTCCCAACAAACAGCAAATTCCTGAGCAAATAGCAATCTGAAAAGGAAAAAAAGATCTGGAAAGGAAAGGAACAGAAAGAAAAAAAACAACATTCAGCTCCCAAAATGTGCCACGTCCATCTCTGTGGCCGAGGCAGAGAAGTGAGTAGGAACCAAAAATGCAGATTTACTCTCCACTCTGCAGTGGTGTTCTATGAGGATGTTGGTGTGGAGTGTCTGTAGTTATACACAAATAGATATGCATAGAAAATATGCATATTTGAATATGTATTACAGTGTTTAACACGCGTATAGAAACTAAAAGGTGCGTAATAAATATTTAACTTTTATATATATATATATAATTTTAATATTCACGCCTAATACGAGAACCTGAATATCAGCACAGACCAGCAGGTGTTTGTATGGATTCCTGTTATTTGATATTAACAACTCCATAAAAACTAAGAAAATTAAAACAAAACTTTATTAAAATATAATTTCAGGACAGAGTTCACATACATTATAATAATTTATAACGATTTGAGTGTATTTTACTCATTTTACATTATTATCAAGTGATGTGCTCTATTTTCTCAAATGTAATAATTTTACTTGACTTAGGAAGATCTGAAATAAATCACTAAATGCTGCTTGCTTTGCCAGGTGAGCCCAAAATGCCTGAGACAGCTCCTGGCTTGTTTTCTGTCAGTCTAAACTATTTTCATTAGCTCCTGTAACAAAACAAAAATCTTCAAAATGTCTTCATGTTTTACTCTTTAAGAAAGGAGTACTTTGAAATGAAACATGGAAAGTAAAAAATAGCAACAATTTTGCTTTGAAATGTTGAAACAAAAAAACCCAACACCTTTTGATGTCTGCTCAAAACTTTTTTCCCCTCAGATGAGGAAATCTTGTGAATTAGATATAAATAGTTCTGGTGACCTGAATCTGCATTTTTGTACAAATGTGTTCTTACACCTGCATTTTGTCTGTGCTCAGCAGGGTTAAAAATCCCTTCTTGCCCAGAAGGAATGGCACAGAAGTTCAGGAAATTACAAATATTGCTGTTAATAGATAAGGTCTTTAAATATCTGTTTGTATTATCTAAATATATCTAAAATCTTCCTAGAATCTTCCTGTTCACTGCTCACGAATTGGGTTTCCTACTGGGTTTAAATTTGTTCAAGCTTTAAATTTGAAGTTTCTTGGATGAGACTCTGAAAATGTTTGAACGTTCAAAAAAATGCTCTTCACTCCCATCACCAGTGTGGGAGGTGATTGTGTTTTCACAATGCTTTTTATTAATGAAAAAACCCTGCTGGATTTCCAAACATTTCTAATAATTTTCCAGGACATTTTGTGCCCAAACTTTTCCTTTGCTGGGGATTTCCTTCCTGAAAGGTTGCAGTTCTGAACTCAATTCCTGGAGCAATTCCTCTGTCTGTCTGTCCTTCCTTTTTCTCCCTTTCCCCTCTGCCATTCCCATGGAGATCAGTCCAGGATGTTCAATTTTTGCCTGAGTTTTCCCAGGACAAAAAGCCAAACAACTCCATGGATAACGAGGAGAGGAATGTATCAGGGGGTAGAAATCTACCAGGATGGTAAAAATTATTCCCCTTTGATGCTGCACTAAGTCAAACAGAGTGAAGAATTGTTTTTAGTAGAAAAAAATTTAAAAAATAGAGAAGATATTTTGATCTCTCCATTAAATACTCAGCTCAGGAGTGATTTTTGATTTTTTAAAATTTGTTTTGAAGAACAACAAGTACAAATAAGGAACAATATTTGTTCTGCAGCAGGAATTGCTGCACCCAGGGGTTTTGTGCACCCATTCAGATGTACTTTGTGATCTGTATTGACACCTCCTCTGTAGTGCCTGGAAATTCCTGTACATCCAGCACTAATTAAGGCTACACATGCCAGGATAAAAGACTCATTTGTATTTTTATATATGAAAGCAAATCTCTCCTTTCAAAGCTAGAGATTTGCTGGCTTTCTATTTTTTGGTTTATTTATTTTTCTTCTATTTTTAAGACTCTTTTTGGCTTTATGTAATGTATGTATCTGACAAGAATCCCTGGCTGAGGCTAATTTAGTGGGAAAGGCAGACATCTTTATTTTTAGAGACCTGATCTGAGTAAATGTTGAAAAATGTCTGCTGAGCCAAAGTTTTCTCTTGCAGCATTTCTATTCCTGGGCCCTTCCAGAAGGTTTTGCTTGTTGTGAAGCCAACACACCTTGACACGTTGACAGCTGGCAGAGTTTTCTTGTTCAGGGGGACACCACATGACAAAAGATGCACACTTGGATGTATCCCCCAGTCACTCCTGGCGAACCTCACAACGAGCATTTTTAATCTGTCCTTGATTGTGTTGTGAGATTTTCATCTGCTGGAATCAAAATTCCATATATTCCTTTCCACGTATGCGAAGTCCTGTCAGAAGCAGATTCATCAGCACGGCCCCGGCCGTGCAGAAGCACACGTGGAAATGTTGATTTGAAGTGACAAAAGGCGAGGGATGCCAGCTCAGGCAGCTCCAGATTTGCACATTTTGTAGCACATCTGTTTCTGCAGCATCACACCTTTCTGGCCCCACAACAGCTGTCCTGAGCTGGAGCAGGATGAGGTGGAGTCCCTGTGCTGGGATGATGCCAAGGAGCAGAGTTTTTTTATTTGACACTTTATGACAATTTTGAGGAGTCACCTTTTCTGGAACTGAACTGTATCCAAATGGTAGTTATTTAAAGTAATACTGAAAAATATTTTAAAATAGAGTTCTTTAAAAAAGATTTCCCTTAAAATATTTTCCTTTACAGCTTTCTTTGTGTTTTCAGGGTCCTCGGCAAAACCCATCCCATTTTTTCGGAATGTAGAAATGCAGAGGACAGAGAGGGAGCACATTGTTAATAGTATTTATTTTTTGCTATGTGCAAAAAATTTATTTCAACATAAATCATAAGGAGTGGACAAACATTTTGCTGCTTTTTCCACTTTGCTTGGTGATTTTGGCAGTCACAGTCAGTCTTATTTTATTCTTTTTCCCAATTAATAATAGATAAGGAAGTTTAAGTCCATTTAGGCAATATCGGTGTGAGCTACTCACAATTCAGTGCAAAAGTAAAGGGGAAGAGAATAAACAGGATTCTTTGTCTTATTCCTCTCCCATGTGGGGTTTTTATATAATTTTGTTCAGAATATTGTGAAAAGTTTAGGAAGTTGCACCTGGGTTGGATCCATTCCATACTGGAGCTGCTGGAATGGGATGGATCTGAGGGATGGGGGGAAGAGAAGCCACCAGCAAGGAGAGGGGGGCTCTGTGTTGGGTTTAGGCCTTGATTAGTTCTAGATTTTAAAATTCCCATCCGACATGCACACCCACACAGCTGTAAGATAGTCCTCTTCCCTCTTATTTACTTTTATTTGTACAGTTTTAGGTTACATGAATTAAATAACATTTTCACGTATTTAAATGACCTGTCAAATCCCAGAATTCAGTATTTCCAACTTGCTGCCTTAGGTTTTTAATTTCCTTGAAATGTCCTTTTTTTTTTTTCTCCTTGCTTTCCCTCCTAACAGCAAGAATGTGCTAAAATGTTTATCAGGCCTTGCTCTTTTCCCTGAGAAACTCCAAGGATAATTACATTTCATAATTATCCACCGCTGCCTGGAAGAGCTGTGTTCACCCTCTGGACCTGTTGTTCTGTTGCTGTTCTATCTCGTGCAGCAAAATTCTCCTCAGCTCCCCTTAAACAACATTAATCCCATCAAAAGTGGCTCAGATAATGTCTTCAGCTCTGACACAGCGTTCTCAGAATTCCCTGCCTCTGCTGAGGTGTAATGTCCTCTTAGGTGTAATTAAATTATGTCGAGAGGATTTTCTTGGTGGGAATAGAAAGGGAACATTTAGGTACAAGATTGTTTCATTTCAGCCTGAGCCTCTGCTGCTGTTGGGTGATTGTTTATCTCCACCTCGTTGTTGTCAGAGCTCATCCCTCTCCAGACTGAATCCCAAAATGGTTTGGGTTGGAAGGGATCTCAAGGATCCTCCCATGGGCAGGGATGGCTTCCATAAGCTCAGGTTGCTCCAAGCCCCATCCAACCTGGCCTGGGACACTTGGAATAATGAATCTTCAACTTCTGGACAACACTTTTGCTTCCCTTCTCCTCCTGAGACACTTTGTTAAATCAAAAAAAAAAAAATTATTTTTGCTCTAATGCTTTAATTCTGGCTGATTTTTTGCAGGTGGAGAAGCTGGGGAGCTTTGTTCAGCTTGAAGCTGTGTGAGCAGCTAAAAGGAGGTGAGGGGAGCCCCAGAATGGGTTACTTCAGCAGGAGCACAGGACGGAATCACTGAATCACTGAGGCTGGTGTGGTTAGGACAGGGAGAAGTGTCTGGAGCCTTCTCCTGGGGGCTGGAGCTGTGGAGGGAGAAGGAACGCTCCCAGGGGACCTGCTCTGGGAACATTTGATTCACAATCCCTGAAGATGACCTCTCCCAATCCACAAAACATAATTTTATCTCATATTTGGCTTCACTATTCCAAACTTTGCTGCTGCCTCCCTCCTGGGACTGCCCCCAACTTCCCGGGGAGAACATCACCAGCGGGGTGAGTAAAGGCGCCGGAATTCGGCCGTCTGTTAACTTTATTAGCACAGTAAATCCTGCTGCTCTGAGCTGTTATTTATGGAGCCCTGAGCGCAGGAACTGCTGGAGCTATTGCCTCTGGTTGCTTCATTATCTATTTAAGATGCAAAGCAAACCATTATGTTTGTTGCATTGTCTTCGTCAGAGTTTATTGCTCTCGTCGCTGGCGAGAGCTGTAACTCTGTTCTGCCCCGTCTGTGTGAGCAATAATTCTCCACAGGACTTTTCCAGACATCTACTTCTTTTTTTGGAAGTGCTGTGGAAGCCTGATAGCAGCAATACTTGTACCCACTAAATCATTAATTTGATCTAAAATGTTGTGGAAGGAACGGCATCGTTTTTATCTGGAGCCGTTGTCTTTTTTCTCCTGGAGTCAGCTCTTGTTTAAAAGCCTCTCAGGAAGGAAGTACACATTTCTGAAGAATTCGAGCTGTTTGAGCTTTGTTCTGGTTGCCTCTAGATGCCTCCAAACAAGAAAAGAGGTGATGAGATCCAGAGGTGACACAGAGTTGCAGGTGGGTCTGGAGGCTGAGTTCCTTCCTGCCCATATTATGCATGAGAATTGAATCTGTACCTGATCTGTTTACCTTCTCAAAGTCAATAATTTCTGCTACAAGAGCAAAATTTTGAATTTGCAGCAAAGGCAAACAAGTTCCTGGTGAATGATAGGCTCTGCCCATCTCCTTTTTGAAAGGCAGGATGTTATTCACCTCATTTATTGGAGATCTACATGAACTTCTATGGGTGGCGTTTCAAAACAACGTGCTCAAACCTCCAGGTAGCTTTCATTCCTGGTCACTGCCTCCCACAGAACTTCAGAAATGGGTGAAAAGGGTGAAAAAGTGTCTGAAGTGCTCTGGTATTGAGAGAAATACAAAGATGGACAAGGTGCATTTGTACCTGGAGAGCCCCAACATTCCCCCATCAGTCCTCTGGACTGGCTCTCTGTTGTGATTTTCAGAACTGGGGCTCATTTTTTAACTGCCAGTGCAATGTTTTCACCACCTGAGACACTCCATAATTCTTTCTTAGAACAGTTTATTAGAATGATGGAAAACAGTCAAACACTTCCCATCTTCTGACTCTGCATAAGGAAAAACTATTAATATTTGATGCTAATCTTTCTGCAGGAGACCAAACACAGTTCTCTGAAAAGTGGAATAAAATACTGCACGGCTGAGCCTGCAGAGGAAATGCCCAGAATGTGATGTGCAATTGTCATTATTTTTAATAATTTGCTAAATTGCATGATCACTATTCCAAATAACAAACCTGAATGCTCCATACATTATTTTTTGATGCAAAATATGACGTCAGCTGGCCTTTTTTCATAAAAGTTTTCATAATTCCCATGGCAAAATCATCCAAACTCCTCAGCCCAGCCTTTAGAGATTCAGAGATAAAAAGAAAGTGTCAGCTTTTCCCTAAACAAGGTAGATTTTATTGCCCCTCTAACCAAGCCATGAGGGTGGGTTGTAGCATGAAACTCGGCACTAAAATCTCCATCAGTACATTTTGTTTTCTGTTATTGGCCTCACTGGTGGTAAGTTCATGGAGAATTGGTTTTTATGTGAGACAGAAATAAAAAATTGGGGGGGAAAGCC